>NW_026999301.1:1803878-2403878 GCF_037126465.1 Ornithodoros turicata
TCCAGCATGGCAGATGACTGTTTACATTGGAATTGTCACAACAGTTAACTGAATCCCTATTGGTGACAGTGACCACCACAGAAAAGAAGGCACTAAAAATTTACTGATATCCACCCCGTGATTCTGCAGCAGTAAGGTGCTTACAATATATCTTAACAGCACTGTAGTGTGCTAAATTGCATATACTGCAGTATTACTAATCGCGATTAAATTAAACTAGTATGTGAGAATGATATACATGATGTGAATAAATACATAAAGCAAATAGGGGAAAACTTTCCTCGCTCCTTGTCTGAACATATGCACCATCACCAAAATAATATTGCGCGAGGCTGGAGCCTGCTAATATACGCTCTCGAGTCGCAAGAGCGTTATTAGGCAATTAAAAGAAAGTATCCAAGTCTAATATATACACGACGGGATGCACACAGCTGTTTGTGAACGGACTGGTTCGCGAAAGGCGCCTTTATAATGCAAAGTGTAGCAACACGGGAAGCTATAATAATGTGGCGTAATTTATCGTGCACGTCCTTTTGTTTATATGTATTTATTTATATTGTCGTATGCCGTATATAGCATAGCAATAGAGCTCTCAAACAACAACCATCAGTTGAACAATAAACGGAGTGAGATTAATATAAACTCGCTCAAAGACTCGTACACAACGCTGGACCCAAAACCCTTTTGCCGCCGACGCCGCGTATCGCGGTCACGAGACCATAACAACGCAGTGGAGAGCCGCCACCGAGAGCGTCTGTCCTGTCGCCCGCAGCGCCACCACAGCCTTGCACAAGGGGGCGCTCTATTTCGCATCGCCATCCAATGCGTCCCGCTATCTCTCACCATGCTCCCCGAAGGAGCAACGACGTCATCCGCGGAATGCGACAGCAGCGGCCCCTAGTGGTGAGGCGTCGCTCGTAGCGCCCTATAGTGGTGTACCCGACACAATGGTTATCCTTCTATTCATCGGAGATAATCCGTCTATTGGGGGCTGCATTGGAAACAACACCCGGAAGAGGTGAGCTTTTAAGATTACCAATTGTATCATACGGTTCTGTTGTGAAGTGAAAAATTGTCTATAGTAGTGCACGAGAGATAATTCGTGCACTACTTTTATAAGAAGAAACGAGAAAAGGAAAGTCATGCATGCATCATTTCGTGAATTGTAATGTATCACTGTTTCATATTCACATGTTTCCATTAAGTGAACGAACTAATGCAACTAAATTCCTCTCATGGTTACGCATTGTGTTTACCAGGAAGTCACATTTTTTCATTTTTTTGTCTAGATGAAGGTTTGTTAGCCTTGTATGAAATAACAGACACATATCAACATGTATGCAGGTTGTGCACATTAAAACCAGCCATGTAGAGTGAAATGCCTGTCTCTTTTGTTTTTGTTTTTTGTTTTTTTTAATGTTCTAACCTATTCACGGTTGCTCTTTGCTTATTGCAGGTCTACTCATTCCAGAAGCAAGAATTGTACCATTGTAAAGCGAATGGAAATAAACTGACGTCGACTGAGATAGGTGTTCCTTCTTGGCCAATGACTGTAGGATGTCTCCAAAAAACGTCACAACAAAGCCGATGTCCATCTAGCTCTCCACAAGCAGCTAACTCCACCTAGTAGCCTGCTGCTTCACATCAACATCAACACTACCTTTGGGGTGTACACATTACACAATATGCTGAATTGTGGTATGATAACATACTGATTGTCACACAATATGTTTATATATATGATAAGGGCCCTAAGGGCACACTGCATGGCTTATACCCTCTGGAATGTATATCCATACCTGGCAGCAACATTGCATGTCAATGCACGTTACAATACACATTTTGACTTTTGGCCGTTATGAGACATCTTCGGCCGTAAGAGACACTTGGGGATTAGAGGATTATCGGCCTATTAAGACTTTCGGCCGTAGAATTTCGGCCATGCCCTAAGTCCGCTGTCCATGAAAGCAAAGAGGAGAGAGGCAGTGCGCGTGGGGTGAAACGCCTCGGCCAGGTGGCGTGCAAGTTCACTGCGTACAGCGCCACTCGCAGTGGCGGAGTAATTACCGTCTCGCTAGAGTGTACTGAAAGGAGTGTACTAGAGTGTACTAGAAGTACTTCCCTTTCTAGTACACTCTAGTCTCGCGCCAGCCACGCCATAGGCGCAGCTGTTTCCAGCGAAAGCTAGTGCACGGCTACTTCTGCGTTGTGCCGCCGTGCTTTGCTAGCTATGGCAATGTTGCGTCTATTTTGTGGATTCGGCAAGGTGGAGAACGTGGAAGCATACTTCACAGGAGCGCTATTTTTTGAAGATGGTGCACGATGTTTGGTAGAATATCTAGAGCTGTGTGATGGACAGGTATCACTTCAACAATGCTATACTACACTCAAATCCAAGTCCAGTTATATGTTCTCAACCTGTCCAGGGGTGTTTTGTTTGTGTACAGTCCGAAGGAGACACAGACTGCGGTAGTCACTCGGGATGACTCGTTTCTTTCAGAATTAATCCCAGAGCTAGAGTATTTTTACTTTACATATCTCCTCAATGAGCTCAGTGAGACCGAATAAACTTGTGGCTTATATTATCTGAATATCAACATTTGCTTTCTTCTGTAGCAATGTTCTAACAACTGAATAAATGATGCTCAAGTGGAAGCCAAAGGTGTGTTATTGACTTCAGTGGTTAAAAGGACAGTCTCGTGCCAACACTGTCGTTTTAAAGCCCCACTGAAATTACGTTCCATAGGGTTTAGAGACATATTCACTGCACTGGGATACATTTATTGGACTGGAGTGCACAAGTTGATGATAGGACGCTCAGGACCTGTCCTCGCTACAAAAGCTATGCCGCTCCGAGGTTTTCACTGTCAGAACGAAAGTCAGGAAGTTGCCCGTGCGGATGAAGTTTGGTGACAGCTTTTTTTTTTTGTTGTTGTTGGCCTTTTCCTTTTTCTTTTTTTTTTTTTTGTTTTGTGCTGACGGGAAATAACCTTTATTTCCTGGACAATAGACCTGATATATCGAGCATAGAAACTGAACTATTGCTGCGTGCCGTGGGAGACGCGGATTTTTCGGATAGGATGCGGATGTCAAAAAGCTCATCCGCGCAGGGCTTTAGCTCACACGACAAAAAGTATTACTTAGTCCTGCCCATCACCGCTACTCCCCAATCTCCGTTGCCGGCACCGTGGATACCGGAAACAACGCCATAAACTTAACCACCCAGGATTGCAATACGCGTGTTATGCTACAGAAGCAAAGACTATGGTAACCTTGCAGAAGTCTGTGCCACAGCATATTGCTTGCTCATTAGAACCCAACCACACTAGAGAAAAATTGAATATAAAAGGAATTAAAACAGGAGCCCAAGGAACAAATATAGCACCCCACTGGATACATGCAACGTGGGTCACTGTGGTCGTAATACCCTCTACTACTACAAAAATTATTTTTTCCTGTATACGAAAAAACACCCTCGAGATTTTTTAATATGTTGTAGAGGAAGGCTCGTTCTATATAACTGCGTTGATTTCAGGCGTATCCTCCGACCTCTTCATTGCGTGTTTTACGCTCGATTGTAGCGAATTTTTTGAAAAATCGCATACTTCCTCTTTTTTTTTCCTGCAATGACTATGAAACGTGACGTGTCTGGCGATTTTTCCTGTTGAAGTATTCCTTGGAGCCTTGGCAGGAAAAAATATTCATTGAAATTTAATGGTTTGATTGTCCACAAAAAAATCGCGAAGTAGGAGGAAAATTGCGAAATTTCCGGCCTTTGTATACCTGCACCGATTACAGCACGACAGCCGGGATTTGGATGCTGTGTAGAGCATAGTTTCCTCTAACCGCAAAAGAAAACCACACACTTCTAGGGGCTTTCTATGAGCCGCACCTGCCGTTCACGCCAGGCACGGTTTTCGCCAGCGCTGCGAACTTTGCTCGTGTCTAGCACCCGCCACATTGAGATTTGGGAAGAAATGTTTCGTGGTGTGTCGTTTTGTACTATTAGCGACTGCTAAAAAAATTTTCGTAAAAATTCGGGATCGTTTTGTGGGGGCTGAGCAGGTCAGCTGGATCATTTCGCGTGGAATCGCCCAGCAGCACACTCCGGCATACACGGGACGGTAGTTTCGCCTTCCGTCGATAGGGGAGAAATTGGCGCTGGCGTCGTTCCGCTAAACTCTGCGCTAAACTCCAGGAGCGCGCCCCTATACGGTCAAAATGTTCCGCGCGGTTTTTCTGTGCTACGGCTAGAGGGCGAAACAGAATGACGCGGTTTACGGGCTTTGAGACGGTATTTATCCGTACTCACGTTTCATGCTTTTTTTATAAAAACGGAAAGTGGTAGACATATGAATTTGATGTCTATCGGTTCCTGAAATATTTCCAGAGAAAGTAAATGGAAAGTTTTTTTTCGAAATGTCTATAGAAGTTTAATAAAACCTGTTCAAAGAGAAAGGGGAAAAATTGTGTATTTTTTCGCATTCGTGACGTCGCCGTAAAATACATACAACATGTATGAGAAATCTGGTAGCGTAATGCTCTTCATCTGGTCTTCCTCTTTACGATGAAACCACCCGCGTCAAAATCTGCGCGGCGGTTACCGAGAAAAAGCATAAAAACTGTTCCATAGGAAATACATTGGGACGGAGAGCTGGTATGCCCTCTTAATGCTAACGCATTTCTCTCGCATTTACCGCTAAATCGCCACTGCAATTTTTCATAATATGGGTCATATCGACTGGCGATATTTCTGTGCCGCTCGTACTCCTCTTTCGAGCAATGGATTTTCGAGTATGCGCTCTCAACGTACAGGGATTTCGAACCTGATAAGCAGGCACATGTAAATAATTTCGCCGCAGCTGCCGGAATAGACATTCTGGTTCTGCAGGAAACTAATTTTACCACAGTGCAAGAGGTAGAATCGATCAGACTCGAAACGTTTGAAGTATGTATACAGACAGAAAACAACATGAAGACAGAGAACAGATGTTGAACATGAGAGAACTGATGTTCTCTCATGTTCAACAGTTGCCGCCTGCGTCGATCCCGTCGTATGAATGTGTGTATGAGTGAGCAAAAATGTATGAGTGAAAGGAGGATGAGTGAGAGAGAGTGGCTGGTTTGTCCCTTCAGATGACGCACCCTGGAAGTCGCTGAGAAGGCGTGTTAGCTTAGCTCAATTGGTAGAGCCCTGGATCGGCAGTCCAGAAGATGTGGGTTCGACTCCTACAGCTGGCTAACCCTTTCAGTGACTTTCATCTTTCCCCGACAATGCATTTTTCGCCTATCTTGATGTTCACCTGTTAAACCCACCTTCTACATTTCTTGTGGGAGACTTCAACTGCGTCTTGACAGTGTGAGAGATGTGCAAGGACCTGGTGCTGGACCACCTGTGTGCAGACTTGTACGTAATGCGTTGCAAGTAATTATGTTACGTGTAATGAATTACTTTTTGAGTGGTCAATTACAATTTTGAGTAATCAGTTGCCGAGTAATCAGTTACTTTTGAGGTAGAGCCTGACTCAAAATAACAATGCTCTGTGACAAATTTCCTGTGTCTCTGTTGGGCTATTTTGTTGTCGTAAGCCGAAGCCATCGTAAAAGCGTTCTGGATTTCTATGCTGGCCCCTCTTCCTAATCTCCCTACTCCTGCTATCAGCGTGCTGTGTCTGATTACGGTAGGTCACGCTCAGGAATTCTATCGAGTGAGTCATGTGGAAGTTCCCAAAGATATACTAATTGTCAGTCCCTCAGGTTTCCTATTCCTGAGCCCTCAAAGGGTCAGCGTCTTGACAGGGAATTCAGACTCGTGCGTAACGCGTTACTAGTAATTGCGTTACTTGTAATCAATTACTTTTTTGAGTAATTTTTCGAGTAATCAGTTACTTAAAAGTCAAAGTAATTTTTCGAGTAATCAGTTACTTTAAAGTCAAAGTAATTTTTCGAGTAATCAATTACTTTTCTGAGTAATCGATTACTCAGCAATTGATTACTTTCCCGGCAGAGACTAACTCATCTTTTAGATGTTCTGCCCCAAGTCAAGATCTTCGTGCTGTCAGCCTTTGTTCTGGAATTTCAGGGTCTCTCCCCCTAATCTGTTCCTACACCAGTGTGGTGGTACCTTTGTGGTAGCTTTTGAGGTTTAGTGAGTCCTGGGGAAGTTCCACGCATGATCTTCCACAATCGGGTCAACGTCTGCCCGGGCGATAACTACAGTAGACGTACATATTTTTGGGTTATTTCAGCTGTTCCACTGTTGAACTTTCCTTTTTTCTTCTTTATTTCTTTTTTTTTTTTTTTTTTGCTTAGGCACACAAAGACGGGTATAATTTGCGTGAATGCAGAGTAACGACCGGAGTAACGCGTTATTTTTCTACTCGTTATTCAATTACATTTGAAGTCCTGTAATTGGTAACGGTAATCAATTACTTTTTCCGTACAAGTAACGGTAACGGTAACCAATTACCTTTTTCGAGTAACGGGCACAAGTCTGCAGGGAATAAGAAGTCGTAGTACAATCGGTTGCATAGTTAGTCTGGTCCCTGTTAGTTGTGGTTCTTCTGCTTACGTTCGACGCTGTAATCGCACTGAGGAAAGGACTTGGAGTCGGCAAACGAACAACGAACGATCAAAAAAGATAGACACAGAGAAATACTTCAGCTTCAACATGCCCGTGGTCCAAGTCATTGGGAATGGTGTTGTGTCGCGGTATCCAGAGGCGGTATACCTAACTTCTCCTAGCAACACTTCCTTGTCAGTTCTCACCAAGTACCCGATCATGCGGTAAGTGTTTTTCAGACCTACAACACAGCATCTCTATCAAATGCTGCTGTAGAGTGGTCTTCAGCGCAGCCGCCGATATCTTAACCCGAAAATACGGCAAAATTAAGGACCACAATTTTGAGCCGTGACTGGGTTAGTGTGTAAAGCAACGTTATGTGGCTCATTTGTTCAGACATGCAACATATTATTGCTTCCTCCTCACGCACAAGTCTTTCGCGCTATTTCAGTGTCCCAATCACTTGGGTGTTGGGTTTTCTTTTTTCTTTTCGCAGCACACAGGGGCGCAAGTTTTTGTGGGAACTGAAAGTAATGGCCCGAGTAACGCGTTACTTTTATACTCGTTACTCAATTACATTTCGGGTTGAGTAATTTGTAACGGTAATCAATTATACTTTTGCTAGAAGAGTAACGGTAACGGTAATCCGTTACTTTTTGGGAGTAACGGGCACAAGTCTGCGCGGCCTGAGCGACACAGAAAAACAAATGCGACACAGCGGCTGAAATGCTTTGTGTAGCTCAGGCTTTCTCAACAGTTCTCCTAACCTATCTAGAGCGGATAACTCACCTTACAAAGAGTGCCTAATGCTCAATGCCTTTTAATGCAGCTGTGATTTTTGTACAATTGAGGTCAATTGCCTTGACGTTACTCTGTGATTTCATATTTTCATGTACACTTTTACGAGTTTTTTAGGGACTTGCTCCGTTCATTGATGTACTCGTCCAGCTTCTCACAGTTTGCTCTAACAATGTCTTTTGCGTGAGCAGAATAAAGGCTAAATGACACAAGCTTTTCCAGCACATCCTTCCGGGTACGTACCAGTACTTCTTGAATATACTTGAGCATAATTTTCACTTGCTCGGCTTGCTCTTCAGTTGTATTTTCCAGTTCGTCAGACATTGTCTTAATTTCTTCAATCACATCACCTAATTTGTTTTCTATGATCACGTTGACAGCGTTGAGAATCTTGCTAACGTCTGCCGCAGGTGGTCTTCCGGCTGAAGTTTTCTTCGGAAACACTGGCTTATCACTTAATGTACCCCGCAGATCACTTATAACATCTTGTAGCTTTTCAGTGATGTCGGTCGGTGATGCATTTGGTATGGCAGATGACTGGCTGGGGTTGACCCACCACTTGAGAAATCCGTTTAGATATTCCTTCATCTGGGAAAGATCCAGTACTGGCTTAGCAGACCGTCGTGTGGCAGAAATTTTCTTCGGAGACATTAGAGTAGCGCTTAATGTACTCCACAGCTCGCTTATAAGCGCTTGCAGCTTTTCATTCATGTGAGTCGGTGATGCGTTTAGTATTGCGGAGGACTGGCCTGGGTTCGTCCACCGCTGGAGGAATTCGTTTAGGTATTTCTCCATCCGGGAAAGATCCAGTAGTGCCGTAGGGTACAACCCGACTGTCGATCCTTCATGCCACTTTGGGATATTTCCGCTTCTCAACAACAAATATGTGGCCTCCGTAATGGTATGTGTAACATAGGCGCTTGTTTCATGAAGTGCTCCTGATAGACGTTTAACGTAACTGTCTTCACGCTGTGTTCGTCCGTACGTACTACTAAGATGTCCTCTGTAGTCTCTAAAACATAAGCAGCATTTTGAAAACGACCGTAATGATGCCAAAAACAACAGCATGACGTATCGCGAAAAGGCAGTCGTGTTGTACTTACAACAAACTGAAGCCTGGAATCACGTTTGACCTTGTGAAATCTGAGAAATGGGCAAAGGGGAATGAATGACATCCCGCGATTCCGCTATGAGACGTTGTACACGACTTTAAGCAATGACGTAGAGTGGGATGCAAGTCCACTTACATGCAATGACCAGGAGAGCAAGGACTGGCGCGAGTATTGGTCTCATCACCTGGAAATAACACCGTTGTATAGGGTATTGTAAGTGGCATCTGCAGTACGTCTCATATGCCTCGTAATAAATTAACGAAGATCTCTCCATACGGGACTGGTAATCGGTTGACGAATTGCGACCCTTGCACTGGTGTGATGAATGTGCTTTCATCGCTAATTAATAGATATACTGAGCGTCCTCGTTCTAAGAGTCATATGATTCTTTAGGAGAGCCGTTCATACCAATTCTTTCGCAAGTACCTCTAAATCATCGTTCAGCTGTACGCAGCCGGAGGAATAATGGGGATCAGAAAACCGCAGAAGCTGCCGATTTGCAATACAGAGCCATGGACCTCCATCACCGCCGTTGTCACCTCAAGACAATAATGAATAATGTATAATAAGTTGTAGCTACATTATAGCTACATGATGATGTCAATTATGAGCCTCGCGATTAGTGATGACGATATAGCTGGATGGACACCACTTGGTGCAACGTTGCAGGCGGTTCATGTGCACAGTAACGCTGCATTGGACAAGACATTTTTGCATGTTGGAATACTAAGGAGCAAAGCTAATGACTAAAGCTGAGATAACACCTGCTTGGGATATCGCGTTCAAAATTGCAGTTTATGTATGCAATCGCTTCTAGACCAAATTTCGTCGCAGTCATTATTAGATAATAGTGTTAAAAGTTATACAGGGGCCAAGCTCGACCGAACGACCAATGAGTTCAAGGAGTGTAGGCTTGCGGTCAGCTCCGAGTTACGCCGCTTTGCAGATTTACCTTTTTCCTTCTTCCGGTTGTTACCTTGCAAGGTAAAAACTGGTATGTGTGTGTACGACACCTTCTCGGTGTAAATATTATCTCATTATATTTCGCTTTGCATGGTTATCGTAATCGTTGATTAACTGTGTATTGACTATCTTTATGATACATTATATCCTAATTTCCTTTGTAAAAGAATTGCACTGGAACCATTAATCCAAACTCGCTCTGGGTTCTGAAATCATGCCATGTCTTTCTTAGAATAAAACGGCTTGGATGACCTTACGTATAAATCTACTGCAATTACCTATTTATTTATTTACCCGCGTGGACGACAGTCACCATTTGAGGAAGACGACGACTTGTGCTGATGTCGCGTTCCTATGCTCGAGGAGCAACAACAACACGTTCACATGGACTGTCTTCTGAATGGAACAGACTAGAGAAGAACCATCGCAGGAATGCCATCGCAACTGAAGGAAGATGATTTTGCTAGGCACATGCTCATTGTGCTTGGTGAGTGTGATGTTGATTATTTTGGCAGCGATAAGCGGCAAAGTCTATCTCTCCTCTCCATTTAAACTAGCATACACTGTACCGATTTAACGAGATCATCGTTTAGAGAACTTGAGTAGAGCTCGTCAACCCAATATGACAAATATGGCAATATCGCAAACCCTTGCGTGAACTCCTAAGCTGAAACCGTTCGTTTGTAGAGAAGAGACACGTGAGAATGTTTTAGGCTTTTCCGTAAAATTCTGCTCGACTCTGCAGAAACTAAGGACGGGCCAACGGAATCCGCGAATCCTCGAATCCCAGGCAAGGATTAGATTCGTAAATCCGAATCCCAATGCACAAAACGGCGAACTGAATCGCGTTTGTTTATTTCTTTTTAAAATTGGCGCTTCCGGAGTGCGCCGAAAGCCTGCTTGGCTTTCAAATTGATTGGCACCAAAAATATCCCGATTTGAGGAAACTGGTCAGAAAGTTCCTTATCACGCCCCCACCGACAATGTCATAAAAACTCAGCACATCAGGTGTCATAGCTGATAAAAAAATTAAAAAAAACGCTAGACCCTGAGCGGGTGAGAATGCTGGTGTTTCTGAACAAAAGTCTGCAATAATTTAAAACTTTCAGCTGTGGTTTCTTCTTTGTTTGTTTAGATTGCTCTGGACTGAGAGAGTTCATGCAGGAACTCTTATAATACAAGTTTAAAAGTAACATGTGTGTCCTTTTGATTGTTTCTCAGTTTTACGGAAAGAATTCGGACTCTGGAGCTTAATGTATTTCCTGTAGTCGGTGTAAAATAAATTACATTTGAGAAATATACAGGGTCCCGGAAAACGTGTCATTGAATTATAATAAAAAAACTACGCCACCTAGAATCCTGCGGTTAACGGCATTTGTTCTTATTAGGTTTTTGCCACCTCCTGACGTGAATGCCATGTATCCTAAGTTTAATTATGTAAATGTTTGCGAACTGAACTCGGAAATCCAAGTAAATATCACTTTTTTTACCCCGCCAATATGAAGAGCGTGCTGAATTTACTCAAATTCATGATAATTGACAGTGATATTCACGAGCTATCCCATCGGAAAAAATAGCCGAATATCATGCTTTTCGGAGCACCGGACCGTAACGGGCGATGACTTTTTGAGCGCAACCGCACTCACTCCGACGAAAGGAGGTTCCGAAGCCAGCCCACAGAGTGATAGTAGGTATCTTCTATTTGGCCTGCACCACCGGCACTAGTTCAGGGGAGTGCCGATGAGGTGCCAAGAGCGTGTGCCGCCAACTGAGACAGTTCAAGTGCAGGTTCAACACTAGCGCTTCCAAAACGAACAAGCGAGTGCAGGTGCAGGTGCCGTCCGTACTGCGTCCACTATCATGTTCTCTCCGCTTGTCTTTCCTTTCATGTATACTGTTTGTGCGCGTTGTGTTTCATTCGCTTTACTAGTCATTGGTGTAAGTGTTTGTTATGGCTCTGTACCTGTAAGCAGAATTGGAACTGCTGGATTCCGACAGTTACAACGAGTTGACGACGTATGCATTCTATTGACTTGCGCCGAAGGGGAGGGGGGAGTTACAGACGTGTCGTCTGCTCCGCGTGCACTCGTACTGCACTTTCTATCCAGCAAGTGCAGCCCGGTCGTGAACTCGTGCAGAACTAGTGCTGCACCGTTACATAACGAATACGAGAGTGCAGAAGGCACGAGCGGCAAAACGAATACAGAAGCGCTGCACCACCGGGAACTAGTTCAACGAGTGCACCCAAATCGAAGATACCTAGTAGAAAAAGTAACGGTTCCTAAAATTGGGAGAGGGAAAGGATTATCCCAGCGAAAGTCGGACGCGATAAGCCATGCCTGTATTATCTCTTTCTGCGATGCCGGGGTGGGCTGGGTTTCCAACCTCCTTTCGTCGGACTGACAAAGATTGCGCTGAAAAAATTAATCGTGCGCTATCCTGTGGGAGGTCTGTAGAGCATGATGTTCGGCTATTTTTTTCGATGGGATAGCTCCTGAATATCCCCGTCAATTATCATTAATTTGAGTAAATTAAACACGCTCTACGCATTGGTGGGGTAAAAAGCTGACCTGTACTTGGCAAATTTCCGACTTAAGCTCGCAAAAATTTACATAATTAAACTTACGTTACACGACATTCACATCAGGAGGTGGCAAAAACCCAGTAAGAACAAATGCCGTTGATCGCATGACTCTAGGTGGCGTAGTTTTTTTATTACAATTCAATGACACGTTTTCTGGAACACCCTGTATATGGGTATATTTCCCCTGAAAGTGGACTACTATTTCATTTGTTTTTCATTAAAGAGAGGTAGAAAATTCTGCTTCAAAACACTTTTCTGTAGGAACGTTTTTTTTCCTGACTTTTTAAACTCTTCTTTAGGAATTCAAAAGATCCGAGATTCGTAAGATTCGCGGATTCGCATAACCTTCCGTGGATTCGGAAAATTCGGGATTCGTCCCATCTCTAATAGAAACATTTAAAAAATCCGCAGAACCTTCTAGAGCAAGTAAGTGGCATTAAACCTCACTCGTGTCCGTGATTGGCATCGCCATGTAACAACCATAGACACTCCATGAAGAAATGCAGCTGAAGGAACAACGAGACGGGACGCAACAAAATGCGTCTTTCTGGAGGCCCTATCAGACGAAGAGGACCGCTGCTACACAAAGATGCTGACTGACCTTATGCGTTAAAATGCTCCCGATTAAAATTAGCGATACACTGACCCTTTACCGCCTCGTCTCACTCATACGAGATAGACCTGCAGCGAGATGGCTAGGAGGAAAGGGTATAATACCAACGTAATCTATATTCTATGCAAACGTGTCACGAGGTATTTGACGGTATTTGTTCTTTATAAGTGTGGCGTCAGCAAACCTACAGCACTTTGGATAACTGACCTCAGCAGAAGGCGTAGCAATAGGTGTCCCAGCTAAGTGTGTACAGAATTTTGAAAAATGGGTATATCACTTTTTACTAGATGAAATCAATTGCAGTATATTCTGGGAAGCAATGCTGATGCAGTATGCAATGTCTTATTAAAGGACCACGGAAGCGAAAATAAGCTGCAAAGCTGTTTGCCTCATATTGCGATGTGTACCAGAACAATCCGGAATTCGACTTAGATTTACGTACATTAGTTGAAATGCCGCCATAATCACGATATAAAATTCGGCCGCGGAGCACTTTTTAGGCCCCTGGTGAGCGCCGCCATAGCAGACCCCGGAAGTGACGCATGTTGTCACTCCTGTTGGAGTGGCTGACTTTCATTTCGCGGTTGTTTTGCGATATGAGGTTGATTTTCGCGACAAGAAAAATTGTATATGCTTGTGAAGTGTTTCTTGGCTGTGCTACAGGCTGCTGACTGTGCTGCCGACTTCCGTTCGGCAACGCCAGGACACTTGCACGATCAAGGGACCGAAGGGACCAGATGTTCCATTAGGACAACCTCGTTGATTTTATAATTAAAAAGTCAATTGTCGAAAGTTAATTGTGACATTGCCTTAGGAGTTTGCTACTGCCCTCCTAAGGAGTGCTCTTCAGCATCTAATATATTTTGAATAGATTTCATCTCGGGAAAAATAGATATATCTATTTTTTAAGATTCTGTATACGCTTAGTCGGGACACCCTATGTATGATGGAGCGTAACTTTCTGAGGCTGAAATGCACATACTAACACAACACAAGCCTTCAGGTGCCTAAGGACATCAACCATGAGAGAACAGTTACGTTACTTTGCTTTCCATCACGTTCACCAGACGCCGCTGCCTCGTCATTACGTTGTGTTTCTGAGCAAAACCGTTGGAGAGAATGTGAAGACAGTGAGCACACGCTCACTGTCTTACCCTCTCTCACTCTCTCATCCCGTTAATTGAACAAGGCCCCTTGGTGAGTCGTCGGAAAGCAGACGCCACTTGACCGGCAGTACGCGGTTTGATTCCCACCGCTTTCTGGCTTTCTGTTTTTTTTTTTTTTGTTTTTTTTTCGACACATTTCAAATATTTCAGTTATTACTGTATATCAATAATACGGAACACTGCATGGCTTCCTGGTTGTTCTCCTATCCCATACAGAACAAATAGGTCCGCTTTCTTGGGAGAAATTATTTTCTCAATTGTTCTGCAAACAGTTCAGTATGTCTGCATTGTAATAACTAATAAGTGTGCCTTTCATCGTTTCAAGCGGCGTATCGTTAGCGAGGTGCTCCCGATAACGGTTCCAAAAAAGCAGGATGAGCCTTATTGTTTTCAGATGACTGGCATCACGTTGTTAACCCAGCAGCTTCCTTCATCGCATCATACAGTGCTTCCGATCTAGTCAAAGTCTTGTTGCGACGATAAGTAGAACTCTGTACAGAACTATGGCAGGATTTACCTATGTTACATTGCAATGTTTTCGCAGGACAATCATTCGGTCGTGCCTTAGTATTTCCGGGATCGTCTTAGGCAAATTCAAACAGTTCATTACAAATGCAAATTCCAAATAATGAATGTAAAGCTAATCACATACACGTGCGTCATATATCACACTTCCTGAGCGGCTACGCGGGAGTCTTCAATGCGCCATTGTAGTACAGTCAAACTCCTTTATAGCGAACACCTTTTTAACGAAAATACCACTACAGCAATTTTTTTTGCGGTCCCGCTGGAGCCCTATAGGTCCAATAATGGACATCCTTTTTAACGAAAATACCTTTACTGCAAATTTTTTTTGCTGTTCCCTGAGTTTCGTTGTAAAGGAGTTTGACTGTATATAACAATTGCATAGCAGGATAAACTGGGACTAATTCGTTTTACCGGATGTGCTTATATACCGGCCTGATCAATTGCTGTACGGCTACTTTTGACATTCTCGATCGCCTTCTCAATGCAGTGTGCTGTGCCGTCTTCGCCGTAGGCGTCTTGCTTGTACTAAAGTTCTCGCAGCCAAGAGGAAAATTGAAGGGTATACTTGCAAACCGAGAGACCAGTTTCGTTGTCACGACCAGCACTGGGGACATCCTGGGTGTCCAATTGGATGTCTACAAAGTCACTGTTCGCGCTTTCTATGGCATCCCGTATGCACTGCCTCCCCGCAATGGACGTCGTTTCTCCCACCCGATCGCTGCCTACCCCTGGAAGGGCGTCCACGACGGTACCGCCATCAATGCCCGTTGCCCGCAGCGGGCTCAAGATTACTATTTCGGCCGATCCAGTAACGTGTCCATAGACGAAGACTGCCTCTATATGAACGTGTACGCACCCAAGGTAACACACGGTGGGTCAGCTGGTAGAGCGGTAATGGTTGTCCTGCACGGCGGTAGCTTCTCCACGGGCTCCAATGCGGACGATTTGTACGACGCGAGGTACCTGGCCGCTTTCGGAGGGGTTGTCGTGGCTGTGCCCAACTTTCGGCTGAACGCTTTTGGATTTTTACGAACTACACTACACGAAGCTCAAGGTAACCAGGGACTGTGGGACCAGTTACTAGCGATCCAATGGATATATGAGAACGCTCGCGTGTTCGGTGGGAAGGAGGACACCCTTACTCTTCTTGGTGTGGACAGCGGAGCCATCGCAGCGGGACTGCACATGTTGTCGCCGGTGAGCAGGCCGTACATCAAGAGGGCGATCATGCAAGGTGGAAGTCCCTTCCTCGTCACGGAGCACGTTCCTTATGCAAGGAAAGCAGAATTCGAAGCACTCGCTCGCGATGTGTGCTTCGGCGGTTCCCACGGAATCTCACTGTCCGAAGAGGAGCGGCTCAGTTGCCTGAAAAACGCGTCATCCTGGGAGATATTGTCCAACTTAGACGACTTTGATGGCATTCACGGACGTATATTTGGCCCGTCCTATTATGATCTCGATACGGAACTTTATATCACAGCGATAAAGAGCAACCATAACGAAGCAGAGAGGGAGAACCTAATGGACAAAGATATACTGATTGGCTTCACAGCAAACGAAGGGGAATACTTTCTGAGACAGTTTTTTAATTCCTGGTCCCTGCAGTCTGTGAACCGCTTCCCGAGGGCCTTCGTGACAGTATTCCAAGAGAGGCTTGTATTGCAATACTACTCACAAAGAAGTCTCGGTTCCGTCTTCGAGTACTACTATGATCGCAAGAATGGTATTTCATATCAAGACTCTTATATCCAAGCATGCAGATTCCTTGGCGACGTGTTGGTCAAATGTCCCGTGAAGATGATGGCAGATTACGTGTCTAGAAGCGGCGGAAATGTGTTCGTTTACGAGTTCGACTACCATTTATCCCCTTCTCTACTGAATATCAACGTGAACCACTTTACGCAGTGGCGCGGCGCCACTCACTATGCAGACGCCCTCTTCAGTCTCGGATACTTCTTTGGATTGGCGTACACCAGACAAGTTGACAACGACACCCTCTCCATGAGTCGACGCATCATCCAGAAGTGGGCTGTCTTTGCCGAGAGTGGGTGAGAAAGATGTAGCTTGATTCGCTCGATGGACGCGTAACAGTTTAGCGGTACACTCATAGAAATGAACTCCACCGCATAACACGCTCCTAGTCAACCATCGTCTTGAATGATATCGTTATCACACTGATTTGTTGAAAACGGGAGGCGTACGCCTTTTTAGTGGCACTTATGCTGTTCATAATGTTCATTGTCATTAAAAAACGCGTACGCCTCCCGTTTTCAACAGATGACATCATTCGAGACTATGGTTGACGAAGAGCGTGCTATGCGCGCTGAAGTTTATTTGAATTCTTATTTAAATGAGCGCCTCCCACTCATTCACACGGTGCGCGGGACAGATACTTGTAAAAAAGAAAGTTCGTCGATTGGTGCACCCGTTCGCGAATTATTTAGCCTGGGGATTTAACTGAAACACCCGGTATAATTAAACGTACGTTACATGACATTCACATCAGGAGACGGCAAAACACTCTAAAACTGAACTTTACTGCATAGCACGCTGTGAGCCAACCATTGTCGCAAATGATAGGGTTATCGCTTCTGATTCGAAGAGAGAGGGGGCGTACACCTTTTTGTGTCAATTGGGATATACGATAATTGACACAACAAGGCGTGCGCCTCCCTCTCTCTTCGAATGAGAAGCGAAAACCCTATCATTCGTTGCAATGGTTGGCGCACAGAGTGCTATGCAGTGAAGTTCAGTTTTTAGAGTGAAAACCCAGTGAGGACAAATGGCATTGACGGCATGATTCTAGGTGGCGTAGCTTTTTTTTCTTTTTCTTCTATGACACGTTTCCTTGGACATTCTGTATATGAACGAGTGTGTGAATTCTGTACTATGAAGCTTTGTTTTGCTTCGTATTGCTACACTCTTAAAAATGCACTTCACCGCATAGCACGCTCCTACCCAACCATCACCTCAAATGATATCGTTATCTGCCCTGATTTGTTGAAAACGGGAGGCGTACGCCTGCCGTTTCCAACAAATCAGGGCAGATAACGGTATCATTCGAGGTGATGGTTGGCTAGTTGCGTGCTATGTGGTGAAGTTCATTTTTAAGAGTGTAGGCTGTGGTAATGGGTCCCATTATCAAACTTTCCGGCAGTGCACAGTCTAACGAATCTCCGATTTCCATAAAAATGAGCAGACTTGTAACCTCATTTGGATGACCCTGAAAATTCAATCGAGTTGGGTGCCTTGTCGTCCTCGGGGGATAAGAGAGGCACTTACAAACCTCAACCTGCATATGTGATGTGTGTTAGGTGATCTGCACCTATCGCACGTACGTGTTTTTTGTGACACTTATGCTGTTCATAATTGTCACAAAAAAGGCGTACGCCTCCCGTTTTCAACAAATCAGGGCAGATAACGATATCATTCGAGATTATGGTTGGCTAGGAGCGTGCTATGCGGTGAAGTTCATTTTTAAGTGTGTGGTAACATTCTGTGAACTGCGAACACTTGACGAGGATTTTAATGGCCCTCGCCAATTATGTCATCCATGAAAAGTCGTACACTGCAGCACTAGCACTTGTCCTCTTTGTTTTCATCCCCAAGCACAATTCAAATGCTCATCCCACAAGTCATCAAATGGTAGGCTTCCGGAGGCTTTGCAATCATATCTACGCAGAGCATCTGTTAAAGTCAGAGGAGAAGCGCCGAGGCCATTTCTTGCGGATGCTTTTCGCATGCGTCCTTCATTCCAAGAAGATTCCAAAGCGTACCCTCACCCACACAATACACCTATGGGGTGTTACATTTACCACTGCCTGTTCAGCAAAGCGGTAACGCGGAAATTGTGGTCGTATAGGAGCAGGTAGTATCATTTGTCTGTGAAGGCCCGCAAACTGTGGAACGGTCACGTCGAGGTGGACAGCTCCAGCTGCCAAGAAAGGCTGGACGTTCCGTAGGAGTGTAATCCATTCCATATGCACTGACGATTTCAAAAGAAAAAGTCTGTGCTGTGAAGGGCGTCGATCGAATGCGATAATTCGTACAGGGTGCCTCAAACGGGAGGAGCCTAAAACCCAAGTATCCGGGAATGGGAGGAAAGGATTGCGTTAGCAATGGAAACGGTAGAAAGCATATACGCTCTGTAGAAAGGTTAATTTTCTTGTTTCACATAAAATTACATTTTAACACGATAATTAATAAATTTGATGTGCACCACTCTTCTTCTAGCGAAACTATCTACTACTTGATGTTTCACACCCCCTGCCTTCCCATTAGAAAGAAAGCTCAGTTCAGGATGACTGCGTCTAAAATGACAGTGTATAAAACTGTATCAACCTCTGCCGTACAGTTTACAGTTGACGTGGGTATGTACTTGGTTTTGAGACACCCTGTACTCAGGCATATTCCTGGATTTTCATGTCTGGGGGGGAGCGCCCATATCTGCTGCTTTTATGGCATTCTTGGCCTTGCAAGATTTTGGGGCCGCTTTAGGGGGCTGCTGGGAGAATCCCTGCCTGTATTTTTCTTCAATGTTTGTAGCATGTACCAAGGATCAGATACCCCGAAGCAGGTGACTTAATCGCCCTGGTCATACATGCAATGATTGCACTGGGATGTTTGTGGCAGCGACGCCCTACCATTTTAGTTCATTCAGGGGCAGAAGGCAAGATTACTTGATCCCGGAAATTTATTTACAAAAGTATTACACACAAGGCGGTTGATATGATGCGTTGTTACGACTACTGATGCGTTTGCGCAACCCTTTCCTGTGCCGCATTTTCTGCCCACACCTAACGGGTGCTCAGACCCAGAAAAAATTCTACTTTCATCTTTCATCGACAATATTCGTGACATGCTCAGGCAAGGCATGCCTACGACTCGTTTATTGTCACCTATGAATAAAAGTTTATATTTGTTGTTTTAGGGTACCGGATCGTCGTGATGACATCAAGTGGCCGCACTACAAGGTCGGTGATGAGAAAATAGCCGTCCTTCTTCTGAACAAACTCCGCCAACGCAACATAAGTGAACTTGGCGACGCATGCGGTCGTCTTCTGAAGAGCGCCGAGTCGCGCACAAGGACATCTCATAATGGTTAATTAAACAAAAATACTTGTATGACGTTATTAAATTATTGTACGACGTTGTGTCCGGGAATTTCACATAGTTACACGTAATACGTGTGATACTTAAAATGGCTGATTGGACCAGTTCGTGCAGGATTTAGGTTTGGAACTTGGAAGAACTGTTTAGAGAAAATTCGTCCCACAGGGCAAGTCTAATAAAAACAGGTTAAACAACATAAAACGATTATGTATGTGGAAGATGGGAAACACGACCCCGTGGTGAGTAGCTTACTCTCATGCTTTTACTCTGTCCTCAAGATACCTTATCTCTTCAATGGTTACAGCAACAGAAGTTCCTTTATCAAAAAGGCCTCAAACAATTATCTTTGCAAACGTACCTTAGATACCTTTTATCTCAGTGTTGCACCCACTGTGCACCCACACTATTTTACATGGGTCCCCTACACTCTTAAAAATGAACTTCACCACATCGCACGCTCCTAGCCAACCATCATCTCAAATGATATCGTTACCTGCCCTGATTTGTTGAAAACTGGAGGTGTACGCCTTTTCTGTGACAATTATGAGCAGCATAAGTGTCACAAAAAAGGCGTACGCCTCCCGTTTTCAACAAATCGGGGCAGATAACGATATCATTTGAGATTGGGTACATCCCATTTCGCCTATTCCCATTTTGCCTAATCTGGATTATCGGATTAAAGAGGCGGGAGGGGTGACTGGCGTTAGGCGAAACGGGACTACTGCGCAATCTCATTAGGCGAAACGGGACTGTCAACAAGTGGGCGTTACTTGCCTGCCCCGCCCTGGTAGTTCCGTTGTCAAGAAATGAACGCGCTTATGAAATGAACAGATTATTATTGAGTAAAACGTTTTCGTTGATTCATGAATGGATGGATGGATGAATGTTTAACGTAGAACAGAGATAAGTTTCCATACACAGTGGACACGCAAATGGACCCGTTGCACTGTAAAAACTGAACTTCACCTCATAGCACGCTCTGCGCCAACCATTGACACGTATGATAGGGTTTTCGCTCCTGATTCGAAGACAGAGGGGGGCGTACGCCTTTTTGTGGCAATTTGGATATATATGATAATTGGCACAAAAAAGCGTACGCCTCCCTCTGTCCTCGAATCAGAGGTGATAATCCTATCATTCGTCGCAACGGTTAGCGCAGGACGTGCTATGCGGTGAAGTTCAGTTTTTAATAGTAATAATAATTGTTTTTCAATAATTGGGTGTTTACGTCACGAGACAACTGAGATCATGAGCGACGCCACAGCGGTTGATCTGTGGATTGCTTTTGCCCACCTGAGGGTTCTTTGACGTGCGATGAAAGCTCATCACACGGCACCCCGTATTTAACGTCCCTCGCGGAAGACGGCGTGTCTAAGCAACTTGTATCCTTTCAGTTTTTAGAGCCGCTTTGCAAAATCACTAGCAGGGACACAGGTTTTTCGTGCGACTCAGGGAATTCGACTTGGAATGAAAAAAAAAAAGAAGAGGCAGATTTTTTATTTTTGCTCACTTCAAAAAAAAAAAGAAAAAGAAAGAAAAAAGAAAACTCCACTCGTTAATAGAGAGGAGGGAACACGAAGGGCATGGCGAAGGGTACGCCGTGACCAACCAGATGGTCGTGACGTGGTCCCTGTGCACGTGATCTGTGACAGCCTCATTACTTTAGCACGCAGATACGAAATATAGCAGGTAATGTGACTTTTGGCAGCACGCTTGAATAGAACTAGCAAAGGGATAAAGTTGCTATGTGGAGATGCGTAACTAACTTGATTTTCCGACAAAAAATAACAAATTGCTCGCATTTACTTTTCAGGAAGTACTAAAAAATGCATGTAACGCAATGCTATGCTTGAATAAAACCAACGAGGTTGTAAAGTTATGTGAAGATGCGAAAGTGACTTTTGGCAGCACGCTAGTGGACCGCTTTCTTTCATCACGTGACACGGATCAGAAGGCGAAGTGGGACTGTCTGCAGCATACATTAGGCCAAATGGGATCCCTTTGAGTTGGAAGTTGGTGAACCCCCTAAGGGATTGCGAGATAATCCACTAAAAAGCATTAGGCGAAATGGGAATAGGCGAAGTGGGAAGACACGGTTCTGGTTCTCTCTTAGTCTTTCATTAACACACCGTCCGGACTAACCCACATAAACTCTTTTACGTGACAAAGCACACACCTAGTGGGTTTGCTAAGAGGTGTATGCACAGCGCGAGAGCATTTGTATAGGCTCCTCTAAAGCTCCAGTTTTATTTTACATATCTTATATTTAGGTTTGTAGATGATTTTTTGAAGGTCATGTAGATGCTACTGAAGTTCTGAGGATTTTCGAGTCATCTGCTTCTGACTTGGAAAACTACAAATTTTGGATCTTGAGTTGACTCAAGGAGGTGGTCAACTTTGTTGGCAGTACAAACAAAGATATAGAAAACCGTTGTTACTATATTGCTCAAACCATTCAAAAATTACAAAAAATTAAAGTTGGATGCCGTGTATGTAAAAAAAAAACAGTACAAAAGTCCTGCCTGCATAGCACTAGTGATAATATGATGTTTCAGATAGACCCCCTGAATGAAGCGGGGTATCCTTACCCACGTAATTTTGACAATCTTGAGAAGGATGCTTAAAGAGTTAAAAGGAGTGAAAAGTTTACCCACAAGTAGACCTCAAGTTATGCATTATTTGCACAAAACTTCACATCACATAAAAAAATAACTAGGAGAGTCGGTATCCCGGTGGTTTTTAGTTCCCTACCTAAGATCTCCTCACTTTTTTCCATTAACGAATGGAAAACCCGAAGAAAAATGTGACCAACAAACACAAAATGACATATGTTGAATGTCAGTCTTCTATTATCATATTCCGTTGTCATGTAAAAAGTTTATGAGGGTTAGTCCGAACTATGTGTTAATGAAACACTGAAGTTGCGTAGAGAGCAACAGAAAAAACGTATAGGGCAATGTAGAGTGCACCCTGAGGGCCCACACTCTTAGAAATGAACTTCACATATTGTTGTTTCCTTTTCTTTTATTTTATCGACACTATCGATAGTGTAGAAAAACTATCGATGGTTTTACAGTGAACAGACTCTGAATAGTAATGTCGTTTCTTTTGTGTTTTTTTTTTTTTTTTGCTTGCTAGGTTTGGTTCTCGGTCTCACTGTCGATGATTTTATCCCTTTGCAAATTGTCCCTGCCGTCGTTTTTCTGCTCTTCGCGTCAGCCATTTGTATACTTCTTTGTCGCGTTTTATTATTTGCACTAGAATTCTGATTGTTCTATTACACATATAGAATCAGTTCGATTTATAGCTTAATCGTAATTGTAATATTTTCCTCGGGTTGTCTTTGTTGAATAGCTGCTTGTGATAGGAACTGTCCAAGGCAGACGGTATAGTTCTCCGATATTCGGCTATCGATACTACTACACCGATAGTCTTAAAGATATGTACTTTACGACAGTGGGCTATTGGTAGTATTATCGATAGTTTTTTCAACAACTGAACATATAACGAGCTCCCTTCGCCAGTCAACTTCCCTTTGTTTGTGCAGAACTATGCTTTCCTCGAACGAGAAGTTTTTGCGAGGACCCATCTGACATTTTCAGAATCATGCAAAAAAGAAAAAAGAAAACGCTGTCACTCGTACGAACGCGCATCGTATGCGCTGCGCTTTCAGCCGCGTATCAGCATGTGTTTTTTTTTCTAGAGACGGGACGAATTCCAAATTTTTCGAATCCGAATCCAAGGAAGGTTCTACTAATCCACAAATCTTCCGAATCTCGAATCTTCCGAATCCTTTCTTTACAAAGAGTTTAAAAAATCAAGAAAAATCACTTCTACAGGTTTTCCCGGCGATTTTAATCCAAGCGCCATCGAAATTAATCCACGTGCCATGCAAACTTTATGGGGCATGGATTAATTTAGCTGGCACTTGGATTAAAATTGCCGGGAAAACCTGTAGTAAAAAGTGTTTTGAAGCAGAATATGATACCATTGTTAAATGGAAACCATTTTAAATAATGCTTCAGTTTTAGAGGAAAATATACCCATATAGTTCTTCTTTTATTTAACATGTTGTTCATCGACTACAAGAAATGCGTAAATTCTCGAGTCTGAATTATTTCCATAAAACTGAGCAACAATCAAAAGCAAAACCAGGTTACTTTTAAACTTGTAATGTAACAGTTCCTGCCTGAACTCTTTCAATCCAGAGCAATGTAAACAAACAAACAAGTAAACACCTGTCGGCCAATGAGGCTTTCGGCTGACTCCAGAGGCGCCAATTTTAAAAAGAAACAAACAATGGTTGGTGGATTCGAAAGATTCGATTCGCCGCTTTCGAATTCGGATTCCCGAGTCTCGAATCCCTGCCTAGGATTTGAGGATTCGGTTGGCACGTCCCTAGTTTTTTTAGAAACAGGTAGAACACGGAGGCGAGAAACATGCGCGACCGGCCTAAAAGCAGCTGTCTCTTCTCTGTTTTGCCCCCTCTTTCTTCTCTTTCTTGCATGGGACCCCTCGCCTGGGTTTAGTGACGCTGGCTCTAAATGCACCGAGCCGTCAGCCGCCACTTCAAAGCAGCCTGACCGCACCTTCCCGCTACATCGCCCCAGCATACCCCAGCCACCCCACCGCAATCCTACGGCAGGAGAAACTAGAGTCACTAAATAAATAAGCTACGCTAGGAGAAACGAGTGAAACACTAGAAATGGTTTTCTCGAAGGGCGTCGAGACGGCGGCAGACGAGCGCGAGAGGAGAAAAAAAAGACAATTTTCCGATGGTGCCGCCATCCCTCGGCGGAAGTGAACGTTAGTTAACTAGGCCGCGTGAGTACGTGGCTCTAGGCCAGTGCTCTGGATGATGGGAAATCATCGTCTTTAAGTGCTGTGCGTTCGTGTTTCGTTCGTTGTTGTTCGTAGTTCGTCCCTTGCCGTTATCTTTTGAAAGACCGCGCTGAAAGTTTTCGCCGCTTCAAATCATGAACCTTTACGGATTTACCGATGAATATTTACCTAGCAACACGTGCTAGGCCTTTTTCCGCTTTGAGACAGCAGCCTTCATGTTTTCAGATAAACCAATGAACTGTGGACCCGCACTCCTATTTCTGCCATCTGTTCACGTCATAATCGTTGGCGAGATACTACTGTTGTTGAAGAGATAACTCGGAGGCCGTCTACCCTGCCAGTGCTAAAGCCCTTTTGGCAGGTTATTCGGCGCGTCGTCTGGCAGCTGCCTTAATTGTCTTTTCGCGCACTTACATAGATGACGTGAGAATGACCGCGAGAGCCAATTTTCTCCGTGCGCTTTCGTGCACTCGTGTGCAATATAGGTGCGTTACGGCATCCACCGCGGAGGCAGCCCTCAACTTGGACAGCGCCAAGCCTTTCTCGGATATACCGAGAGTGACGTCACTACCTCTCATCGGAAGTTCCTGGATGTACTGGCCTGTCATTGGTGAGCTATGTGATGCCGGGTCTTCCTGTTCTGCTCCGATGACATAAATTTGTTGAAGTTGCAAAAGAGTGTCATACAAGTACGGTAATACGCGCCGATTTTGAGAACTCTGCCTGATATCCGGCGCGTCCACAGAGAATTGCGAAACGTGTATTTGTGTACAATGTGCACGTGTCGACATCTGTCGCAGGTTGTTTAAGGCCATCTCGGGATGAGGCAGCCAAGTATTTGCTCAGGATATCCTATCCAACTAAAGTGTTGTTGAAATTGCGCATGTGTGTGTGGGGGGGGGGGGGATTAGATTAAGGGGGGACTGGGAAAATTCCTTCTTCGGGCAGCATCTTCGTTACAAATCCGCAACTACCACAAACATAGTTTATTTCAGTATTTCTGTATGTCTAAGCGTACAAAAGAAATTTAATTTTTAACTGAATTGTTCGTCATATTCAGTGCCGTATCTCGTAATTGTTATGATTATTTTTGAACGCTTTAGATGCCAGAAAGGAGAAATTCCAGATTTTGGGAATTACTTCCTTCAGACTCAATGAGAATGCCGACTACTGCACCTTTCATGAGACAAATACAGATATACAGTCTTAAAAATGAACTTCACCTCATAGCACGCTCCTAGCCAACCATCATCTCGAATGATATCGTTATTTGACCTGATTTGTTAAAAACGGGAGGCGTACGCCCTTTTTTGTGACAATTATGAACAGCATAATTGTCACAGAAAATACGTATGCCTCCCGTTTTCAGTAAATCAGGGGCCTTAGTCGCTTCATCGTCGTTACGGTCGTTACAATCTAACGAGTGGCGGGAAGTTCAAAAAGGTGGGCACGTGACACATTGCGCGTGACGTGTACCACGGCCTTCACGTACTCTTAGAAATGAACTTCGCCGCATAGCACGCTCCTAGCCAACCATGATCTCGAATGATATCGTTATCTGACCTGATTTGTTGAAAACGGGAGGCGTACGCCTTTTTTGTGACAATTATGAACAGCATAAGTCTCACAAAAAAGGCGTACGCCTCCCGTTTTCAACAAATCAGGCCAGATAACGATATCATTCGAGACGATGGTTGGCTAGTGGCGTGCTGTGCGGTGAAGTTCATTTTTAAGAGTGTATCGCGCGAAGAGCCGTGCACCGTGCACGTGTTTTATCACGTGCCCACCTTTTTAAATTTCCCGCCCGCCTTTTTCAATTTCCCGCCACTCGTTAGCGACCGTAACGACGATGAAGCGATTAAGCCCCCAGGGCAGATACCGATATCACTCGAGATGATGGTTGGCTAAGAGCGTGCTATGAGGTGAAGTTCATTTTCAAGAGTGTACACTGTTAAAACAGAACTTCACCACATAGCACGCTCCTAGCCAACCATCATTCCGAATGATATCATTCTGCGCGTTGATTTGTTGAAAATTAGAGGAGGCGCCTATCTGGGACAGATTATCTTGTCCCAGATAGGCGCCTCCCCCCTGTTTTGAACAAATCATGACACAGAATGATATCATTTGATATGATGGTTGGTTAGGAGCGTGCTATGTGGCGAAGTTCCGTTTTAACAGTGTACACTCTTAAAAATGAACTTCACCGCATAGCACGCTCCTAGCCAACCATGATCTCGAATGATATCGTTATCTGGCCTGATTTGTTGAAAACGGGAGGCGTAAACCTTTTTTGTGACAATTATGAACAGCATAAGTGTCACAAAAAAGGCGTACGCCCCCGTTTTCAACAAATCGGCGCAGATAACGACATCATTCGAGATGTTGGTTGGCTGGGAGCGTGCTATGCGGTGAAGTTCATTTTTAAGAGTGTACGTTTGATCGTTGGAACCGTCATCTCTATAGAAGTGCCAGAATACGCATAACGTGAATCGTGCTCGTTCTTTATCACTAAAAACAATTTCAACGTTTTATGTCGTAACGCAACTGTGATTATTAGCGACGCAACAGTGAATTAACGCGTCATTAACGGACGCACCCACAACGTGACACTCATATTTAGGGTCCTGTTTATTGAAATTATACTGCCATGCCATCAGATTGCTGGCGTCCTGGACGGAATCTGTACCCTTGAGATAAGTAAACGAGCACAAACTCATCCACCGAGGCTGATGACCTTTTAGTCGAATGACTGTCACGAACTAAGCTAACTGGAATGAATGAAGAACAACTCCACAAAATGCATACACCCAATCACGCCAAGAAGAATTGGGGACAGAGGCTCACCCCTTTCTGGCCACTTCATATTTACTCTGAAAGTACAGCGATTTTCGTGAGGACCCAATTTTTGAGCATTTCGCGATCGCTTTGTTTTCGCGCAATAAAGTTCCGCGAAGTATGGGTAGCAGATTCCCGGTTCGGTTCGGGTTTGGGTCCTGGTACTATAATGGTTCGGTTCCGGTTCAGCTCCATTAGGACACATATATCAGTTCCGAACCGGTTTACTGCACAAGGTATATGCCCTAAAATAAACGGCAGGAAAGTTTCGAAAGTTTTGTTTCTCTTCGCATGGCTGGCCGCAAAGCTGTGACAACAAAGTTTGTCCACAGGAAAACGAAACTATAGAGCGCTGTTGTCAGATGCTGTGTCCATCGATGCGGGCGTCCAGATAGGCATTTCCGTTGGCATTGGAGACTTTTGCGGGCAGGTCATCCTCGAACTCTCCATGCTTCGAAACTGGTTTTGAAACGGTAACCGAAATTTTCTAAATCGGTTCGGTTCCGGTTCAGCTCTAAGATGGAGGCGGCCTTTTCGGTTCGGTTTCGGAAAAAAATAACGGTTCTTTCTGGTTTTCGGTTCGGTTCGGTTTGATGGTCCGATTGGTAGTGACGACACAAGGTACACGCCTTGCGCCTTTTTGTTCTTCTTGTACGCACTGTTAAAGCAGAGCTTCACCGCATAGCACGCTCCTAGCCAACCATCGTTCTGCGCATTGATTTGTTGAAAATGGGAGAAGGCACCTATCTGAGACACTTTACGCTTGTCCCAGGTAGGCGCCTCCCCCCTGTTTTGAACAAATCATGACACAGAATGATATCATTCGGAATTATGGTCGGTAGGAGCATGCTATGTGGTGAAGTTCTGTTTCAACGGTGTACACTCTTAAAAATGAACTTCTGAACGGAAATGACACTTGTGATGTTCATAATTGTCACAAAAAAGGCGTATGCCTCCCGTTTTCAACAAACCAGGGCAGATAACAATACCATTCGAGATTATGGTTGGCTAGCAGCGCGCTATGCGGTGAAGTTCATTTCTAGGAGTGTACACTCTAAAAACAGAGCTTAACCGCGCTGTGCGCAAACCACTGCCACGAATGGTAGGGTTATCGCTTCCGATTCGAGGAGAGAAGGGGGCGTCCGCCTTTGTGTGGCAATTTGGGTATATAGTAATTGCCACAAAAAGTCGTAGGCCTCCCTCTCTCCTCGAATCAAAAGCGATGATCCTACACTCTAAAAACAGAGCTTCACCGCATTGGACGCTGTGCGCCAACCATTGTCGCGAACGATATGGTTATCGCTTCTGATTCGAAGAGGGAGGTGGGCGTACGCCATTTTGTGGCAATTTGGATATATTAAAATTGTCACACTAAGGCGTACGGCCCCTCTCCCTTCGAATCAGAAGCGATAACCCTATCATTCTTTGCAATGGTACGAGCACTACGTGCTATGCGGTGAGGTTCTGTTTTTAGAGTGTATACTCGTAAAAATGAACTTCACCGCATTGCATACTCCTAGCCAACCATCATCTCGAATGATATCGTCATCTGCCCTGATTTGTTGAAAATGGGAGGCGTACGCCTTTTCTGTGACAATTATGAACAGCATAAGTGTCACAAAAAAGGCGTACGCCTCCCGTTTTCAACAAATCAGGGCAGATAACGATAGCATTCCAGATGATGGTTGACCATTTTTAAGAGTGTAGGTCGCAATTTTATTTAGGACTTTCACGGCATTCATACACCTGACAGCTGAAGCGAACTATTGTTTGTACCACTGATCTCTATGTATAAAGGCTGGATCGCGCATGGGAGAGGGGCTCGTGGGGGAGAGGCGTGCATTCGGGCCGCCATGTTGGGAGGCCCTAAAACGCAGTGTGCGCCCATAGAAAACAATGGGAGGCAACGGAGATTGTGAGTATTTATTGCGCTGCAGGCGTTGATCGTTGTTTGTCATCACACAATTTTGTAAGGTGCCAGTATACTGATGTATCCTAACAGTGTTTCACAGGTGTCCTGTCGTTCGATTCTTAATTACGTTATGTTTTGCATTCCGAAACTAGAACGTCACGGCAGTGCAGCGCTGGGGATTGTACTACAGTACGTTACCCAGCCAATATTTCAATAAGAAACGATGTGAGGTTAACAACAACCATGTATGTAATATCCCGTGCTGCGTTCTGGACAAAAATTGTTCCATAAAGAACGGTCCAGGATGATATATACTCGCATGGCAGAAAGAGATCGTACTGTAGAATCACAGCCGTTGTCTTAGTCGTGTATGGGTTTAGTATGATTTATATCAAGCATCGCCGCAGAAACAGTCCTTTAGTAAACGACAGTGGTGCTTTGCCTCGCAAATATGGACACACCGAAGCAGCCCTAAATACTTCACGCAATTAGATCACGCTCGTTCGGACAGTTAATCAGGTAGTGATGTAAGCTTAATCAATTAAGTTACTTAGAAAGTGGTAACACCTCCTTGAGACACAGGACTTATCTCTTTTTGAAGTACAGCCCTTCTATGTTTGTTTGCTTCTTCCTTTATTTGTTCTGATTATTTGCAGGCACGGTTGTGCCAAACTGAATGTCCTTCTCCAGCACTCACATGCTTTTGTTGAATACAACTGCAGCGTGAGAAAAGCTGCTTGGGGACGGGGTCCTGGTATCCAGTGCTGACCTTGTCATGCTTGTTATGTGGAGCATGTTCCAAACAATGCAGCTCCACGTATGGTCTTCAAATTGCAACAAGACTATTTGGAGGTTGAAACAGTTGTGATTTTGTCATTTTGGCCCTCGTGTACCCAGTCTGTGAAACGCAAACAAAAAAGTCTAACACGATATGCTTTTGTAATGAAGATCACTGATGATGAGTAAAGAGAATATACGAGTTCAAGTTTATTCAATATTTTATATCATTCATTATGTTATTCAACATTTTATGTCAAGTTTATACAACATCAAGTTTATTCAAGTTCAAGATTTATTTCTTGCACTTATGCATTTCAGGATACAATGAACGTGCAGGGAGGTCGCAAAAGGCTACATTTATTGTTTTGTGACCTTGCTACAATGGCAATATATATTTTAGGAATGACAATGGTCAGGTACGCGCTCTCTAAATTTGTAGCACTCAATTTTAGGTTGGAATGAGCAATGAATAGCAACTTCCCCACTGATATTTTCTCATATATGCTAAATTTTAAATTTAATGTGATCGAATATGTGATAATATAATAATAATATATAAGAATATAATATGTGATAAATGAATGTGATCAACAGTAGATGTAAACAACATGAGTAGCCAGAGAAGTGCATTCTCAATAAATAATCTTCTTATAGCGTACATGTGCATGCCTATTAACTGAAACAATTATCACAGTTCCCTGACAAGTTTTAATTTCTGAGAGTGTACTGTAGAAGCTGCTTAGATCTACAACAGTTCATACAAGGTATTATATATACTGTGAATGCCTTTAAAAATCCCATGTGACGCATATCCCTTTACTTTCTGGAGATGCTGTGGTAGTCAAAGTTTGCGGGCATTACGCAGGTTCTGCACCCATTTCTTGAGTATGTCGAGGCAGCTGTGAAGTAACCTGCATTGATGATGATTATTCCAACTTTTATGGTGCATCGACAACAAAGGAAATAATACATCAGAACATTGGTTTGGGTGCAACCAGTTAAAAATGAATATGTTGTTTAATAAATGCATTGGACAAATGTTAAAACATCAGTTTAAAACATGGTTTACAATCCCTGTATCTTCTAATAATTAAAAAGATTAAAAACTATTCTAAAAAGAATATGGGGAACTCTTCTAAAAATAATTATAATCTCTAATTATTATATTGCTGGGTTAAGGAGCCTAAAGTGTGAGGTGTGTTTCTGATGTGAACATGTAAGAAAATATGCAAAACTGAGAGAGGCTAACCACAGTGCGTGCACTGAGGTTGTTCCTTCCTGTAAAGTAGAAACCAGTGGATGAGGAACGTGATACGTCGTATCACACTGCACAGATTATTCACTGGGCAGCCCTCATGACGAAACCTGTATTGAGAGACCACTTTTTGCCTTAAAACTGCCACAAATAGCACGACACGCTACAAATTATTACTATCGTAACAAGCTGACGATACAGCTCAGACACATAGGCGTTATTCAAGTCGCGCCACACCACCGTTACGTAGGATTCTTTGTCACAAATCAAACCAAGGCACAAAACAATACCAATACATGAAAAAATGTGACAATCGTGGTCTTATTATGACGTAATACCGAACTTGTGCGCGAAGGTAATTCAAAGAAATGAATGTGGCACTTGCTTCCGCAGAGAACACCGTGTACCATGCTAGCAATGCATGCAAAAAAGCGCTCGAGTGTTCGCACATATATTGATGACAACACTACCTGTGTAGTGTAACATGTTCTTTCAAGCATATTATGCACTCAAACTGTATTTGCCGCCGGGTAAAATGCAAGTGTGCTCGATTGAACGCCGGAAGAGCGATCAAGCAACCTGCATCCAGTGCTCGTTTTGGGCAAAAAAACACTTCATAATGGTCAAATAAATGTACAGAATGGACGCCTATTTATTCCTTGAAGAAGAGTGACTCACCTGTATAGGTTTAGGCCCTGTAACCTTGCCAGTACGGTTGGTACGACCGTAATTGCAAGAAGTTGCCATGATCGCTGCGGCGGCTGTTGTGGGCACCGTAAGATGGCGGCCGGTTTCTTCACGCTCGCGCTCCCTATCCGCGATCCAGCCTTTTACAATCGAGATCAGTGGTTTGTACCTGCGCCATTGTTTGCAATATTGTTTGTACCTGGAGCTAAAAGCTCCAACTGGCGGACACGTTTCGCGAAAGTGAGGCCAGCGAAATTTTTCCGAAACATATATCCATTAGGTTTCGCAAACTCCTGAATAAGCGCTTAGCTTTGTGCAACCCTGCAGAGCATATCCTGCAACATAAGAGACATGCGGCTATGTTGCCCCATCGTTCTTGCAGCCAGTACACTCTTAAAAATAAGTGGTGGTGGCGGTGGTGGTGGTGATAGGGCTTGCCGTTGTCGGCCTCACGTATGTGGGCAACGTCACGACTCACGCCCTGGGGGAATGTGCGTCCTGGGCCGTCTTCTAAGGGAACTGTGCCGACATATGTCTGAAAGCGTCTGAGGAAAACCCAGGAAAAACCCCAGACAGCACAGCCGGCACCGGGATTCGAACGCGGGTACCTCCCAGTCTCGACGTGACATGGCTCATCCCGGAATGACGTCACTCGTCAGAACGAACTATACATTCTTAAAAATAAACTTCACCACATAGCACGCTCCTAGCCAACCATCATCCCGAAGGACAACGTTCTCGCCCCTGATTTGTTGAAAACGAGAGGCGGAGCCTATTTTGTGCCGTGCATAATGGCCACAAAATAGGCTCCGCCTCTCGTTTTCAACAAATCGGGGGCGAGAACGTTGTCATTCGGGATGATGGTTGGCTAGGAGCGTGCTATGTGGTGAAGTTCATTTTTAAGAATGTATAGTTCGTACTGACGAGTGACGTCATTCCGGGATGAGCCTTACATGACATTTTATCGCAACATTTTTCATTGATAACCAAATGGTGTCACGAACTTTCACTTCCCTCATGCATTGTTTGACTGATTCCTAGGAAAATACGACCCCGACAAAGGACATGAGGCCGCCTTTGACATGTATCGTAAGCATGGGCCCATTGTGGTGGAGAAACTGGCTGGACGCTACCCGTTGGTGCACCTGTTTAGCGCGGATGACTTCCAGACAATGTATCAGCACGAAGGCAAGACACCGTTTAGGTTGGGAGCTACTGCTTTTAAGAAATACCGCGCTAGTCGACCGCAGTACTACGATAATATTGGAATCCTTAACATGTAAGTACTGTATATTGCGTATATATATTTGTCATTTACTTATTTTCTTCTATCTGAGTGGTATTCGTGCGAGCCACGGTATTAGATTTCAGACTTTGGATTTGGCTTATATCCCGAACTCCGCAGCTGTTTTATGTCGTTTCGATCTAATGTCCTAACTCAAAGAAGAAAATAATATAGAGAACTGGCAGAACGTAAATATCAACTCAGGCCAGATATTACAAAAAGTATACGTGCTCAGATTTCCCAGTAGAGTCATAAGGTCTCCTCCGACATTTCTTTCTTTGTGGACGTCAAGTAAGTGTGGAAAGCTTCTACATTGTGTGATTACAGATGGTGCTCTTTCTAATTTCACCCCACAAGGCAGGGCGAGGAGTGGTACCACACCCGTTCCAGGTCCCAGCCATACACCTTGCGACCGCGCACAGCGATGTCATATGCTCCCAGCATGAGCCAAATAGCGGACGACGCGATCAGGGTCATAACACTCTCCAGGGACAGCATGAGTGAAGTTCCGGACTGCTACCCAATCGTTTACAACTGGGCAATGGAAAGTGAGCATTCCACAATGCTACGTTCAGACGTAACGACTGTCTCGCTAAATGTAGGCCAGAAACTTAAACCAGGGCGGAAGAGGTCTGAGCGAAGGCAAACACAAAAACACGACAGCAACACAGGACGCGTGTGTTGTTCATGTCGCTGGGGATTCCTTTCTTCTTGTCGATATCCTTGAGCACTTTTTGATTGCTTAAGAATTTATTACACAAACTGAGCTACTTGCAAAGGTCGAAGCACCGGGTGTTTATATTTATTAGAGAAATCATTTAGAAAAATCTATGTCGCATGTATCGCGATAATTAGTTGCCATTGATTAATTAAAATCACGAGGGAATCATTAATCAAACAATTAATTAAAATCATTAATGAGGGAACAGACGAGGGTTACTTCCTGGGGGAGCCAGTGAAGAAAGTGTTTAGTATTTCCATTTTCGCAAATTTCATATTTGAATTTACAGGACCTAGGTAATTTACACGCTAATTTCTGTCGTTGCTATCAAGACACACGTTTATTGCGATTGCACATGCGTTGGTATACTTTTTAATCCGTCGCACTGCGTTCAAATAATAAGCGTGTTTGTCCTCGATATTTCTTTTCATACTGCACGTGTGTCCAGAAAAATTAAATATGGGAAGAAAGCCAGCAGATATAAATTACTAGATAGCCTTTTAGATGTCATATCAGAAATGACAATTCTGGTATTATTCGTCAGCCAACTGCACACATAGCAGCTTGAGTTACTATTTTTTTATCAGAAATTGTGCGAATTGTGCTACACCAGTTAGTATTTCTTTCTTTATTCTTTTCTATATGCACATGACTGTTTATAACAAAGTTAGTAAGCAGTATTTTTCCCCATTATTCGATCAACTCGCTTTTAATGATTATGTGTTGTACTGGTCAGCATATGACGCATTGTATGTAGACGGGGTCGCGGTAGTTAATTAATTAATTTATTTATACCCTCAGGGCCAAGCACTACAGAGGGGAGTGGTTATATGAGATTAGCAATACACAATTGAAAATTGGCAGAGTTAATCGCTGAAGACGGGAGGTGGTTCCAGTCCAAACTTGTTCGGGGTACAAAAGAGTTAGATAATAAATTGGTCCTGCAGAGCGGTACTCCCACCTTATGTTGATGATCAATACGCGAAGAGATAAACCAGGGTGCAGTGAGAAAATGTTCTTTTAATATAGGATTGTGGAAATAAATGGCGTGAAAAAGAGTGAGGCGCCTCCGTTTCCGACGTAGTGATAGAGGTTCAAGTGATAATGAAGTCTTCGTAGATGTAACACTCGCTGTTCTGTTGATGTTAGATGGGATAAAACGAGCCGCGCGGTTTTGAATGCTCTCAAGTTGAAGGATTAATGTGGAATGAGTTGGGCCCCAGACAGATGATTCATATTCAAGTTTGGGACGGACTAGAGTTTTATATAGTGTTAACTTTAGATCTACAGGAGCCATGTAAAAATTTCTTCTGATATATCCGAGGGTGCGGTTGGAGTTGTTAGTGACATATTCAATGTGCGATTTCCAAGAAAGGTCAGTCGTTAGTAACACTCCTAAATATTTGTATGTGGTTACGGACTGGAGCTGTATATGGTTAATGCTGTAGCAATGGCTGGCATCTTGCTGCCGCCTAGACACGAGCATATGCTTGCATTTATGGAGGTTAAGCATATTAAGAGGTTAATTGGTCGGTTCGAGGCTCGCGATAAACCTATACAGCATCAAGTGACTTTCCTGCACCGAACTGGAAAGAAACGAAAATGAAAATCATTCGAAAAGACTACGCAAGATTATAATGGCAAACTGACATACACTTCCTTCGAAAGCTACACTGAAAGAAAAGCGCGAGAATATAGGAAAACGAAAACGTAATATCAGCACGGAGAAAGCAGTGGGCCTAGAGGCCCTCTTTCCTTGCTAATGAAAGCGAGAACGTAACACGGCAAAAGAAATCAAACAACCGGGTTTTGCTGCACAGGCGTGACGCGTGCATCGCTGGACACGAGGGTTGGTTGCCTGGAACACCCGCTGGATCCCACCTCGGATGGAGCCATCATCCTCAAATCCATGGACACAATCTTCCGGTGTATGCAGATTTTCGGTTACCGGTTTCCCTACTTCCGGTACTTCCGAACTCCCACGTGGAAAAAGTTCGAAGACGCCATGGACACTTTCACCGTGTGAGTTCGCGTCCTGTATCGGCCCTGCTAAAAGGAAATTATAGAAGAAGAGAATGTAAAAAAATACATTACTTTGAAATGATTGTCAACAACGTTAGACGTAGAATATGTTCATAATTGCGTTTGAAAAGTGAATTCACCAATGCGTGTTTCCTCCGGGCACGATGGAAAGAGTGGCCATGACTTCTATTCCGTGGACTCATAGCGCCCGTACTTGGTGGCGGGTTAGTTTTTATGTATATGGATGAAGTGGTGCTGTGATTACGCACACAGCAGCCCGTTTATAGGTCCGCGGACAGATCCCCGCTTCAAACTCCGTCGCTACAGCCAATCGATCGTTCATGAACATGAAGCGATTCGGTCAAGTGACGATTATGTCCCACTCGAGTGTATCTGGTAAAATCTAGATCCATTGTAAAAGCATGGTGTACTTGCGACCATCTCGCTTGCATATTTTGCAGTATCGTATGAAAACGCCCTAGCAAATTAATAGACCTCTACCCGAGAAACGTCATCATGACGTTGGTAGACAGACTGAAACCGAAACAAATCGGAAGGAGAGGGCCGGGTTCCACGAATGGGCACTTGTTCGCTGCCTCCTACTGAACCAAAAGTGGGACCGAAGGTCGCGTCCCTTTCAGGGATCATCGTAATACCCTCAGGACCGTAATTTTCGGGCGCGACCTTGTTGGCCTCTAGCTTCGAGCGTAGTTCAACTCTACCAAATTGGTGGTCCTGCCGAGAACTATGACGTCGTTTGTTTACAAACAGGGAGAGGTCTATTCAGTCGACAGCTTAGCAGCAGTTGTGCTTATACAATGTGCATTTTTATTTATGTGGAGTTATTGGTTTATACATTTTATAACATTATTTTCACACTCGTACCACGGAGCCCGAGAGACATAGCGAGCCCACGTTTAATAACGGTATGGCGGTGTAATAGCCTACTGAAGTGTGTGTCTACCTTTGGCGAGTGTCTTGTTGTTCCGTGCAGAGTACCAGTCTCTGGTGCCAGTATTCTACAGGATGTCTCAGGTAACGTGTCAAAAAATTATATTTTAAAATCCAACGTCGGAAAATTAAGGGGTCAACGGTATTCAACCTCAGAGAGTGTTTGCCGTCGTTTGAGAACACTTTTATGAATTTTTCGCCATGGGAAATTTAATTTTCCGAATTAAAGTCCGGAAACTGCCTATAGTCAACCTAACGTTATTTCGACAGATTCGGGAAGCACGGGTCGGGTTTAGCCCACCACGGAAAAATTCATTTCGTGGTACAAAAGTAAGGAGCGGAAACAAATTGGGAAAATTGGCTTTTTCTGACGCGCGTATTTCAACGGCGCACGAAATCGGTTGCAAAGATGCGATGAGAGGAGGACATGCCCCTGCACAGATGATGGACAGAACACTGAAAAAAAAAAACAAGAGGAAAGGGAAAGGAAGAGACATCGCGATAATAATCTGAGGCTACATGGATTCCCATTGGTACAGGGCAGGGCACAAACGGGGACATGTACCCCTCTCATCGCATCTTTGCGGTCGATTTGGTGCGCCGTTGAAATACGCGCGTCAGAAAAAGTCGGTTTTCCAAATTTTTTCCCGCTCCTTACTTTTGTACCACGAAATGATTTTTTCCGTGTTGGGCTAAACCCGACCCGTGCTCCTGGAATCTGTGGAAAAAATGCTAGGTTGACTAGGCAATTTCCGGACTTTAATTCGGAAAATTAAATTTTCCGTGGCGAAAAATTCATAAAAGTGTTCTCACACGACGGCAAAAACTCTCTGAAGGTGAGTACCGTTGACCCCTAAATTTTGGCAACACCTCTGGCAACACCTCTCAGAGCTTGGGTGCACGGACGGACGGACAGACGTTTCTCTCGCAACACTCCTTGGCCCTGTGCAGCGAGCTAACCAGTGGAGAGTCACAAAAGCGGTGCTCCGCTTTCTGCGTGACACGGACCTTCTGGGCTCCCTGTGAGACGAGTGTCTTTTTCAATTTCTGTTGTTTTCATTTATTTATCTTCTTGTTATTTCCTTTTCTCTTATTTATATTTTTCCTTTTTTTTTAGGTAATAGCAAGCCGGCGTGCTGCATGGCTGACCTTTCCCCTTTCTTTTTTTCTTGTTTTTTTCTGCCAATAAATTTCCCTCTTTATTTTCCGACGTTAGATTTTTAAATATATTTTTGTGACACGTTACGCGAGACACCCTGTATAATGCCCGACAGAAGCGAAATGGCACTGACAAAGCTGGTGGTGCATGACAGCGAAGTAAGACCGGAGACAAGGAGTTCAGACAAATTCTCGTTAGTCGTTACGAGAATTTGTCTGAACTCCTTGTCTCGGGTCTTATTTCACAGTTCTAAACTGCCGATTTACTTTACGTCTTTGCACGAAAACGATGCCAGTTGATGGGTGCTCTTACAGAAAGATCTTCAAGCATGTGGAAGCGGCAGCAGAGCGCGTCAAAGCCAAAGAACCTGACGATGATTACACCATCTTGGAACATTTATTGGCCGAACAGAAGATGGAGTTTGGTGAAGTGCTCGCCTTCATGAGCGATTTTATTCTCGGTGGAGCGGATACAGTAAGTAGCGGTTGTCCCAAACTATAGCCGCGTGGTTAACCAAAGAACGAACAGGTCTTCTTTGTGTACATTGCATTATTCGTGTAATCGTGACACAACTAAAAGTATAGGCATGACCATGAACAAAAGCTATGTTCCACACCTTTTCCCGAGTGGAGCACTGGAGCACATATGTGTCCCTTGGAACACGTAAATGTTTTAAGTAAGAAAAATTCATACAAAAAAAAACAGATGGACAATAATAAAACGTGCATTGGGCTTCATAGAACGGACCCGTTAAAAAGACAGGTGTGGAGATAGCTCCATTGACTTGTATGCTGACACTGAGGCCTAATTGAATGCCACGAAACAACGTTGACTTCAGGGCATCGAACAATTATTGAGTGCTACCTTATAAATCGTTAGACGCTTCTTATGTGCAAGATATCTTGACCGGCGACGTTTCCTTCCCCCATATCCTTTGGACATTTTGAGCCACTTCTTGATTCCTGCTCAGCTTTATTCCTCTTCGTAACCATTGAGGGTCCTGCCCTATAGTCACGTACTGTTCCTCATACAGCACGTCCAAATGTGGCATATAATCGAACGACAGGTCATCCGTTGAAGCCAGTATCCACATCGACGTATTGTTGTGCAACATGGCAATTTTTGAATGTACGAGACTCTAATGTCTTTTTCGCAGCACCCACATTAATGTCTACTTTGCTGGCATTGAATTACGCTGAAGAATGTATTCCTGTACATCACAGACCTCCAGTACGGCTACTTTCTTCCTGTACCATCTTGCGAAGAACCCAGAGGCTCAAGAGAAAGCCCGTGCGGAGATCCAGACTATCGTTGGCCCAGGCGTCACCTCCATCCAGGCGTCTCATCTTAGTCACATGCCCTACGTCAAGGCCTGTCTACGGGAATCTCTGAGGTAAGCTTTCAAATCGCGAATGTTGCCAATACTGACGCTGAATGGACGATGTTCGAGATTGTACTAAAAAATGAAGAAAAAAAAAAGTTGCGTGTTGTAGAGCCCACTTATCGTTAGGCTGGCTACTCTAGATCACTTATATCTACACACAATTTGAAATGAAAACTGTGCCTGAATGGCTTTCACAGCATTTCACGATTACGTACGAAAGCCTATGCCACTATATTACGCCCTACTGACACATCTTATTTTCAAATAATGCACGTCAACCACATGTATTCAAGTAAATTGGAATATCGCTTACGATAATTTGTTTCCTCTTTCTTCTTAGATTGATGAATGATTTTTGTTTTTTTCATTTGCGTCTCGTATTTTTAAAATCATTCGTGGGTAAGCATGTTCGTGGTAAGTATGTTTACATCATCCAGAAAATAGTGGAAATATTTCGTAACAATTGCAGTCGCATCATCAATTGTCGCTGTCATTCGCACTGCTCGAGTTAACTTGTACTTTTGCACATTTTTCTTTGTAGGCTAAATCCTACGCTGTCTGGGGTGTTCCGGAAGCTGGACCATGATGTCGTCATGTCAGGTTATGTCATTCCCGCCGGAGTAAGTACACAGACATTTTGCGCACTGCATTCTCACTTGGCACATCCTCGTATGGAAACTTAAGAACCTAGACCTAATCTGAGGCCTTTGAGTAAGGAGTCCCTTGGATACTCATTACAAGGGAGGCTGTAAACCGCTAGATCGTGTGTATGAAACGAACAGCGTAGAAGACGGTCTTCTTGTTTTGCGAGAAATGTAGAAGAAAGATTAATCAGAATTAGATGCGTAAAGTTTTCGGCGATTTTGAATGCCTAAAAAAAGCTGGTTGATTCACGTTTATTTTCGTTTATTTATTTTCTTAGAAAAAAAAGTGTTTCTATGAAACGGAAAAAAAGAAACGTGTCACCAAACTTATGGTTCTTCACAACGTTTCCTGAAGTTTAGGGTGACCGACTCAAAACCAGCAATGTAGCATGTGTTCCCTGCTAGTTTTGAGTGTGTGCTGTCCTTCCATGTCTCCCCAGGCACAAGGATATGTTCCTTTCCTCACGTTCACGCCAGTCAGCTTGCACTCTCCTAAATCATTCATAGATTTATTCCGTAACACTGCAATGTATTTAAAGGTATTGTAAAGCAGCAGAGCCCGAATTTCATTTAGCGTGGCTATTCGATAGTCCAAGCCATCAGTACAAAAACGACGCAAATTTCATTTCAATCGGTGGTGCAGTTAATTAGAAAATTAAAATTAAAGATTACGGGCAACACTGTATTAGGTATTCCTAAGAGATCCGTACTCTCAGCCGCGTACGGCGGAAACCACGTTGCATGCGTATAACAGTGGGCCCGACAGCCGAACAGCGCTGCGTTTCTTTGTCATTTTATTTCGCAAAAAAAACACACTAAGCAGGGGTCACTGCATTCCTGTGGAAATATGATACGAAATAATATAGCCACCAAAAGAACAAAACGCGACAAAATAGTGTTGCATACACTACGAGGGGCGTTCAAGTCAAACCGGGAATTTTCATTTTTCGCAAAAGTAAAATGAACTTACAGGCGAGAAATTAGTTTTATTTTTCAGCGCACTATGGGCACTTGCTCCAGCTTTTCACGAGGGCTTGGATGCCAGCAGCGTAGAAATCCTTACCGGCGCGTAGCAGCCATGATAGGACCGCATTCTTGACTTCGTCGTCGCGGCTGAAGTGACGGCCCCCAAGAAGTTGGGGCCTTCAGTGGCCCGAAGAGATGGAAATCGCTGGGGGCGAGGTCTGGACTGTAAGGGGGATGTGGCAGCAGCTCCCAGCCAAGTTCCTGTAAGGTGCGTGTCGTGAGATTCGCGGTATGCGGGCGTGCATTGTCCTGTAGGAGGAGGACTCCTTTGGTGAGGAGGCCAGTGGCCTCTTTCGAGCCAGTTCAAGACATGTTATCCGTCGGTCCTTGAGGATCAGGCGCTCCACAAGTTGGATGTTCTCTGGAACTCTGACACTGGGCTCTGAGCCGCCCCGGCCGGGATCGTCCTGCACTGATGTACGGCCGTCTCGGAACAGTTTGCACCACTCAAACGCATTGCTGCCCCTAAGTGTACCGTGGCCATACTGAGCCTGAAGTCTTCTGTGAATTTCAGATGACTTTACGCCTTCATTCACGAGAAACTTCATGACAATTCGCTGTTCGATGTACGCGCTCATATCGTTGTCGGCCATCTTGTCCAGCACGTGTCTTCTGTTTTGCACAAACTTTGGACCACCACGTGGTGAATGCGGAGGCCTGTCGCGTGTGGAAATGACGAAAAATAAGTAGCGCGAGCCATTTGTACACTCAGGAGACAGAAAATCCCGGTTTGACTTGAACACCCCTCGTACATATTCGACAGTGTTGCCCGCTGCACAGGGGGTTGTTCGACACCAGGTGTCGCGCCGCTGCACAACGCAGGATTTTTCATGACAAATTAAGTATATTTAGAGAGCGTGGGATTTACAAGCAACAAAGTCTCAAGCCACGTCGCCAGCATATCCTGCTTGTCTACTGCTTTACAGTACCTTTAAAAAAAAAAGGACTACGTTCCTCCAGAGCGTTCGCATCCTACGTTCGCATCCAGCGCATTTCATATAGTGCCTTGACGCGCTGTATCATAGGGCGAGACGCATGTATAACGAAATGCACGACACATCGTGCGACGTGTCGCAGAGTTTCGTGTCATCACTTGTCGCATGCTATATTCGCAGACACGTGGACGGCGACATCATACCGCGCTGAACCGAGAGCATTTGCTTGTGCTCTAACAAAATTTTTTCACATAAGAAAACACAGTAAATACAAACACCTCATTCCTTATTTCACTTGTGTTTCAATGAGCAACGCGACTAAATCAGCTACTCGTTGCATTCTAAACGCACACTATCCGCCCACCTCATTTACCAGAGAGGCGGCATAATTAGGTGCTTGGTTGATAAGTTACCACCTACGGGCGACAACCCGATGACGGGAGAGGAGATATCCAAGCTGTTCAGTCGCACTGATGTTAACGGGTACCATGAAAGGGCTCAGTAAGGGATACAACTGTTCAGTGTCCTTCAGAGCCACACTGTTGGGAAGACGGACACATCGAAGCGAATTCTGTTGAAGACTCGACAAAATTATCTACCAAGAGCCGACTTCACTTACCATTGAGCCTCTGTATACAATAAGGGGATAAGTCGATATATCCCCTTTTTAGTATTGTTGTTGCAATGACATCTACATGATACCCATACCCGATACCCATCTACATACTAGTGTGTACCTGGCCAGAGAAAATTTAGGACCGCATTACAATTTATTGACCCGCTACAGGAGGGTAAGAAACGTGAAATGCGTGTGTGTCAATGGATGGACAGTCATACCATGCCCCTTTTCTACACACACGCGCAGTTTAGTTTTGCTACGATGCGGAAGTGAATTTCGACTTTCACTCGAAAAACACTTATTTGCCTACCTCGCCTGACCGTGTCAGCAGTGCTACAGAGCGTTGGAATCGGGGGAAAAAAAAACACGTGTGCGTAAGCTAATAAGTCATATTATGCTGCCCATCTAGGACATTATTTTCAAGCCTGTGCTTGTGTAGCAGCACGGTAAGCCTGATTCCGGCTCCGCTACACACAGGTCACTTCACCCTACATTGCATCACCATGGTTCAGCCATCAATGGCCGACTCGTGAAAACAGCTTCTTTTTTTTTTTTTTTTCTGCGCGGTAACCCCGTGCACGCTGTTGCATTGAAAAACGGGATATGTCATGCTCCTGGATTTTGCTCAATTTCTACGAAGTCACATACCCAAAAATGATCCTAACAGGACATTCATGTAGAGCAGACACCTATATATTTAACTTTTTTTTATTCCGTGTTAACGCCTGAATGCTGAAACATGGCCACGGCCGCCGCGATGGATCCCATTTTTAGACCCCTACCTGTTTGTAAACAAATGACGTCATAGTGTTCGACAGCGCCACGAATTTGGTAGAGTTGAACTACGTTCAAAGCTAGAGGCGAACAAGGTCGCGCCCGAAAGCCACGGTCTTGAGGGGATTACGATTGTATCTGAAAGGTACGCGACCTTCTCCCCTTCCGATCTGTTTTGGTTTCGGTCTGTCTACCAACGTCATGATGACGTTTCTCGGGTAGAGGTTTAATGCGCAGCAGACAAGTATTCCTTGGATGGCGTAATGGTTCCTCACAGAGTTTCATTCCTCGGAAACCTCGCGGTATTTTGATATTTCTGGTCCATCGTTAGTCGGACAAAAGGTCAGAAACGCGCGGTATAAAATATCGGAAAAGACCACTGCCGCCATTTTGAAGGCCGTTCCATGTGGGGATTTTGTGGTGACTTAGAACTGTTCAAACGCTTTTGTAGATTTTACAATATCTTATCGGTAGAATATACGTGTGAGAGTACGCTTACTATTGTTCCGTGAAAGAGAATTTTTACAGTGCGTCGCAAAGATGTGTTCCTTCGTATCCACGACGGTTGTTTCCCTTCAGTTCCCGAAACCTCTTTTTTGCGAGTCTGCGGTCAGTTCCTTGCCACTGGACCACGCACCGATCGACCGTATTCACCGCGCCGTTTCCCAAAAACTCCCTCTTCTTCGTTCCACCGCTCAGCAAGCGCCCAGAATGCAATGCGTGCGCAAAGAGCACTGGGATTTTCAGAAGTCGTCTATTCAAACTCACTGGACGACTGGTTCAAAGGCTCGCCACTGTTGCGCGCCGTCGCTCTTTGCAGCACATCTTAAATTATGCGATATTTATGAATCTGTGGAATGAATTGCGTGGCATGGCGGATTTTATTACGCGGGTTAACCGCATAGCACGCAAAAAGAAAAGGTCCATCATCAAGTGCACTTACGGTGATCGCTTATCTAGTCTTGTGAAGCGTGCGTCCGCAAAGTAACGGGCAGGACGAAGCATGGCGGTCTGGCGTGGAAGGTGGTGAACGAGGAAACACACCAACAATCATTTCTCTATTAGCCTTATACAGGATGCATTTTTATCAGAGCATTTTTTTTAAAGGCCATGCGAGCAGCATGGATGCTGAAATGAACCTCATAGTCCGAAAGAAGTTTGTGCGATATGTACAGTCGACTGCATAACAGTTTAGCGGCACCACAAAGAAAGAAAAAGTACAATGTATCCATACGTATTTCAAATGAGGAGCGCAAGTAATTGCATACCCCGCTGACGTATATGAGCACGTGTGTTTGATTTGGACATCAGTGAGCGGGATACGTGGCATAGGACGTGACAATGACGTAGTTCACTGGGAACTCCATTAACAAATTACATAATGCTTTTTGAGTAATTACTCACCTAGTATAGTTATGATACGCTTTTCGGGAGTGTGTGTGCCTGGCCGTGCAAGCCAACTGTGAAAAAAGAAAGGAAAAAAAAAACAGCATCCACGCTGCTCTCATGTTTCTTTTTCTTTTTTTTTTACTCTAATTCGGACAAAAGAAGACACTCCATATCCAGACGTTACTGGACCATTATCAAAAGTACTCTTCTTGCAGACGGTGATGTTTACAGAAAACTACGTGGCGTGTCGCCTGGCTGAGAACTTCTCCCGTCCTCTTTCATTCGAGCCTGAGCGATGGCTGAAGGAAAATAAGAAGGATTCTTCCGACGTCCTCCATCCTTATGCGGCACTCCCATTCAGCTTCGGTCCCAGGATGTGCCTCGGGAGAAGAATCGCAGAGCTAGAACTATGGATTCTAGCTGTGAAGGTATACTCTTACTTGGTGTCAGTTGTACAGTGAGATCATACGGTGTCTTATTATTTTCATGCTTGCTTCCATTCATACTTGCGCTAACACAGACAGACGGGCTCGACGAGCAAGAAACGCAGAGGGCTTGCACTTCACTATTGCTCGTTCAAGATGTCCAAGATATTTTATTATACAATACAAATCACGATGAAGTACACGCAATCCAAAAGGAAACAGGACCGTGAATGCAGGCCTCGCGATATACTCCACAGGAGTTACAGGTTAATGCAATATACACACAACTATATAACTTGTGAGAGGCAAAATGAAACAAACACGTACTTATTATACACCACAGTTACATCCATATGCAAGAAAAAAGTACACAGAGCTACAAGTCCAATAGATTAAACCTGCAGGGATGAGAATGTTTGACGATCACAAAGAAAACGCATTCTGATGTGTCGAATGTACTGAATAACCGTCAATTCTTCTATAACCGAGTGCAAAAAAAAAAGAGAAAATGTATGTTCTGTTCTTTGATAAGGGGGTGCAACAAACCCACGTGTTTCCTTCTCCAGTTCAATTCAATTCAATTTAAAGGGGAACAAATTTTTTACGACAGGAATGTCGCGAAAAGTAAGTCACTGAAAAAGTTAGCCAGCTGCAGGACTCTAGCCGACATCTTCCGGATTACTGATCCAGGGCTCTACCAATTGAGCTAAACTAACACGCCTTCCCAACGACTTCCAAGGGTGCGTCGTTTGAAGGAACAAACACATCTACTCACTCACTCATTCCACTTTCACTCTTACAAGTTTTCTTCACACATTGATACGACGGGAAGACGACGGGGCCACGCAAAATCCGTCTGTTGAACCCGATGGAAATTGGGGGGTTCTCGTTACTCGCATGTATCGAGATACTTTCACTTTGCAATGATATTCCAAGAAGCCAAAGTGAAAACTCTGGCCTTTTGAGGTTAAGCAACAAGTCATGTTCGTGAATTAGCACCAATAATCTGGATGCATTCATGATGCGTTCATTCACCTACACTGTATAGGTGAATGAACGTGCACGACAGTAAGGGCTCGTGAACTGGAGCGAAGTCAGCTTTCATTCCTAGGACATCATCTTCCGTTATGCGCAGGAACTATCAGGTCTTTGTCTTCGGTACATAACGCGTCATAAGCAGCAGACAGGCTTGCTCCTACCAGATATAGAGGAATGTTGCGACTATGAAGTAGGAGTTTTTCTCCCCATGAGGCAAGAGCGTAGTCAGTGACACCAGTGACGGTCTAACGCTCCCGCGTCCTCGTCATCCAGATTACCCCTTCAACTGGATTGGGTTTGATAGAAGAAGATGGTCATCTAGAACAATGGTTCCGAAAGTGTGGTCCGCGGACCCTCGGGGGTCCCCGAGAGTGTTTTCGTGGGGACGATCAAAGGCAGCCCGAAGACCGTCTTCTCGGGTATTGGTCACGTCATCTCTGAGGGGGACGATATGATATATGACGATATTTATTATACTAAACAAGGGAGAAATATACTACCCTCTCATTTCCTGCATAGAGGTGCCTTGCTTGTTTGTTTGCTTTGCCTTTTCTTTTTTTTTTCTTCACGTGTCAACATGAATCGTACTTAACGGAGGTCCTCGAACGGATTCTCAGTGGTTTTGGGGGGTCCGACACAGCGAAAAGTTTTGGGGAAAGCTGCTCTCGATCACAAATTGTTTACATGCGCATCAAATGTCGGCATACTTCACAGTATCGACCATATTGAATTTTTTTAAAAAGGAACGAGTTACGGTAATAAGCTACTCATTTTTGTAATTTAACTGCGATACATTTTTCGCCTCGTAGCTAAGTTGTCTGGTCGTTTCCAAAAGTACGGCGAGTTACTACATCACTGGTTACTTATATCTAGGGAGTGACTTTTTCGGGTTAAATGCCTTTCTCAGATTCGGTGGGTAAAAATCGGGCGCTATTTTTAAATCTGTAATTCGGGGAGAAATCGGGCGATAATTGAACTTTCGGGTGTTTTTGTTTCTCCTCTTGTCTATTAGGCCATTTCCTAATCTCTCTCTTTCTCTCTGTCTCTTTTTTTTTTTTTTTTTGCGGGATCGTGACCTTCAAGTGGTAATCCCCGAAGACATAGACAGTGTTGACACACATGGGTGTATTGCTGGGAACGTATAAGTGACCCATTCTTACATGTGTTACACGTGGCGACCTTTGTTCGTCTTCAATGGAAACGTCACTTGAGGATTTCATAGTGACTGGAATTCGGGGAGAAATCGGGTTTAACCCGAATTGGTCGGAGGTCAGTTCGGAGGGAACTAACCGGGCGGAATCGGGTTTAACCCGAAAAAGTCACTCCCTACTTATATCTGCAAGGAGTTACGTACAACTCAGCAAGTAATGTTATAGGTAACAGTGATAGCATATAAAAAAAATGAATCTTTCTGTTACGTTTTTACTAGAAGTGTACTTGCTTCATCATGAGAGCAAGGAAGTACAGCATTCAGGTGTCGTCCACAGGTTCTCTCCAAGTTCCGCGTGGAGTACCACTACGAAGACATCGGCTTTCGAGGAAAGCTGACCAACGCACCGGACAAACCGGCCAGATACCGCTTTATTGACCTTTCATGATGGCCACAGATGTCTGAATTCATGGGACGATGCCATACTACCTAATCTTTCACCCTGAGGAGGCTGCTTCGGTTGGCTGTTCCACCCTACACATGAGAAAATGGACAGTCTGCAACATATCTCCGCTATGCTATAGCCATTCACGGTGAAGCCCGCGTGTAGCGAACAAGTCAGAGCACTGTACATGGTTTCTTTTCTTCTTCTTTGTCTTCTTTTTTTTTTTTTTGTTCTTTCGAGAAAGGGGGGAAATAGGACGTCAGATATCAGCGCTCTCTCCCTTTTTCTATTTGAGTAATGACTTGTTGAGAGGAATATCATCATTCACACAAACAGCTCTAGCTAAAAATACCTCGCGAATGAAAGTCCTGATTATTCTCACGCAAAGCAAATAATTGCGGTGTGGACGGCACATGTTTTCTGTAACAGAGTATACCCAGCACACTGGCTCGCAATTTAAATGTACTTTCAGAAAATAACCCCGTTCTGACACGCGCTTTATTTACGTGACAGATTTATCAGAGAAATCATTATTGCAATTTAGAGTTAAATGCGATGTAACTCCGCTCGTACAGAGCACGAACCTCTGTCCTGTGAACACGCTGTCTGCCATTTCCCTCAAATGAATGATGTGACACAGTGATGCAGGCATGTCAATTCTGTTTACATGAACGCGACTGGAGGCATGACAGCTGAACCTCACAGCTTTGCTGTCTAGCTGACCCCCTCCCGCTTGGGTGTCGCGCCGAGAAGAAAATACGCAGCTCGCGCGTTCCGTAAGCTTTTGTGCAGCGCTGTAGCATTGCTGTTCAAGGTTAGTGCGTTTTTTTTTTTTTTTTTTCATTTCCGTGGTATACGCAGGGTGTGTTTTCTTTTCTTTTTCGTTTTTTTGTTCGTTAATGAATGTTTTGAAATAAACTAGCGGAGCAAAATAGATACCGCTTTTGTAGTTGAGTTATACGGCCTGGCGAACATTCTCTCAAAGAAAGTATGTAACTACAAAATCGCTAATTACCTCAAAATCATTAATTAACTAGAGGGTTTCGCGCAAAAGCGATATACCGAAGCGGGAGATATTCCTCGTGGAAAGCCATAAGAAATGCTTAAACGCGCACGTGTGTTGAAATATCTATCGCTGAATTTTGCTACGCAAATGAGCCGAAACAATAACTATGCACTTTTCGAGCGCAGAAATGACGCGACTTTCGCCTTATCTGGGTCAAAGAGCGGTGGTGGTGGTGGTGGTGATGTTGAAAGGGCTTGCCGTTGTCGGCCTCACGTATGTGGGCAACGTCACGACTGACGCCCTGGGGAAATGTGCGTCCTGGGCCGACTTCTAGGGGAACTGTGCCGACAGTCAAAGAGCGGTCCATCTGACCAACAGATTGCCTCCTACACCAATCAGCTCCACCGCTCCAAAGCACGTGGCCCTCTCACGTAGATTGTCTAGCGTTCCTTCAGCGCTCGGAAAGTGCGTAGTTCTTGTTTCGGCTAATTCGCACAGCAAAATTCAGCGATTGATATTTCAACACACGTGGACGTGGACACGTGGAGGAAATTGCCTCAAGACGACAGCCGCCGATATTTCGAACAGAGACTGTATCGCTCTACAGAAAAAAGAAGAACAGTCTCTGTTCGAAATATAGGCGGTTCCCTTCCTGAGGCACTTCCCTTCATACTTCCCTACCGATTCGCTCGATTTCTAACCGTCAACGTGGACGTTTAAGGGTTCTTTAAACATGGAATGGCTTTCAACGAGGAATATCTCCCGTTCTGATAGCTCGCTTTTGTGTGAAATCCTCCAATTAAAGTGTTAAATAATGAATTTTAGGTAATTAGCGATCTTGTAGTTACATACTTTCTTCGAGAGAATATTCGCCTGGCCGTATTACTCAACTGCAAAAACGGCACCTATTTTGCTCCGTCACTTTTTAAATAAAAATTACGTAACGAATAAAAAAAGGCACTATATAATGTAGTACGTGACATCATCACTGACTATGGGAGGTCATCTGTACGTCTTTGAGAAAAAAACATGTAGGAGAATGTGAAGAGAGTGAGCGCACACCCTGTTCTTGAACGAGGAACCTTCGCAAATCGCCAGTATTCCGTGCCGTAATGGCTGGTGCACTTGACTGGCAATAATCAAGAGGTGCATGAATGAATTTCTGTCGTTGTCTGGTTATTTCAACGGCTGTTCCAGCCAACAGAACAGACATCCCATCATGTGTAGGCTTCAAACGAGAAGGTATTTATTTAACTTTCATTGTACACACACATGTATGTGGTTAGGCTAACATAGGGCGTTGCTGCGCGTGGTCGTCTTAGCTCTTCGTTGCTCTTCGAGAAGTGCCCGTTCCTGCTCTCTCTCTCTCTCTCTTCCATGGCATGGTTGCCAACCGTCATTCTATCGGAGGGTTACTATAAGCGTGATTATGCCGTGAAACCGAAACTAAGTTTTGTATTTTGCCTATACATGGTTTTTAATTACGCCTTAATACATCTCAAAACAGACCTGGGACACTTTTATCTCTGTAGAGGTCGACTTCTACAAGGGTGCGAGTCTGTTTATTCAGTAGTCTCGTAGTTTTTGAGACACCCAAGAGCTGCATGTGCAGCAACCCGGTCGGTTGTATGGCGACGTAAGCGTAAGCAGACTCTGAGACTAGGTTCTGTGATACCGAAACACGGTGATACAGGGCGAACTAAAGGAGGCTGGACGGACGGAGTCCAGTGCACGCGTTTGAGCTGTGGGCGAAGTGGTGCAACAAGGTCTGCGGAGCGCGTCGAGGAGCTAGTGGTGAGCGTCGATGGGGACGGAGAGAGGGGATGTCCCTAGTGAGGCGGCTTTCAAGCGGCCCATGGTTATGGTGTCCTCCTGCTGGCTCCGGATGATGGCGAAGGGCTTTGCCGACCTCTGCGGGATGGGGGTCGGAGTAGGGGGTTCCATGGACTTGTGGTTGACATCAGTACGGACGAAAACGTGGGAAGCGTTTCGCAAGGCAACGTAGAAGGACCGTGCCAAGTGTGTCCTGGGCGGAAGAGGTCGAAGAGAAGACATGAAGCGGGCTGAGTGACGTAGTCGTGCGGGAGAACCAGAGAATGAGCTGAGGGTGGCGGAGCGGCGTGCCGAATACAAGGTTTGCGAGAAAACATCCGTCTTCAAAGCAAAACATACGCCGAGAAGCACCAAATGGAGGTGCTCGGTCCAGTGGAAGGGGCCATGAGCGCGGTTTTCAGGTGACGATGAAAGCGCTCAATGAGACCATTGGTGGCTGGATATGGTATGCCGTTGTGCGGAACCGTAGGGTGCCGAGGAGCTTCGTCAGGTGCGTGAAAAGACATGCTTCGGATTGTGGTACACGGTCACTGACGATTCAGGTGGTACGCCTAACCGTGGGACCCGTGTAGGGATGAAAGCATGGCGACGGCTTCGCTGGTATATCCGTGATGGGCGTTGCCTCCGGCCCGCTGGTGTAACGGTCAACGCAGGTGAAAACGTTTCGGTGACGGTGGGATGGTGGAAGCGGGCCAACGATATACAGGTGCACCTTTCCAAACGTTGACTAGGTGGCAGGGTGTGGCAGAGGCGAAATGGTATGCCGAGTCACCCTGGCGCGTTGACAAGCGAGGCACGACCGAGTCCACTGGAGAGGTCCTTGTTGAGGTCAGGCCAAACGCACCGAATGAGATGAGCGTCTGGGTTAAGCGAACTCCGGGGTGCGACAGTGAATGAAAATAGTCGAAGGCTGCTCGGCGTAGTACCAGCCGAACGACAGGGTGCGCAGTGCAGAGAACGGGGGGCGTAACCATTAGGAAAGCTGACGTCCGCAGTGGTGAGGCACATGTGGTACGTTCTGAGGTACTGGAGGGGCTCGTTGGTAGCTTGCAAACTGACAAGGGTGTCGCGGTCCAGATTGGACGCATCGCTGATGGGGGACACCCGACTGAGCGTGTCAGCAGGAATGTTGTCTGGTCCTTTGATGTACCTAATGTCGGTCGTGAATTCGGCCAGGAACGAAAGACGCCTAATCTCGGGGAGAGTAGCGCTGACTTTCAGAAGCAAAGGCTCAGATCAGGGACTTATGGTCCATGTAGATCGTGAAGAAACTGCCCCAGGAAACGGCGAAAGTGTCGCACAAACGTATAGGCAGCCAGTAGCTCCTTGCCGAATGCGCTATACTTCGCCTAGGCCGGGCTCAAGATCTTGGAAAAGAATATCAACGTTTGCAGAACGGAGGCCCACAACTTTTTTTCTGTTTTTGGTCAGTATGGAATGTTAGGCGGCCGAAAACAGTTTTCCCACAATTAGTGCAACCGTAGCTAAATTGGGACGCCTGCAATAGCTCCCCGAACCTCCCGCGCGCCAAACACCCTCCTTCGCCTTCACGATAGGCACGTGATGAGCGCCACCACACACGTCACTATGTGACGCAAGTGGTGAGGACGCTCCTCATTGGACTTGGGATCACATGATCGAGGTGAGCAACATCGCCCAGGCCGGAGCGTCTGCTACCGCTTGGGAGACGCCATGCGTTCTCCGGCTTCGTGACGTCCGAAACGGAGGGTTTGAAGGCTGTCAACGACACAACCACGATTTTTTGGGACCGCAGGCACCACGGGAAGAACGAGTGGTGCAGCCCGAAATTAACTGCGTTTGTACAGCAAAAACCCCGTGCTTCTCGACAGTGTGCAGCCTGTCCGACAGTTTTCACCGCGCAGTTGGTTCAGTGGCTAACAGGTGGCGCCACAATACCGCTTCCACAATACCGCTTCGCAATAGCTTTCTGCTGCTGTGAATTCTGAGATTGCACAGAAGCCACGGATATATTACTCTTGTGATCGTAATCTTATTTTCTCAGGCTGCGTATATGCTTCTTCTTTTAAGGAAAACGTGATATAAATCATATAAATAATAGAAGTCAACAAGAAGCAGCTAGCAATGTTCGTAGCAGACGGTTTTTCCTACGAACGAATGAGGGGCTCTCTACCACGAACGTCACACTAGAGTGGGTGTGGTCTGCAGTTGGAGCGCTCCGGCCTGTCACCGCGGCAGCGATTTTCCAAATTAATTGTACCGTGGTGACACAACTTTGGACAGAAATATTTTGTGGGAATGCTTTTCACATACTGCTCTACAAGATGACAGCAGTTTTGGGCCATGTTAGATACCACTTTAATGCTCCTTTAAGGCACTGATGAAGGGCGGCGCCAACAGCATCGTTATATGTGAAGCGCGTCAGGTCTAGGGTAGGACAGAAGAGCGGCGGCAGCTACTGAGCGTTTAGCTTGCACAAAGGCTTCTGTAGTGTCATCTATCAATACCAAAGGGGAGCAGTGGTTCGCCAGCAGATCTTCCAAGGGCCTCAGCACCACAGCGCACATCGGAATAAAGCGGCGATAAAAATTTCAGTCCGAGGAGACGACGAAGCAGTCGGGCTGTCGGAGGGAGGGGGAAGTCTAAGATCGCCTTCACCTTAGACGGGAGGGGTGAAATGCCATCAGCGATGACGCGATGACCGAGAAAGTCTAATGAGGAGACGACAAGCTCTTCTCCAGGTTTATGATGCTGTCGTGGTCAGCTAGACCAGTGTTTCCCAAAGTGTGGTCCGCGGACCCTTGGGGGTCCGCGAGAGTGTCCGTGGGGGTCCGCGATCGTCTCTCACATTTCAGTGAGGATTTTCGTCCCCACAAACACGCGCTCGTACATGCTGCCCGAACACCCAGAACTTCCAAAATTGCTACAAGCATGCTTCAACGGCTAGCTTCTAATTTCTGATAGAAAAGTCCTGCAATGCACGTTTGTCCGCGTCATACACATACAAACAAGAAGAAGAAACCAGTCCGGAATCGTTTAATCTGAAGCTGTATCGAAAGCACGCAGCAGCTGACCAGGTTGCTGGTTATGCACTGGCTGTGACGGTGTGTGTGTGTGTGTATGTGGGGGGGGGGGGGGCGGTCCGTGAATTGGTTCTCATCGCTTCCGGGGGTCCGTCACCGCCAAAAGTTTGGGAAACACTGAGCTAGACGACAGAAGACTGTGCGGAGATGGAGAGTGTGATCTGCCTCGGACGAGCTAGCGATCACGATGTCATCCATATGGGACGTCCAGGACGAAAGGGAGACCCGCGTAGCACAAAAAGTATAAACCTCTGAAATATCTGCCCTACGCCGACCAAAAAGCATCCGGGTGAACTGAAATAAACCAAATGGTCTGGTTATATGGTTGTTTTTTGGGTACGCCTTTTGGTGCCATGGTAATCTGATGCTATATAGGCCTTTGTCAGATAAATCTTACTGCAGACGGTAACGCCGATGAGGTTAGCACAAAATCCTGGATGTTGGGCAAGGGATATCAGTCCGGAATGGCGATAAGGCTGGGCGCCCGGTCTCTACATCGTCTCCAGTCGCCGGACTTCTTCGGGACCATGTGGAGGGCTGAGGACCACTTGAGGGATGAGCAGCGCTGATATTGAGCATGTGCTCGAATTCCTTACGGGCAATGACGATCTTTTCCGGAGCCAGACGTTGTAGGCAATAGTGTACAGGAGGCGCGCGGATGAGGATTTTCACGAGTACTGTACACATACAACCGTCAAAATTTCGTTCAGAATAACCAAGTCATTTTCCAGAAATTTCTCGAAACGCGCCGTAATAGCAGACGACGAAACGTGTGCTTCACTCTCATGCAACGTCACGCATGACGTCATCCTGCGGAGTTTTTTTACGTACGCGTCGTATCCTAGCGGCTGTCCAACGAACCATGCTCAGCGCGCGTCAAAACAAATCCACGTGGATAGCACAAAGGACCAAAACCGATCCGGAGTGGGGCCGACGAGATCGCCCCATTCGTGCCCCACTTCTGTCGTCCCCATAGTGCGCCATTCTAGTGAAGACGGAGATAATCCTCTCCGGCGCCTCATGGTGATACGCATGCGCATAGGCCATTGCGAAAAAGGTCCATTAGAAGGACCTTGGGTTGAGTTGAGTCATCCCCTTTGCCATCGAAATGGGGGCACTCAGACATACAGGGTGTTTCACCTAAAGTCATAAAAAAACTTCCAACTGGCGACGTACTCGCCGGAGGATTGTGGGACTTCCCGCAATTCCCTTCTAGAAACTTTTGCCGCCATTTAGCAAGGCTTTGGACAATTTTTATTTGAGGGAAATTTCTTTTTTTCAATTGAACCTTGAAAAATGCCAAGCGAACTTGCCTTTTTCGTTTTTTCCTTTTACAGAAATATGAAGTCCTCCACGGATAACCACGGACCTAACAAAAACTATGCACGATATCGCACTTCCTCGTTCCTCCTCTAGACGCACATGTCGCGGGCGTTTCTTCGCGAAAATCGAGCAGGCGGGGCTAAAGCGTAATTTTCACAAATTTTTTAGACTATTTCTGTTGCGATACTGTGCGTAGTTTTTGTTGGGTCTGTGGCTAGCCGTGGAGGACTTCATATTTCTGGTTCGCTTGGTAATTTTCGAAGTTCAATCGAAAAAATAAATTGCTCGGACTTGAAAATTGTCAAGCTTCCAGAAAAGGTTCCAGAAGGTAATTGCCGAAAGTCCCACAATCCTCCGGGGAATACGTCACGAGTTAGAATTTTTTATCACGCGCGTTAGGTGAAACACCCTGTATATCCCCGGGAACGGAGAATGTAGCCCGTGCATTGACTGTGAGTCTCCGATAATGTGGCACATAACCTGATACGTAGAAGCTAAGTCACGTGTTTTTTTTTCTTTTTTGCGCGTATTTTATGTGGTTTTTAAATAAACACACACTCCTTCTCCATGTACGCCGTCAGCGACACTTCCTTTCAAAACGTAGATCAGTGTGGAACGGGGAGTGTAATGGAAGCGCGCGTAATATATTTTTGGTCGGAGCTGTATGCGACCGTGCGCGCCGATGGCCGGCGACTTCAGATTTGTGATTGCGGGTGGGGTTGTCTTGCTACTTTTAACTTGTCTCTAAGGGTTAACATAGTTGCATGTTCTAAACCACCATGTGGGCCACTTCATAGAATGCGCGTTTTTGGCCTTAGAACTGAAAGAAAATGTACGAGAGTTGCCGCAGTCCCCAGTCACTTCGGAAAGTAGTCTGCTCACGCCGGTGCACGAGCGCGTGCGAAAGCAGATGATTTCTGTATTTCAGGGCGACATAGCCGTTCTTATTCTTGGCAACACAGATGGCGGCATGCTCTGCAATCGTTATCAGTTTAATTCGGTTATTTAATAACCATGACGTGCTTTACTGGGTAAATTTGTAGTATTCCATCTTCAACAAAGGGCAATCAAACAATTAATGCTACACTTTATGAGAGGGGCAGGGGGTACGAGACCGTCCCTTTAAATATGTCGGCGAATTTCGACTGCAGAGAGTGACTTTTGCTTGCCAATGACATCCAGACACGGCGAGGTGAGTGGTCTGATCGGAAAGCCGCTCACGGTGCATATCGACAGAGAAGAAGTACTTGAGCAGGAAATCATCAGCAACTCAGATGGGGAGGGAGACGGCGGCGATTAGGAAGACCAACGGGAAAGAGCGGCGAAGACAGACGTTTAGCGTAAGACAGCTATCGGCGTTGACAGGAACGGAAGAATTGTCGACGGCGGTCAAGTGACAGATATAAGCGGTCAGCACGAGAACCAGTGAGAACGCTGATTGGACGCATGTTGGACGCCTATATCCACCAGGAACTTTAGCTTGGAAGCACGGTCGACGACGAAAAATAACCGACTCGGAGCCGAACCTGGGGGAACGCTCGCCGCTAGTGGTCCCGGAGCCGTTTCTCGTCTAGTTGCAGAGCCTTGTGCATTTCTCAGCTGCAGCGCCAAATCGGCGGGGATACCATCAGATACACGGACTTGCAAGCTCGGGAGTAGGGGGTCTGCCGCTACGGGAGCGAGACGAGCGGCTTCGGAATCGACTCTGAGAGTGGTCTGAGTTAGGTGCCAGGCACGTGCCAGGTCGTGGTGCCAGGGTATCTGTCGCACAAAATGCGCTGTGCATGTTTGCACATGAGATGGTTGCACGTGAGGTCACACTGACGAGCCATATGAATGACAAGCCATATGCTAGAATAGATGTTTAAATATCCGTATTTTCTACACATTGTAGAATTTGAAACTCATTGTCCAGTCTGTAGTAAGTACAGATGACATTTCTACTTTTATTCATGGCCTCGAAAACCCTGAATATACTTGGGAAAACGTGGCCACTGCAAGAAATGATTTGATGCCTGGGTTCACAAGTGTTGAGTGTTGCTTTTGACTTCTGTATTTCCTTCTGTATAACTAACCCCCCTGTAACAGTCCCCTTGGAACTAACAATATTGAAAATAAATAAAATCCCCATACACACATAGGAGAGGGAGGAATGTGTTTAATAGAAAGAAAAGATCAAAGGTAGGAGCTCCTATCTTGTATCTTAGGGGTGTGCTATTGATCTGAACACCATGCACTTGCACCTTCACAGAAGTGTGGTCTTTGAGACAGGCTCAAGGCAGTCACATCAATGACAGACAGAAGCAAATGCAAAATCAACGAATGTATAGTTTATTTACAGGGCCTAGTGTCAGAGATGAGCGCTGTCATCGATGCTTTCCTGCGTAACTTCAATTCCAAGGTTGCTGTTCGTCAGAAAATCGCAGAAGCTAAGGTTCAGCAATGCTTTATAAACATCTTCCACCTTTACCATATCGGGGTTCCTGAAAGCAGACGAAAGGAATTTGTTATTGGCAAAGGTGGCGCAAGAACAAAGCGATTCAACTCAAATTAAGTGAACATCGCTACAGTCACCAGAACAGCTGTTGCACGATACAGTAAATTACGAGAATATGAACATAATGGAATGAAGGGGAGGAAAAGTAGAGCTGGGCAAATAAAGTAAAAAAAATTCATTACGAATCAAATACGAATACTTCAGACCAGGGATGGGCAGTATTTAAATACATTGTAATTAAAATACTATTTAAAATATAAATACATGTATTTATATTTTGTATTTAAATACAGACTCGAAAAATGTATTTATAATTATATTTAAATACCAATTTTTTTGTATTTATTCTTGTAAATACTTTATAAATACTCCTAAATACAGTACACAGGGTGTTTGCTCTAACGTGTCCAGATATTTTATTTAGAGCGAGCGATAAAAGAGAAACCAGCGCTACTTTTCAGCTACTTGACTAAGAAACACGAGCTACTAGTGAGGCAGTACCTGTTTCTTACTCAAGTAGCAGAAAAGTACCACTTGCTTTTCTTGTATCGCTTGCCTTAAATATAATTTCTGGACATGTTAGAGCAAACACCCTGTATACTGACTCATATCTTAAAGTCGCCTTGCTTTTGACCTTTCGGAAAGAAGGGCATGTTTGGGGCGCAGTTATGCTGTGTTTGCGCTAGCATGCGCATGCGACAAACCATTTTAGATGGCAAGTTTTTCACTGTTGTTGCGGACAGACGGTCGCGGCTACCCAATTACCGTGTTGTACGAAGCATCTTCGTCAAATTTAATTCAAGCATTTTTTCATCGGCACTTGTGGAGATGCTGTTCTCCTTTACGAATTTGATTGTATGGCCGAACAGAAGATGCCTAAAAGATGCTGGCTTCGAGAAACTTCTAACATTAAAATCACCATGAAAGTCTAACAAATAAATGCTATTGTTCGTTGCTGGTTTGTCGTTATGATCATCGTTATTTCTGTAATTCCAGATGACATTTTCCTCACAGTATTTATGGTAGTAGTTGCGGTATTTAAATACTGTATTTATATTTCGTATTTAAATACGCATGTTGAGAAGTATTTACGAAGAGTATTTAAATACCCCTTTCAACAAAGTATTTTGTATTTATATTTAAATACTCAAAAAATGTATTTATGCCCATCCCTGCTTCAGACACACTGAGAATAGATTTCGACATACAGTCTCCTTCCAGTGTGATACAGTGTTTTTCTTTAGAAAGGTGTGGTTTAATGCAGTCTAGAGGCACACAACTTTGTTTCTGTTTTTGGTTGATATGGAATGGTAGGCGTCCGAAAACAGTTTTCCCACAATTAGCGCAACCGTAGCAAAATTGGGATGCCTGCAATAGCCCCCTGGAATCTCCCGTGTGCGAAACACCCTCCTTCGCCTTCACGATAGACACGTGATGAGTGCCACCACTATGGGAAGTGAGTGGTAGGGACGCTCCTCGTTGGACCTGGGATCACATGATCCCAGGTCCAACTCCCAGGTCCCAGATCTGCTACTGCTTCGGAGACGATAGCAGTTCCCCAGCTGCATCATGTACGAAACAGAGGATTTGAAAGCTATCAACGACAGGACTTCAATTTTTGGGGGCCGCTGACACCACGGGAAGAATGAGTGGTGTAACTCGAATCTAACTGTGTGATGTACAGCGATACCCCCAGTGCTTCCCCGACAATGTGCAGCCTGTATGGCCGTTTTCACCGCACAGATGGTTCATTGGCTAACAGGTGCCGCCACAGTAGCGCCGTAATTGGTTGCTTTCTGCTGCTGTGAGCTTTATGAGCAGCGAGTGCGTGCTGTGACTTTTCTGGTGTGGTACTGTGTACTGTGCTGTCGCTCCAGGAAGGTCTTCAGCGACGCCATCGGACGTGACAATTGGTGTGTACGTGTGTGGACGTGCGGTTGTTGCATCGCCATGCCGACTGAGCGGGGCAAATATCTGCTGCTGTTGACTATTAAAATCCATTGAATATCCAACAAGTTCAGAAGTATCCACTACAAATCACGCTTACATGTAGTGCATGAGCTGTGGTCTCCTGACACGATTCTCACGCCTTGTGGTGAGTCACGTCACTGGTCGGACAAATCATTATCTGTTGGCAGGGGAGAGCACATGCCCACAAGGGACCTATTCGTGTTTTGGCACCTTTTACTTATCGAATGCACCTAGCAATGACCTTGATCACGTATCGTAATATTTTCTCGATCAGGCAATCACAGGCACATGCGACAACAACACTCTGTTGTTGTCGAACCGAAACATCCACCGCTCCCTTGCATGTGTAGAGCCTCTGCTACACGCAGATAATGGTTTCCGCTGCAGTTCCGCTGTTGTGTGTTTCTACCGTTGTGTCTTCGTCCTCTCTTTGGCTGCAAGATTTTACTCATGGCTATGTACCAACTACCCCAAATTTCTACCTTGGAGATAATGGTTTGCCCTACTGGCTTCATGTGTTGCCATTACATGTTCAAATGCTGTCAGAGGCCATAGCCTGTGCATTGCATGCAGGCATGATTTGTGCTGTACTACAAAGCCAACAAAACCCTAATGCAACAACTAAAAACACAAAGCAGAGAGAGTGAAAAAAAAAAATAAAACGAAAGCTGTCAAAAAATAATGCAAAGAAATCATGATGAATCCCCAAGGAACACTAATAAACTGGGTGCCAATCTAATCTTTTGAAGTTCACTCATTAAACTGAATGCACATAAGCATGATTAAGGCCCATAGTTTTCTGCTGCTGCAAATTCAAAATTCTGCACACCGACTTGTAAATTCCGCGATTTTCTGCGGCAAGCAGTCAACAGCTGCTTGAAATGGGAAACACTTTATTGTCTTGGGTAATGTGGAAACAAAAATTTTATATAAAAATACAGATTCGAAGCACTGTCTTGGCTCGGCATTATATACATGATACTGATGATATCTTTTTTTTTTCCTCTGACAAAGAATGCCGTCTGTCACCTGTCTACAGAGTTTATAGAAACTTTATAGGAAGATTATAGGAAGGAGCTTACAATACATGCCCTATGGAAGTTATATCCTTCGAGCACCCTTCTTGTTTCCTGGCTGTAGGCATTATTTAAGAGTCTTTAAAGGCAAACTCCCAAACGTCAAATCAAAATTCCCCACTGCCACCACTAAACTGCACACGGGAGGGCACCGCTCATTCCTGAGGCAGAATATGCACAATTAACTTGGGCTAACGTTATCTTAAGCTAAACTACAATCTCTCTGTGTTGGTCCTGCAGCATGGGCAATTTCGTAAAGCAGGCTTCACCTCATTTGGGAAGCATCAGGTGAAGCCCACTTTCGGGAAGTGTTCTTTCGGGAAGTATTCTGCGAATAGTCGGATATTCGGAAATTCGAATATTGGGTATTTGATTTTCTAATGAAATACATCGAGTGAGTGATATTTAATTTGAATTCTAGAACACGAATATCCGCACACCCCTAAAAATAAGGGATTCTGTGAAGTTCCGTGCCAAACGAAGGATTCCGCGATGAATTCCGCGATATTTCACGACAAACCCGTGGCCTTAAGCATGATTTGTGTTGTACCACAAAGCCAATAAAACCCTGATGCAACAACCGAAACCATGGAAAGCACAGAGAATAAAAAATAAATAGAAAGAGCCCTAATGAGCTGGAAGCCAATTCAATTTTTTGAATTTCACGCATAAAATTGGAAACCAAATCATACAATTACAGAGCACTGTTATACAAACCAGATGCACAGCAGTAATCTACGCAGAAATATATTAGTAGAAATTTGGTGCCAATGGTGTAAAAATGAACCACCCGCCGCGGCACGTCATATCAAGATATCATGAGAGTGGGAAGAGTGGATTGTTGGCAAAACAGGCACATGTGGTTGTTGCTGTCATGTAACTTTGTTGTTTTTTGCATTTTGTGAGGTGAAGTCGGGGTAGTATCTGCCTCGCACATCAAGTTTTCTTTCACATCTCCTTCGCGCAATGGCATCCACCATCGGAAACAACCATCACAACAACTCGCGATTAGCGGCTGCCAACACAGATGACTTTATTTTGCCAACGATGGGTCACGACACCTGGCATTGTAACGTAAACCGTTTGCAAACAGAGGGTGCTCTATTTGATGCCTTCAGCTCTTGCTGTGCCGATCACAGTATGAACAATATGCCACAAAAAAACTTAGCTGTTTTTAAAATAAGAATGCAGTCATTAGAACATATCATGCATTCATTCGATCATAAAAATTATGTTGATGATATAAATATATATATAATACGATGCTTATGATATAATGCTGTCTCCTTCACGGTATTTCACATGGCAGATGCAATAATTTAGGTTACTCTAAATTAATTTTAATAAAACACCAATTAAAATGACCTGCAAAACTTGTAGTATGAAAGCCAATGCAACAAGCAGGCTTCTTTCTGGGCTCCTTATGCTTTGATACACTTGTGTATTGCTTCACAAATTGCCTCACCTAGTACACTCTATTAGCATACTCTGATACCCTGTACTGGTCCCTCGTTCATTACTGGTGTCTCATTAACAACTCAAAGTAGCTTACAGATTCTTCCCAGCTCTTTCATGCGCAGCGTTCACAGAATGCCGAAGAATGGTTGAAGCAAACCTTTTACATGCCTGCAAGATTCAAGTGAGGATTGTTAGTCAAAAAGTAGCAGTGAAATATTGTGATGTAACATTGTCCAATCATTTCATAATGTGACTCAGTTCGCAATCTCTCTTTTAGCCCCACTTTAGTCAGTAGGGTATGACATCGCTTGCTCTACGTACTTAATTGTTGTATATTGAAAGGTATGTAGTTTAGGATTAAGGGCAGACAAAGTATGAACAAACACAAGAAATAGAGGTTGCTTGTAAGACACTACGGCAAGTCGTCAGTAAGCCGTGTCAGTGTAGCACAACGTTTAGTGCACTCGACCGGCAACCAGAAGGTGCTGGTTCGATTCATGAGACTGGCTGACCATATTTAGCTGAAAAACGTGCATCCAGTCATGTCCCTTCTTACAAATGTGAAAGTCTCGCTCACTTTAGACGCAACAGCAGTTACATGACAGTCGATGGAGCACACAATGATCGACCACTGCATCCAGGTGCAGTTCATGCAGCATTCCCATGTAACAAGGATCAACCCTTGTGAAGCGTGGTGGCATCAATGTACTCTTCCAAATGATATCCGACCGTAATCAATGATTCAATTGATACAAAAGCCACAAATATACACTGAATATAACTGAATACAAATAGTGAAAATATTCTATTCGAAATCAAAATGCCCAAGGTTTGGAAATCCTAAAATAGACTTTATAATACAGAGAACCAGCTGTAGAAGACACCTTCCATTATCTGAACACGTTGGGTCTGAACTTTGGCAGCAGTTGCTTCTGTAAGAAAGTCTTCGTACTTACACTGAGAATGATTTCTTCAACAACAGGACCATCCACAAAAGGCTCCACCTCAACAAATGATGTATGAACGCCAATCTGAAATGAGAAATGTGAAAGGCACACATATCAGTAAAACACTAAGTAATAATACTTGAGAAAGGTAACAAATGCTTTTAGAGAAAAGTAACTCAGTAAAGTAGTCGATACCCATTCTAGAAAAAGGATAGGAAAAGTAGGACTAAAATAAGTACTTTTTCAATGGATTGCATAACACAGAGGTATAAAAAATATTAATTATTCTCGAATAAGTAAGGGTGCTGCATTGCCAAGAACTTTGTAGCATACTTAAAGCACAGTCTGTCGGTACATATTGCAAGTAAACTCAACCAGATGACCTCTAGCTTCTTACTACATATTGGACTTTTATATTGTCACGGATGAAAACAGGCGAGCGAGACGGCAAATAATCGGCGAACGCTTTGTTAAGCGGCTTAGCTGATTAATACAAGAGCGGTAGTTCTTAAACTGAACTAAGGTAAAAGAATAATGCTCCCACTGGGAGCTCACAAGCTTTTATGCACAGCAGCGAACATTGTAGAAAGCGCACGTCGGTGGAGAGAAGGAAATACAGAAGCCTCTCCAAGGTCGTCAGCCCGTCCTTGAGATTGATGTGAGCGAAGGAGCAGATGCTTCCAGAAGGATCGCTTGCCATGTAGCGCGACGTGTCGCGGGCCCCAGCCCGTCGTTGGACGCCTCGTTGCCTGCTCTTGTTGTTGCGTGTGGTCGCTTCAAAGAGGATACGTGGCATTATGGGTATCTGTAATTCACTATCTGTATTTTTCTGCCAAATAGTGAGAAATGTTTTCTGAAATGAACAAATGTCATTCCGAGTTGTCTGGTCACAAAGGTGTTACTTGGTTCCTCTATTGGCAAGAGTCCTGCTGTCCCGGCAAGGCATCAGGGCCCCCAGCACTCTGACATTAGCACCATGTATTGGCACGGGTAAAAGCTTCATTGAGCCAATGTGCGAGTGTCATCCGATAAATAAGTTTCCCAACTTTATTGTTAAAAAAAAACTCTAGAAGGAACTCGATGGTTGAGGTAATTCGATGTAATGCTCCATCACCACATGCACTGGTTAATGCAGCAGCATCCCCTTCTATGTCAGGACGTGGACAGTACAACATACTACTTCAAAAGCATGTCCAACTGTGAAGTAAGAGCTGTCATGCTTTATGTTACAGCAAAAAATGAAACTGCTGTGAGTATTCGACAGTTGTTTCTTTATAGAGAAGACTGTATGAGCATTCAAATGGTGCATCTTTCACAGAGGGTCGTGAAAAGTGCATGATGAACAACACAACGAAGACCCGCTACAGCAACGAGAAACAATGTTGTTTTTCCAATTCAGAGAATTCAGGTCACAATTTATGAAATTTTAATGCATGTGTCCCCTGGTACTGACGTCTGGCGCTCAAGCATGGCAATAATTTTCTCTCAGCAGCTTCATTACCGAAATGTATGTGCCAGGTGGGAGCCACGTTTGCTCAGTAATGTTCACAAAAAGCAACAAATGAGGCCGGCTCGAATTTTCGTAATACCTAACCTACGGAACCACAGTAAATGCTGAGATGTACTGTGAGATCCCGGGTAAGCTTCATGCTGTTATCAAACAAGAAAATCTGTGACTCTCGACTCGGAAAATTGTGCTGCTGCATGACAACGCTTGTCCACACTTGTCTTGAAAGACCCAGGATTTGCTCCAGAAATTCAAATGGCAAGTTTCGCTGCATCTGCCATTCTCTCCAGGTCCAGCTCTATCTGATCATCACCTCTTCCATCACCTCAAAGTGCACCTCGGCAATCACCAATTCGCAAGTGATGATGAGGTGACAAGCAGTGTGAATACAGGACATGGCGTAGTAGAGACAAGGTATCGAAAAATTTGTATCATGGTACCAAAAATGTCTGGAGAAAAAAGGTGACGATGTCAAAAAGGTAACATTGAGCTTTTAGTGTCTCGCGTACAAAGCAAGAGACACCGTCCCTTTCTGGAACCTTTAGTCATGTTCAACTTAAGAAGGCGAAAAATTTAGCCCCTCAGCTCTCAAAATAATACTGCGCCGCAGATAGGATGGCTGGATGGAGAGAGGTCGCGCTTTCTCCCTGCACCAAATAATGTAATCCATCACACCCACTCTGGCTGTTAAGACTGGCCACATTATACTATGCTGCAGCAGAAAGCGTACTCTCCTACTTATGGCGCATGGTGCTTCTGGCGTGCTATTGCATCTCCTCATCTCCAATGGTGTATGTAGTTGACGGACTACATTTCTTTTCCTTCTTAAGTTGAACGTGACTACATAGACTATTGCTTCCACACTTTCTCTTCTCCTCTACATCCCAACCTCCTCTTCATCTACTACAAACCTCTAACCTGTAAATAATTTTTTTCAACATTAGGCTGTGGGATTTATTAATTTTTTCACAGCAGAGAAACTTATTTATTGGATGACCCTCGTATTTCAGTCAATCGTATTGGACAGTTTCATAAAAGAACAACTCTATCTTTCACACACATGTGTGGGGGCTGTGCTCATATACAGTAGACCACTGCACTTAAAATCCATCCCAACAGTTTATTCCTAGCACAATAAAGCCACTTAAATTTTATCCCCTACGCCAAGTGGGAAAGATGTTATTGCGGTAAATGCGCTAAGTGCGGATGATGACTGCAATGCAATCTAAACTACCACGACATCTACAGTCGCCACCAGGCAGCATCAGTAACAGAGCATAAACATAATCTTCCATGTCAACAGAGGGAGTCCGAACCGCGTGCCTTTATCTATCAGGTCTTCCTGTTTTTTCTTTTTCTTTTTTTTGTGTTAATACTGTGGTAGGTGAACTCACACATTTATCCTTTCCCATTTTTATGTTCCAGCTTTCAACAACTTATCCGATATGGGTCATTGCCGAACTGCCCTGTCTCCCATCCTTTTCATCGTATATAGAGCAGGTACGATTGGCACTCAATAGTGATGTGGCAACTTGTACAAAGGCCGACCCGCGTGGCAGTGTGCTAAAACCCACACATATGTGCTGGATGATCGAGGCTTCCAAGGGACTGGAATCGCAGGACGCCGACACCTATGTGGGATTCGTGAAGGCTGGACTACTGTTTCCACTTGCAGTGAAGAAGAACTAGACACTTTGTGAGGCAATGTAGTGAAATAGCGTAAAAAAACGCGTGCCCGGGTCAAGTTTCTTACTTATTTCATTTGCATATTTTTCTGTCATTGGGTCGAATATTTCATGGAACTTTAAATTCGCGAAGAAAAGAGCGCTAGCGAATTTCGCGAAAATTCGTTCCTCACAAAAATTACTACTCATACAGTAATTCAAACTAGCTCTATGGCTCCTGGATGTCCAAAGGATCAGTTGACGACTGTGCTGTTTGATTTCTTGACACGAAAAGCACATAAAATTAAGTTGTAATTTTAAGAAGTATGTTGTAAAGACACGTGCAACCTGTCTCCCGTTTTGCAACTTGCAACATTCAGTTGTCCTCTGTCACCTGGCCAGAGCCACGAACAGGGAAGGTGCTAAGAGATGGATGTTCATGCGTGTGATAGTGTTGTAGCAGCCGACAGGCTCTCTGTATTATTTCTCAAAACCGACTTCCTTCACGGCCCCCCACATCTTCACAGACACACGCCTAGAGATGCGAAGCCCCGGAAAAAAACCTGAAAATTTTGGGGGAAAAAAATCAGTTTTTTTCGGGTTTTCTTCCTCATCTCCGGAAAAATAGCCCAAAATTTCCAGGCGACAAAATTCAAAAATGTAAATTTTAGTGCCTTTGATGCGTTTCAACCCGCCAACAGTGCCTTAGGTGCCTGTAATCTGCCAAAAACCACCAACTTAGAGCTCCGTCTGGCCACTCGAAGCGATCGCCATTGCGTCCACATAATGTCGGAATTCTGGTCGGAGTGGACGGGTTGTTCAATTTCCGATTGCTGAGTAGACAGTAGTCTCATGGGATGCTCTGCTCTGCATTTATGCCTTGAGGATGAACACTACTAAAGCTTCTTCCTCATTGTATGCTGTGGTTTGGCCGGCAATGCTTCGACTCGGCAGTAACCACGTTCGTTTCCATTTTTCAAATTTTTCGGAAAAAAACTCGGGAAAAAATAACCCGTTTTTTTTTCGAGTAATTCAAAATGTCTGGAAATTTTGCATCTCTACCCACGCCATGCCAGACAGGTCACGTGCACACTGAGTTTTCATTTAGCAGCGCATCCCGTCATACGGCGCAGTTTCATGCCTGGCAACTGTCAGCGAGTCTTCTTTCTGCCTACCAAGCCCACCATGGACAGTGGTGCAAAGAAAAGAAAAGTGCTGTTGCTGGAAGAGAAAGCTGCAATGGTCAACGCAGTCTCTTCAGGGAGAAAGAAGATCGAAAAAAAGCTCTCTTCACGTAGTTCATCGACATGAGGGCGAAGAATGTTCCGGTGAGTGGAGCAATACTGCAGCAACCTGGTGCCAATGCCTCAACAGGTTGTCAGTGCTATTGATGTTTTGCGGCATTTTGCATGCGTGCGTGATGACTTAGGAAAGGCCGTCGAGGCGATATTAGTGTACGACTGATATGTCACCCCTTTCCCTTTCAGTACAAGGCAGACAAAGATTAGAGGCTACTTCCGTGCAAAATAAAGTGTGGTGCGTATTTCAACCGTCTCTTTCACTTATTTTAATTAATTCTACATTCAATATGATGTTTTCCCGCAATTTGCGTCCGAGTACGTCACGATTTTATCGAATTTCGATACAACGTAATATTTGGTATAACAAAAAAAAAACCTCGGTTCCTTCGAGTTTCGTTATATCGAGATCTGACTGTATCAGAGTTATTGTCACATACGAGCTTCAGCGAAATTGTCGGTCAGGATCATGTCAACGAAGTGGAGCAGTACAAGCAGAATGGTGCTGAACGTGCACGTTCGTTGAGAGCACACAACCATTTTATCTAGTTGTAAACCGACATAGCTTTGTGTCAAAAGCTTTTCCAAGGACAACATAACCGCTGATAAAACGTGAGGCTCCGCACCTCTCGAGATCGACGACTGCATCCGTCGCTCGTCATCCAGTCTCACCATCAGAACATCACTGCCCATTCGAATGCTCCTCGTCCACGGATAATTTGTTGACGTGTGTGCGAGTCAGACCACCTGATTATACCACAAGCCGCGGTTGCTGAGAGTCTGCTCAGGAGGATCGTTGGTCGGAAACAGCTGTGCCTACAGCCAGAAAGTGAAAGCGGGGCAGCTAGAATGGCTGTAATTCCGTATCGTCATGAAGTGTCTCACCAGCTGAAAAAGATGGCTGGTCGCACTCAGGTCCAGGTTGTGTTCTCGGCTCCTGAGAAGTTGGTAAAGCTTTGTAGAACGGTGAATGGCACAGACCAATATGCGGGAAAGCGTATGTCGGTCGGACCGGACGCTGCATAAATGACCGACCGCGTGAACATTGCTTGAAGGTTAAGGACAACAGGGGTGGCTGGCTAGCAGTGCACTGCTGGAAGTATCAATTGGTGACAGTGTTTTCTTCGCACCACTAGACACAGGTGCCAGCAACTGCCTGGTAGGAGAGCGAGCCTTTTTATCGGCTGTCAGAGCTGGCGCCGTAGCCAAGAAAGTGAAACGGGCACTGCGCTTTGCAAGTGCTTGATCAGAGGCCGGGCAGTGCAGTACGCTGCCGCATTAAGTGGCACGGAAAGTCAAGGAAACAACGATTTCTGTTGCTACCAGAGTTGTGTCGTGACATTGTCCTGGGGAAGGACTTCTTGGAAGCAACCTGAATGTCCCTGCACATGAGCTAAGGCGGCTGGACTCGGACCTCGGACCCGCACCAAATAATAAAGTTCAGCAAGAAAGAATGGGTAAGGAGAAAACCTGCGAGACAGCACACAGCTCGCAGAACAGTGCAAGGATCCATTTTTACAGCAGATTTTTCAGCACCTTGAGTCCGGCGTGCTACTTGATAATCCGAAAGACAGGAAGAAGATAGAAGACCTTGCTAGAGACAGTGACATAACAACGGAAAGTGTCTTAATGCTCAGCGTAGCCGAGCGAAGGGATCTAGCACTAGAGATAGAACATGACCACACTCCTAGTGGCCATTTTGGGTTTTTCAAGACCCTAAGGCGCATCCAGAGTCGCTTCACATGGTTGGGCATCAGGTCAGACACCTCACGCTATGTACGAGGGTGCCAACACTGCCATGCTTTTAAACCTGAGCACCAGAAGCCAAAAGGACACATGGACAGTTCCTCTGCCACACAGCCAATACAGCAGTTAAGTGTGGACCTTATCGGACCCCTCCCCACATCTTCTAGACAGAACAAACACATTCTCTTGGTGCTTGACAAGATTATAAGGTTCATCGAGCTCTTTCCTCTACGTGCCCCGACTTCCAGGACTATTATTGAGAGAATGATCGAGGTCTTCAGCCGCAATGGTGTGCCTTGCTCAATTTCCAATGATAATAGAAAACCTTTCATTAGTAAGCTGTGGAAGGGGGTTCTACAACACTGGGGCAAAAATGTGCGCCACACAGTACCATATCGCCCTTCAGGTCGGACTGCTGAATGGCACAATGCCACAGTGAAGAAATGTATAGTGCGAAATTACTGTGTGACCCACCGTGACTGGGACAAAAGACTTCCCGAGGTTACATTTGCTATGCGTACGACAGAGAATACAGTCACAGGTTATACGCCTGCGTTTCTTTGCTATGGGCGTGAACTGCAGACACCCTGGGACTACCGACAGCACATGACAGATGAAGACGTCCCTCCCTCTGCACCTCATCATTTAGCTGCAGTACCTGGAACATGCCTTGCAGGTTGCAAGGGAGTACCAGTACCAGGCAAGGGACAATCAAGCGCAGCAGTACAATCGCAAACGCCGGCAGACTACATTTAAGGTTGGGGACCTGGCACTGCACAATACCCACCTCCTAAGCAAAGCCAGCATGGGGTTTACGGCCAAGCTTCCACTCCTCCACACAAGGCCATTCTGGGTAATCGTGCAGGTGGGACAAAATACCTTCAGCATCCTGACACCAGAAGGAACAGAGGCCTGGCTAATGCAGACCAGCTGAACCCATACCATGCAGCCTGGATCCCCTCTTGCACGGATTAAATAGGGGGTGGTTGTGAGGATGCTGGGGAAATGGGGGACAACGGCAGGCCACGGGAGAGGAGGAAGACGAAAGGGAATCCACTCGGAAAGATGGAGAGAACAGGTAGAGAGAGGGATAACATGAGGGGAGGGACGGCAGAACAGGCTCCGGGAATGTACTGCGAGTTGACACTTGGACCGTTTGGACGTTGAATGGTTTGAATGCAATGTAAGGTTAGCATGAATACAGTAAACCCTCGTTAACTCGATCTCGCTTATCTCGAAATCTCAGTTATCTCAAATTTTTTTGCTGTCCCGATCCTTGTCCCAATGCTTCCTATGTATTTGGGCCCATTTAAGTCGAAGCTTTTTTTTGCCCGAGTACGGATATCTCGAAATTGCATCACTGATAGGTCATCGTACCTACGGCTGATAACGTGCATTCTTCGGTCCCCCAGGCTAGGTCAAGGTCAAAGCCTTTCAGTCCTTGCACGGTCCGTGGTTCTAGTTACTCACGGACCGCTAACTGTGGCATGCAGACCGCACTCCCCTTTCCAAACAACGTCACTCTTCCTCCTCCTCCTCCTCCTCTGCATTCGTCCGAGCGTCTCAGTTTCGTAGTGTCGTCTGGTTTTGTTTCGTTCTTCGTGGCATGATGGCTGAACAACGCACATGCAAGTCCCTGACTTTGGACTGGAAGGTTGCACTTATGAAAGGCCCGGCAGCAAGTTCATCAAGCCATTATCGTGAACTGTTTTGTTCGTGCGGGTTTCTGGTCTTCCACTGCAGTACCGGAGCCAGCGGACGAGTTTGGTGGCTGTGATGAATTGTGCAAAGACATGATGTGCCTCGCACATTGTGGGGAGAATGACTTAGAGGACTTGAACATCGAGGACTATGCATTTTACGACGCCGATGTTCCAGTAAGTGGTGAACCGAGCGACACTGAAACCGTTGAGAGTGCCCACGGTAGTGACGTGCCGGGAAGAGCGTCTCATGCGTTGCATTCAAGTGCTTGAAGATTCTTTCTTGTTCCCAGACGCGAATGTCAAGCAGATTGCTATTACAGACTTATTCCCTCTCAGATGATGTTAAAAAATAAATGGTTTCAGAATTGTTTACGAGCCCTATTACTGTAGGAACGCTTTTTTCTTTACGTTTCATATCATAGTGCGCTGTGGTAACATCTTGGCAACGTAATTTTCGCTTTTCGCTTAACTCGCAACCCCGCTTATCTCGAAATTTGTTCCGGTTTTTACGACTTCGAGTTATCGGGGGTTTACTGCATATGTATATACTAGGGCTGTGCGAATCCGAATATTTGAAGTCGAATCGAATACCGAATCGAATCGGAAATCAAATGTCGAATATCGAGTCGAATATCGAATATTCCCGACAGATGTTTATTTTCAGCACCAAAATGTTACAATTACAGGGTCAAGTATACATGGCATAATGAAAAGAAGAGTCGAAGCATCCAAAAACCAGGTTGAAGCCTACACAGGTCATAGGTTGTTGTGGAGGAAAACTAAATGTTCCACATGCTGTGGTGTGAGGCTTTCTCTTCTCACTGTTACAGTATTCCCAGCAACTGAAAAGCGACGCTCACTTGGAACTTCTGTTGCTGGTACCCCTAGATATTTCATGGCGACCTTTGCAAGATTAGGAAAGGTCACCTTACCAATTGTCCTCCAGAAGTGAAGGGGATCTTCCTTGCGGGAGATCACAGGCATTCAGAAAAAAACTTTTTACTTCCTCAACAATGTGGTCACTTCTTTGGCTTGTAGTTTTCTTGTTCGAATGGGTGCACAATTGATCAATGCTGTCCTATACGGAACTACAAGATGGCTCAGTGTGGTGGCTTCCATATGCAGAAGGCTGTTCAGCCTCTGAAGGAGTTCCTGTCGGCATCTCTGCAGCAACAGAGTTGACCAGCACGGTATGCCGCAGTGGCTCTGTGCAAAATATATCCTTGTAAAGTGGGTCACATGCAATTTCCTTCTTTAGCTTCTGCACTGTACCTTCGTACAGTGCTGGGATCACACTTCTGGAAAACGTGGTGCGATGTGGTATGTTGTACAAGGGCTGGAGATACGTGATTACTTCTTTCAATCCCGTGTGTTCGACGACGTCAAACGGCTGTAGGTCCATTGCGAGCATTCTCGCAATTTTCTGTGTTATTGCGTCGCGTTCCTTCTCTGGCAGAGTTCGCTTTTGATATGTTGCTTGTAATGTCTGCTGTGAGCTTACTTTCTCGTTTGCCCGTTTCTTGCCTCCTGCCTCTAGAAAACGAATGTACGAGGAGTGATGCTTGTTCTTCAAGTGGTTCGCAAGTGGTGTTGTCGTGCTTGACGGTGTCCTGAGTGTGGCGTTGCATGCATTGCATTTAGCGTCTTCGGGCGTAACCTTCGTAAAATATTGCCATATGGCACTCTTTGCAGCGCTCCTGCTCATAGAAACCTGAATAAATGTTTTGTATCTTTAGGAAGCCTTCGAAACGCACGAAATGGAAACGAAACTAGGTGCACCGCTTATACAAGGTACCCGCCAAACGAGTTGGAACGCACTCGCTGACGCCCACGGCGCCCTCTCGTGCCCGGAGTTGTAGTTGCAGAAAATGCGCAGTTTCGGTGGGATGCATTCGTACAGCATTGTGGACGAACCAGGATTTTGCAGTCTCCTCAACTGTGTCGTTCTCAAATACAGTCAAACCTCGATATTACGAAACTCAAGGGAACCGAGGATTTTTTCGTTATACCGAATATTACGTTGTACCGAAATTCGATAAAATCGTGACATACTCAGTAAATTGCGGGGAAACGTCGTATTGAATGTAGAATTCATTAAAAAGAGTGAAAGAGACAGCTGAAATACGCACCACACTTTATTTTGCACGGAAGTAGTCTGTCATCTTCGTCTGGCTTGTACTGAACAGGCAAGAGGTGACATATCGTTCGTACGCTAATATCGCCTCGACGGCCTTTTCTAAGTCATCACACACGCACGTAAAATGCCGCAAAACATCGTTAGTGCTGACGACCTGTTGAGGCATTGGCACCGGGTTGCTGCAGTATTGCTCCACTCACCGGAACATTCTTCGCCCTCATGTTGATGAACCACGTGAAGAGAGCTTTTTTTACTTTCTCATACGGTGACGTCTACGACGACCTGCGCTCATGCCGGGGTCCTTCGCTTTCAGGATGTTTTGTTTCATTTTCTAGATTGTTGACAATGTGCTTGGGGACATGCCATACTCCTTAGCTACGTCGATCTTCTTTCTCCCTGAAGAGACTGCGTTGATCATTGCAGCTTTCTCTTCCAGCGACAGCACTTTCTTTCCTTTGTGCCGCTGTCTCTCGAAGAAGAAGACTCGCTAGGAGTTGCTGGGCACAAAACTACGCCATATGACGGGACTCGCTGCTAAGTGAAACCTCAGGGCGCAGGTGCTCTCCGCGTCCGGTTGGCTCCGTGTGCGCGCTCTCGCTCCCTCTCCCAGGTTTTCTTCTTTTTTTTTTTCTCCCGAAGTCCAGTGGCCCCGCTCTTGAGGAGTAGGAGCTTCAACGTACGTTAATCTCTTGTTTTTGACAAAAAAGTGTCTTCTCAGCGGCCTTTTTTTTGCCGTTGTAACGAGATTCCGGGTTAAAATCCATTTCGTTGCAACGAGAGCTGAAATACATTGTTTCCTATGGGAGCCATGACTGGGGAATGTAAATTCTCTCGTTCTACCAAGAATTCCTTGTATCGAGTTTTGTTGTAGCGAGGTTTGACTATGTAACGTTCCAGTGTGCACGGCTGTTCGAAAAAGTGAAAGCCAAGTTCGCACAGACGTTCGAAAAAGCGAAAAAATGTGTCGAGGATGGCCTTTGTATTTTTGATACATTGCTTGACCCAAGGTTTAAGATGTCTGTTCTGAGAGTGGGCCAGAAAAGAACTACAGTGAACTTTCATTTAACTGGTTAAGTAGAAATTTAGGCTTAAGTCGAACACCTCACGATGTCCCATGTACCTGCAGTATACCCGTAATGCAAAAAGTACCTACTTAAGTCAAAATCGCGTAACCCAAAATAGCGCCTATCCCAAACAGTTATTTCATCCCAAGAAACATTTTTTGTACTCATAACTCAAAATTTCTGCAAAAGCGCCAAAAATGTGAATGCAGCCACCATATTAAGTGTATCGATGTATGTATCGTTGCTGATGCAATCCCACACAAAGCCGGAGTCAAGCCAGATCATGTGACCCTGTGACAGCCGCCTGGCCGTGGCGGCAGGAGACATGACGAGTTGGAGGTCAAGAACGCGCGTTCTCTCTGTATGCTGGTGTTGTTTTGGGCAGCATCTCGCTTTCTACGTTAAAGCAAAGGAAGCTGACGACCCTCACACTTGCGAAGGAGTTTGGAATACTGAAAAGCACGCTATCGACAATTCTGTCGAAAAAGTCGAAGGTTTTGTTGAGCGCCACCAGTGAATCATGCCCAAGAAATAGAAAAGGGCTTCGAATGGGAAAAAACCCGAAGTTGGAAGTAGCTCTTGTCCATCCTGGATTGGAGTTGCACGCAGCAAGAACATCCAAATTCGCAACCTGGTTATCAAAGGAAAGACAACGATGCTCACCTCGAGGCTCGGAATCCGCAATTTCAAGTGCAGAGAAGGCTGGCTGGCAGGATTTAAGACAAGACATGGATTGACAGTTCAAACAGTTTCTGGAGAGGCCAAGTCAGTTGATGTGAATGTAGTTGAAGACAGGGTAGCCACATCCAGTACTGATTTGCATTAAATGCATTTTGTGATCAATTGAAGCTTGAAGATAAAGTTTACACTGTTAGACAATTGATTATTCAATCTTACTGGCCCGTGCAACATTTTTTGGCGCAATTTTCAACAAAACTCGAAGCAGGTTCGATAAATCAAAACTTCCCTTAAGTCAATCTAAGATCGTGGATAGTGGGTGTTTGAGTTATCGAGAGTTGATTGTATGCGAAGGTTCTGTTATGCACAGATCGCGAAAAAGAATATCTGGAAGCTCCTGATCCACCAAATGAAGCTGTTACACAGGCAAGTGTGAAAGCTGGAGTCAGTTCAACTGTATGGAGATGTTTTGAAGAGCTGGCAACGGCAAAGGGAGCATCTTTGACTGAAATGTCTCTAACAAATCAAGCAGCTGACTACCTCGAATCATCACTTCTGCCTAGACTGCACAGCCTGCTCACGTGATGGAAAGCAGTAGGGCAAAAGAGGCATCCATGACTGTATAAGGCATAAATATTCGTAAATATTGCATAAATACTCCATTTGCATTTGAATTGAACGGGAAAATCTGTATTCGCACAGCTCTACAAAATATGTGTCATTGCATGCCACTCCTTGTTTATTGGCGTTCTTGCATGTATCCATGATTCAATGTATCGCTGAAGACTTGTTCAGACACCAAAGTATAGCAATGCAAAAGGTCCTTACCACAAATAGAAAGTGAAAAAACACATTTGAGACGTAGATAAGTCACTGAGCTGGACTACCGATGCAGAGGCGCAGTGAACAGAGGTGTTGAGTGCTAACAAACACCAACACAACTGAAATTTAACCGAACTGACATGATGGAGACCAGACGACAATGCATCGCAGAAAATGCACCGCAGTTCCACATTTCGCTTGCCATGGAAAGGGCGAAGTTAATGGAGGCGCTACACAACTGCGCACTAGTTTCAGTTTCAGTTCGCAAATGTGTAGCAAAGCATGTGCAGATGAGTGTAACAACGTCAAAAGCTCCATGTTTGGTTAAAAAGCGATAAAAACCGGGCTGTTTGGTGGTACATTTAAAAGCGATAAAACCCCAGTGCAGGGGACACAAAGCGACAACACAGACGAAGCACTGTTTGTCCATGTTTGGAACTTCGTATCTGTTCCACTATTCATGCTTGTTGTTTTTGCCGCAACTCAGAAATTAAAGCGTGCAACCCACAACAGCTTGGTAGCAAGCTGGCATGATATTCGAAAATATTCTAATATATTCGAACAATTGGATATAGAATTTTCCAATACGAATCAAATATGAAAAATAGTCTATTCATACACCAAGTTTCAAATATTCGCACACCACTAGCATTCTGCTTATATAGAAAGATTGAAAAACAAGACTGATGCAGTGTTAGGCAGAAACCTTTTGTCATTCTGATATCACTGCACTTCTCAGAAGCATGTAACTACAAAGCCCGTGGTAGGGAGTGAGTAGTTTAGCACAAAATATAAATGGGGGTTCACTGGGTAATGTTGAAAAATTAGGCTAGATTTTTGGCCCCACCAGTATGCTCTTCCTAATTTCAGATACTGATAGCACAGATACCATACAAATGTGTGTTAGGTGTTTCCTGTTCTCATGTTTGCATTCACGACCCAGCAGAATTAAGAACTACAACTACGAAAAATAGCACACACCTCTGCTGCACTTTCTCTCACAAAAAGTGCACAGTCCGACAGTGGTAGCTCCATCCTAGGTGATTGTGACGATTTCTTTGGGGAGGCACCTCTACTGGTACCTCTGCTCGTGTCACCAGCGCCGTCTTCATCCACAGTTTCCACATCAACCTCTTCGTCACCTTGTGACTCACAGCACGGTAACTGGTCTGGGAGCTGTTTCCTTAAAGCATCGAGGAGGGCTTTGGGGTCTGTGTAGGTGCCACCGGGAAGTACATATTCTGAAAGTGGATTTGGAACATTGATGCCACCTCCCCTTGCATCTACAGTACGGAGTACTACAGTAAAACCCGCGGATAGCGATATCGCGTATAACGATATCCCTCATAAAACGATGGTTCATGATTTTACCGTCAAAATATACATTGGTTCTATGGGGAAACGACACGCGTACAGCGATGGAGACCGCGGTTCCGAGTATTCGTATAACGATGTTGGACGCTGTCCCGTGCGCGTAACCACGCGGCGATTTTCGCCGCGATAAGATACAGTAGAGTCTCGATGCTACGAATCTCACGGGGTAGCGGAAAAATTCGTATCATCCGAAATTCACATCAAAAGAATTCAAACCAAAATAAAAATTAAGGCAAGAAAATAGACAGCGCCTGTTCATTTTCCAATACTGTCAGTGAAAGAGGTAGGTGGTAACGCTTTTATGTCTCCGTATTTGGCCAATGCTGCTCAAATTCGCGAGATGATTCAAAAGGCCTAACACGTGCTTTCCACCCGCGAGTCGCGCGACAGTGTTCTAAAGCGAGCTTCTCCTAGAGCACGCAGGCGTTAGGTGAAGCCGACTTGCGGAATGGTGACGTGTAGTGTTGCCAGAAGTTGTCCTGCTATGTTGTCTGGTTCCCTCCATGAGTTCTGATCGCTGTTTTCCCAAGCCACTGCGATGTCACACAGCTTCGCGCTTTTTTTTTTTTTTTTTTAGCATCTGTTTCTTTTTCTTTTGCTACACGAGGGGTGGCGCGCGAATTTTCGGGGACGCGCTATTTAGGTCAGCCCTCGTTTAACGATGTACCCCGTATAACGATGGAATTCGCGATTACCGTCAATATCGGTATACGCGGGTTTCACTGTATACCACTTTTATAGTAACCTCACATGATGGTAAATGCTGCATACAGCTTTTTCTCTTTCTCAAAGGAACAGTCGCACCTGTACCTCAAAACAGTAAACAGCATGATTTCAGTGAATAGGGAGTTTTAGCGAGTCATTCGTGTCCGAAATAAATGACCGATACTGCCGATTCGATAAGCTTGTGGGAAGCAAACTACAGAGGCTTTTAGCAAATCAGAATCGTTCATCACCAAATGTATTCCAGGTGAATTTGAGCAGCCACTTGATTTTGGTGGATCATTCACATGTTTTCTTGTAGTAAATATGACATATCGCAGTACACTTTCAGGCTTTCCCTTTGCGGAAGGTCGTAGTTGAGACTAACTACGCCAGCGTGTTGTCAACGTGCTGTCAACCGTGTTGTCAACGTGCTGTCAAGTATGCACCAGCACAGTTGGGAAACTCGAACTCACGTTGATGAATCAGGAGGATGTAGGAGGTAGTTTCGCTTTGAAAAGGGTTAATCACCAGTGTGCGAACCTCTCGATAGTTAGACCAAAAAGGGGAATGACACAGGGATGAGCACTTTGCATAGCGTTAATGCGCCTTGCAGATACAACAAACTTTCTCACACGGAGCACATGTTCTGGAGCCACAACTGGACGCTGATGCATGTTAAATGGTTGTTGAATTGTTGGATTGAGAGTGCACAATATGAAGAAAAGATCGATAGAAAAAAAGCTACTGTAACCAAATGTGGTGAGGGTATGAACAAGCCGTAGGTACCAAAACAGAAAATTCCCACTGAGGTCCCAATCCGGTTTGATGGATTCAGAGTCCACATCGCGAAGAAAAGATCGATGCTGACGTTCAGGGCAAACAGCCGCCATCTTGCTTCGTGATGGCAGTCGGGCGTGCTCGACAAATACAATGAAACGACTCAGCGCGTCACGAAGCTGAGCTCCCCACGACTCGCTCACACATTCGTAATAACGAATGCGCGACACTCAAATCGGTCGTTTCGTTCAAGCTAAAATGACTCGCTAAAACTCCCTATTCTCTAAAACAAGTCTAACGCTGTGGAGTTAGCATGAAGTATCTAGAGCAAGCAACATGTGTAATTTCATGCAGCGTAGCATACCTTTCTCATACTTTCATCACACATATTTACAATGTACAAATATGCAAACTGCCAAATCCAGATCCATAGATGAAACAGCCATGACACTGTCCTCTTCTTTATACACACGCTTGTGACTGGCACAAATATTAGCAAGTAATAAAGCTAACACAAACACCAAATGTTGTGCCAATAGAAAAGTCCAGTAATGACAGTGACAATGACATCACCATGAAGCCCACTGCTCCGAGGCATGTGAGCACGTTGAAAGTCACAAAGGCGGGGGGGCCCTAAGCCCACTTTAATTCCTACTCGGATATTTCATACTTCCAGTTAATGTAAACAAACGCTTGTGCCGACTGTGTGGTGGCTTAGGGGCCAGCCCCCTCCAAGAAGTCTATCCAGCTAATGCTCTAGATGAATGTTTCAAGGTAGTACAGTAGTCCCTCGTTAGAACGAAATCGTTTTTTATGAATTATAGCTTATTTCGAAGTTTCACCAGGCCCCAATCGAAATACATGTATTCCTAACCACTTTATTCGAAGTTTACCGCGAGCCAACTCCGCATAGTACGAAAACGCGAGGCTCAGGAGCGCCTTCATGTAGCGTCCAGCTGTTTCCATGCATGTTTCCCTACGCTCAAGAACAGAGTAACGCAAAGGAGAGTGAGAGCAGTCGCGCACGTGCGATTGCCCACCTCTCCGGCCACGTGATATGCCCGTAGCGGCTGGCAGGGAAACTGTTGCTTTGCGTTTCGACTTATCGACGTGACGCATGACGCCACTGAAGTCTGTACCGAGGTGTTTTACTTTGGAGAAAATTTGCCGTCGTCGGAACCTAACGTCGCCAAGGACTTCAATATTTCGGCGTCTACGCTGCCAACCATACTGAAGATGCACGATGCACTGGACGGCTTCGAGAAAAGTTTCTTGAGCAAGAGGATGCGCGTCCCAGACACCCCAACGTGGAGACGGCGCTTCTGGAATGCCCGAACAAGGCCCGACCATTGCACCACGTATGAGAGCTTTGACGACTCAGACCTCTACAGGAGGGTTCATGAACTCGTTGGACAGGAAGCCGAAGACGACTTCGATTCTTTCGCACTTGTGGATGTGCCCGTTGTTGGTGCCACCAAGGGTGAAGATATTGCCAACATTGTGTTGGGTGCGAAAAGTCAAAACGAAGACTTAGAGGATGTATACCACGAGAAATTCCGTCGACGGCGGAAACACGTATGTAATATACGTACTTGGTCTTTTGCGCGACAAAGTCAAATGTGGTGGGGGTGCCTACACCCTTATGCAGCGCCTCAAGAAATTGGAAAACGCACTGTTGCTGCCCAGCAAGACGACCGAGCAATCTGAGATGATTATCTTTTTCTTGCCACAATAAAGGTTTGTAAGACTGCTTTTCTCATCGTCGTTGCAAAATTACTTCAACGCGCTCCCACGCAATTTTGGTCAAATTACACCGTATTTATGGTGGTCCCGCTTTTATTGAAATACCGCTTATATCGAATTTCTTTACGGTCGCGACAACTTCGTGATAATGAGGGTCTACTGTATATACTAAGAAATGCATGCTTTGCCTTCCAACGTCACAACACAGAATCCACAAAACCCAGTATGACCTCTGTGTATGAAAACAATGCCACGGCCCCCTCTGGCAGACTGAAAACTCTCCGACTATGCAGAAAAATTGTATAATTCTGTGCAGCCCGCTGCTGTCTCAACATGTTACGAACAGAAGTGTTGTTCGAGGTTGACCAAAACTTGTGCTCGAAAAGAGTAGTGAGTAATTACAGTCGCCGACCGATTTTTCGGACCCCGATTTTTCGGACATGCTCGATTATTCGGACTCGTTCGCGGAACGGCCGCGGGTCCCATTGAGGTGATGTATAAGAACGTCCAAAATTTCGGACGCCGTGCTGCTCCGTCGCTCGATATTTCGGACTCTGTTTGCCCAACCTGCGAATTTCTCTCATCGGGTGACGGAAAACTTTGGTACCATCTGAAATTCGTATCAAACGAAATCAACCAATTAAAATACTGAGGCAAAAAAATAGGCAGTGATGATTGTTGACTTTCCATTCCTCTGAGTAGAAGAGGTCTGTCGTAGCGCTTTTGCGTCTTCGTATTTGGCCAACGGCCCAGCACGTGCTGTCCGCCCGCGAGTCGCGCGACAGCGCTGTAAAGCGAGCTTCACCTAAAGCACGCGTGCGTTAGGTGAAGCCGACTTGCGGACTTGATGACGGCGGTGCCTCTGTCAGCGTACTTACAGTGACGAAATGTCGCTTCGGGAAATAGAAGCTGATGTTATCAGGCAGAGCTGGAAGCGCGTTAGGAAAGCATCGCCAAATTTTTCCAGCCTACTAGGGCTTAGTAACGTTTATTTTGAACCGAAATTCGTTTTTTCGGACTGCTCGATTATTCGGACTCTTGTGCGATCCTCGCCGAGTCCGAAAAATCGGACGGCGACTGTAGTGTGTACTAAAACTTTCAGAGGACAAAGTGCAATCTTCTCCGGCAGCAGTAGGTGCAGCAGCGGCAGCTATCATGCCGAGCAGTGTGCCTGTATAGCTGTGGAACAGCGATGTATAACCAAGTTCCCTATGAAGGAGAACGTCAAACCATCTGAGATTTTGAAAAGGTTAGGGGCACAGCATGGGGAACAAATGATGTCAAGGGGAAGAATGTAAGAATGGTGCAGATATTTTGGCGAAGGATGGAATAAGGTGATGAATGAACCACCAGTAGACGTTTGTCCGACTGCAGTCACGCTAGTCAACATCACAGGTGTGGAGCAAGCCATCCTCAAGAACCAGCAACTAACTGTTCGGGACATTGCAGCCCACCGTCATATTGGTGTCTGCAGTGCGGAGACAGTCATTCATGAGCACTTACATTTGCACAAAGTCTGTGCAAGATGTGTTTCCCGACACCATACTTGGCACCACAAAGGAGAGCGCATGGCAGTCTCTGAACAGCTGTTGAACCAGTTTCAATCCGAGAGGAACAAATTTTTACCATGAATGATCACATGTGATGAAACCCGGATGAACCATTTCACCTCAGAGACAAAAAGCAGCAACACTGAATGTTGACATAAGGCTTCCTCGCCACCAAAGAAAAGCAAGATGAATCCGTCTGCTGGGAAGATCGTTGTAACTGTCTGCTGGGACACGCGGGGTGTTATCCTTGTGGACTTCTTGAAGCCAGGGTCACGACTAATGCCCAGTACTACTCCACGCTGATAACGGGTGCCGCATGTAATGCAATTTGAAAGAAACGGGCCTGGGATGTTGTGCGGAAGGGTCATTCTTCTTCATGACAACGGCTGGCCTCACAAGGTAAATCTGATGCTAGCAACCCCTGCCGAAATGCGCTGGGATGCTTTGCTCCATGCCCCTTACAGGCCAGATTAAGCCCTAAGTGATTAGCACCTCTTTGGGCTGCTTAAGGAGCACCCTGGAGGGAAGACGTTCCACACAGATATAGCTCTTCAGAAAGATGTCCTGCTGTGGCTACGTCAGCAGCCCTCTTCTTTCTACACCAAAGGCATCAAAGAGTTGCCACAGGGATGAGAGCGGTGTGTAGATGCACACAGTGAATACTTTGAAAAACTGACGTAGTTTGGTGCTTCCCGAATTCTCTATTGTATTGAAAGAAATAAAAGTCTCAATCAACTTTGAATGGTACTTGAAAAACAGTGCTTTCACATTATTTATACTTTTTGTATGCTCATACAATATTCTTGCCAGCTGAAAGGCAATGAGATTGTAATAATCAGTTGGCAACTGTATCGCACGTGACAAAAAACAATAAAATGCCACAGTAGTACGTACCAGAGTGCATCCTATCTTCATTGCTGACAACTTCAGCATCTGAAACATTGTAAAAAGTGATAATAATGTGTAGAACAAATGATAGGGATAGTTCACTGCCTAACGAAACTAGAAAAAAACATGCTGGACGTGTGCAGTAGACAACGAGCAACTCCTCGTCAATCCTTTTCGTTAGAAACCAACGTATCTTCCGAGCTTCCAGTATTTTCCTGTGGACATCGACAGCGTAGCCGAGCGCTGGGGGAGGGGCATATTACAGGAGGGGGTGGTCGGCTTGGATGCAAGTAGTTGCTTCAGGGCTGGCCGATGCCATGAAAACAGACCACCCTCTGTTGTCACATTGTTCTCAGACATACGTCGTACGCACATCCTTCTCTGCAAAGCCTACTTGAATGGATCTGGTTGCTTTCACGTGTCTACAATAAATCATGCTGCTCGAGCTGTGGGAAACTGATGCATGGACCTGATGCAGTTCGAAATACACTACAGTCTGCAACAGAAATCCACGAATCGATGCCTCGAGAGTGCACTATCCCTTTAACAGCATTTCAAAATGCGTACTGCATTTCTGCATACTGCACAAAAATATAATAATGATACCATTCAGAAATGTTGCTGAGAGCAGAGGACGAAATTACGTAAGTGCGCACCTAAACAAAGTAAGTGAAGGACATAGGCAAGTGGTAAGTGAGGGTAATATGTAACGTCAAATTCTGTGCACAGTTCACTGATGAATTATTACCTCTTTGTGGTTTAGGATTTAAACGGATGAAATACAGTTTTAGTTTTTAATGCGCATTATCATTACTTTGGGTGGAACCAGGAAAACCCTCAGAACCGAGGTAGCCAATGTGCAAATGCTGGCTCTTATACGAGTATGATTGAACACTAAATACTTCTCCCTCGGACCTACCTCTCGCCACCTCGTGTGGTCTCTGTCGTTTTTGTTTTTACTCGAGAAAAAAAAGCACGGTAAACACAAGGGTATAATAAGTACTGTCTTGCTTAGCATTTCACCATGCACTTTTATTGCCTATCTTAAAGCAGATCTGAAAAAGTCTGTTGCAACCACAAAAAGCTGAAACCTCCCCACACCATAAAAAAATCCTCACTGTATTTTGAGAACTTACAGCGGAAGTAGGAAAGCCACAGAGAAACAATATGGGCAGTACGTTGGTCATACTTGACTATACAGGGTGTTGCACCTAACATGATAAAAAATTCTAACTCGTGACGTACTCGCCGGAGGATTGTGGGACTTTTGGCAATTGCCTTCTGGAAACCTTTGCTGCCATTAGGGAAGGCTTTTGAGAATTTTTAGTTGCGAAAAATTTATTTTTTTCAATTGAACTTTGAAAATTGTCAGGCCAACCTCACCTTTTTTTTACAGAAATACGAAGTCCTCCACAGATAATCACAGGCCCAACAAAAACTATGCACAGTATCGCAACAGAAATAGTCGGAAGAAAAATTAGCGTAATTTCCGCTTTAGCCCCGCCTGCTCGATTGTCACACAGAAGAGGGCCCGAGAGATGCGGGAGAGAGAAGGGAGTGTTCCCGCCTCTTTTTTTACCTTTCCTTCCCCCACTTTGACCTTGATGCTGGTGACAACCGTCTTATCACAAAGAACACAAAACAACCGTCTTATCACAGTGAAGCCTAGAAGCAGGGGCACTTCCTCCTCTAGATGTACCTCTTCCGCACGCTTCTTTGTGAAAATCAAGCAATGTGCCATCCGAATGTATATATATTTGTAACTCCAATGCTGCTGTTTTTGTACCTGTCAAATGCAGTCCATTGCATGAAAGCTTGTATCAATTAAAGGAAAGCTTCAGTGTTTTATATTTTTGTTGTTACTTATGGATTAAAGTACTACTTCGCTTAACGTGACACAGTTATAAGTCTTCACGTGAGAAATGTCAACAAGATGCACGGATTTCGCTATCGTTTCCGCGTCGAAGTAGTAGAAAAGAGCATCAGAGTTCTGCTATGTTAAGCAATTCATAGACAATTATGCGTACTTTTGCTCCCAATACCATTCGTTTCAGAATTATTGTTTGCTTCTTGAACACCCCCTTGAGGTGATTGTCACGATGTTGCTTGGTGCTGGGTATTTTAGCCACGGGGCAGCATGTCTGGAAACATGAGTGCCCAGTCTCCAGCAGTTTTCTTGCTGCGACCCATTATTACATCGCACAAAGAGCTCACTAGTGAATGTATTCGGCAAATGCCTGAATGGGCGCGACGGATGCAGATTGCAGAACCGCGGAACGGGCGGAAGCCACACGGGACTCCACGTGATGCCTTACCCTCTCAGCTGTGATGTCTCCTCCTTCCCTCTCTCCCACTGCCGCAGTCGCGCGTCGTGGTTCTGAGTTGCACGACAAAAACGCCCCCTTGATCTGGGGGTTGGATTAAAGAAAGTCATGTGACCAGGGAGGATGTCGCACTAAATGTGCAAGACGGGGGGGGGGGGGGGGGAATTTGGGGAAGAATCGCGTGAAACCCGGAAAACCTTAGCCCTAGTCATAGCACACACAAATGTCCTAACCTTGATGAGCAAATTAGAATGGTGCAAGCGAGCTGGTGTGCTGTAGAAAGAGGACACATTTCCTTGACTTTGAAGAGCACAGAAGATACCACTCTTCGTCTTATGCGTTCTTCAAGCTCGAGAAAATTTTACCTCTGTCATACCCTTTTCAACAAAGCAGGAATGATGGAACACCTCGGATAAGCTTAAGCAACAGCAGTGAGGATGCATTCACACGAGGTTTAATATTTTAAAAGCAACAAACATAAATATGAAGCTATGAATGAAAGGAATGGCTGGTGGATAAGCCCCACACTGGAAAAAGCCCAGCAAACAGATAACTAGGTGATCAATCAACCTGGCTCAAAACTAGGCTACCCTTGTGTCCAGTTATATTTGTTGCTTACGTTTAGTGTTTTTCGTCGAAGAGGTGACGTAACTTGTGAACTATTACTCACCAGCATGAAGTGGGGTGAACCCAAACCTTCTACACCACAACATTGTCCTCTTGGTGGACCAGATTTGTTGAAGTGAACACCAATCAGGGTTCTGTTTTTCCAGAAGTGCCTGCATTCCTTTCCTTACTGCTGATGCACGTAACCACTGTAGAACAAATCATCACGTTAGCTAAACTTGTAGTTGTGGCTACACACCTGCTTGAGCAATAAAAACCATAAAAGGCATAATTAAGCCTCACGTAGTAACAAGTCTGTGCGACTATCCTTGACTTTGCTGACCAAGAGTGAGGGAGGCTCCGCCTCCAAATGGCGCACCAATAGGAGGACTCGGGAGGCGGAGCGCTGCGGCCTCTGCTTTGCCTAACAGATGGAGCACCGGTAGCGCTCGGCTCGGGATATGTGAGCCGCTGTCGTCTGCTTCTTCCGGTAGAGCTACGACCTTGAAGCCTCTGCTCTCATGTAAGAGATGGCGCAACATTGGCGCTCGGTAAGGGCACGTGTTGTTGCCATAACTTTGAGCCTCGACCTTGAGACTGGCCAGTAACCTAAACTCCGATGACGCAGCGATAGCAAACCATAGTGTGTATGAGAGAACTGATGTTCTGAGGCTGGAACCTTTTCAGTGACTTTCATCTTTCATAGTGCGTAGTTTTGACGATTATGCTTCATGGATGTGTCATTACCAAATTTTTGGCCAGTTCCACGTTCGACGCTGCTTTTGTTCTACTCCTTGCACTGAAATAAATCATTTAAAATAATTGTACTGTGTGTTGTTGTTTTTTTTCTTTTTGTAAGTAGTTCCGCAAATATGTAAAAAGGAAAGAAATATTGCTGCTTGTTCTACTCCTCGAACGTCGTTTCATCGAACGTGGGACATTTGGTCGAAAGGCATTTGATTGAACACCGTTTGATCGAGACGGCAGCGGTCGTTTGATCAATTTTTTTATTCGTTTGCACTGAAATAAATCATTTGAAATAATTGTACTGCATATTTCTTTATTTATTTTTGTAAGTAGTTGCGGAAGAAAATAATTGTACTGTGTGTGTAATTTTTAACATAGTTCATCACAATGAATCACTTACGGGATGGCCATAATGCGATAAAACGGCTTATTTCATGCTTTAAGACTCTTGTTCCATTTATGCAAACTTGAAAAGCCACGGGAAGGTGCAGAGTTTTTATCCAAACGGGAACACAGGAACTGCTATATTCCCTTCTGGACACCAGGACATGGTAACTTCGTAACGTTTTGGAATACAAGGGGAATAACGTCTAATCATATGCTTCCGCCAAAGATGTTTCGGAAGATGCACGTCCTCAACAACAACAACAACTTTATTTTGAGATGGAGATGGATGAGATCTGGAGATGGAGAGTCAACAAATGGAAATCAAATTGTATAATATCCGTACATTGAAGATACCCTCTTCAAGATAATAGTTACTACAAAATGACAAAGCAATTCTTCATATACTCTTGAAAAAAGAAAAAAAAGGAATATCTGTATACCACTGACTAGAACGTGGGGCGCAAAGTATTAAAGAAGAAAATGCCCCCAAAGTTTAAAAGCTACTACAGACCACGAACACATGCAGATCATGTCTTAAATCTATAATAGTGCACAAAAAATACATAAAGCACGTTCTTCTCTATGCAAACCAAATTTCCTGACAACACTAGTTTTGATGCCAAGCCGCCCTCTTCCTTTTGTTTATTACGATATGTCGACATCGTGACAGCCATTCCCGGGACTATTTTTTCCAGAACCCACATTGCGTGATCCCCTGCTGCTGTAATGCTTTGCACCGAAACGTCCGCGCACCAAAACGTCCGTACACCAAAATGTCCGTGCACCAAAACGTCTGTGCACCGAAATGTCCTGCACCGAAATGTCCTAGACCCCTTCTGCATATTTCCGGCAGATAGCTTAGAAAAATGCAGTGAACAACCTGTCTCACGTTAGCGTGGGCATAGGAATAAATTGTCCCGGGTTGCGGAGCATTTTGGCAAATGAAATGTTTGGGCATACCTTTAGCAATGCGCTCAGGCAGTATCAGCCACGAGGACATGAGAGTGGAGCTAAACGTCAAACTTTACTTTCAAAGCTCGTGCAAACTGCGAAACTGCACTGAATTGCGAAACTGCACTGAATTGCGAAACTGCAGTTCAGTATCAGTGCAGTTCAGTATCAGTGGAACGTATTCTGCTGAATGCAAATAAATAGCGAAAAAAAAAGAAAAAAAAGAATAAGGCCCACCATCGGATCGCCTTCTGGATGCGAAAAAGTGGATTAGGACGAGGAATGTGTTTATGGGCAAGCGGATTATGCAGAGTGAAATATTGATTGGGATAACAGCATTTAGAACTGAAGCTTTTTGTTTTCTTCTTTTTTGTTTCATCAACGCTCCGAGCGAACTAATAAAAAAATCGATCAAACGACCGCTGCGTTCTCGATAAAACAGTGTTCGATCAAATGCCTTTCGACCAAACGACGTTCGATCAAATGTTCCGGAACCCTTACAAAAAGAAAACGCACACACACAGTACAATTATTTTCTTCCATAACTGCTTACAAAAAGGGAAAAAAAGAAACATAGAGTATAGTTATTTCAAAGGATTTAGTTCAGTGTGAGTAGAACAAGCAGCAACATTTCTTTCCTTTTTAAATACTTCCGTAACTACTTACAAAAAGAAAGAAAAAAAACACACACAGTACAATTATTTTAAATGATTTATTTCAGTGCGAGGAGCAAAACAAAAGCAGTAACATTCCTTTCCTTTTTCGTGGGCTGAGGCAATGTTCACGCATAAGAGCGGAGCAAAACGTCGAACTGGCCAAAAATTTGGTAATGACACATCCATGAGGCATAATCGCCAAAACTACGCACTATGGTTTGCTATCGCCGCGTCATCGGAATTTAGGTTACCGGCCAGTCTCAAGGTCGAGGCCCAAAGTTATGGCAACCACACGTGCCCTTACCGAGCGCCAATGTTGCGCCATCTCTTACGCGAGAGCAGAGGCTTCAATGTCGTAGCTCTACTGGAAGAAGCAGACGACAGCGGCTCACATATCCCGAGCCGAGCACTACCGGTGCACCATCTGTTAGGCAAGAGCAGAGGCCGCAGCGCTCCGCCTCCCGAGTCCTCCTATTGGCGCGCCATTTAGAGGCGGAGCCTCCCTCGCTCTTGGTCACCAAAGTCAAGGATAGTCTGTCGCATTACCTCAGCTACTACTACTGTACTTGAGCTTAGAACAGCATTCATGGGCTATAATAGATGCAGAGTCAAGGTCTACTCATTTGGATAACAACATTTCTTCGCTTGCCTTCCTAAATTTGCAAAGGCAGTCAATGGATCACTGAACGCATACACAAGCTGTGTGAGAAGGATTCCACAAACAGCGCTTTGCACCGCTGACTTATGCTGAATGCATCAGAACCATAACGATCGCTAGTACCCAGACAGCAACACATTTAACAAAATGAAATACAGGGTGTCTTTTTTAGGTGCCGCAGATTTTTTATTAAAAATCTACGAGAGCTCCAGATATGCCGATTGAGCATCTAACACACCTGGTCTGGCAGACATCTTCCTAGTTGGTCGCATCAGTGTTTGATGACTAATTAATCAAAATCTGATAATGAACTCATTAATTAACAAATTTTAGAAAAAACTGAGATGGCAGGATTAAAGATCGTAGTAGTCAAAAGCCATTCTAACTGTCAGTAATTTCGAAAGGTTTCTGTGCTTCAAGATACGAGCAGTTTCTGTTTGCCAAGCAAATGAGTCGCAACCACATCTGTGTGCTCGAGTTGCAGCACAAAGGACATTCCCATTTTTCCTTCGAGGGCCAAAGGTTTTTTTTTACTGATAGCGGAACGCAACGCAAACGGTATCTACAACACCGACCTGTTTATCTCTTCAGTGCTGTTAAACCCTCACCCAAGGCCTCGATGTCATGTGCGTCAGAGTTGTTACAGCCTTTGGCCCCCAAAAGAAAAATGGGAACGTCCCTTCTGGCGCAACTTGAGCGCACAGATTCAGTTGCAGCTCATTTGCATGGCAAACAAAAACTGCTCGTATCCTGAAGCACACAAGCATTTCGAAATCGCTGTCAGCTGGAATAGTTTTCGATTACGATAGTCTTCATACCTGCCATCTCAGTTTTTACTAAAACTAGTTAATTAATAAATTAATTATCAGATTTTAGTTATTTAGTCATCGAACACTGATGCGACCGATTAGGTATGTTAGATGCCCGAATGGCATATCTGGGGCTCTCATAGATTTTTCATAAAAAATCTGTGGCACCTAAAAAAACACCCTGTATATGCAGCTACCTATAGTACAACGTGCACACACTGACCATTCAACATAAAAATGTAAAAACAAATTGACGAATAAGCCTTTCAAACACTGAAGAATAAACAGACGCTATCAGACAGAAGGAAAGCAGGAGGAATTGTGGGAACTCGCCGTCACAACTTCACAACAGATTTTATGGTCGAGTAGTGCATGTGGAGATGAACGGGTAGATTTGGGAAATTAGCTTATGAGGCTGTACGAGATTAGGAAAGCATTCGGTAGAAACAAGAAATCATGACGCTACCATGAGCACCCATAACCTTGTAAACAGATGTGGAAGCAACGAAACTAAAGTAATCAGCCAAGGTTATTGGCAATGCATTTGAGGCATTTAATAAGCAAACAGACAAATGCCCTGAGATAAAGGTTCTACCCCTTCAGAAATGCAGTGTTCAGAACCACGGGACACAAGTGAATGTTACAGCTGTTGTGTATCTTGAGCTTGCATTCTTGTACGCTAATAACCCACACGATGCCACTTTTGCAAGACAACCAATGCTACTACAGTTTCTACATCCCTTTTTGTGAGGCAACAGTTTTCTCACATTGAAGCACTCACCTCCGATGCTCTTCTTTTAGGAACTGGCCAACTAAAGTATGCAGCACTACTTGTAGCAGCAAATGGAAAGCACGCCATCTCTGAAATTTGCATAAATTGTTTGATCCATTCAAGTGTTCATGATGCAGGAATCCTGTCCTTTCAACATGCAAATAGCAGTAGCTAATGTTTATTGCTTGGCACCCAAACTGAAGGGTGGCAGTGTCTTATTACTTCCTGTTTTTAGCATACTTTTCAACCACAGGCGTGAAATGAAGCACAAAAGGTATGTATAATATACAGCGTGAGGAAAGGAACGTGCAATGCTGATGACCCTTCTTACATCCTTCTTACCTCACTACCTACAACAATGCCAACAAACAGTAAATGATGATGCAATCTTCTACACCAGAACTACTACAGTGAGTTCTCTTATGGCTTACAAAAGCATGCACTTACTTTTTGCGTGAAGTACATTACGTTTTATTATTTCTGCATGGATTGCTTCATAGTAGCTGCATATGCCATCTGGCACATGTAACTCGTGAAAATAACAATAATAAACAAAGGCGATCACTATCCTTCATCTCTGACTGCATGCTTTCGTTGTACCTTTTGCTCTATTTTAGATTTTGCGTACAGTTCTGTCATTAATATGCCATACAAAACTGGTTTCAAACTTTGAGTAATCAGTTTGAACAGATAAAAAAGCCCATAAAAGCGGAATGGGAAAGGAACTTCGGTTTTCCAAAACAATATGGTTCAACACTTCCGTTCAAAGGCATCTCGCCCCACAAGGCTTGTAAGTGAAAAAAAAACGTATCAATGATTCAAGGCAAGGTTCACTTCAACAAGTTATTGAACTTCTAGTGTTGATACTGGCAAAGAAAACCTGCGTATTATCACGTGCATTTGTATTTGCTTCTCAAAATTTGTAAGTGCACACACTTGAAAGTATGCAAAACATGAACGTCTCAAGAGCTACAATTTGCAATATCACATCAAACTGGGCAGAAACAGGTTATTGCAAGACTTACTCTAGTGGGCAATATTTAATTTCTCAACAAAACAGAAAACAGCAATATGTAGCTAGACTGCCATTTTTGTACACGCACTGCATGTATGCCCGTTTCCCCTGCATCACATTAATAACCAGTAATGTCACACCGCTCATTTACAACGGTAGCATATTACATGTGTGCTCACACAACAACAAAAAAACTCACTTTCATCCATATCCACGTCACTCAGTGGGAACAAGGGTGCGACAGCAAGTAGGGCATCATTGTAATTCTTGTAGTCGCATAACCTGTGCAATAGAACAATGAGACTATTCATGATTTTTTTTCTTCTTTTTTTGTGCAAAAGCAAATGTGACTATGATTAGATTGTTTAGCCAGGAGCAAATAGTGTTCAATAATGATGCATGTAGCACTTGGCTCCAGTGCTGAGCAGTGTTTTGAACACATGTGCTCTCAATAGCATTCTTGTTACACAAAAAGCATGAGATTCCTTTCTACTCAATGCCTCTGGGTCTGGGTCATGGTTAGGGTTCCGGGTTTTCGGATTTATCCGAAAAAGTCCGAAAAACGTACTCCGGTAAAATTTTAAGCAATTCGGATTAATCCGAAAAACTCCGCTTGGCAGATGTTTTCCCTGATAACCGGGTTATTGTTCTTGGCCTCCTTTTGTGTCCTGGGTTTCTTCTGACCTCGGATACTGACCCCACCGCAACATAACAATGGTTTCTGTGACCTAGCGATTCTTTCGACGGTTATCTCGACCACTTGAGGATTCACCGGCCGGGTTTTTCCCTAGCCTGTTTTCCGATTTCCTTGTCCTACACGTGACATAAGCACTAAAATAAGCATCGAACGGTGGTCATACAGAGTGGTCTTTTTGAAATTGCGACTAGTTACGGTGCTGACGACAAGATGGGACGCAAGCGAAAGCTGCCCTGCGACTACGTCAAGTAGTACCCTGATTTCGAGGAGTTCACATCGTCCCTCGATCGCGATGCAGAGGTTGTCCTATGTAAGTATTGCCGCGTAACAGTGAGCATACGGAAAGGGTGCTTTCGTAATTGCGGAACACCTCAGTGCGTCGCACGAAATGTATTGTTACTTGAGGCACTCAATGGCTCAAGGGAAACGGCGTGCTGGTGTGGTGTAGCGGTTAGCATATCTGACCGGAAATCAGAAGACCCAGGTTCGATTCCTGGCGTCAGCACCTCTTTTCCCTGAGTTGTTTGCATTTGTTAAGGTTATGTCTCTTTAGTGTTGAAGCAATAAATGTGACAACTGCGTTTTCGCTACACAACTGTGTGTGCGTCGTCAAGTGCTCTCCGAATTTCGGATATTAACTGAGCTGTAAATGATACACTCCGAAAAAATCCGTTTTTTGAAAATAGAATACACTCCGAAAAACATCCTCCGGTAACACCCAGAAATAAACTCCGAAATCCCGGAACCCTAGTCATGGTGCTTCGAAATATGTAACACACTTGCTTAAATGTTTCAAGAAGGCAATGCTGGCAAGCATGGATATGGGCTGTGGGAATGCTGGGCATGTGTTTGTCCATAGCTTTTTGTGTAGCTTTTTGTGCAAGAAAAATCCCTGCCAGTATGAACAAAGTACAAAGTATGAGCCTTTTGGGGATGGAAAGGAGACCTTAAGTTCAAATACCCTCAAAGTCAAAGGAATTGGAAAGCCCTGACAAAAGGCACGTTTACTAAGTCACAAGCCGCCAGTTTCATGATCAACTGTGGTAGCTGGGGGGTAAGCACACATTGAGGAGGTAAAGAAAGATTATCTAAGTTTAGGATGATCCATTTATGATGATGCTTCAGTTCTGGCATGTCCACTCTTCAAAGTGAGGATGATTCCAAGTAACACAACGAATGAGAATTTCGGCTGGCAAGCTGCAAACCAGAACAATTTCATCATAGAGAAAGACAAAAGATCTCATGCACCTCACCCTCTGACATTGAATTAAAAACCAACTTATTCCAGCAGAACCAGGTTCCAGTTCAGGCATGACCTCCCCTCCCATTGTAGCACTTTATTGCAAGTATGAATACAATGGTGTGAAACTTCTGCCACAGTTTTGTTTTATTTACTATAGCTGTGCGAGTATTCAAAATTTCGAATATGAATCGAATATCTGATGCTATTCAATGCCATTCGCAACCTATTTTCACACAATAGTGAAGTGGTTCATATGTCTAATTTTCCTTTCTGATGGTGATGACGCAGAGAAGGAAAAAATATGGAGGTGAGTCACGACTAAATCAGACTTTTCCCTTTTGTTTCCCCCCTAAGTGATCAAAAAAAGATTATTAAAGGGGACGTAAACAGGTATACAAGGAGCACATTTCTCTGCGTTATATTATTGCAACTTAGGCAGTGAAAACTCCTTGCAATTAATAGTGCTCAAAACCAAAAGGCGTTTGCATACGGGTGAAATATTTACTGCACTCTTTCGCATTTTAGCTCCACCCCGCACTCTAACTTTACATCATTTTGTCAAAGCGCTTTCCTCACCAATTATGATCGAGTGTTCCACATATGATTTTATTTCAAATACGTAATTGGACAAGATAAACGTTAATCCTCTTCTATTTAAAATGTAAACAGTTAGAACCTCAAACTGAAAAAGAAATGCGTTTAATTTAGGTACCACACACGCACTACATTTTCTGAGCATTAGCACGCAGCGCACCGCGAGCGTGAATGAATATCCGGCGCTCCATTTCCGGAATCTTACGTATGTGCGCGATGGGGCATCTTCGTCATCTTCGAATGGTTCCGACACCGTGTCACCAGCTCGCGTGGCACAGTGGATAGCATGCTGGCCATATCACGTCGTGACATGGAGGAACCCGGGTTCGAATCGCGTTACGTGATAGCAGCCCAACTGTTGACATTTGCGCCAGCCGGAGACGTTGAAGATTGGAATTTCGCAACCACGTAGCGCAAAATGTAGTTTCACACAAACAAACTGAGTGCTTCGACTCACATCTGATAATGAAGTATGTTTATTGGCTGGTAATTTGAAACATCATGTGCGCAGTTCAGCCCCCGATTGGACGGCAAAACGCTATGTAGCCATGTGACGTTATGCGTGGTGGAGGGAGGCTCGCTGGTTACTCATCTTTGAAAGCAGTTATATGGGTCACTGAGCTGGCACGAGCCGAACGAAATGTATATTTGGGTATTATCACAGTCCTTCAATACTCTTTCTGGTCAGGAAACTCCGCTCGAATACAATAGACTAGGTCACTTAGGGACAATTTCTCCCGCTTGGGGCGATCACGTCGTTCAGGGGGAGACACCCTCGTGGAGCAGACGACGTTTCCGCAGCACTGCGTGTTTTCAGGAAATATTTGATAAGCTACTTTTTAAAGTTAATTTCGTGTTCATAGCAGATATAATTAATTCTCGAAACGATTCATGATTTGATCCAGCACATTTCAGTTCAGTTAATGTAAATTTACAGATTTGCTGCGTATATTGCAGCTTTCGTTGTTGTCTTTCTTTGACACGGAAAATTTTACTTTTGCTCTCACTCGGGGCTCTCAATCGTGGTCGAGAAACATATTATTGCATTTCGTTGCACAGTCACTCAATCCAGTGATATATTGTAAGCTAATGACGCTTTCCGTAGTTATTGCGTGAGGGCGAAACTTTCGAAATGCGTGATTTTCTTGTTTTCCTCGTAGCAGTTTGTTGTAACTTGAACAGAGATAAAATGACGAGGTGATTCTATTTCAGCGCAGACAGATAAGACTTCAGAAGAAGTACGTATAGAAATCCTGTATTTTAATCGTCTAAAATGATATCTGGCGGTATGAGAGCCGAGGGATACACATGCTATAAATAGTATGCCTCGATCGTTTTTGGCGAGGAAATAGCTTATATTGTTTTTTGATGTGGTGCAGTGCCATGCACAAGGTCTAACGTATTGTAGATAGCAATTTTTACACACTTTGCGAAGAGATGATGGGAAAACTCGCTGTGAGAGATCACAACAAAACGAGCAGGTACAGTGATTGGTGCCTCCTGAATGTAGTTTGGACGAATACACTGTACGGAGGAAATGATATGTTCCTTTGCCGATTCCAACAGGATTCAAGCCGGGTTATTAAATTAGCACGATAGAATTTGCACTTGCTGAGGTGTGGCCTGATAGCGCTTTCCAACTGTAGAATTTGGCTGACAAGATTCAGATGTCAAACTCAACCGCTACACTATCATCGCGTTGTAGACAGCCTCGGCATATGAGTCAGATCAGTTCCAGGACATTTCACTGAGCAAACTATTTAAAATGTGGAATGGAGTTTTACTTGGGAGGACAGAAGGAAATTTTGAGATTGCCCAAAAACTACGTTTACGAGAACAACACGGTGGTATCTGGTAACAAAAAATAATAATAATGATAAAATAAATAAATAAATAAAAATGGAAAGAGATAAGCAGGGGGATGGAGACAAAATCTCTTGTGTTAGCCTTTCTCTTCAAATTCAGGATGAAGACAAGCAAACTGTATATTTTTAGCACTATACACGGCCATGAATGGGCTCTAGAGTCGTAGTTTATTGTCCGCAGAAGCTTTTGACGCCTTGCAGGAGCATTACAGTAAGAAAAAAAAAGGAAAAATTAATAGATAAAAAGAGAAAAACATCACCCCTCCTTTTGCCTGCTTCCGGTGCAACAAAAACTAGGTATGAGCGGACTTCGTTTACTAAGCCGACTTGGCATTACATCTTTTTTTCCCCCAAGTTGTACCCCAAGACGAGTTATTGTATAAATATCATGTTGAATGACGTATATTTGAAAATTTTACGGTTCTTAGTGTCTGATGCTACTCATATCACACAGTGAACAACTTGAAGGCTCAACAAACCACGCTCATCGCAGTACATCTACAATAAGGCTATTACCGAATGTTTCCCGTAGACCAAGTCATCTCTATTTTTTACACAAAGAAAAAGTACTTTCATTCAGTCCTCGTCAAGTTAAGGCTCCCCTCCAATAAAGAACATATTATCATCACGAAATGTTGTGCGTTCGAATTAGGCGATGTCTCCTTTATATGTGCAGATCATTCTTACATACGAACAGAGTGCAAAGATCGCAATAAAGGTCAAGGATATTTAAAAAAGAACCTCTGTTTACGCACTCAAAACGCAAGCACAGAGAAAGCAAGAGTGTACACTTCCAAACACTCATAGAAACACTCTGCAAGCCATACGCGCAGGCACCGGCAGACACGAAAGTCTCCCCCCGAACGATCGCCGCGCCACCACTTTCCGCTTGGCCGCCAAACTGAAGTTCTCGCGCGAGTTTCCTGACCTGAAAGAGTATTGAGTGACCGTGGTATTATGATCTGCGTTCTTTCATGGGGTATCATTATTTATTAAATGTTTGGTGGCCTGTTTACGGCCCCTTTAACATGAAGTGCGGTGAATGATTTATTTGCTGCATTAATTCCAAACATGTCTAACCTACTTAATTTGCAGAGCTGATTTGTAATCACAGTTGGAATAACTGTTTTCGTATCTTATAACTTATTTTTTGGCCTTTCGATAATGTAGTTTTCTGAATTTTTGGCCTTCTGATTGTTCGGTGTTTTGATTTTTCAGCCTTCTGGTTTTCAGTCTTATGACTGTTCGATGTTTTGATTTTTCGGTCTTTTGAGTTTCGGCCTTGTGATTGCCAGCCGGTGAAGCCCACTTCACGTTACCACCATTGTTTTTTCTGGCTCCGTTCTGCAAGTTAGCTTCACATCATTACACTCGAGCATTAAGTGAAGCCCGCTTTACACTGCTTACAGTATTCTGTCACTAAAGTCTACAACTTATGTCACCTCATGGTCCACACTGTACTCTAGTTACTGCATGTTACAGTAAATGTACTCTTAACCTTCAGTGCTATGTTCAGTAACACATGGAAACATCTGCAGTTTCTAAAAAAAATACAGGAAATTCACGACGTAAACACAGACATGAGTAGGTGCGCACAAAGCAGGCAGCATGGATCACGTTGACTAACTCTCAATGCAGTTCATCCCACTAATGCAGTCTACCATACACAACACAGAGGGACCCTTCTCTCACGATATGTTATGCTGCATGAAAAGGCTCACAAGTTTGGAGCAGAACATCATCGAATGAGCACACCACCACAAAATATTGCACCATGATGTATTCAAAAATATTCGAATTGTGCCTTTTCTGATCATTCAAAATCGATTTGCCTTGTGAAGAAATTATTCGGATTCAATTTGCAATGGAGGTTTTACTATTCGCACAGCTCTATTATTTACCAAACAGCTGGATTTTTTAATTGTGATCCAAGTTAATTTCACCTGATCTGATGTCACAGTGAGATTCAGCATGTTTACCAAGTTATGGGGGACTACAACTTCTTTGTAATGGCTTTCTGTGGTCTTACCTGATAGAATGAAGCTTCTTCTGGAGAATCTCTACTGGATCTTTCTTGCGCACTAGAGCTTGCTGCTGAGGCTGGGGTACTGGCTTGCTGACACTGCAATCTTTAACAACACTAGAAGTCTGAGAAGTTGCTGGAGGAGTGCTTACTGGTGCCTTGTTCACCAGTGATGTGGTGGGCACAAGGAGGATTTGGCTGTGAGCTTTGTCCACACTGGGCACCACCAATAAGGTGTATTTGTGGCTGGATGCCTGCCCAGACGTACTGGGTGTTTGTAGGGACGAGGTTTGCACACTGGAGGGAGTTTGCATTCTGGGAGCTCCAGAGGATGAACACACAGAGTTTCTGGGCAAAATGGGCCTCAACACATTGTTCTTTAAGATGGAGGGCAACCTCTTAGAACCAGCCATAGGTTCTTGAGGCCTGACCACAGCAGCTTTTGGACGCAAGAGCGACGTGGAGGGAATGAGCAACACTCGACCCAGTGCATCTGTACATTTCACAAAAGACTGTGTTCTCGCACCATTTGCTACATTCTTTGACTGTGTGGTTGGGGGTGGACTGCTTGCAGTGTTGTTCTGCAGAAGCAGGCTTGTTCCTGCCACAGGGGATGTTTGAGGTTTCGGTACAGTTGAATTGTGCTTCACAGTACTGGACGAAACTGGCAATGCTTGCGTCGCTTGAGGCACACCTTCAGTCTTGATGCTTTCGCTACGTGACAGAATTGCAAAATTCCTCACAATTTCACCGCTATCTTCACGCGCTTCTGAATGCTGCCCCTGTTTGTCTTTCATGGTCCCCACAGATTCAGTCTGTACATTTTCTGTAGGTGCCACAATGTCTTGGTGGGATTCTTGATGTGCGTGTGTCTCACTGTTCTGATGTTCAATACGATTACCGTTAGGCTTACGGGAAGATGGCTCAGTTGCACCTTCAGACGTAGCTGGTTCACTATATACATGGTCACTCACAGCAGCGGCCTGAGAACACTGAGAGTGGAGAACATGTGTGTCACAGCTAGTGTCTTTGTCCATTTCAGTCTGTTCAACTTTCACCTGGAGAGCTTGACTGGGAAAGACATTCACACCCTCATCTGGAGACCCTTGAGACTGGTTTGAGGCCATCCACAGATCTACAACCTGAAAAAAATATATATATATATTTTTTCCAGTTTTTTATATGATACAGGGTGTTTCATCTAATGTGTTACGAATTCTTGTAAAAAAATTTGCTTGTCCAACAAAGATGTGGTCAACAGTATTTATCTCTTGCCACAGCTTGCGCTGGCTTTAATTTGCCTTTTTTTTTTCGTAGTACGTTAAATTTTCAAAATTGAACTTGAAATTTTGTCAAGTGAGGGCAATATTTTTTTGCCAAGAATAGACAACCCATGTAGGAAATACTCCAACCAATTCAAAGACACATTCCCTGAGAGCGGCAACATTTTGTTGAGTCTGAGGGAGGACAAAACACAGCTGGAACATGGAACGAAGTGGACGACACGGGACTCAAACCAGCATATTGCTGGTTTGAGTCCCGTGTCATCCATTTCGTTCCATGTTCCATCTTTGTTTTGTCCTCCCTCAGACTCAACAAAATGTTGCCGCCCTCACCATTCCACCAGCTCACTTGCAGCCTCCTGATTTGTTCAACAGGTTCCCTGTTCCACTGGTAACAGCTAAAAAAACATATTCGAAAATCGTTGTTCTGAAACACTCAAAGTGCTGGCCACCCTGATTTTGCAATCATAAAGCGCTGTGAGATGGAGCCTTGCCCCACTCCCTCCAACTCCCCTCTCACTGTAACACTACAGGGGTGTGATTGGACTTTACAGTTTTGGAGCAGAAATCGGAGCCGAGAAAATGCCGGTTTGGAGCAGCAAAAAGCAGTTTGGGAGCAACTCAATAAATCGACAGGAGCCTTGCCTTTGCAATCAGCCTAGCAATTGCCTTTGAATTCGCTTTGAGATGTTGACGAAAACAAAACGATCTTTTAGAAAAGAAATTTTACTAGATCAGGAGTTTTATTATATCAGGTGTGCCGTTGAATGTATGGGATTCTATCGGGACCGCAGTTCTCGTTTACTATAAGCAGAGTTTTACTACAAGAGGAGTTACTATAAAGAGGTTCTACTGTACATTTTGTAACAAACAGAGGTCCTGAACAATATAAGTATGAATGCCTAACTACATCTATGTATACAATTTTACACATTATTTTTAAACAAAAGCAGACCAAACAAAGGACCCTTCCGTAAGAAATTCTTTTGTGCAACAAGGTTCAAATACCCTAGAAAATAAGTTTGTCGTGCCAACCAGCCAGACCGGCGTGAAAAGACAGCGCGACTGAGAGACGCACAGCATGTATTAATGAAGGAGATTCTCTCATCTGGGTACGGCTGTAATATCAGCTACTAAGGTCACGTTACAATAATAAAAGATACCGGTGAGCTGATTACATGTTACTTTCGACAATGCCAAAGCCGTGCAGGTACCGCAATACGTGTTTGAGCACGCCCGCAGATCGTATCACTAGAAGTACTACCAGAACCATGTGACCGCCGCACGGCAGAGTGCTTGACTCGGATTCGATTGTATAGATGGCTTAGCATGGCTTGAACTGACTCGATAGCTGACAAAGCCAGTTGGGTTAGCCGGATGTGTAAGCTAGCGCAAGCAAAGACTTCTGCTTTCGTACTGTTGTTGTTCAAAATGGGGGGGGAAATCGGACTGGGTGCACAGTGGCGCACGAACTTCAACATTTTGGCTTTTAGTGGCAGAAGGTAGCAGGACCTCGCGTGAGCACAAAAATGCACAATCGGTGCAGCAATCACACCCCTGCACTAGCACCTGCTGCTGATAAAGCATACCTGTGTCAAAACATATTGTTTCTCTTATCTGTCTTTCCTCTGTCCTCTGGAATTCCTTTGTGTTCCTTTGTGGTGTGACATTTGTGGGTGATACCATCAACAGGTAAGAGAACCGATAGGCGATGACACAGGGATGCTACTATCTGTGGCAGAGTACAGGAAAATTCACACAACACTCGGCACATGACCAATGAGATTGCAGCGATTGCTTCCCGAATTGTCCTATCAGAAGTCTTTCCGTCCAGCTCGCAGAATGGCCGGTTCTGGCTCTTGTTGACTTCTGCTTTCCGTACTGCCTTGTACTGGCTACCCCTGACCACAAAGTCTATTAGCTTTCATGCACGCTGTAAAGTTATTCCATGATTTCAAAGCAATTGTGAAAAGTGTTGTAATGAACAGAAATTAATTTGAGCCATTATATACTGACACAATCAGCAGCTTGAACTGTTTACATGCATTGAGCGTACTGAGTCCATTGCGTATCGCTTCCTGGCACACTGCAACAAAGTTCAAACTTGCGAAACATGCATATTGACAAAGCCTATTCCCTAACAACTGTCACATACTTGTGCACAATCTCTTCATCATCACGCTCTTGCCTGCTACACATCAAACATAAAATGATGCCATTTCATGAATCCTAATTTCTTGTCACTGCATGCAAATCTGACGGCGCTCGAATATGTTCATCGAGCCAGAATTCACGACAACACTTCAGTTTGAAATCTGATTGGCTGTTCGTATTCCGATGCTTGTGTCGAGAAACAGTACATGATCAAAGACACCATAACACACAGATAGGGCGGTGAACGCAGTTGCCTGCCAATGAAAGATACCGCCGGCCCAGTGTCCACCGTTCAAATTTCAAATGAAACCGACGGGAGAGTACGCAGCACGCAGGCGAGGAAGCGCGATGTGCCGTTTTCAAATTCCGACAACCAATTCGAACACACACCTGTGGCATCCGACCAACAGAGAGGAACGGATTGCTCCGTGCGCAGTAACACATGCGTTTTGATACAGATTTTGCAAGAGCTGCGGGGGGCTGGTAAGGCTCTTTCTCACAGCACTTCATGACTGTGAAATGGGGTGGTCGGCACTTTGCGCAGCTCAGAACAACAATTTTCGAATATTTTCTTCAGCTGTTGCCAGTGGAACAGGGAACGTGTCTTTGAATGAGTTGGAATATTTCCTACATGGGCTGTCTATTTCTGACAAAAAATAATAACAACGTTGCTTTCACTTGGCAAAACTTCAACTTCCATTCTGAAAATTAAACTTCCCACAGAAAAAGGCTAATTAAAATCGACGCAAGTTGTGGTAAAAGTTTCCAGAAGATAAATGCCGTTCACTGTACATCCTTGCATATTCGGAGGATACTCGTCCAAGTTTATTATATTCTAAAGATTCAGAGTTTTTCATGTTTTATTTATGATATTTCTGTTAATATCCGAAGTTGGTATAGAAAAAGCAACAGGTGTGATGCAAAAGGATGGAATTGACCGCGACTGGAATAGACTAATGTTTTGCGAAAGACATCTACAGAGCCATCCTTCCTTGTCGCAGGGGACGGTAACCCGCGATGCGAGATAATCTCCACACCAAAAGAAATTATTCAAACAGTCAACCAGTCACCAAGGCAAGGCTCTTCTTGCTCAGTTCTCGATTACTGGAACCCACAAATGCGGAGTTTTTCCGATAAATCTGAATTGCTTCAAACTTTACCGGCGTACATTTTTCGGAGTTTTTCCGATAAATCCGAAAACCCGGAATCCTAAGTATAGATTAACAACTAGCACTCAATTTTCACCTCCTGAAGGCTATTTAACCTGCAAGAGTCAGATCTAAAAATTAGGATGTCCCTTCCTATCAAATTGTGACTATTTTAAATTAGGGGTTAAAACTGGACTAGAACCGTCACAACAAAGATAACAAGAATGCTACTTAAACTTACAGTTTCCGCCCCGAGCGTCTGCAAACCTGTGTACGTCTTGTCAAGCTGTGAGGGAAGTCGTAAGTGTGGTTTAGTCATTATGTACGCATTGGGTTCTTCGCTTTCGGGTTTTACGATTTGCCAAATTCGGGAGGGAAAAATCCGGTGCTATTTACGCGCGAGAATTTGGGGAGAAATCGCGTGCTACGATCTCTGTTTGATATGTCACCAAGGAATTTTCGGGTGAAACGAAATGCATATGAAACAAGCCACTGCTGTGACACCAGGACGAGAAACAATAGTCTTTATGTTTCCCCTCGGAACTGGGGCAGTGAATGACCGTGGTATTCAAACAGATGTCCAAGCTCCACAAAAGTTAGTCTTTTCTCCTTCAGGAGGGGATTTTCAAAGGATTGCAAATAAGTTGACACAAATAGCTCTCTTTGCTGATACTGTATGCCGATGATGTATTATGATTAGACCCTTATGTTTTAGGGTTAAACCCGATTTTTCCCCGAATTTGCACCCCGAATTGAGGTTCACCTATCTAGGGTTAAACCCGATTTCTACCTGCAAAACTGCATCTAGGCTAGGCACCTCAAGGCATCGACATACTAGTTTCTCACAAAATATGAGACTGCCCCTTACTTCTGGCACTCTGGATAAACGGTACCAGTGAACGTTTATTCTACAATAATGCCCGATTTCTCCCCGAACTCAGTCTGATGGTAATTTTTCTGCCCGAATTTGCATGAATTTTCGACATCAATTTATTGACCCGATTTCTACCCCCCGAATTTGGAAAAATATAAAACCCGAAAACTTCAGGGTCTAATTATGATTCACTTTTCCGGAGGTTTACCGAGAACGACAAGTTGAAGGACTGCAAGGATTTCAGGTAGATATCGGGTTTTGCCCGAATTCTTGAAAATTTCTTCGGCGGGGAACTATCACGAAAAATCAAGTTTAACCCGAAAACGAAGAATCCTATATACACAACATTTACAAGAAACCGGGTCGCACAACACTCCTGTAGTATGACACAGGAAATGACACACAAGCAAATAAGCATGCTCTAGATTTCAGTTACCTCCAGATTATAGGAACACCATATATTCAACCCAAGTTTGAAAGGGGAAAAAAAAAAATATACAAGCTGCAGGTGTTTTGTTGGTGCACAAGTTTCCTGCCACAGATTTTAAGTTATTTGGTCTAGGATGAACATCACAGAATGAATCTCAGGTTTACATTCCAAGAATAAACCTGGACCTGACTATGTATCAAGCTGATTGTACTACCTGTCTCTATGCTATCGAACGCATTTGTTACACTCTTCGAATATAACAATAACTCCCACCAGCTTGCTTACTGAAGCAGATGTAAACGAAGCTTCAATTTACTGATCATCATGAAAGCTCTTTTTCTCATGTAGCAATCAGTATTCTCCCTGGGGGCCAGTAAAAACCAAGAAAATACAGATGCCATATTTTCTATAGATTCCATGTCTTTATTAAAAACAAGGAATGAGGCACTAGAGCACTGCACGGGCCGCATTTCTAGGGCCAGGCCCGGCCTGAGCCCTGCCTTCCTTTGATTTGCCCGCCCAGGTCCCGCCCGATGGCTGTATACCTAGGTCGGGCCCGGCCCAAGCCTGAGGGATTCTAAGTTTCTCGTCCCAAGCCTGAGAAATTTACAGGCTACCCGGCCCAGTGTATCAGGCTGTAAAATTTGACTGTGGCTAACTAACAGAGGACTAACACAGGCTCGAGCCCAACCTTGGCCCTGCAATGTACAGGCCTGGGTATGGCCCAGACCCATAATGCTGAAACCCAAGACCAGCCCACGCCTGCAAAAAAAAGCTTTACACAGCCCGACCCACGGGCCTGGCCGGGCTCGGGTAAGCCCAATCCCGTGCACTGCTTTAAGAGGCACTTTCAAGAGCCATAGCCTTGAAGAGCAGTGAAGTGAGAGCTGCAATGATGGCATCTACGACTCAGGGAAGGGAACACAAAACCTGTGGTGCCCTCAAGTTTGAATTAACGAGGCTCTACTGTACATAAGGATAACATGTTCAGTGGCATTATAGTTGTACTATTTTACTTCAAATGACACGGAGCGACACGTTGACATGTATCCAGGCACATGTATCCCGTCCACATGTATCAAGTTAATGTGCAACGATACTCTGATATAATCAATTTCGTAAGTGGGTGTACTACTGCACAGGAGCTCTATAATTGTGCGAGACAATTACGCTACTTCACGCATCACCTCCAGGGTAGTACTGCACACGAGATAAGGACACGCAGCGTATCGAGATCACGAAAGGTGACACTGTGCAGGATATGGATGAGCCCCAAGAAACTCATACGGTTAATGAGTTGCGTTAATGGATGAAAGCTACCCGTGGTTAGGACGTAAAGTCCTTGCATGTTCCTATTTCTTTGCAACATTCATAGCTTAGCCATAAACAGCTTATGACCGACTGCCTTCAAAGTCATTTCAGTCCACTTGGACTCTCGTTAATTCCAACTAAAGGGGGCCAGGATATTTGTTTGAATAAAGCAGAGTTCGAACTAATGGGAGACGCCATCCCGAAAGGGGGGCTTGGGCACAGGGAGCGCGTGCAGACGCGTTGCGACACACTTCGAGTTGTGTTACACGTTTGCGGTACCGGTGTCGCTTGAAGACGCATTTATATTGGTGTAATTAAAGTCGTTACTGCTGCCAAACCCTGCCACTACCGTCATTACATTCCCGATGCCTGACTGATGTTGTGGCGGAGAAAACTGCCAGAGTGTTGCGGCCCTTTGAAGGAAATACAGAACTTATATGCTCACAAAAATCCACTTACAGAAATTGTGAAGCAAGTTAGGTTTCAAAAACAGTCAGTAATTTGCTCTTGCAACAGTTTCCTGGAAAGTCAGCTTCTCCATTTGAATGATTCTGGTTACCCCCATCACATGTTACTTGGTGCTTTAAATGTTTTGTTAAACACCTTGCTTCCTGGTTTGCCTGAAACTAAGCACTCTGTCCCCAAACGTGTGGTATTACCTTACTTTCACAAAGTGTCTCACAACTTGTTAGCCGCTGCGAAGAAATTTCAAGTCAACCTCGTTTTCAAGAACAACTTCCGTCTTGGCCGCTTCACGCCTTTCGCCAAACCTGAAGTTACTTGCAAGAATCACCGGAATAAATTTAGTCCCCTGTTCTTCAAACGTTGTTTATCAGATCCCTCTAGCTTGTGGTTTCTGTTATATTGGCCAGACGAAACGTTGCTTAAATGATCGTTTGAGAGAGCATTCATTAAAAGTAAAAAATAAAGCTTCAAACTCTGAAATTGCCAAACATTTGGAAGAATGCTTAGATTGCTTCCCTCTATGGGATGAAACAATTGTAAAGGCATCCGAAGTGGACCCTCACAGAAGGCCTTTGAGAGAGAACCTTTTCATAACCTCTTGTGGGAAGAGTGTCAGCAACCCATCCGTAATCCTCGATCCGGCCTTGAACAGACTGCTCGTTCCCCCGAAATAACATCCTATTTTGTCCTCAACTGGTTGTTCTCTTCCCTCTGTCTGTATATATTTCTTGTATGTGAAGTAAAATTTTCAGCTGTGTTTGAGACTTCGTGTTTGTGTCTGTCCTTTCGTGTTCCCTAGTCTCGGGGTTTTTACATTATGCATCATCTTCACCAGCTCGCTTGCTTCTTAGCCATTTTTTCATTGACACACTCTGTGCTTACCTTGAGATTATGAATGATGTCAACGGGCTTGTTGCGCCGGTCACAGAAATGGAGCTGCAGCCGCAGCGGAAATTCTCCCCATCCTTTCCGCACAAGATGAAAAGGGGCTTCACTGAAAAATGCGACATATCTTGTAAATTATCTCTCACAAAAAAGAGGAATACTGAATAGAAAAGTTAATGCCCAAATACTGGATCTAAAGTAAACCAAGTGCCAAGCCCATTTGCAGTCTATGGAACTCACAGTAGAATTTCAAACTCACTCAGCATGATGAGGAACTGGTGGAATTCCTACATTCCTGAGTTTTCTGCTCAAGACAGCACTAACTAATTATCATATGGGCTCGAAATCCTCGAAAAAACAGGTGCTTTTTTTTACTTCTCCTTATTCTTGTCCCCTTGATCTGTCCCCTCAGTGATTCAACTGATACACATTGAGGAAAAGAAGATCCATCCAGTTTTAGGGGAGACGCTTTGTCAAACAAACTATGCTCTAGATGTGTTGACACTCAATCTCTGAGCCATATGAGATCAGAAAAGATCCAGGAGGCAATGTAGATGTTGACCCATTTGATAGATGTATCAGCAGGCACAAGCTTTTTATGACTTGCGTGTTAAAGAAACTGTAGTGCTACTGAAGACTAACGAGACCCGACAACAACATGGCGGTGGAATTGCCAGGTCAGAGCGAGAGCTCGGGCTGAGCGAGGCAAGGCTATTTATTATTCGCGCCTTGATGTGATGGCGCTGGCAATGCCGCCACAGGGCCTCCCCCCTAGCCAAGCGCTGGAAGCTGGCGAACAGAAACGAGCTTGGGAGCCCAAGTGACTTGTCGGGGCGGTCTGAGTCGGGTAGACAGCCGAGGAGGCGACGGTGGGGGAAGAGTAGTTGGAGTAGTGAGCGGACAGCTTGCCGTGGAGGGTGAGTCGTAGAGTAGCTCCACGGAGAAGGAGGGCGGCAACGGTGGTACAGCGTCGACGTATGCCGGCTTAAGCCGTTCTAAGGCAACAGTGTCCTCGTGGCCGTTTAGCTGAATGGTGTAAAAGTTGGGTGAACGGCGCAGCACGAGGTGAGGGCCTGTGTAGGGCGGTTGCAGGGGCTTCCGTACAGCGTCACAGCGCACAAAGACGTGTGTGCAGGAGGCGAGGTCGGGATGCTGGAAGGCCGAGGACACACGCGAGGGCCGAGATGTTGCTGGACGAAGGGCGGCCATAGTACGGCGGAGCCGCGAAACGTAGTCAGCTGGTGAGAGAGCAGTGCTGCCTGGCAACGGGCAAATGAGATCTCCGGGGAGGCGTAGGGACGTGCCGTATACCAGCTCGGCGACGGCGCAGCCTATGTCAGGTTTGAAGGTGGAGCGGATCCCCAGGAGCGCGAGCGGTATGACTTCTGGCCAGGGTGTCTCGGGAGCAGCCCGGAGGGCAACCTTGAGCTGTCGGTGGAAGCGCTCCACGAGGCCGTTTGACGCCGGGTGGTAGGCAGTCGTATGAATCCGCTTGCAGCCCAGTGTGTTGACGAGTCTAGAGAAGAGGGCGGACTCGAACTGGGGACCTCGGTCTGACGTGATGATAGACGGTACACCGAAGCGCGACACCCAGGTGTTCAAGAGGGCGGCTGCAACTATGGACGCAGTGGCGTCGGGTACCGGTACAGCCTCGGGCCAACGGGTGAAGCGGTCAATGATGGTGAAGATGTAACGATAGCCGGATGATATTGGGAGTGGTCCCACCAAGTCGATGTGGATGTGAGCGAAGCGGCTGTCTGGCGCGGGAAACTGAGAAGGATGGAGGCGGGTGTGCCTGTGAACCTTAGTCCGCTGACACGGAATGCAGGCTTGAACCCAGCGCTTGATGTCCTTGTTCATGAAGGGCCAGACGTAGCGCCGAGAAATGAGTTCTTGAGTTGCGCGTATGCCAGGATGGGACAATGAATGATAGGTCGAGAAGACTTCTCGTCGAAGTGCCGCCGGAACAAATGGGCGGGGTCGACCTTGTGACGTGTCGCACGCGACAGGCTGTGTAGCGCCTGGCAGGTCGACATCGTCTATGGTTAAGGAAGACGAAGGGTCACTTCTGAAAGATGCGAGTTCTTGATCGGATGATTGGGCCTGAGCCAGTGCGTCGAGGAGCGAAGACTGACAGGATGTCCCAATGAAGTTGACGCGACTGAGAGCGTCCGCCACCACATTATCTGCACCACTAATGTGCTGAACGTCTGTGGTGAACTCCGAGATGAATGCGAGGTGGCGGGTCTCACGAGGGGTGTAGCTTGTGCTGCATGAAGAAAATGCGTAGACGAGGGGCTTATGATCGGTGAATACAGTGAATTGTCGGCCCTCCAAGAAATGGCGAAAGTGCTTGACGGTGAGATATATGGCCAGGAGCTCGCGACCGAAGGCACTGTAGCGAGTCTCCTGGGGCTTCATCTTGCGTGAAAAGAATGCTAGAGGGCGCCAAGCGCCAGAGATACGTTGTTGGAGGACGGCGCCGACAGCTGTGCTGGATGCATCGACCATGATGGACGTTGGGGCGTCGTGTTGAGGATGGAATAGAAGGGACGACGAAGCGATTGCCTGTTTGATTGCCTGGAAGGCAGCTGCCGCTTCAGGGGTCCAAACCAGCACAGGGTGTTTCGAGCGCTTGGTGCAGAGCAGAGCCTCGAGGGGACTCAGTTTGGCTGCGCATGATGGCACAAAGCGCCTATAAAAATTCACCAGCCCCAAGAATTGTCGTAGTTTGGTCACGGAAACGGGCTGCGGGAAGTCTTGAATGGCAGCGACTCGGGATGGTAAAGGCATGATGCCCTGGCTGTTGACATGGTGGCCAAGGAAGTCGAGTTCTCCGACTCCGAATTCGCTCTTAGCGGCGTTGATAATGATGCCGCTCTGTTGTAAGCGGGTAAAGAGTGCCCGAAGATGATGTTCGTGCTCTGTTGGGGAGCGGCTTGCGACGAGGAGGTCATCCATGTACGCGTAGACAAATGGTAATCCGCGAATTATGTTGTCGATGAACCTCTGAAAAGTCTGGGCAGCGTTCCGCAAGCCAAAGGGCATTCGAAGGAACTCAAACAGGCCAAATGGGGTCGTAATGCCGGTTTTTGGTATATCCTCCTCTGCCATAGGAATCTGATGGTAAGCGCGGACGAGATCTATTTTCGAGAACGTGGTGGCGCCTTCCAGATGAGCTGAGAAGTCCAAGATGTGCGGTATGGGATAGCGGTCGGGGATGGTTGCTTTGTTCAATGCGCGATAGTCGCCGCACGGGCGCCAGTCCCCAGTCTTCTTTGGCACCATGTGCAGCGGCGAAGCCCACGTACTGGATGATGGCCTGATGATACCTAGTTCAAGCATGTGGTCAAGTTCTGCCTTTGCCACGCGGAACTTTTCGGGTGCGAGGCGCCGCGGGCGGAAGTGAACTGGTGGGCCACGGGTGGAAACGTGGTGAACAACGTCGTGTTGTACGGGTTTCGTCCAGTCGGGTGGTTGAGTCAACGCAGGGAAATCCTTCAGGATAGAGGCGAAGGGGACGTCCGGCGCAGTGCAAGATAGTACGCGGGATGGTGGTGCAGGGAGGTTAAGGCCGCAGACTGACAGGGACGTTGAGCGATCAATGAGGCGCCTGCCGTTGACGTCAACGAGCAGCTTGAAACTGTTGAGAAAATCTGCTCCGAGAATTGCTTGGGTGACGTCGGCGACAAGAAAAAGCCACTTAAAATCTCTTCGGAGCCCGATGTTGAGGGTTAGAGACCGTTGGCCGTAAACGGGTATGGTAGAGGCGTTGGCGGCTCTTAGGCTGAAGCATTGCTGTCGGTTCTGCTGGAGGTTCGGGAGCAGGAACGCGCAGGAACCGATGGGGAGTCTGCGCGATGGTCAGCGCGGCAGGAAGTTGATGATCTTGGTCGGCATAAAAGGTTTGCGACCAGCTGGGTAAGGTGACGAACCTGCTGAGACAAGGCGTGGGCGGAGCTTTCGAAGCTGACCTGCGAAACAGGCGGAGCGGGCAGTTCCGAGAAGCCGGAGGAATTGACGACTGCCATGTCCAGGTCCGTCAGGTATTGTCCAATGTATTGTCCGGGTCACCACTGTAGTGCTACTGAAGACTAACGAGACCCGACAACAACATGGCGCTGGCAATGCCGCCACAAAACTATCTCATCCAGAAACGAGTGTACGAGACAGATACAGTAATATTCAGCATTGCTTCATAGTCTCCTTGGTTAGGTTTCTCTTTTGAAAACAGCTTAGATATTAAGTAAAGGAGATTTTCACCCCTTCTGCACATAAGGAAGTCCCAACGATAGTAACATCATGACGGCATAAGCCGGACACACGAATGGGAGTGCGGCACAGGTGATTGTTTCTGAGCTCTTCTGTTTTGCATTCGCACCACAACATACTAAGTGAAAAGTCCTCCGTAAATATATGTATTGAGTTTCGCTGCCCAGTGTGAGTTCTCACGCGACAATGCCGCATGGAACACGGTGTTATGCTTCTGGTTGTACGAACGTGTCATACTCAAACCTATAATTAACATTCCACATGACTATCTCAGACTCTCAGTGGCCTGCAGACATCGTCACACCCGCCCGTCGGTCCTGAAAGGCCCATTGGCCGCTCCATGATTGGCCTTGTACGAGTGAAATTTTCTCCGATTTCCAGAGAGACAATTCTGGTATATGCTCAACATCCGTCTTCCGTTGTTCTATGCATTATATCAAATTGTACAGAAATTTTCCCACTTTTTCTCGGCACATTTTCAGTGTTATTGTCGGTAAAGAGTAAAATGGCACTATAGTTTCAGAAATGACCAGGACGGATGTGGCAGTCTCTTTGCTTTAGGTGTGAGGTCCCTTTGCTTTGTGAGGTGTTTCGTATTATCTCTAAGACTTACAGTGTCCTTAAAAGCATTGTGCATAACACACAAGAGTCAAGCTTCTCCACATTTTTTTTTTGTCACGGCCAAAATAATCATTCCCTTCTATAAGTCGTCTTCGGATTGATCAAAAATCGACGGTTCCCTTATTCCTCCAAGTGAAGTGCATCGTGTTACAGAGACAATTTCTTCGAAAGAGTGACATATTAGATGCAGAGATGCACTAGATCCGTCTTTCGACAGACGGTCGTATGTGTATACTAAAGAGTCCTATAGGAATCTGCTTGCTTTGGTTGGCATCTAAAATGTGTTTTGGGGGATGAATGTATCGGCTACCCAGTCATCCATACATAAGTGCCTTTTGGGCTTGATGGTACGTTTGATGGTCATGATAAGAGCATTAAAAGAGAAAACATAGCAAAAGACATAGACACCACTAATCATCGGGGGGGGGGGAATGTGTCAGCATGGCCTCAGTAGCACGACAAAGAGGGAGTAAGAGTTCCTTTTGTAGCGTAGGGAGGCAAGGAACTACCGAGAGGCACGAAAGCCAGACCAAGAATGATTTATTGCTCGCAAACAGTGAGCCAGCTCAGCTCAGTTCGCGATGATGTCGATGCTGCTACACTTTCTACTTAAATAGAGCATGTTCTTTGTGAATAAACTTGTTGAAAGTAAGCACTCGGTGGAATGGCTTCCTGTCGTGGTCCTTGTGTCCACTTTATTTGTACATGTTTCATTTGTGTGACTATGTACATACGAATAGCCTCTCTGATGGCATCGTTCGCATAGCCGATAAGGCCTCATTCCAACACGCTGTTTCTGAATACATAAAATCACCCCAGAATAACCTAACTCTCAACATTTCCTTCTGTTCTACTCATTTGTGTATCTGTTTTCCTTCACCATCCCAAACACTATCCACTTGATCACTTTTTTGTTCTTTTCGTAATACCTTTTTGCTGAGCAAAAGGAAAAAAATAGCCAGAGCTCTTTGGCTGCACGTATAGCATATGTTTGTAACTCAAACGTCGCCATGCCAGTACTGGACAGCTGTTTCGGCCTTGTTGGGCCTCATCAACAGTACGCAGGCAGGCAACGTTTGAGTGGATGGCGTCAGAAGGATTTGATGAGCAGTTTTTATATTTCTCAAGCATTCATTTATCTATGTGTTGAGTTCCTTTCATGGTTTCATTACTTATAGGTGTACGCTTCACGGTATTAATTCCTCTTCTGTTTTTTTTTTCTTCGTTTATTTATTGATCTGTGTTGTTGTTCGGTTATCTCTGTACCCCTTATGTAATGCTCTCCGACCTTTATGGCTCTTATTAAATGAAATTCAATGGGACTAAGGACAAACCCTGAAATGCAGTTTCCACTCTGTGACATTCATTTAGGCACATGCATTTAGTCCAAAAAGGGACTAATGGTTGTGGCAATTCATTTAGCCCTAAAAAGAACTAAATCTGTTCACACAGAGTAAATTGGTCCTTTATGAGTAGAGCCGGACGTTTTTGGGTTAAACCCGATTTGACCTAAATTTACGCCCCGAGTGACCCGGCATTCAGTCGGGTATAACCAGATTTCTACTGGTCATTACGAGGGTTCGTCGCAGCTCCCGACCCGTAAGCATCCCTGGGAAGCTCAACCAAAAGCGCCGTGGCGAAAACATAGGCGCCACTGCCGCGGATCCGAGGAGTGCTCTGCGCCAGATTCTTCGCGCTGATTGGACGAGCATCATTTGATTTGAATGAGGAGGGCCGTTGGCGCTGGAACAGTGGCAGACACCCATTCGTACGTGTTCGCGTCGACTGTGTGCGTGCTTTTGCTCATGTATTGTGTTCGCTCCGACCGTCATTTCCGTCCTCGCGGACGCAAGCGAGTAGTTTCAATGATTTAATTTAAATTGTGACGAACTACAGCTCCTGCTGATCACAGAAGAATGGAAAGGAGGAGGACATCGCAGGAAATCCGTCATGTAAACTCTGCATTCCTTCTTCCGATTGCCCGTCGGTGAACAGTAAGACAAGTTTGATGCGTTCTACAGTAGAGTCTCGATGATACGATCACGGATGATACGAGTTTCGGGATGATACGAATTCTTTTCCGGTCCCGGCCGGAATGCCTATTCTTCCCATGTATTAGAGTTCGGATGATATGAACACGTTATCTTGCCTTTACGGATGATACGAATGAGCCGAGGATGCGACAGAGGTCGTTCCCCCGTGACGCGAGAGCACGCGAGTCATGCTGCTGCGTCTTTCGAAAAGGGAGGGCGATCCTCACCATGAACTTCCTTACATCATGTAGTGCAATGCAAGCAATGACTTTCCTTTTGGTGGTGGAGATAAGATCAAAGGGATTGAACGGCCCAGAACCTTATCACCTTATCTCTGTTTTGACCTTTTTACCCCCCTCGCAACAATAAACCGCGAAACTGTGTGACATCGCTCTGGCGGAAAACAGCGACCAGAACCCCAGAACACGAGGAGGGAACATATCAGGAGAACTCGTGGCAACGTTATGCGTCACCATTCTGCAAGTCGGCTTCACCCACGGTGTAAGATATATATATAGTTAGGTGAGGAAGCTCCCCCACCGCTGCCCGCGAAGCGCCGACCAGATAATGTTCAAGGTCGTTCAGGGTTCTCCCCCTACGCAAGATGTGGCGCTGACAATCGTGGGCTTCTGTCTTCCAAACTTTGCACTGGCATAACCGCAAAGTATGGGGTTGCTGAAATTGAACTCTCGCGCAGTGTAGCGACGGGATAGAATGCATATAGCTTGTTTGGTGTTTTTGGAGAGTTTATATGTTGTAGAAGCTTGTCAAACACCTTTACTAATTTAACAGTATTAATTTGGAATAGCAGCGTGTTACAATAATAGCCACTACGACGACTTCGTTCCATTTTCGCTTCGTTTGCACCCCGAATTTTATTGCACCTTGTAAAAACAGGTCATCGTCGAGGGAACAGGGAGGGAACAGAGGGAACAGAAAACAGGTCGAGGGAACTTGGTTCTCTTGTTTTGTAGATATTTTTGTGAAATAAAGGGCAGCTTTCACTGTGGTATCGGACTCTCGGACCCATGCTCTGTGCTTATACAGTCGACCCCCGTTTATCCGGACTTCATTTATCCGGATCCCGCGGTATCCGGACAAAAGGCACGGGAACGGATTTTCCTCCATGTATTTTGTTCTCGTTTATTCGGACTTCAGCTTCCGGACTCGGACAAGAATTCCAGGGAACGAAAGTCGAAAATTCTTGTAATCCAGCTTCAGATATCCGGACTACCGTGAGTAAGAGGAGACGCTGACCCCGCTTCGTCACCCTTTTCGCTGTGCTGGGGTTATTCCCGTCACACGTCAGGGATCTACATTCCTCCGTAGGGGAGACAACCGTGCACGATGACCCCCTTTTCTATTTGTGTGCGTTGGGTCACGTTGACCAGTCGAGTAATTTGGAAATATCTCGAGCAACTGTCCAGTTCTAGAGGGGAAAACTCCAACCCGAGGGCCTGCTGCTTACGGCCCGTTGGCCGATGAAGACATTTCCCTAGCTGAGCTGCGATCCCTGATGCAGAGGCTCACTGCGACTGCCGTAGATGATGCTGCGGTTTCTGACTATACGTTGACAAGGATGATGACGCGTGTGCAGCTATGACTGATGACGGTGTGATTGCTGCTCTTGCCTCCGATGATGTGCAGCAAGACGGTGCCGATTACGCCAGTGAGAAACAAGGCTCAGACATTGACACTTTGCGTCCGCATTGACATTCTTCGAGCAGCGCAACAGCGCGGCTCAACTCTATGCAATTAGCAAAAGTTTGCAGGAATCGAGTGCCTACACTACTATGTAACAGCTGTCATTGACGAGATTTCTGTGTTTTAATTAAAACTTGCTCTGTAGGACGTTTCTATTCGGTCGTTTCATTTATCCGGATGCCCCGGTATCCGGACGATTTCGCCGGGAACGGCACCGTCCGGATAAACGGGGGTCGACTGTATAAGCTGGCGTCTTGGGCCGCTGCGTATAGTTGGACCTCCGCTTTTTTCTCGAGAAATCCAAACGTGACAACACTCTGAAGACGACGCAAAATCAGTGAGTGGCTGCATGCACAGTAATGGGTAGAAAGTGTTTCGTTCCGAATTGCCGTTCCGGCTATGATTCCACGAGCGAAAAAGTATCTCTCTTCAAAGCGCCGTCGGACGTTCAAAGGCTAGCAATATGGAACCGCGCAATCCCTCGTCAGGATCGAGACATTCGACCTACTGACAGTGTCTGCGAAAAGCACTTCATGGACAGCATGATTTCCAGGGTATACCACTCCGAAATTAATGGACATATTCTGCTGCACGAGAAAAAGAAGTGCCCGGTGTTGTTGCCGCACGCTGTGCCAACTATCTTCCCTGGATGTCCGACGTATCTGTCCTCAATTAAGCCTGCTAGGAAGCCTCCGAAGCGAAGATCCGTCGCTGACGTCCCTTCGTCATCGAGGTCTAAGGAGCGATGTGTCGTGTCTATCGGAAGTGGTGTCTGTGAAGGTGGTGATGCTGCTGCGATTGGTCGAGATGTACTTAATGACGACGATGAAACTGCTGGAGTGCCCCCAAAGGAAATTCTCATCAATCATGTGTTGAATTACGATGTGCTGCTGATGAAGCTCGATGAAGTACGCCTTCCGAACGAAACTTGGAATTACCACGTAAATTCGCACTTTGAAGTTGAGAGAGTCATGTTCTGTCAGATGGTGGCGACAAAGGACGTAGAATGCTCACCTACCTGTGTAAAGATGTTGTCAATATCCCCGGCTTCAGACAGGCGACTAGTCCTTCGGAGTTTTGTCTACGACATACACGTCGAAACAACGTTGGCTTTTGGAGGGATAGATGTCAATTCAATACCCGCCCTAACTAGTGTCATCAACAACTTTCACAACCTACATGTGTGTCCAGGTGGACCTGATTTCCAAAAGTACCCTGCAGCTCAACCAGAATGTGCGTATGTCGACAAAGCCAGCACGTGGAGACATAAGAAGTGTACATTACACGTGGATGGGGAATCGCCTTGTAAACACTGTCATGGCTTGTACGATACATTACGTATCCATACCATGCGGCGGCAAAAGAGAACACATCAACTGAAACGCGTACGTCTTCCGCTAACACCATCTAAGAAGCAGCGTGTTGATGTAATCCGCAAAGCTAGAATATCCTCATACCGTTCAAGAATGAGACTACTCGCAGCAAAACAGCGCTTGGAAGAAGAACTGCTTTTGTGCCAGAAGCAACTCTACGAGCTGGAAGAAGAGCAGCTGAACGATATCATCAGTAGATCCAACCTTCCTGATGCTCAACAAATGATTCTGCGCGAATGCATTGCTGCTGGTCGATGCAAAACAAAAAAAGGTCGCCGATACACTGAGGATTGGTTGCTGTTATGCCTACTTTTGCATGTTCGCTCACCTTCTGCGTACAGATTCCTGCTGGCCAATGACATCCTGCCACTGCCGACCGTGAGAACCATTCGCAAATACATATCTTCTGTCGGCCTGAAATGTGGCTTTGACGAGGCATTCTTCAAAGCGATGCAAACAAAGCTTCGTAGTATGTCCAGCTTCAAGAGACATGGAAATCTTGTGTTCGATGAAATACAGGTGAGGAAAAGCAGGACATGCAACTCAAAAGATATGACATATGTAGGTCTAGTTGACCACGGTGACAATACAGAACCCACAACTGAGTTGGCAGATCACGGCCTTGTGTTCATGTTTGCACCGTATGCTGATAGCTATGTACAGCCAATTGGTGTGTTCGCATCTCGAAATGCCACGAAAGGAACAGTTATTGCACAGCTTGTCCTTCAAGCAATTGTATTACTGGAAGGTGCTGGTGCTCTTGTTGACGGAATTGTATGCGACGGCGCAAATCCAAACAGGCGCATGTGGACCGAACTCGGTATATGTGGGAAGAAAGGGAATTGTAGCAACTTCTTTGAGCATCCACTTGATTCAGACAGGAAAGTGTATGCATTTTCTGATGTTCCGCATCTGGTGAAATGCATAAGAAATCGCCTGCACAAGAACAAATTTCTAAAAGTGAGTGGCAAGTTTGTAAAGTGGACAGATTATACTGCCCTGTACAGAGAAGACAAAGTTGTGCCAGCTGGATTTCGTGTGTGCCCTAGGCTCACCCAGTCACACTTACATCCCACGAATTGCGACAGGATGCGTGTGCGCCTTGCAACGCAAGTATTTAGCAACTCTGTAGCCCAGGGATTAATCTTCTACAAAGATCGCGGTATTGGAAGCCTCGCGGACTGCGACGGGACAGTCGAATTCACAAGAATAAATGACATGTTTGATGCCCTAAATCGTCGCTTCTCTGCTGAGGGAGTTACGTACAGAGGAAGGGACTGGTCCACACTTGAAGATTCATTAAGGTGGCTAGACAACTGGGAAGAAGAGGTTCACAGTGGTGCAATATTGAAAGACATGTTCCTGACAGCCAATACTGCCGAAGGATTGCGTGTTACTCTGAGGTCAACGTTAGATTTATGTACTTACTTAATCAAAAATTGTGGCTTCAAGCATGTCCTTACTGGGAAACTAAATCAGGACTGCTTGGAGCGCTTTTTTTGGAAAAATTCGTCTTGCAGGAAGTCAGAACGATCACCCAACCATGACAACGTTCCTGCAGTTGTATCGCATGCTGTCAATGTACAGTATTTTAAAACCACCAAAGTTCGGGAATTGTGAAGTCCTGGCCAACGAGGCACCTATACTGAAACTCTCAGACTTTCTCTGTGCATTTAAGAACAATAATGATCATGATACCTTGCAGGAGCTGAAGTCGAGGATTGACGCGCTAGTGGGCACCGAAGAATGGGAATGTGACGACATAGTCGTAGGCGACAGCACCTCACCTGCAGTAGCCGATTGTATTTTGTATTACGTCACAGGGTTCCTAACCCGAAAAATGAAGAGGCTCATAAGTTGTTCAAAGTGCATTAGTGCTTTAACTGTTCACGCGCCACAGGTGCCAGAAGCGGCACTCAGAAATGTCAAGAGTAGAGGTGGACTGCAGCATCCAAACATGAAACTGTACGCGATCTTGAGGGCTGCAGAAGACTATTTTTCTGCCCATGCCAATGAACAGACAATTTTTTGGGACACGATCGAGCACGTCCTTGACGTGTGCACACTAACGTTTCCCTGTGATGCTCACAAAACCGAGTTGCTGTCAAAGATCCTGCAGTATTATGTCTTGATGCGAATGCGTCAATACTGCAAGCAAATGAATGCAATGGACAAAAAAGAGACCCGTGAAAAGAAGAAAAGTTCACACTTTTGCACAACGTAGACATTTTCGCTTGAGTGTTCTGCCATGCAGCGAAGAGAATAAATAAACTTGTACTTGGAATATTTCGTTTGAATTGCTGTGGATTCGAAAATAGTTTGAAAATGGATACGCATACACCAACAAAGTTTCTCTCGACAAAACAATAAAGAGCAAAACATGACATGATGGCTAGAATAAACGCCGTCCACTGCATCGGATCATGATTACTTTAGCTGGCGCGGATACACACGCGGAAAGTAATTATAAATGTTGCAGTTTCATCATAAGTTCGAGCCAGTGTCAGCCTCTATCTTTGCTTGCTACCCTTTTAAAATGCCGGCTACCGTGCACACATTTACTTCAACGCGCTCTTCCCATCCCAGCCCTCAGCCGCCTCAGCCCACCGTTCTTCGCGCCATCTAGTGAGAGCCGCGGAAAGGCGGAGGCGGAGGCGAACATTATGAGGCCGGCCGGGCGCCGGGAGCTTCCTCACCTAACTATATATATATCTTACACCGTGGCTTCACCTAATGCCTGCGTGCTTTAGGAGAAGCTCGCTTTAGACCACTGTCGCGTGACTTGCGGGTGAAAAGCACGTGCTACGTCTTTTGAATCATCTCGCGTATTTGGGCAGCATTGGCCAAAAACGGAGAAACAAAAGCGTTACAACCGACCTCTTTCATTGACAGTAATGGAAAATGAACAGTCACTGTCTATTTTCTTGCCTCAATTTTTATTTTGGTTTAATTCGTTTGATACGAATTTCGGATGATACGAATTTTTTTCCGTGACCCCGTGAGATTCGTATCATCGAGATTGTACTGTACTCAAGGAAACAATGCAAGTCTATCGTGTGAAGTGCATTATAAAGACACTCACTAGTGTTCGGGGCGTTTCACTGTAGGGTTCTGTAATTTGTACAGCTTGAATGCCGCTAATCAGATTATGTGTTCTGGTAGTACTAGTTGTCTGTCACGTCGCACTTATTCATTTGCTGGGACTTATGAACACTTGTGACACGTACGCTTTGATGTTCAAACAGGAATCAGCATGGATTGCCTGTGCATGACGCCCTCAGCTAAATGACCTGGAAGACTGAGCTCAATAATAGACTGTTGTACGGCGACCACATCACACTGGAATGCCTCTTGTGCCAGAGTTGGGTTGAAAAGAACAGCTCGGCATGTGTACCTGTGTTTGATGCAACGAAACAGCTCAGCGTTCCCGTGGCCGTCACCAGAAATTTCACCTCTACCTATTGGATATGTGGACTGATTTGTTTAAACTGCTCTTTATTGTTCAGACGCGTAATGCTCCGGTGAAGCCTGTGGCAAGACATGTGAATGTAGCGTTAATTTTTTATGCAATTTATGAAGGGAAATAAATTTGAGTCATAATCCTTCATTGCTTTTTGTTCCTCAACCTTGATCAACACATTACTACGTTACTAGCAATCACGCAAAGAAAACGTGTGAAGTTGGCGAAGCGAAAGCAGACGACAAAACCCAGGAAAGAATTGGGAAGAGGTTAGGAGAGGAGGGCTGTCTGCGCATGCGCACTTCACTCCCACGCTTGGATGTGACTCCCACCCTTGCTGTGAATGGCTCCTAGAAATCACATGGTTCGGAGGCCCTCCATTTTCCATGGACGATTGCGACTATGGGAGCTTCCCGGGGCTGCCGTAAGTTGGCTTTCCTCCGTTTGTGCATGCTTGCGAGCACCTCACGCATGGGCGTCATGCACGCCATGACGATGGAAACTAGCCTTTTCGCTTTCGATTGCCGTCGGCTCTTCGTAGTCTCGCTTGATGAATGTGTGCATTTATGCATTTCATGCATTAACGTCGTGAGGTACATCTTTTGACATGATGTCGGGTCGTAAAAGGCAAAAGACTTGAAGACTGGGTCAACGAGTACAATGACTTGGAAATATGAAGAAGGGAGACACGAAAACGATCTTATAAGGGAACACCTCGCATCGGCAACAAGCCATGATAGTCTAAAGAAGAAACCAAAAGGTGCGTAGACAATGTTTGAAGTTTGCTATCGTCAGCGTGAAAGAGAAAAGAATGCTGAAGGTGTCGTTCGAAATTCGTGAGCGCACAGGCCAATAGTAGAATAAGCCTCGAGGAGGCTGATGATCTCCTTGGAGAATTTGTACATTACCTATTATAAGTAGCCAAAAGACCAAGCAGAGCGAAGCTCTTGGCTGACAGCGACAGCGATGCGGGCTGAGTTCCACACCAAGGATTTCGTCCACAAATGTTATCATAGGTTACGCGCAACTCCAGAGGCAATTTTTAATCTCGGCATGAAATCGTCTTAAGTGACATGCCCGACACACAAATTTTGAATGTGTCACGGAGGATCGAGGCAAAAAACAAGAGCAGAAAGGTAAGTGGAGGTTCAGGTATAAAAACAGGAAGCTTCATAGATCGATTGTGCAGCTGTCCTACTGCGCTTCCTCTGATATAGCCACGTTTAACAACACAGCAGTATTGATAATCTAACTTGTGAATTACCACAGGTGCACGCTGAAAGTAGGGTTTGGCTTGCATCTGGTGCAGGAAGAAACTGCTGACACATTAGTTGCATTAGTCTAATTGCCACCAACAGGTATGACAGTGTGACGTTATAATTTGAGTATTCACCTATATTCCACTTTTCATGGGCGCTCTCACGCGGACGTCTTGGCACCACTCTCAAATCTTCCCTTGACATTACAACCTCTGCTTTCCGGGTGGAAAACAAAGGTCGCCCTTCCGATTAACTGCTATCTCCCTGTTCAAGCATTTTGCTGAAACCCGGCTGCCTGCCATCTTCACGTTTTCAAGCACAGATACGTGAAGCTGGTGAGGCCACGACTAGCCGTAGCTGGAATCCACTGACAAGTACGAAGGCGCGTACGCGTCACAATGCCCGTTCGAGTGCATCTACGTCATAAACATGGCTGCGCCCATGTGTGTTTCGGAATGAATTATGTATCTGTCTTTTTTACATGGTACTGTACCGAACTTGGAGAATGAAGGTGCATTTTGGGGAGAGCTGGATGTGGGCCTTCAGAATATCACAACCGTTTCGACTAGTTGGGATATCGGCACAGCTGACCTTTAATGTTTTGTTCATCGTGACAGAATGACAGTGTACGCATGATAAGTAGGGCCTGACTTTTTCGGGTTTTATTTTTGGCCAAATTCGGGGGGTAAATATCGGGTGATATTTTTCATTTGAAAATTCGGGTGTATTCAGGTTAAATCCCGTTACGGCATATTCTGTCGTCAGGAATTCGGGTGTATTCGGGTGATTTTTTTTTGTTTAATAAAAATTTGTCTTAACATGGAACTAATATTTAGCAATGTTATCAAACTTTATTTTAATGCATGCTTATGAGTGTGCCACGCGACCCGGACGTTTTCGGGTAGATTCGGGTTAAACCCGAATTTTACAGATTTTGTTCGGGGGGTAAATATCGGGCGGATACGGGTTTAACCCTAAAAAGTCAGGCCCTAATGACAAGTAATGCTGCACCTTCTGAGCAATGAGCAGCATGTGATAACAGGTTTTTTCCTTATCGTAAATCTGCATATTAATACCTGGAGCTGTGTTTAGTAGGTTATACACCGGAGGGAAGCACCTACAAATGAGGCATGCCAGGAGGAGAGAGGGGAGGTAAAACAGACAAACAGGATATTGTTCAGGGCACATATTCGCAGCCGATCATTTTTTTTTATAATTCTGTATGCAAAAACTTGTGGCTAAATATGCTTGCGTCTTGATAAGGCCAAGATTGACTTTCCGCATTTTATAAAAGCAAGATTGCTCGTGCTGTAAAGCAGTTCAAATGCTTACCAGTAATCTGTAACCAACCAATAATAATAACCAACTGTGAAGATAAATTTTACAATTCCAGCATAGCTTTCAAAGTGTCTAATTGAGCTTGAAATTTTTGTCAGCCCTTTAAATTTGCGAGCTTTCTATTCGCAAACTTTTCAAAAATCAGTGCTCGCAAGCATTAAGGGTATCTCATTTGATTTGATTAAGGGTATTACAGTATCTGATCCAACAAGTCTTGTTTCATCGAGGCATAAGTGAGCAAAGACAGCCAACATACCTGACAACAACCATGTCATTGGGCCTGTAACTTGGGTGCAAAAAGAAGCGGACTTTGCGCACCACTTGCGCTATCTCTGCACCTCCGTTAGGGGGACACCGTACGTACACCATCCACTTGTGAGTGGCATGGTCATTAGGATCTCGTTTATCAGATGGAATGTACCTGCACAGAAATAATCACTCATTAAGTATCCTTGGAGATCTCTATTCTATTCTTCACCTCTCCTTCTCACTTTCTCTCTATTTGTCACATCTCTATTCTTCACCTCTATATACTGTCATCACTCTGCAACTTGGTTGATTGTAATTCTCTTAATGAGTGGCCTTGGAGACACCCTGGTAAGGTGCATAAGTAGGTAGGCCCTCATGTTTTCGGGCATTATTTCTTGAGAATTTAAATTTCTTCAAAATTTGAGGGGAGGAAATTGGGTTTTGTTTTTTTAAATCAGGCTATACAGTCGTGCCTCGTTAATAAGGACAACTCTAATTATGGTCGATTTTTGCGGGGACCAAACTTTCTCCACGCATTTTTGCCTCATTAATATGGAAACCCTCACCGTTCAAACGATGGCTAGTAAAACAAGGGGCAAATCCTGTTCAGCCCATGTGTCTTTGTCTCGTTATTATGGATGTTATCGGAATAAAGGGCAAGTCGTTGCCCACATTCCCCAGGAGCATTTCCGAATTCCGAGAACTCACAGGGCGGAACAGGCTTTACAAAGTCTCCCAGAGCATACCAAAACATGCTCTTTGTAACTTTAATCATTGACTTTATTTAGCTTTATTAAATCACCGCTTTCCGTAATGTATCTCCCTGATATTCAGCAATGTGAACAATTCGGTTATATGGACAATTTTTCTCTGAGGCAAAGGTGTCCATATTAATGAGGCACAACTGTATAGAGCAAAAGCTCATTAATTCACACTTCACTAATTCGAATTTCTGGATAATTCGAACAAGTCATTATGGTCTCACCATGCTAACATGTACAACAGTGTATCAGATAGCCCACTAGTTCACACTCAAATCACTACGGATAATTCAAACTGTGCGCCAGCAACCCAGCAATCGCACGCTGCTGCTGGCAACTTTCCAGGGTTCAAACTGCGCGCCACAACCGAAAAAATGTTTTCTTCGGCTTTCGCTGGCTATCGCCCCCTCTGTGCCGCTTGGTAGCTTTGCCGTGTGCCAAGCTAGTGGGCCCTCTCCTGCCTTTTCCAATCAGCAGACGTCACCAAATTCCATCTTCTCTTCCCATCACCTTCTTTGTGGGAGGCTGTCCCTGTCTTCTTTCGACATCTTGCCTGCTTTGCTGTCATCGTTTCACACGCACAATGTTGGCTATTAGTTCATGAGTGAAGTATCTTGTGTGGCGGCAGTCGCAACTATGCCGTGACGCTGCTCACTGCGTAGCACATGCTGGTGCACGCATGGAACAGGTCACTCCAGCAATGATTGTGAACCGTTTTCGCAACTGCGGATTTGTTGCCCCAAGTTGTGCAAGTGTGGATGAAGACAGCCTACAGGAGTCTGACCCTGAGGCAGAAGAGAGAGTTCCTGCAGCCGTGTGTGACATGCCCCAAGATGTTAGCTTCGCAGACTACAGACAGTTCTGCAGCTGTTTACGCACATCTCCGTCGGAGACGAACCCACAGAAGATGGACCTGCAGACAGCGACATGGATGAGGAAGAGGAGGAGGTGCCAGTGCGGCCATTAGAAACAGAGGTCATGGCTGCACTGAACATCACGCGCCTTTGCTTCAGCTTTGAGGAAGATCAGGACGAAGCACTACGGCACGTTCGTGCACTTGAACAAAGCTTGACCATCCTGGGTTTTTAATAGTCAAAGGCAAAATTCAACAACTGATTTTTTTCACAAATACATTTTTTACTGTTCCTCATGCACTCGTGGCCTCGCGTGTCTGTTTCCTTGTCTTTTGTTAGTGCAAACTTCGTTTAACTTGAACTCTTCTCGCGTCCCCGCAGGATTCAAATTAATGAGCTCTTACTGTATGAAACAAGAATGCTTCTCGCATTTGAGATGAACACGAGATGCCAAGCGACTCTGTTGAATGCACAGTGCTTAGTATTCTCCAGTGGCCGTATTAGGGGGTTAACAGGAAATGGAGCGCACTCTCTTGCCCGTTAGCGAAAACGCACTCGCACTATTTTCGTTGAGGTGATGCTTGGAAAGCATGGCTTCGCTGTTCCGTGTACATAGTTTGCATTGCCCATGAGTAAGTTTCATTGAATAGTGGCAGCTGAAGAGGACTTCTGTTGTTTTTGTCACTCTATGTGTAAGTGCCTCATGTACCACTGCGTTAGTAAAAGTTTGTTGTGCAGCAAGGCAGCAGCCGGCAGCATAGTGTAAACGACACTGCAAGCTTTCCGTTCTGCTTATTAAAGAATTGTCTGAATACCACAACTTTTTGTCGTGAAAAAGACTGCGTATGTCGATGCTCTGACGACTAAAACACAATGTTATGTAGTACTGATGAAGGTGTCACCGCACTGCTGCGCAAAGCTGTACTAGCAGAGAGGAATAAAACGACAAAAGGGTGCGTATTTATGAATCGCTGTAACTGAGCACTAGGAAGCGCCTGAAACTGTATGCTGTAGTTGAGGCTATAATGGACCAGCGTAAAGCTGAACGCGTAAAGCTTAACATTCTCGATCATTCAGAATTAATACGAGCATGCAGTCACTTTAGGATCAGACATTTGCCGCTCATTTATGCACCACTGATGCAGAACCTGAGAGGCAGACCCATAATGTGATATGAGTGATCCTGATTTGACTATCTCGTAAAATCACTGAACTTCTGGTGAATTATATCATAACCCGCAGGTGAATTGTCAAGTGTGATAGATTGGAATATTGTTTTGCATATGTACCTAGTGCACTCTGTTGACGTACATACTAACTTCAAGTAAGCATGTGCACAATAATTTGCAGTCTTTACATCTGTTCTCTACTGTGTTCCACTTTTTTGTGAACAAGAGAAAGTAAGAAGAGAAATTAGTCGAGTCACTAAATAAGCCAGAACACGAGAATAGGACATCATCTATGAATATTTGTTTTTAAATCTTATTTGTATGTGTGTGTGCGTGAATTGCCTCACACAGTTAAAAGAAAAATTGCCTCTTGTAGTTGAACTAGGTAGGATAAAACCACGCTTATTACAGGTTCAGAATCATGGCATTTATGTTGATCAAATATTTATTTATTAACAAAAATAAATGCTGGTCATGAAGTCACATGCTTGACACACGGGTCAAGTTGTGGCTTAAGGAGAGCAAGCAGCAATGATAGAACCAGATACCTTCCAACATATAAATCTGAAACCTACTACTATATCGTCTAATTATATATCACAACTACTGAATGCAGCAGCACTACAACCGCAGCGTGGTTCCAAGAATCTCAAAACATTAAGGAAGAGATTGCTCGGCACAGTGCGGCAAATGGTATGAAAAACTCCTGCATCAAAATATTCGCCATTTATAAGTAGGGCCAGAAGTTTTCGGGTTTAGCCCTATTTCTCCCCGTTTGTACCCCCCGAATGCAATTATCAGACATCGGGTTAAACCCGATATTTGCGCCCCGACGATGTCAGTAAAACCCGAGAAACCGGCCAAACGTAGAACATAGAGGAGGGCGCAAGCTAACCGGCCAGTCTCAATCCGTGTCAAGCCGAGCGACGAGTCAATCCAATCCAACATCTGATTTGCGCATGCGCACCAAGTGGCGGGGCTTTCTGCGTTCTCCCCGGTTGTGGATGCATCACGCGTCCGTGTCGGACGCTTTCGGTCACACTTATCACACAAACTTCGTTCAGTTTTCCAACGTGCACCTTTGTGTGATGCCTATTCTTGGGATCAAAGCCTGCTGTCCTGATGGGCAGACCAAAGAAGACAGCCCACGACTGGGCGAGGGAGTACTGAGATCTTGAGGTTAAGAAGAAGGCGCGCCTGGACGCTTTTCAGGACTCCGGTGAAACACCTGCGGAATTCATGTTGGTCTGCAAGTACTGCTGCCTGGAGATTTCACCAGATCCAGCAAAAAAGCCTTATGATCGCATCAGAGAGCCCGTGGCGTCGGCACGGCATGGTAAATTGAAAGCGGACTTCGAGAAGGCCGAGCAGGCGAAAACGAAACAACAAACCATCTTCGACACTACCTTAAGACAGTGGAGCAAGGAAAAAGAAGCAGAAGGTGCAATACACGATTTTGTGCGCGCTGTCTGCTTTGCAGGAATAAGTCTGGAGCATGCAGACGGTGAACTTGGGCACTTCTTCAAAAGGTATTGCCCGGCCACGAGGACAATGTCATGTGCGAAACAGCTGAGAGAAAAGCACCTCTGACAGGGGTTTGAGGCCTCCAAAATGAAGTTTTTAAAGAAGATAGCCACTGCAAAGATAAGCATCATTGTAGACGAGTCCCCAGACGTCATCGGCACTCCTACCGTCAACACACTCTTCTGCTACTACGATGCCGAAAAAGAAGAGAAAGCAATTAGTCTTGCAGATGTTGTGCACGTGAAGGCGTGCAACAGCTATAGCATTGGTGCTGTCCTGACTTCTGTACTGAAAGAATACGAAAAAGACTGGAGCGACGTGATTGCAGTCGCCAGTGACTCCGCGGAGTACATGCGGAAGATGGTGCGCGAAATTCGCGAAGCGGAAGGTGTAAACATCATTCACGTGCATCATCACGGGTGCAGAGACATTGAGGATGGCAATGATGCTGTATGTTAACAAAGAATGGTAGCTACAGATGACACCATATTAACAATTGTACCTTCATTCCTTTGAATTTTTAAAACATTTTGAGAGAGTACATGTGTTACCATGTCATAGCTGTGTTGTAAGGTTTTGCTGTTGTATTAGAAGCATTGAAGTGATGCATTTAAGAAAGAATTCCTTTTCTGGTTGTGCACTACATATTAATAGTATAGGAATCCTGCCACTGTACCGATATAAAATACATAAAGCTTTTGGACTGGAAAATGCACCCTGCTGTCAGTCACCTGAATTTGCATGAATTTGGCCATCCAATATATAGCAACCGATTTTTACACCCTGAATTGAGAAAAAAGTATTTCCCAAAACCTTTTCGTCCTAATATAAGACCCGATTTCTCCCTGCACCACAATGCACTAGCACAGTGCAAAGAATTTCACCCAATATTTGCAGGAATTTGGGGCATAAACGTATTTCCCCTATTTTTACTCCCCGAATCTGAAAAAGAGTAGTAAAACCCGAAAACTTCTGGCCCTATTTATAAGACCAGAATCTCATTTAATCTTATCATCACAGTAGCAGATAAAACTAAAAAGCGAAGTATTGCAGAAAACAAAGTAAATTCAAATGCCGAACGTCGATGATAAATGCCATGTGAGATGTGAGCACTGCCTCCTATCCTGCAACCGGTACCTCTCACAAAGACTCATCCTCCAACGCCACTTGCGACAACTTGGCTACCCTAACGTCACTTTGGCCACCCTGCACGGCCCGGTCATGCACAACTAGGGGGCAGCTATGACTACCCTCTTGAGCTTTCTCCGTGTCACCGGCCTCTCGACCAGCCTCTAAGGCCCTTTTGTGTGTGTGTGTTTCTTTTCTTTCTTTCTTGTTTCGTTTTCTTTTTATGGAAGGAATAGCAAGTCGGCCTATGCCTGACTAACCTTTCCTCGCTTTTATTTTCAGTAAACATATTCCCACCCTATGTGAGATCTCGATGAAAATGGAATCGACCGCAAAACTGTAACTGTAGGACTATTTCTGCTGTTGAGACTAGAGTTCTGAACAGTTTGTCATTCGTACATTCTGCCAAAATGCTCTGTACTCCACTGAGGAGTCGTGCTTCAAAAATTGCGGCCGTGGATTTCCTTTTTAGCGGAACCCCCTCTAGCCGCGTTGCAGCGCGTGAGAGATCTGCCCTAGCCATGGCGGTCGAAAGCGGCGCATTCGACAGATGGTGCTATTTCGCATACCTTCTATTAACAAGTTTGTGTTCTGGTTCTTTTTTTGGGTTTTATCCCAAGTGAGGATGATGCAAACTGGTGGGCTAAAAACAGGTTTTTCCAGGTGTAGCCCTAAAACACAAGGCTCTATGTGTAATCATGGTGATGAAAAGGTCACATAATCTCATAGTTCATAATGCCCATAGGTGCACTTTGCTTCTCAGAAGGGTTTCTCATGTCGGCAAGTAAGTAATGCACAATGAAAGTCACAGACAATATAGACAATATAACACTAACAGGCTGTGCTGCATTGTGCGTCGAACAGAAACCTTTTATAGAAAGGCTTTGACTCGAAGGTTTCATCACACTGTCGCCCTTGTCATGTCTAAAAGCGAAGTGTACACCATAGTATTTCATGCCCTCATCATAGTAACACAACAAATACCTGAAACTCGTGGCATACTCACTTTGACACGTTGCCAACAATGATTCTAATTTTATTTTTGGATCTTGGACCTTGCACTATGGGCTTGTTGAGTGTCACACTTGCTTCTGGTTGGCTTCTTTTTTCCAGCTGTTGGGAGAGAAAACACCAGTTAAACTACAGTACTGCTCAATTCAGATTTACAATGATGGAAATCTTCAAATCCATACACTCCACAGGCCAGGCCCAGCAGCAAATAGATCTGCTGATTCAAGCCCAACTAATAACTGTTACATTCTACTTCTTCAAACATTTCTGCTTTTTCCTCATACCTGGTAAAGTAGCAAAAATCAAAATTCTATTTTGCTGGCCATTTCGGGGCAGGGTGATGTGAAGCAACTAATTTCAATACCAGAGATGATGTTGAAAGAAACAAGTCGCCCGAGAAAAGGCACACAGACGAAATGAAGAGGACAAACGCAACAATTGCTAACTCGCAGCTGAAAGGTGTCCTTCAACACCATGTCAACTTACCAACTCCTGTAAAAGTTGTTGATTTGGCAATGAACATATTGCAGTTTTGCGTTTTGGTGCAGGGCTTCATTGGGAAACAGTTTGTGGGACATTAAATTCACAAAAAATGCGGGCTCATGTTTCTTGGTAATCTCAGAGATTAGCCCACTGAAGCTATATTCGAACGCGGACCAAGCCCTTTGCGATAACAATGCAATCCCTCAGTGAAAAATTACCCCGCTTAGTCATCAGCGGGGTTAGCAATAGCAGGTACTGTGTGCCAGGGTGATGCGGAAAGAAATACTTCTTTCCAGCACTGCAGATTACAGTGTCATTCAGAGTTAAAAATAGCAGACGACATTCCTCTAAACCAACCAGGCGGCTGTACCGTAGTCACGTCAAAATGATGCAAGCAGCTGGTCAGCTCATTCTGAGCAATACCACCGTTGTGCACGATCGCGATTTTTACAATCAAATTCTGTTATATTTATATATCTGTTGAATGAATCACCTTGCATGGTGCACATTAATAGGCTGGTTAACAAATTGGCTCGAAAAATGGCAGCGATTGAAGTGCTTTCTGAGCTCCTTTAAGTACTGACTCTTTCAAATTGCCCCCACAAAGTTGCAATATACTGTGTGACTGAAATGGCTCATTTGTTTCTTGTTTTTTCTTTCACATAACGTGGATTGCCCCTTTGAAGATTTCCCTCATTCCTCCCATGCCTGGGATACCAGATCCTGGAGCCAAAAAATGGGAGATCGCGTTAGTGTGATCAAATTCTCCCCATGATCCTGTGCCAAACAATAGGAAGCTATTATTTTGAGGGTTCAAAGACGTTTTCGCCACCCGAGCTAACATTTGCGTGGGGGAGGTTTTGTTTTTGTTCAGGGTGTGACTGTAGTCGTGAAAAAACTTAAAATAACTGATAGCATCGTGTTCAACTTGTGAGGTCTCCCCAACCGCCAACACCACAAGCTTGGCAGTCAAGTCAACAGATATCGATTACAGAAAACCAGGATAAATGGTGGCTTACTGTACAAACATGATGCTAATTATGCTCATTAGGCACAGCATTGCCTCTTTTTCAGGTAGCATGTTTTTGAAAGAGTTTTGTGTTCTTTTGAACATGCCTCATGTTTTAGTCAGGCATGGTAACACAATTCTTTTTGTTATACTGATGCATCAATAGCCCATCTAACCCACAAATATTATTGGGTGGTCTTAATGAGCTCTTGGCGCATTCAGGTGCAACCTCAGTGAGCTGCACAGTACTCCAAAAGACACCTGTAATAGTATCGACCGCTTTCACATGGCTGGGCAGTCTTCAATGATGATCAAAACCAATGGCCATTGAACATGCGCATAGAGCCACCAAACGTAGCGTGTCAACTCCTCAAACAGTAATGGATCCAATACTTTCTGACAGGCTGACACGCCTGGTGGTGCCACACTCATGTTCAATGGTCCTTGGTTTCAATTAACATTGAAAGCTTCCTTTCTGGGTATTATAACCTTTAGAACCTCATTTGGACATTGGGAGCCTCATATGCCTGGAATGAAAGGTGTAAAACAGGCTGGTAACTTCTTAGCCTTTCCCAAATACAAAATGTTTCTCTCCAACCTACGTTTTCATAATATTTGGGACAGACAACTGAATAAAGCTTTTCCCTGATCAGCCAAAGAATCATGGCATTGATGCAATCAAGAAGATCATCGACAAACCTGAGGAACAGGCACATTGGGGACCTTGGCCACACCGGGTTTTGGAGCAGCAACATGGTCGTCCCTCCGTGGAAGCCGTGGAACGCTTTTTCCCAAGTACTTTTTAACCGTAGGATGGACCTGAGCACTTGGTGGGCAGCCATCGGGACTCTGCTGGAAAGCTATAAGTCACTTAAAACAGTAAGAAATATTTGAAACAATCCAGACCCACAGATAACAAAGTTCCTCTGGGAGAGGCCTCGTATTGACCACCATGATGCCTGCTTATTAAAGAAACAGTAAGGCACCAGTATGCACCTATCATACAGCCCCAGTAAGGGTGCTGTATGTACCAGTCAACGTAAACTGCTGCACAAACGTCTGGGATGGTGAGAAATAAATATGTAACTTCGTATTTCTAGTATTTGTCATTTGTACAATATAATGGGCATTCTACAAATGCAATCTGCATTAATACACAAAACTGAACTACGTATAACATGCCCTTTTACAGTCCATAAAATGCAATAGACCTATTGGGAACTTCAACCATGAGAGCACAGACTGATCAAATACCATGAGGTACTGATACATGCATATGTTATATCCACGTGGCCAATTATCCCATGTACTTGAGCTTGCACCACATTACACTGTTTCTCAGCAAAGAGCTTCAATTTTGGTTAACGAGCAGTCGTCTGATATCTATAAAGACCACAGCAACAGTTCTTCCCTGAACTTGATATTACATCAAGGAGTCGGCTCCTGGGTGACTCCTCCAGCTCAGCTCCTTGTTTCCTCACTTATGCTCAGCTCATTTGTAAAATTCAATATTTGATGTTATGCTGATGAGGTTTTGCGGTTCAGCATTTTAGGAGTCCCTACACTATTGAATAATGCCACAAAAAACATGTTTTGCTCTTAAGGAATTCCACGAAAGCCCACAATCAAGCCCACAATCATGGTTTCAGCCACTGTTTCGAGCGAACCATTCTGACATCAAAATGTGCTGCAGGATACTCCTCATTACTTAAGTTACCATTGTCCACAGATAATGACAACCTACAGATATTATGTATGCATCATAAGACTTGCAGAATGAACCAAAATTCATTTTCGAGTACACAACCTATTGAGTGATGTGTGTTCAAAGCTCACCTGTTCACTGAGCAACCTTCCTCCCGTGGCATAGTATTTGGTCACGATACTAACTCTGAGACTATCAAGAAGAGCTTGGGCCTCATATATTCTCTGAAACAACCATAAAAAGATCACAATAAAACATAACTGAAATGGTTCAAAGTTGCAAGGAATTGGTGATATAAAGGTTAATTATGCAACATTTGCTGTAACTCAAGGAAATATCGAGCTGAACAAAGACAGAGGAGCATCCAAATACGAGGTAAGATGCTGCTCTCAAGAGGCTGCATTGAACTGCTGTCAACAACAACGAGCTTATTTGGGGGTTACACTACTAAACCTTTAAGAACAAATCCTTCAATTAAAACTCTTTCAGGAAACATTGTTTCACGAGAAACCACGTAAAATTCCCTGACAAGGAATCAACCGCCCAATATCCCCATCCCAAAAAACAATCGCTCAAGAATCCCCAATAAAAATATATGATTGCAAAATATATCGTTAAAAATGAACTGTTTCAAAAAGTATACTTAAAAATAACTGTTTCAAAATATACTACCCGTTCTCCAAACTCCACTCGTCTTGCACCCGGCACAAAACAACCCCTACCCAATTTTCTCAAAATTACCCGTTCACGTTTGTACCTGTTGCCACTATGCCCACTCGCAAAACTCTTCTCACCTTGCACTTGGCGCAAACACTACCCAGAACAAGTCCTTTGCGTTTTTCTGTATTTTTTCTTGCCACGATGGTGTCGACACCCGTGTTAGCGTGTTTGTTTACAAAGCAGGTTCAATTTCAGCTGAATACAATATTATCAACTCCCAAGATTCCCTTGAAGACGTATCTAATGCGCAGTGACATTACACTTTGGTGGTGGTGGTGGTGGTGGTCTGTGTGTGTGTGTGGGTCGGAATTCCCACTATGAGAACGACACCGACCTTTATTCTGCCAAAAATGCATTTTTCTCTCCTTCTTTATTCTTTATTTCAGCTGTTCCCCATACATCACAGTATTCCAGCCACCCCAAAATGTTGCTCTGGCCCACGTTGTTCGCCAATTCCGTCAGAGTACGTTATTTCATGTTATCCACACACACACAGGAAAATGAAAACTTTCTGCCCTCCATTCAGGAGTATATAAATCCAAGCAGCACAATAAAGGATGTTCTGAGGCTGTACCAAAAGTGAGAGTGCGTAGGGGTGGGCTGTGCACCACTGTCGTCGTCTTCCTGCAATGTCAAGCATTGACACCCACTGACCACCCCCATGTACCTAAACATGCACTGTGATGCTTGAACGCTGCCAAATGCCCTACTGGAAATAAATGTTATCTGACTGTAAAACGTACAGTCGCGTGCAATAATATACCAACTGCGAACTTGGACAACACAACACTACGACAACATGCTAACACGATTAGACAGACATAGGAAACCTGCGAATTTGAGTGGTTATATTATACGAAGCAATCAAGCATTTTCATTGTTTCGAGACAGTGAAATCGTGAGCTCCGGAAGTTAAACTCGCCGTGAGATCATGAACTCGATCTGATAGGGGTGAAAATGTTTAGTACGAACAAAAAGCACGCAAAAGGGAATAGTCAGCAGTATGCATGTCAACTTTCTATAAAATGGAAAAAAGAAAAAAGTCTGTCCACGGCGACTGTTCTCCTGAAACAGGACGATGGCTCTGTGCAGTGAGGTCGTACGAGAAGGGCGTTTTGAGGGAGGTAGTTCCGATACGGGATAAAACTAGCAGGTCCTTTTGAGCAAGGTAATTTGAAGAAGGGCAATGTGAGAAGGGAGAATTGAGAACGGGTAGTTTCGGTAACCACCCATCACGGCTGCAATGTTTTTTTGTGTGTGTGTTGTTGCTACGTTTTCTTTTCTAGTGCATAAAGGCTATGCATATTAAATGCTTGTCTCACGTTATTTCACTTGACAAAGCATCGATAGGAAGTGTGACAGTGTTGAGTGCCCGTTCCTTCGTGCATGTGTCCCGAGTTCGCTGTACTCTGACATTCAAGTGGAGCACGGTTGTTTCATGCACAAAGCATCTAAGTACAAAGTATACTCATGCCCGTAGAAGCCCAACGAAAGTGGGTGACTGCGGGGCTATTTCTCGAAGGGCATTGTCCATTTCACTCATGGCCATACAACGTGACTGTAGCAACCGTAGGGTGGATTTGGGGCATTCTTAAACGATTTATTTTTAATGATATACGAGGTCTCTCCAGAAAGTTCATGCAGTGAGTTTGCGAAGCGGTAGTAGGTGAACTGGTGGTGCCCTCCTCCGGCTCTCCACATTCAACGATATGGGCTTGACATTCGCTAGCGCTGTAGCGTCTCTAGGAGAAGACCTGGCTTTGTGCGTCCTTGTTTTGTGGAAATGTATTTTGCTTGTTGTCAAAATGGAGATAGACCAACAACTCTTTAAATACCTTTAAATCGTTAAACAACGATTTAAATCTACTACGTAATTGTCTCACCAACAGGAATCAATATGTCACAGTAACGTGTCACGAGTCCAGCGAATTGGGAATGTCAAAAGGTCGAATATCATCTAGCGTCGTAGATCCAATTCCCTTTAATACAGTAGCCACTGTCCCCAAAGTTTTGAATCCAGGATTTTTCTTCAAGGCATAATGTAGTTTCATCACTACTCTATCAGTTACCTGACCCTTTGGCACATTCTCAATTCACACTTGGACATCAGAAACTATCACAACAGTTTTGTATAGATGACTGTGATACTTCAGTCTATCATATCGCAGCAATGTTGCACAGCACTTGACCAAAACGTCCAGGGCACATGATGATGTGACAAGGAGGACGTAGATTGCTTAAATGTACGCTAGTTCAACAGGAAGTGTAGTCAACAGCAGGATCTCTTGAGCAAGTACCACACTCTGGGAGTTCTTCGCTCAAAAATTCCTCAAAGTGGGTCTGACATAATCCACTGCCTTTGGCCATGTAATCAAACAGGTGAAGGAGGGAGGGGAAGAACAGGGACATCAGGTAGCTTGTCCTTGAAAGGTTTTACTATAACAGAAGTTTGAAGGAACGCTGTTCTACCCAGGGAGACCAGTTTGTTGACTTCTGTGAAATTGTTCCTCACTTCTCCCACAACTCAGTCCACGGCATACAGAAGACAGGCGTCATCTTTGGATGGAATGTCTTTAGCAATGTAGCAGCATGGTGCCTGTACCCTTTAAAAGCGACAAAACCCCCGTGCCGTGGAACAGTCAAAAGACGACACAACACACAGGCACAGCAATGTCTCGGTCACAATATGTGTTCTGTGCCTGTGTGTTGTGTCATCTTTTGACTGTTCCCCGGCACGGGGGTTTTATCGCTTTTAAAGTATGCTACACCGAACAGCCCAATTTTTAACCATTTTTTTGCCTGTACCCCACAGCATCAGTGTAAGGTGGTATGCAAGATTTATACCAATGTGCCGAAACTTTTCCATTACGAAGAAGCAGTACTTTCCTACGCTCCTCTTTCCAAGTAGTTTGCTGGCAGAGTACATTTTTTTACAAGCAATATGTTACTTCAAAAGTGTCAAAGTGATTCAATACGTCAAATTTACACATGGCAGTCATCGAAAAAGCCAGAGAGAGGCGGGATTTGAACCATGCATCTCTCGATTGCCAATTATCTCCAGCATGTTCACTATGTAAACTGGCAACTTCCATAACCCTTGCCTCACTCTGCCAAAAAAATAATTTTTTGAACATTTTGGAGAATAAATGAGGTTTTAGCCACTTATGCAAAAATATACACTGGTGGGCACAACCACATCCATGCGACCAGGGTCCCCATCACTCAATTTGTGCTCTTGTATCGAAAAGGCACCGTTACAATTACAGAGATCTGGTTAAGAAAATAGGCATTTGCCTAAACATCCAGAGTCTATACACGACATAATGTGCAATGCTGAAATTTGAAAAGCTGATATGTTTTCTGCTTTAGCTTGAGGGGTTTAAACGGGTGGCCCAAGAGCATGGCTAGAATGGGTCTAATTTCTGAGCTACTGTCATATCTATGTGCAATACCCCTCACAAACTGTTGGCCATGGCACCTCACGAGTTCATTTCTGTGACGTCCCTGGAGAGACCACCAAATTCTCTGGCTTCATTGCACTTCAAAGGATAGAAAATGTGCACAGATCTAGCTGGAATTTGTAAAAAGACCTCCAATCAATGCCATGGTTGTCAGTAATTGTATGGTATTGCCCACGGGAATACTAGCTACAGCTGAAGAATTAAATTTATCCAGTTTGTTTATGAGAGGAGAAGGTTCCATCAGCTCTCTAGCATTTAAGCTATATCGGAAAACGACATGTTCTGTCAACTTTAACAATACAAAGCTATGTGACCATTGCAGGAGACTGAACCAATTGTAGGGTTGATCTTTCTGCACCATGTAGATGTGACCATTGTGGACTCACTTGGTTGATGGTGTCCAGCTCTGCTTCTCTCGTTGAAATCTCTTGGCTGAATTGAGTTTTTATGATCTGTTCTATGGTCTTTATGGTTGCCTTCTTGGCTACAAAAATAAAAGAGAGGCATTCTGGTTTTAGTTCGGTTTCTTTGACATACAAGATTGCATAGGGTAATAACAGCAGCTCGTGCATTCTGAAGTCACAATAATGTACAGATGATAGTATAAGAGTCCCAGAAGCACTTGTGGCATAAATAAAAAAATAAAAAATGTGGGATGATTCGCTGAATTCAAGCATGTACCAAGCTTATAGGAAACGCATATAGAATATATTTGGGACATCTGGGTTTCGGTATTTACCGAAAAGCGGAGATAAACTGTGGGGTCCTCACTGGCACCCTCATAGGAGGCTAACGCTTCGTATTGGCCTTGGGCGACCGCAAGTCCCCAAGGTCAAGGGGGGACCCCAGGAGAACAAGGGACGCGGGGGGGGAGGGACAGTGAGGAAGACAAACGGGCTGTGACGGTCGATGTGTATAGTTGTGTGCAACCTTTTTGCCGGCAAGGATTAAACCAAATGTAAGTCACATCTCTTGTGTCCGAGTCATTCTTGTTTGACAATAGGGAACGGCTTTTGGCTATTAGAGCCCCCCGGGAGGGTCGAAGCTGACTGGGAGTCTTTAGCGCATAAAACATACGCCAGTAGATCCTTTCTGCAGTCTATCAAAATGAATATGCAAAAATCATTGGCATCAACTTTCCTAATTACCTACTTGTTTTTGGACAAAAAAGTAGAGAAAAGTACTTGTTTTTATTTTGTATGGCTTCAGATTGAAGTATTTGGTAGTGAACTGAGGAAATAGGCCTCTCAATTGTTGTAAAACATCGTTGCAACAAAAAGGAGCAGTGTGTGATGTTGCCTGGACCCCTTAACATGTACCTGGCAATTTACTACGAAAAGTTCAGGTTCTAGCTGTTGCTACTATGGTGACTTCGAGGGGACACCCTTTTTGTTTTGTACGTATTTGTTGAATAAAGTTTAGCCTTCACAGTGGTACCGGATACTCCCTCTGGACCTATATAATTGGCATACTGGGCCGCTGCAAGGAGTTGGATTTCTGAAAAATGTTCAGTTGTTTCTCCGATTGCGTTTCACGTGGTACAACATGCCAGTTTGTTCGGAACCCACGTGCAGCAACTCAACCGCAAGGGGCTTTCGACGTTTTCTACTTCTGAAGGACCCTGCACAGAGGCGCAAGAGAGAAATACAGATGAAGATGGCTACCGTAATTTCACGCGTATAAGCTGCAGGATGCATTTTTAGGAACGTTTTGAAAATTTTCTGGTAGATTAGTCGTGGGCAATACGAGACGACTGATTTGTGCGAAAAAGGAGACCATAGAGAAGGCCAAAAACCCTGTGATCCATACTCCAAAGTCGGCATAGTGTACAACAAAAGAGGTCAGCTCTACAGGTTTTCCCGTTCATTTTAGTCCAAGTGCCATCTGAATTAGTCTAGGTGCCATCTGAAATAATCCCAGCGCCATTCAATTTAATCCGGGCACCATCTGAAAAAATCCAGATGCTATTCAATTTAATCCGGGTGCCATCTGAATTAACCCATGGTGTTTTTCAGCACTATAACCGTGTGTTCACACGAGGGACATCTTCGTACAGTATTTTAGAGGAAGAAAAAGTAAAAAAAAAATGCTGATGGAACTGAAGTTGTGCCGTGTCTTATGTGGAACATTCGCACGACGCTGAGATATTTAGTTGAAGCGGAAGTATAGCAAACGACGGCACTGGTGCTGTCGTCTGCTACAGAATATCTTCTTTCTGAACTGCAGGATATTCCACATGGTTAGAAGAACACGAGAAGCAACCACTCACATAGCAGATGACACCATTGGTGTTGTCGTCTGCTACAGAATATTTTCTGACTGAACTGCAGGATATTCCGCGCAGTTAGAAGAGCGCTAAAAGGCATGACTCACATAGCAGACGACACTACTGGTGCTGTCGCCTGCTATAGAATGTCTTCTGACTGAACTGCAGGATATTCCACGCGGTTAGCAGAACGCGAAAAGGCATGATGTTCATAGCAGACGACACCAGTGTTCCTGCCGTCTGCAAAAGAATATCTTGTGACTCTGACGCAGGATATTCTCTGAGGTTTGAAGAGCACGGAAAGACATCCCGCAGCTTAGTCACAAGATATTCTGTAGCAGGGCTGGGTAGTACTACAAATACATTGTATTATAATACCGTTACTGTAATACTTTAGAGTATTTGTATTACGTATTATAATACCCATCCGATAAGTCTATTTGTATTATGTATTATAATACAAAAAAATTCGAGTATTACTTGCATTGTATTACTGCAAAACTCGTAATACTTATGACCTGTCCTGCCTGAGGTGATGGGTCTTACACGTGTATGCTTTCGGTACCATTCCAGTCCTACGAACACGACCTAGTTCTGCCAACAGAGGATCACACTTCAACGTGCAACAAAGGGACGATTACAGGAGCTGGCTGACTCAAATTTCTGAGAAACTTCTCCACTCTGGGTGAACAACCCGGAGCCCTTAGGGGGTGATATATCATAGAATGGAGCCAGGGTCGGTGCGTCAGAAAGTAAGGCAGAAAAAAAGGGATTATAGACACACACACCTGCGTCCCGCGAGAGAACGCCCTGAGAGCTGTCAGTTAGTCACTTCGGTGACCGGACCGGTGGCTTCAGAAATATGTCTGGGATTCCTTTTCTAATAACTGCCTGCCACGGCACAAAAGTATTACTAGTATTACTTAAGTAATACAGGGAAGTAATAGTATTATGTATTAGTATTATAATACAATTTTTTAGCAAGTATTATGTATTTGTATTATAATACAAATTTTGAGTATTCCTGCCCAGCCCTGTAATCTGTAGCAGATGACAGGACCAATGGTGTCGTCTGCTATGGGAGTCATGCCTTTTCGTGCTCTTCTAACCGTGTGGAATATCCTGCAGCTCAGTCAGAAGATATTCTGTAGCAGACGACATGACCAATGGTGTCATCTGCTATGCTTCCGCTTTAACTCTCGATATCTCGGCGCTGTGCGAATGCTCAACATAAGACGCAGCAGAATTTAAGTCCCATCAGCAGCTTTTTACTTTTCCTTGCACTACATGTCAATAGAATATTCTGCGGGGATGTCCCTCGTGTGAGTACACGGTGCTTAAAAACACCATAGATTAATTCAGATGGCACCCGGATTAAATTAAATAGCATCTGGATTTTTTCTGATGGCGCCCGAATTAAATTGAATGGCGCTCGGATTATCTCAGGTGGCATCTGGACTAATTCAGATGGCACTTGGACTAAAATGGACGGGAAAACCTGTAGAGTTCTACCAATATTGGATCGTGCCCTTGGTGGGTGTTTTTCACGGATTGATGGGTCAGTGGGCTTCCAGTAGACCTGAATCACTGTCACCACTTTCATAAAAGCTGCTTGGGGGAATGCACCAGGAAGATCAATCTACTTGAATATGGACCTGTTCCTATTACACACTGTTCGTGCATTGGCAGGGCAGTGCTGTTCCAAAGACACTGTCGGCCCTTTCGTTAAAACTGACATATGGGGAAAATGCCAGGAAAAAAATAGTCATCAGATAAGCCACAGAGCACCCGTGAGAAAAAAAAATCGTGCATAAGCCGTGGCTAATACACGTGAAATAACGGTAACTGGAATGCAAGCGACTCTTCGAAGCCTTGCGAGGTATGTAGCTTCGACGCACGTCCGTGCTGCTGTGTTTGTATCAATGTTTACCAACGTATGTTCATCGTGTAATAAACAGAATTGGCAAAGGCTGTCTAGGAAACCTCTTCTCTGCAATACAGGTATGGAAGAGCTTGCCATATGCACTAGATCTGAAGGACACACTGAAACTCGAAATGGTCAGCCAATTTGTCAAAATGACAAAATCATCTAGTTATGACAAAGATTACAGCCATTACCTCGTGGACGTATTTTCGAAGGAAATTTAAGAGGCGCTGAAGTGCACATCCATCTCAGGTGGAATAATTGATAAAGAAAACATGTTTTGAACAATGCATGTGGGGGAACTACAAACACAGACAAGTGTTCCAATGCATGAACAAAAGATATTGGCACATTCTTCAGGTTTTCTTTCCCGCACTACGCTTCGGGAGGGGTAGAGAGCTGTGCTAGTTGCTCAGCAGGTTGCTCCTTAGTACACCCTCGCAACTGCGTGCGTTGGCACAGCTAAGGAGTATGCGCCTGGATCTGAAATCCTGTGTATTCGAGCCACAAAGTGCTGAAGTGCTCACTCAATATGAAGAAATCTTCCAAGGGCCAATTTCACAAGATGACCTTTTACAGGACGTCACAACCGATCATAGGCAGTGTCCAAAATTAAAGAGCATGTCTGTGAGACTCCATAACGTGAGAGCCTGAGTCTGGGCACACAGAGGGATGACACACGACACACAACTGAGTTTATCCACGGGCTAGCCCGCACCTACACCATTTTGTCTGTGAGACACTGTCATTTTGCCGAGAACACCCCACAACAAAGCATGAGACATTCATAAGAAAGTTAGTTGTCTTACGGCTCGGAATATATCTGAGAAAAGGAAATTAGGGATATGAGGATGGTGGCCACAACAGCGAGTCCCGTGCCGGTATGCTCGTCGAATAATAAACTTAAATTTGCTCCACCCTTTATTTCTGGTGTTTTTGTTGCAGGTCGTGTTAACTGTTACAAAGGTAGTTCACGTCTTTCTAATGTTTTCTGTATACCATAGGCACGTGACAGACACATGCAGCACAGGTGGCTGACTCTATCACCCAAACTGATATTTAATTCTATACTCGCGTTCAACTTAAAAAGGAAGAAAAATCTAGTCCGTCATCTACGTACGCCGTTGTAGATAAGGGTACACAATAGCGTGCCAGGAGAAATAATGCAGCACAACCACAGGAGAGGACCAGCGCCACCTAGATACACAAGCCCCTCTTATTGCCTCCTCTCCCACTAAGAGTTAGAAGTCATCTTCTACTGCGATTCACCGTTCTGCAAATTCAAGAACTCGCAAGTGACTGCAGCTCACTCGGAACCTGCAGACCAAAATATTTAGACAACAAATGCGAGGCGTGTTTCAGAAAATTAGTTTCGAAAAAGATTTAGACCATTTTACCATTTAGTATGCGCGGACGTTCAATCGCAACTCGCGGACGACGGAGGTTCATCTTTGTAGACATGACCGCTGAAGGCACGTTTGTGATTGGCTGTTGCCGTTGAAAACACGGTCCTGATTTGCTGACTCTTAATTGTTACGTCATATCGACGAGTAAGCGGGATATCTCTATCTAGGTGGTGTTGGGAGGGCTCGCATAGTGTCATGCGGCTAGTCTTAACAGCCAATAGGGAAGCAGGATGACTGTGATGGATTGCATTACCTGGTGGAGGAGGGAGAGTGACGTCCAGCCATCCTATCTGAAGCGCAGTAATATTTTGGAAGCTGACAGACTAGATTTCTTTTGAGCACGACTATAGGTACACTCAGTGGAATATGAGAAACAAACGTGTAATCACTGTTAGCTACTTGAGTGCCTTATTTGAGTGTCCCTTGTGAATGCCCCATGCAGTGCAGTAGTAGGATTGAAAGAAAAAAAGGAAACAGAAGCAGTTTGGGACGAAACTAGACAGCCCGCTATGTCGGCACTAATGCGAGCAACAATCTGGTGCGATCCGAAAATGGCGCCCACTTGGAGTTGGTGCAACACTCTTTGGAGAGGAGAATACAGGAACACTAGTAGATACTATAGTCATAGACAAATAAAATTACAAGAATACAATTGCCTGCTTTGAAAATTTTCTGTCAGCTGCCATCTACCCTCAGCCTGCTCGTTTGTGCAGGGAAGTGGTCGTCACTTGTGCATCCAGTAAACAAATCATGCAGCACAAGACAACTTCTGTCTGGTCCTGTTTACCTCTTCTGCAGTGTCATCGTATATATTCCATGTGCTGTTAAAGCAGCATGTTTCTGCAGGAACCGTGTGTACTGTATTGCGCATTTCAAATGTGTAGCCTCACTAACCCCAGCCACCGGTAGATTCGTATGTGAAAAAATGCACCAAGTAATGCCAGGCAATTTTTGGTTACTGCTGTAACATCACAGAGCATGGTGGGACATCACACAACTGACTAGAGCTACTAGGATGCAATTTCAGCCAAATGGCTGAGGGGGAGAAGTCGTAAGCTGTGAAATTAAAAGCAATGTTTCCGCATATGTTCCATCACTGCGGTATTGCAAATGAATCCAATTGACGCCTTTCCTCCTTTGGTAAAAAGGTGACTTCTCAACCATATTTTCCTTTTCTAAATCTCACTTTTTTTTATAATTTATGCCACATGCTTCACTCATGTCAGTCAGAGTTACATTAAGCATGAGGACTAACGACACTTGTTGCAAGATGACAATGTGCACACTAGGTACAGCATAAATATTACAATTTATGCTGAACCCCCTGGTACAATAACAGAGTGAGGTAACAAGCTCAGAGGCCTTTCTGCTCAACCATTACCAGACTGAAGGACTAGAACGCGGAACGAGCCCGCAGTCGGGTTCCTCACACAGGCAGCTTTACAGGTACCGATCCTTAGCACATTATGCTCTTATCGTGTCAGGGACCAAATAGTGTGCATGCTAAGAAAAACGCGCGTCGTCCTGCCTTAGAGCAGTGACAGTGGCAGTGAACCCAAGAGGAGAACGTGGAACAGACATCGGAATGTCTACGGAGTAGCACTCAACAAAGATGTGATGAATGCTGAACTTAAAAAGCCGTTTTCACTTACCATCTTGTTCGTGAAGTTTTAGGCGCTTCTGCTGCGCATGCAGGGGAACAGACTCGTAGTCTGGATCTTGATCTAGCAGCCTTTTCTGCGTGGCTGACATCCTGAAACAGGGCAACGCCGGTTGGAAGGCTCGTTAACATTTATAAGTTTCCATTAACATGAGATGAATATTTGACGCCTAATACACTGTTCACCACAAACTGCCACTCACACCAGTCGCTCAGCAGCCTGTTTTCTCCATTTACTACTGAGAAGTTGATCGTACGCGCGCTTCAGGAGAGAAATTAGCCTTACAAAAACACAGCACATGCGAATATTGACATTACATGTAAGTCGCCATATTTAACAGCAACGCTACTGACACCGCAAAGTCGACACAAATGACACAAACAGTTTTTCAACAATTTAACAATCTTTTGCGCACATATTACCTAATATTTGATGGTTCTACTTTTCTTCCCATGTTTTATCATGCTTTTGTCGATACCCTTTCACTTGTTTCATGTGGAGGGGGCGCGCAAGTTACTTTATTTCTGTTAGTAAACACATGGGTCGTGGGTTCGGCAATCTCTTTGACGTGTTCTCGTGTTATTGGGAAATAAAATTGACAATTGAAACATCGTCTCGCAGCACGTAATGATGGTGCATGATGTCCGATTCTCAAGCGGTAAGTTCTGCGTTCTGTAGGTGTTCAGGTGCGGTAATAGTAATACTCAATCAGATTTCTTCCCCATTCATTTGTCTCACTGAAGAATCCCGTCCATTGGTCGCTCAAGAGCCCGACTTCCACCTTATCTGCAGAAGCTTCTCCGTTTGTTCCGAATAATTTTATTCCTTTGGCTCCACCTGCAAATTCTGAGGGGCCATGTGCATCTGCGAGTGCTCAAAGTTTTTATCCCATGTACGGGTAAATAATTTGCTGAGCTACATTCGTGTCGTAGGCTGTTCGTGTCATGATTATGCTATGTGCAGGGAAGTACCTGGTTACTACTCCTCATTGGTGCCAACGCCAGCTCTGCCCTTCTATGCAATGCAGTACCAATGCATGTATCCGCCACAAATGAGTGTGTACCCAAACAGTGACTGTTCTGTCGTGAGTATCTAATTCTACTCTACTGAATTTTCCAGATGCATCGACGACATCATAATTGATTGCATCATTTATGGCAAATGTAATCATTTACAGCTCGTTCCGTCTCAGCAACTTCCTGCCCCGAGACAAAACAAAGGCCATCGGCAAAAAGATGGCAATGCACAGAGAGGTACGTTTGCTATGCAGCACACAAAACTGTCGCATCAGAGGATTTCACTCATTATTAGGGACCCAAGATCTCAGAGCCTAGGCGCTGCCACGCTTAAACTATAGCACAGGAGCGAGCGTGTGGCCTGCCTGCATGCCAGGTGCTGTCTTGCGCCGATGTTGGAGTGGAGACTCTAGCACCACTTCTCAATAGCATGAGCTCAGGGAAATCGGCGTAGTAGGATGGGTCACCTATTGTGTGGTGTCACTTAACGCTCTTGTCCGACACACACACACCAACCACGCGTGTGTGTTACCTACCACACGTTATCTAAATGTGGGTTTGCGGAAGGGCAAGCTTGAGGGGCACAAAATTGTGAAATTATTTTGAGGCGTCCGCGAACACTGTAGGCTCACTCATGTTTGACCTGAGCCTTCTGTTCACTATGACATGTGTTAAATTAAAATTAAACATGAAACAAATTAAAAATTTGTTTCATAGTGCTGAGGGAAGACTTGATAACGTGTTCATCTGGATGCAAATACTTCAGATACAATGATATTTTTACTGGTATACTGTCTTTCTTGTCACTGAAGTGTCTGTAGAGTAGGTGATCCATGCATGCTTGTCGGGCACCCGTCCAGAGGCGGCGCTTGTGTACCAGGGCCCCCAGAGCCATATATTAAAAGGGAGTCTGGCCATTAATGAGTCATGCCTATACCTGAAGCTCCACCCACTTTTTCAGCTTGCCGACCAATGGAGTCTCGAAATATGGGGCACTATCAATCAACCTATCCTCACTATTTGTCCCCATATCCAACATGGACAGTGCTATTTTGGGTGGCAAGTGGATTGGATGGGATTGAAATGGATACCTCTCGCAATCTGCAAAACTAGTGAATTTCTGGTGCAAATTTGATGAACGCCATCTATAGACAGTGACAACTTAAGTCCTACAATTGGGAACACCCACACATCCGTGGAAGGCTCCTGCGATTGGCTACTGGCCTTTGCACGACGCCTCTGCTTCGCGATGTAATAGTGGTGCTCTCTCCCCACCAGTCCCCACTTGGCCGCGCCGTACTACATTCGCACGCGCGGAGCGATTCTTGTGTGGGGATCGAGTGTATTACTTACGTTGTCACTGACTATAGGGAGCATAAGGCACATCGGGAATTGTCGTCTGCTTCCATCGTTGTACCACTGCCGGCGGAACCACCTGCTGGGACGCATTTTGTCTTCGGTATGATTTTTTAAACAAATCTACGTGAATAGTTTGAATATGAAAGACAAGAATGTTTATATCCATGAAATCCAGCAGTTAAATGTAACATTGTACAGCACAGTGATGTTTCTGTTATGATTTCATTGTGATCGCCGCAATCGCAGTGTTCACCAGGCGTAACACCGGCGACAAAATGTATTATTTTCGGTTAGATGTCGATGGACGAGCGTAAGTTGAAACTGATTTCTGAAAAACGTATATGAGGATGTGCATTTGCAGCAAAAAATCAGAGTAGTCTGTGAAACCCTTTTGTCACAAAATCCCCGCTTCACTGTGTTTGTTTCCAGCGCCATTTTGGGTGGTAGTATGGTGTCATGGTAAAAAGCAAACCAGTCAGAGGACAGGTCGAGCCTCTTTTTGTGACTCCTCCGAATGGCTAGACTCCCTTTTAATATACGGCTCTGAGGGCTCCAGAGTCTCCACCCCAGCTTGCCTCAGTATTGATGACGCGCTACAGTTAAATGCGAAGACCGCTGTACTCGCCCACACTAGCCAGCATGCCATATTATTGGAGGGATCCCATTTATCCGAAACCTCATCATTGCTGGCACGCTGCAAAATTTGAAGGCTGAGTAAAGGAGATGAACAGTGGCATCTGTACAATACACATGGCTTTACTTTTGGCCAAACTGCCATCATATTCACTCCTCTTAATCTTGTGGGTTACTCACTGTGTCCGTAACACTTGATGGATCATTTTCCTCACAGTGTACCTTTCATCATTGTTTCACGCAAGCTGCCATGGCTTGGTCTCACACCTACTTTCCCCATGATGCTCCTCCTTTCCCCATCAGGTACCAAAGGGCTCCATCATTCCCTGTTCTTGTGAATTCTGTCTCACTGCTGCAGAGCCAATTGAGCCACAGTTGCTACTTTAAATTGTTCATTGCACAGTATGTGTTCTAGCTCCAATAACTGAGTCTGACCATCAGGAATGACAAAGATCCGTACAATAGCCCAGTCCAGCAACTGTGTCTGTTTGAAATATTGACAGTTCCCAACCCGAGGCTTTTGCATCAATGAAAAGGTCCGTTGGAGTGCTGCTTAAGGCTGTTGTAGTTCCTCAGGTGAGCACTGTCCATCACAAGAACAGTCTTGGGCTGGAAAAATGCAATTACCTCCAGGCTTCCTGTTCACGTTCATTCCGCTGTCATGCTTGCCCTCATAGTGACAGTGGCTGCAACTCCTTTTGGAAACCTGAATTTTTCTATGTTCCTCGATTGCCTGCTATCATTGACTTTAACTTTGTTCTGTCTGCTGTTGCACTGAGAACGACCATAGGCTTGGGCTTCTCTTTTCCAGTTGTCCTCAAGTAGTCACTTCCTTGAGGTCAAATGTCCCGCTTGTGTCGCAAATGGAAAGAAAGAGCCGTCTCCTCTGTATTTCCTATGGAGGGCACTGGCGCACTGTCAGTGGTACAGCCGCGGAAGTTAAAAAATTTTTTCAACGTGATGAATCTGCATTCTGTCACTTTATCGTTGCCTTGCTCAGAATTGCATGCCTCTTCAAGAAACATTCCAGCCAGCTGTTCAATGCTTGAAGGTTCTCTTCTTCTTTTGCTGAGCACGTACCTTTATCACGCTGGAAGAAACTGGAAAGCCATTCCTACGTTGGAGCGATATCCATGCAGACACACAGCCTTCCATTCCAACACATTGGACCAGATGGCATCTGCTTTGATTGGTTGTAGCCGTGACTTCAGCTGTTCATCCAACTCATGTGGCCTCATTGCACAGTGTCCACAGGCACCTGGGTCCCTCTGTAGAGAAAATCCGAAACACATTTTCTTAATAATTACAAATTACTTTGAGGTTAAAAAGCATAAAGTGAAACGGTTCTGTGTTACAAACTACCATTTTATTTGAAATGGAATCTGGTTGAGCAAAATATTAATGGAGCAGCACTTTAAACATGTAGGCTCTTCGTGACTGAGCTGCTGACATATTTGCATATTCGTAAGAATAATTGAGTCTGACCATTACTGGCCGTGTTTGAACTTATCAGTAAGTGAACAGAGTTGGTGTGTAGGTAGGTGTCCCAAAGAGCGAGTGTTTCAGACTCCACTCACCTAACGTTAATGTGACAGTCACGCATCTAAGAGTGTGAAACTCCGAGCCCCTTTTCGTGCTCCCATTTCATTTCGGTGCGTGGAAGCAGATGACAAACGCCTGGGTGCTTGAGATTTTCCGTGCCGCGCTTCCTGTTGCGCAGCGCCAGGACAGCCTTTGAAGTATGGACTCGGAAGCAAAATGCTGACTTTCTGCGTTACCCAGTGTTTGGATTTCAGTAATGTGTAATGTATTTTTGTAACTTTATCTTGTTCTTTCTTTTTTCTTTTTTTTTTAGTGGACAACTTTGAAACAGACATCGGCAGTTATTTGTGGAAAATGCGGTGCTTTAATGCTGACACCTTTATGTCATCTTCAGTCATCTTCACAGTAAATAGCTCCAATGGTGCCTGTTACAAATTCGCATCTGTCCCATTTCATTCACTGTTACAAGGAAAAGTCTCCACAACTGACATTGTCCCTTCCAATGTTGCTACAGGTTGAAACTAAGCCAACATGTAATCCATCTGTGCAGTGCATGAGAAGACAACAGGAAGCGGGATCAGCGAGTTAGTAGCTTAGAGCTCCAAAGTTGCTTTTCACTGTTGAGTGACCACTCCGTGTGTCTCATACTCACGATTTGAGTGTGTCAAAAGAAGGGTGCCTAAATAATGCACCCATTGATTTTCTGAGGATGTTGAGAATTGTCCCTCATCGACTCCACTTTTCTGAACATCAAGATAGAATGCAAGCAAGCTAGTGTGGATGCGAATTGTATAAAATTTCTTGAGACTGAGAGAAAAAGAGAGAGACAAAACAGGACACTAAGTACATAAGACAAGACTATTCCATATACTGAGTGTTCTGTCTTCTCCTGCAGACTCTCAACTGAAACTTTATTCTGGAGGCAGGCTTACTTATAATATCAACAAGGGCGGATGACTTCCGCTAGAGTGAGCTCCATATCCCGGAATGCAACCCACACGAGGAATGCGGGACCATGAACCAGTAGCTCAGAAGATTATTTGCGACGTTGCGGCAGCGCAAGTGTCACGGTTGTTTGTTGACTTGTGTCCTTGTCTTTTGCTGCAGTTCTTTCACCACGTGCACATACCAACTTCCCCTGTGCAATCCAGTGATTGCTGTCTCCTCCCTCAGTCTTAAGGAAAAGTTACCTTTATTCAGTTCTTCTTTGTTATGTAAATACCGAAAGTCCGAATATTTGCATTTCATTCTGTTGACTTAATACCTATTTATTTCTTTACTGTTACGTATTTCAGAAACAAGAGGCGCAAGCGATAAACGGGTGATGAGGAATTCTAAGATGCAGGAAGGTGTCCTTAATCCGGGGACACGACGACAGCTTCCGGAGAGGAGAAAGCCTAGCGAGCAGGATGTCACGACAGCCTCCAAACCAGACATAAATCCTGATCTCTCAAGCAGCAAAGAATTCCCATCCCTTTCCTCCTCTGAACCTGAAAGACCACAGAATACAGCTGCAAAGAATTCCGTCAGTTACTCCACTGCCTTGAAGCAACAGCCACAGAAAGTGACACAGATGGTTGACAAATGTGATAGTGAAACAAAGAACTCTGTGCATCAAAAGATGCCAGAGACCCACCTAGCAGCAGCTGGGGAGAAATGGAAAATGCAGAAGGGACAGCGAGGAAGGAAACACATAAATCTTGTGCCGGAAAGCTGTGCACCCTCACGAAGCCGTAATAAAGTACAAATTCACGGGACAACTAATGACAAAAGTTTGGAAAAGTGTTCGAGAACGACTGCCATTTCCAGAGACTATGTGAAGCAAGGGGATGGTGGTAGACCACCCGTTGAGCTTCGTACTCGTGAATGCTGGCGGCAGCGCCACGACAGGCCTCTAGATCAACCACAGCAGCACGTCACAACCATGGTAGATGGTAGTTCGCGGAGGATCACTGCACTTGTGAACATAGCAGCAGCGACAAAGCCTGAACGTTCATACGCCGCGGCATTGAATCGTGCCCCTCAGACAATTGTAATGCAAGAGCATGCAAACAGTGCAGGTGGGCAAGGTAGTACAGGCATAAAGCCGAAGCTGGCTTCCAAAGCAGATATCGTTGCTTCCGCCAAGGGTGATCTATTAAGAGGATCATGGGGAAGCATGACTTCTTCTCACTCTTCACAAAATTTGGTAAAGGCTGGCACTGCTAGTGATGTAAACAGTCGGAACTCAAAGCCAGTGAGTGCATCAAAATCAGTGAACCCTCCTCCTGCTAAAGGGAATCCTCAAGTTCGAATAAATGTTTCAAAGGCAAAGAAGGAGACACACAACAGCGCTCTCAAGCGAAACGTTTTGAAATCCCAACAGAAGAACGTAAAAGGTGAAACAGGAGTAAAGTCCTCTTGTGACGACAAGAAGAAAAAGAGGAAGAAAAAGTCTCCAAAGATTCCAGACCTAATGGTGGACAAAGTAGGAATGATCTCACAAGAATTACTGGACTTCCTGCAAGGTGGCAGTGGTGGTGGTGGCATTGTGAAAACAAAGGATGATCAACAGGGTGGATGCGTGGCAATGGTGGAGGATGTTCTGACAGAATATCCTCCCTTGGAAGGAAAAGAGGAGTTGCCGGAACAGAGCAGAAGCCGCGCACAACTTGGAACATACAGCAAGATTGTAGCTTCAAAAATGGTATACATGCTTTCAGGGTTATTTGGTTTCACAAATACATCCTTCTCGTGGGAGACATGCTCAGTGGGTGCTTAGGTAGGACTGGTCCTTACAAAAAAATTGACGGTCACATCTCGGCCAGCTGGGAGTGCACAAAAATGCTGCGGGATCTAGTATTTGCGCAAGGTGTTACTTTCAGACAACTTGATGGCAAAATTAATTTAACCTAGTGCTACATTCCAGCAGGCCAACATTCCTCACAGGTGCTGATAGCGTTAGTGCTCCCACAGCAGATGAGTGTAGGGGGGAATGGTCAGAAGGGGCAAACCATCTTTAGTAAAAACAAGCTGACCATAAGATAACTTGCATTAGGGAATGCAGAGAGATTACGCTTGAGAAAAGACCATTGGGAAGTGACCCCCCCTTACTGGGGGAAGCTACACTGAGAACTCATGAATCTGAGTATTTTTTGCACAATAGTAGGTGTGATCTACCTCCTTTTAGGAAATGCTTATATTTGTTAGATTTGTGTTACTTATGTGTGTTAGTTTTGTGAAAGTGACTGATCTTATTATGATTCATGTATGTGAGTGAGACATTTTAGTTAATGGCCTTACGGACTTAAGGGCCTGGTTTTTCTGCTGCGGAAAATCTGTAATTCTGCGGCAGGGAATCAGAAATTCTGCAGTTTTCCACAGCAAGTGGGCGCATCTAGACTGACAGAGATATATGCGGACAAAATCTTTAATAACTTGCGTGACATAGAAGTAAAGTGTCTGCAAAATGTCTAAAGCGTTAGTTATAGCTAAGCATCACACATAGTTTGTGCTCTCTTAACAGTAGTGTAACACAGGACACAGTAACAGCAGAAAACCAAACGGGCAAAACAGAAGTCGTAAAGACAGGCTGGATGATTTGTAATGTGAAATGTGAGGTGCACATTTGCTTTCCTCTCATTTAGGTGGTGTGGGAAAGGGCGTCATGAGTCATAGGTACATCCATCCTCAGCACCAAAGCTGTGTTCCTCGGTCAAGATTCGTAGTTCCGCGAAATTCCATATAAATCCCCACATTCGGTGATATATCCTAAATTCTTCGCATTTTCGTGCAATCTCTCCAAAGTAAGGGCCTTACTCATGGTTCAACACACATTTGAGTATCATGGACTCCAGAGGCAGCTCGGTTAACTTGCAAAAATCAGTGACAAGGAGCAATGTGGTGCTGAGACAACAAATACAAATGGTGTGTGCTACCACTAGGTCAGGTCAACATCACTCGAGCTTTTCCTTGGCATCATTCAACGTCACATCTTTGTTGGTCAAGGTCATAAAAGATGGAGTTTCGTTTTTGTTCATTCGAAGAAACTTTATATCCACTGAAAGGAATTCAAATGGCTTAACGAAAAATGTTGTGCCGCACTATCTAAGTTCTTTAATGGTTTCTTGCAGAAGTCGGCCTCAGGGGTTGCTCAGCTACCACAGCCAGTAACTACAGAGACACAACTAGACACCAGTGACAAGAAACCTGTAGAAGGAGCAGATGATAAGAAACGTAAGGACCTCTTTGTACATTTTCCTGTTGAGCATAATTGTCTCGAAATATACCGTATTTTCACGCGTATTAGCCGCGGCTTATGCGCGATTTTTTTTTCTCACGGGCACCCTGCGGCTTATCCACCGGTGTGGCTTATCTGATGACTATTTTTTCCTGGTATTTTCCCCATACGCCGATTTTAACGAAAGGGCCGACAGTGTCTCTGGAACAGCACTGCCCTGCCGATGCACGAACAGTGCGTAACAGGGATTGGTCCACATTCCTGTAGATTGATCTTCCTGGTGCATTCCTCCAAGCAGCTTTAAGGAAAGTGGTGACAGTGATTCACGTCTTCTGGAAGATCACTGACCCATCTGTCCACGAAAAACACCCGACAAGGGCACAATCCGATCTTGGTAGAACTCCAGAACTGATCTCCTCTGTTGTACACTGTGCCGATCCCGGAGTATGGACCACAGGGTTTATGGACTTCTCTATGGTCTCCTTTGTCGCAGAAAAATCAGTCGTCTCGTATTGCCCCGCGGCTTATCTGCGGGTGCGGCTTATTTGCCAGAAAATTTTCAAAACGTCCCAAAAAACGCGTCCTGCGGCTTATCTGCGGTGCGGCTTATACGCGTGAAATTACGGTATATGATTTTGAGTAGCCTGGTGATTTCATTTACAGTTCAACTTTATTGGCTCATTAGATCTACTTTAAGATGGTGTTTGCAAGGGATCATTTTAGTGTTTACTGCAGCTAAGTCTCGAGGTACCAGAAGCTGTGCATTTGCTTATTCCTGTAATTGGTCTGTCTTCACCCGTAGCGTAGTGAGGAATTTTCTTCAGAGGTGGCTGGGACCTTTGTGTGGGGCTTGTGATGTAATGAGAAAAGAGAGGCACAGGCTGACTGGTTCTGAGCCAGTGATGATCCAGTCTGTTGAGCATTGGCAAATTCTTATGAGCTGACCAAGAAGAAAAACCCCACATGTACCACTTGTCAACTGCTTTTCAGGGAGGGGGCCTAAGCACCCCCAGTCGCTGTACTTATGTACAACTACATTAGACTAACAAAAAATAGCGTGTGTGTGGTAGCCATTTTTCCCGTTTTCGCTTTGTACAAGGAGCTTTCACAACAACTTCGTAACAGTAACATCCCATCATTGTTTTCACTGTGAAAGACAACATAATCATAAAGCATGTGCTGTAACCATGTCTCGTGATCTATACAGCCAACCCTCGATTTATCGGCCGATTTATAAATTCCCTCGTTTTATGAACACTAGCACGTGGAACCAAACTTTTTACATGCATTTTTCCCTCGTTTTGTGAACCTCGATATTCGAATAATGAATGGAATTTCTGGGAACCAACTAGGAGTTGCCCAGCGTTTTTGCCCCCAATTTATGAACGGATCGTTCCGAGGCCAACAAAAACCTTCAAAGGGATTATTCGTGGTCTTACGAATGACGCATGAACAGACAAAACGTTTTCGGGGTATTGCACCCTCGGTTCTTAACCCCTCGAAATACGAACAACAAACGGGTATTTGCAGAAGTGTTCCTGACTTCAATTGATAAATAAGGCGTCCGCTGTCACCCAGAGATTAATAAAGGTAGGTTAAAAACCCCAGAGGAAATCCGAGACCAGTTGAGTGCGAATATGCTGGGATCTCTTCTTTCCAAGATTGACACAGCAGAAGGCATGGTCAAAAGCAAAATTAAACTATTTAGTATTGTATGATAACAGAGCGCGAATGCGCTAACATCTGTGCTTTGTGAGATTGATAGAACAGAAGGCATGGTCAAAAGCAAAATTACACAATATATTGCATTATAAACACCCAACCCAACTCGGAAATACTGTTCCATTTGCTCGATAGTACTCACTTAACGGAATTTTCTATTTATGAATCCCTCGATATATGAACGATTTTTCGGGGAACCGAGGGTGTTCATAAATCGAGGGTTGACGGTAATATAGTAAGAGAGGTGTGAAGGACAAGCTAAAAGGGCACAAGTATGTCAGTGTGATACTGGTCAGTGTAGCATGAGTCTGAGAAACAGATATAGAAAACTCGTGTCCAGTGTCGCCATCTTCATTTTACATCTGGGCTCTTCAGACTCTGGGAAATGTTGTATGTACCTATTTTCAATGCTTCCATCGAAGATTCCCCAAGAAATGCAATGTCATCTACTTGAAAATTTTATAACGTACTGTATACAGTAAAACCTGCGGATAACGATATCTCGTATAACGATATCCCTCGTAAAACGATGGTTGATGATTTTATCGTCACAACATACATTGTTTCTATGGGGAAACGACAGTCATACAACGATGGAGGCCACGGCTCCAAGTACTCGTATAACAATGTCGGGCACTGTCCTGTGCGCGTAACCTCGATAGAGATACAGTAGAATCTCGATTATACGAATCTCACGGGGTAGCGGAAAAAAATAGCATAATCCGAAATTCGTATGAAAAAAATTAAACCAAAATAAAAATTCATTTTCCAATACTGTTGGTGAAAGAGGTCAGTGGTAACGCTTTTATGTCACCGTATTTGACCAATGCTGCTCTAATTCGCGAGATGACTCAAAAGGTAAAGCACGTGCATTTCACCCCCGAGGCACGCGACAGTGTTCCATAGCGAGCTTCTCCTAAAGCAAGCAGGCGTTAGGTGAAGCCGACTTACGGAGCGGTGACGTGTAATATTGCCAGAAGTGGTCCCGATATGTTCCCTGGTGCCCTCCATGAGTTCCGGTCACTGTGTTCCCAAGCCAGTGGGATGTCGCACAGCTTCGCGTTTTCTTTAGCACCTGTTCCTTTTTCTGTTGCTACACGCGGGGGGGGGGGGGGGGGGGGGGGGGGGGACTTTTCGAGGATGCGCTATTTAGGTCAGCCCTCGTTTAACGATGTACCCCGTATAACGGTGGAATTCGCGATTACCGTTAATATCGTTATACGCGGGTTTCACTGTAAACCAAATTGTAGGTTGATCCTGCGTACAGTGCTGGACAAAAGGTTACGGAATACGCTCCTCAGGGTTACACACTAGCAGTGAATGGTTAAGTATGGACTTGCAAACAGGTGACTTGGTTTCCTAGGTATGTGTCTGTAAGTCTGTACGGCCCCATTCACTGCTAGCATGTCACTCTGAGGTAGGAATGCACCGGAGCGTGTTCCGTAAACTTTTGTCCAGCAGTGTACAAGTTGGTCCAATTTTCTGAAGAGAAAACGAAGGAGAAAATGTCACCCATCGACCAGCGCATGAGACGAGGGTAGTGTTAAAAAAAAAACTTACATATCGTCTAGTTTATACGGTACCGTAAAATATCGTTAAATTATTGCGGAGAATTTGTTGATATTCTGTTTTGATGGAGTTTGCTGCTAGACTTCGTAAAGACATGACAGAGCTGAGATCGCCTTTCCTAGACCAGCTCTTTTTGAGGGCATCTGTTGCCCTGCCAATACACCAGCCGACTGCAATAGTGCATGGAGTCTACCTCTGTTTTTCGTCCCTGGCTTTCAACTGGTTTTGACATTGAAGAGGACTGAAATGTGTTGATATTGTGTTAAGATATTGTGTTAATTACACGATGCATACATTGTACCTGGGGTTTCTGGTTTCCGGTGAATTAACTTTTTGGATATTTTTATATAGTTTTTATATACTTTTTATATAAAGTTTTTCTGCCTTCAGGCAGTAGCAAAACGAAGTCCGTGAAGTTTTGATTGGTTATGCAATTTCTTGGGGCATCATGAACCATGTGGGGAATGTGTGAGCGCAGAATGCGTGCACAAAATGAAACATTAGCAGCTTGATTTGCGCATACATAGACATCGTGCACCACTGCACGCTTCTTGAATGTTCCTTCATAATGGCTTCGCAGGGGATATACAGTAGCTGCCCAAAAAATCTGACTTTCCAATTGTTCCAACAAAACTGTTGGCACTGCCGAGCATTGCTTCTAACTGCAATGCAGATTTGTGCCAACCACATTTATTTGAAGGGCGAACCTTGTTGTTCCAAAGATGATGAACCGCAACACTCATTTTCTGTAATTGCAGCACAGCACGCAAGACTACGAAAATTAGTTGCTCTTGGAAATGCTCCCACTCCCATGCATAAAGTACCTATCAGCATGCAGATAAGCAGTGTCATCCTACCACAAGAGGTATGACTTTCCTTTGTGACTCAAAGATGAGGACAATGCCTTGTATCTTATCCCTCAGAAACAGTGTAAGAAGCTCAAGGGCAAGGAAAATCTCTTCTCTGGAAGCACCAAGAAAGAGGTATGCCCCCGTCAGTGATGAAATTTCGTTTACAGTTGTGCAAACTTAAAAAAAACTGAGTGCTCGCTTTTTGTGTCAGTAGTGGCCTATGCAGCCTCAAGATCTGGGTCATACCCATTTTAAGACAGGGTGGGTATGATCACGTGGAAATTGGCAGTTTTGTGTCAAGTCCTATTCCAATTAGAAAATATCAAACCCAAAGTAGGTAACTGTCCACAATTTATTGCAGCACTGTCATTGTTTCACTACGCCTGAAACTTAACTGAACTACTATTCGTGCCTCTGTCTCTTACTTCTAACACTCTGTCCCAGAACATGCCTCCATTTATATTTGTGAGTTATTAATAGCGGACTATTACTAGTGATGTACAGCTAAAATGCGAGTACTTTTGCCAAATTTGATGATTGAACAGTATTTGCACATTGCAGAAGGTGCAGAAAGAAGTGGTAAGTCTATGGATTGACATCCTATACATTTCGTTTTGTGGCATTTCATTGAAACGCTGAAATTCTTCATAAAATCACGTTAGCATTTTTTGCTGGAGTCCAAATTTTACGCTGGAGACTCCATCGTATGAAATGTTTCCGTGCTGAACCAATCTCAAAGTGCCTCTCCTTGTGCAGATTGTGAAAGGCTCAGCAAACATCCTGGATTCCTCAGCACCTCTTCGAAAACGAGGCAAGGAACGAGAGCTACCACGGAAAAAGAAGCTGTCTGTCATGAAAAAGGTGGGGCTGTGAGAATGATGACATTGCAATACATAGTAATAACCACTCTGGAAGGATCTATTAGAAGCCGGGAAAATTAAATTGAGCAACGAAACCCTATTAGAGATACATAGTAAGAATTAGGAAAATGTCCGTCAAACAAGCTTAATAACTTGCAGTTTTATGTCACGTGACAGTACGACCATGAGCAACACCACATTTATTGGCTCACAGATTAATTCTGCCTACCTGAGGGTCCTTTAATGTCTGCTGAAACCTTGCCTGCTTGAGGTTTTGAACAGTAGGATAGATGGATAGGAGCTGCTTATTAGGAGAGGTTGACCATTGGGAGGAGCCTCTCTCAAAGTGCACCATTTGACATCGCACGATGGGTGGCACCAACGCCACCATATTGGTTCAGAGCTATCGCCTTGAAATCTCTCAGTCCGCCACTTTGAAGGAGAGGTAATCTCTCTGTGCTGCCGCAGCACGCCTTTCATCCCGGCCATGTGGGCGCAGCGATGACGGCTCTGACGTTATGGTGGCTCCACATCTCTGGCTGGCGAAAAATCATGAATGGCCAGAATCTCCTCATAAACGTCTCTGGATAAATTATTTGGCATGTATATTGGGCTGCCTAACGCCAGTTGATATTTTGCATATTTTTCCCTTCTGTACAAGCCCAGGGAACCATTATCAGTTGTCCACAGACACAACTGGGAAAGGACCAAAGCATGTTTCAAAGACAAGTTTTTTTGTTTTTTTTTCTAAAGTTGTTGGTGCATACATCACAAAGCAGCTGCCTCTACTGCTATGACTGTTATTAAGTTGTCTGGTCTTGTTCACAAGATTCGCTTTAACAGATTTGCTCTTGTTGTAATGTGCTGCCACCAGTGGGAGTGTGGGTATCTTTTCCTATGTTACACATATCAGTGTCTTAACTGCTCGAGCACGACGAGTGCATGCATTAAATGTTTGAAGCTTGAGAGCCTCGTTTACCCCCGTTGTTCAAGCTTCATTCCATACTAGGACCTAATCGCGATGCAAGCACATTTTTAAGAGGTTATGGGCCTAGGACAATGCATTTTTGAAGTAATGGAATGGCTCGCGACATGCTAGAGGAGCTGCTAGAACGTTGACGAAGCGACACCAGCTCTACTACGCACTGGTTCACGGTGACGTCTTAAGAAGCGATTAGTAAATACCCGGTGACGACCAGGACAGCGTCATTCTGATGATGGGACCCGAATGGGACCCGAAACGTTAACTGTATTTTGTTATGTTTGTTGAAAGCCGGTGCGGTTCAAACTAGTAAAGAAGCGATTAGTTTCAAGGCGCATCTACACAATGAAGTGAACTGATTATGTCTGTGTCAGACGAATTCAAACTTCCAAATCTGTCGCCTGACAATTACCATTCTTGATCGATACGAGTGAGAGCCGCCCTTGTACAGAAGGGATGCTGGTAAACGATCGACCCTGGTGCGCATGTGCGCCAGGGTCGTTCAGTGATGCGCCTTGGTGCATCACTGAACGCATCCAGCGACGACTCAACGCAATCAGCAATCACTCAAGCACCCAAGCACTCATCCACCCAAGCACGCACTCATCCACCCAAGCACGCATTCATCCACTCAAGCATGCACTCATCCACCCAAGGACCGGCCTCGGTGGCTCAGTCGGTAGCGTGTTCGCCTTCTGATCCCGAGATCGCGGGTTCAAACCCGGCCGAGGACGCCAGTAACTTGGTGGCAGGGTACAAGTTGCTTAGACACGTTGTCTTCCGCGAGGGACGTTAAATACGGGGTGTGTGGATGAGTAGGGCCCGGAATTATAGGCGCTAAAAAAGTACGAAATAGGCAGGCATCTAGGCCCTAAAAATCACAAAATAGGCAAATATAGGCAAGATAAATTAAAACCGTTTATTTGCATATCTGTTCATTTTTCTATACATTTCCGCAGTAACAAGAGACAATAAGTGACATCTTTAAATTCTCAAACTTAAAGCTCATCCTGTTCGCCCGCAGGAGTGCCTTGTATCTCGAGAAACTTCGCTCGACGTCACAGGATGTCACAGGCGCGAACTTGAAAGAAAATATTTCCCGTAGGCTCAGCTCTTCAGCTTCAAGATCTGCTTCCTCCCCTCTCAGGATCATCCCAATCTGGAACATTGTTGAGAGCCCCGAATTCTTTCCAATCAACAATTCCATCTTTGCAGCGGCTGTGGACCCCTTCCCTTCCAGTCCGCGAAGCGCCGTGCGCACATGCTGTAGGGTTTTAAATGCTTCGGTTAGGGGAAGTCCTATTGTCTCCAACTTCGTCATACTAGCTGTAAGCGAGCTAAAGTGGGCACTAATGTAAGCCAGGTCCATCTCAATTTCTGGGTTGCTGAAGAGTTCTCTCGCTGCACTTACGGATACAGCATCGTCTGGAAGCTTCTGCAGAACCGCTTTCACAGCGCGAAAGTGCTCAGTATAGTACATGGCCGCACTTAGCCATGTACCCCATCGTGTAAGAACCGGTTGCGGTGGCAGTGGAATACTCGGTGCAAACTCTCGGAAAGCCGCAACTCTGGATGGAGCCTTCAAAAAAACCTTCTTCGTGTTGGAAATTAGTGCGTCCACTTCAGGGAAGGAATAGCGAATGACTTCAGCAACGCGGTGCATGGCATGAACGACACACGTGACGTGAATCATCTTTGAGTACAGCACTTTGAGTCCTTTCCCAGCTTTACACATGTAGGAAGCACCGTCACTCACGAAGAGAAGAACCTTTTCGTACTGTATTTTTCTGGGCCAGAGAAGTTCCAGAGAGGCCGTAAAAAAACGGGCGATAGTTGAATGATTCACTTTCTCTAGGGCCTCAGTGTTCAGTATGATTGGGCGAGATGCTTCATCCTGCTTCAACGCTCCCACGACGAAATTTGCCACATAGCGTCCGCTGGCATCGGTGCTTTCATCCACGGACACCCACACGTAGTTGTCGCCAATCTTGGTCCTGATTTTAGTCAGGGTCTCTTCGTAGCACTCTTTCACGTATCTTTTCCGCAGCGTTGACTCGTCGGGTACGCGTTCCTTCGTATACTTCTCCAAGAAGCACCGGAGATCGCCGTTCGTTAGTTTCCACAAGGGTATATCTGCGGACAAAAACGCTGTGCACAGATCCTTGGAGAATTCGTTACCTTTTGACCGTCCATTGAACGCATCAGCCAGGAGTTGTGGAGTTGCGACCTTCTTCTTGTTGACACTCGAAATGTGCTTCTGGGTGGCGACGTGTTGAACAACATGATACCGCTTCTCACTGGCGACTGCAGTTTCACATGCCGTACAGAAGAGTATGGTTCCGTCTGTTGAAAATACCTCGCCGAATTCGGCAATCCACCGTCTGCAACAGACTGCTGGTGCTGCTTTTCCCTTCGGCATGCTCGGTTTGACGCTGGAATTCCGATGACCGCTGATCGTCGCAATGACTATGTCTGGACCACACTACTTTGGACTACCAAAAGACAAGATAACCTCGCATAGCAGTGAGGTGAACAGTCCAATGACAGGTCGTCTTGGTAGCCTCTTTTTGGGCGACCCGTGCCTTGAGAGAGGCTACCAAAAGGGGGCAATTGTCCTGTACGTGACAATGTAACTGCAGTCCAAAACTAGTAGGTCACTCTTTCGGCCTATAAAGGTCGCGTGCTCTGAGTCAGGCGATGAGTCAAGAGGGCACGGAAATCGAGCTAATGCATTCCTTTTGCTTTTGTTATGCGACTGTAGTGTGACTCACGCCTGCAGGTTTCCCGCGTGGGCCAAAAAAGGCAGTTACGAAACACAACAAGCGGAAAAAAGGCAGTTACGGGACAAAGCTGGCAAAAAGGCAAATAAGCCTGAAAATGTCTCATTTAGGCATTTATAGGCGTTTTCAGGCAAATGCCTACAAATCCGGGCCCTAGTGATGAGCTTTCATCGCACGTTAAAGAACCCTCAGGTGGGCAAAAGCAATCCACAGACCGACCGCTGTGGCGTCGCTCATGATCTCAGTTGTCTCGCGACGTAAACACCCAATTATTAATTAATCATCCACCCAAGCGCTCATCCTCCCTGTTACGCGCATCAGTGTCTTAACAACAAGCGTGCGCAATAAATGTTTTAAGCTTGAGAGCCTCGTTCATCCCATTGTTCCAGCGCCGTCCTATACAAGAACCAGGTCGCACTGCATATACATTTCTAACAAAATGTGAGGGAGAAAAATCTCTTGTTCTTCGTCACATTTAAGGGCAAGGGAAAAGTGTATTTCTTCTGGAACGACTAAAATGGCCTCCAAATCTGTCATCGCACTGTATTGGCTTGATTCTTAAAAAAAAAAAAAGTGAGGGATGCACCAAAGGGAACAGACGTTCTTGTAGTGCCACACTTCAGATTTCTTTCAGAATTAAAAAGTTCATCAGACAGGATTATGAGGACAGTGAACCAGGGAGTCATTAGTGTGGCCATAAGGTAGTACACTTATAGCGAATTCAGCTGGTCGTTTTCGTGCAGCGCACTGCATAGTGTACCAGTGTGGGTTCAGCCTACAAATGAACTGAGAGCAAACAGAAGGACCAATGAAACGCGATGCACACAATTGAGGCAGCCGTCTGGCATGCATACTCAAGCCAGTGCAACTTTTTCAGAACTACAACGACCAGCTGAATTTGCTATTAACGAAGAATACTATATCGAAGAATATTGTCATTTTATTGTAATTGACAAAAGTCTTTTCCCTATTTAAAAACCTATCTCTGCAGTTAGTGCAGACACCTTGTATGCATACAGGCTGTTAAAAGATTTCTATTAAAAAAATCCACCTACTATCTGAGAATTATAAGGCCAACAATATTTATGTTCAGCAAACTTTGACCACTTATGACCACTATGATCAAGTTTTTCTTGTAACAAATTGAATTTTCTGAACTGAACTCTGAGATCAGCCAAGTGATCATGGCTTTCTCTCTTTCTTCTTTTTTTGACAGGAACATTAGGCACATGCTGGATTTACCCCATCTAATTACAAAATGCATTCCCTGCTACAATGGTAATAGCCAGAAAAAGTGATATTAATCTGTTGACAGTTCTTTGTCAAGTTAATGTAAGAAGTGCTGGTGGGGAAAACAGTCACCCTCCTATTCCTTTCTGCTTCTCACTGTTGTTTCAGACAACTGGCATGTACCATGATAACCATGCTGCTACTACCATGCTACACATCTTGAGATGATGAATTTTGAACTTTTCTTCTTTTTTTTCAGTTATTGCCATTGTAATGGAATATAGTTTGTAACAGAATTAGATAAATCCAACATGTGGGTTCTGCTTCTGGGAAATTACAGAGTTCAATTCAGGAAATTCAGTTTGTTGCACCAGAGAGTTGATAGAATTTTGTGACAAACGTTGAATGAAGGCAAATACTGTGGACACCATAATTTTGGGCTAAATTGACTTTTTAATACAATTTTTAATAGAGATGGGACGAATCCAAAATTTTCCGAATGCGAATCCGAATCTGAGGAAGGTTCTACGAATCCACAAATCTTACGAATCTCGAATCTTTCGAATCCTTTTTTAAAAAGATTTTAAAAAGCCAAGAAAAGGAAAAACACTTCTAGTAAAAAGTGTTTTAAAGCAGAATATGATACCTTCGTTTAACGAAAAACAAATAATGCTTCAGTTTGAGGAGAAAATATACCCATATAGTTCTTCTTAAACATAATATATTTACAGTGTTGTTCTTCGACTGCAAGAAATGCCTAAATTCTCGAGTCTGAATTATTTTCATAAAACTAAGCAACATCACAAGCAAAACCAGGTTACTTTTAAACTTGTAATGTAACAGTTCCTGCCTGAACTCTTTCAGTCCAGAGCAATGTAAACAAACAAACAAGAAAACACCCGTCGGCCAATGAGGCTTTTGGCGGACTCCAGAGGCGCCAATTTGAAAAAGAAACAAACAACCGTGGTTGGTCGATTCGAATGATTCGATTGGCTGTTTTGGGCACTGGGATTCGGACTCACGAATCTCGAATCCCTGCCTAGGATTCGAGGATTAGTGAATTCGCGGATTCGGTTGGCACATCCATAATTTTTAACATGCTCGGTGAATCACCTCATCTAATTGTGTTGTGTTCCTTCTTGATCTTTTGTTTGTTTGTCAGAACATTGCCAAAATGGCATGTTGCTGTTTTTATGAAATTGACATCTGTACAGTTTCTCTGGTGGCTTAATTTTGTACAGTGTTTTTATACTTTTCCATCAACTTTGAAGTCACGCCTTGTTCATCGTAACACTTTTGGTGCAACCATTTTGCTTTTCGTAATGGTTTTCATTCATAGCAGCTTTTGCTACATTAAAAGTCCCCTCATCATGGTCATATTTTTGTGGAACAATATACCTCATTTATTTTATTGTGCCTAGAATAAATGGAATATTAACATGTTTCCCACAGTTCACACTTTAGAGACTGTATGCGTGTGTTTAATGTGCACATTAATTTGCAGATAATTCTCAAGGAACGAGAACAGCGAAAACAGCTCATAGGAAAAATGAAACAGGCAGCCACATTGAGACAACAGCTCATAGAGAATTCTGCAGCCTTAGAAGAGAGCATTGTGGAAGACAAGTTGACATCTCATGGCCGGCAGAGGTACACACTTCACTCCAAGAATTTTAGGGAGTAAGTATACTTCAATTAGTAGTAATAATAATTCCAGATTTTTAGTTTCTATGTCATGAGACAGCTACACACGGACACAGCATCCATTATTTAACGTCCCTCTTTTTTGGGTGATGTGCCAAGGAACTCCACACACCATAGGATGACTATGTGATCATGTTGCCAATATTTACCATAACTAGCAGATTACCTTTGGTTAGCGAATGACTTAAAATACTGTAGCTTATTTTGTACAAAGGGATGAAGCTGTTGATTAAAAGTTTTGTCTTCTATGAAGGATTAGTGTGTATCGCAATGATTAATGTTTTCGTCTCTTATTATGTGCTCTTTGGCCTTTGTTGCCTTTGTGCCATTAAACACATAATATCTCTCTCTCTCTTTTATTATGTTGTAGGGACCCCCTGGGTTACTTCTGTGTTTGTAACAGCTGTAGGGTATGGTGACAATACACATAAATGAGAAGTGCGTGAATATTGAAATATTCGATTATGGGTATCTGCAAAATGGCCCTTCGAATATTGAATCAAATATCACATCATAGGATAAAGGCTTAGGATAAAGGATGATACGAAGGCAGAATAAATAGGCGATGTCAAGTTGCCGGTGGTGAGTCAATCAAAGAGTAATATTAAACGGTAGGAACAACTTATTTATTTACACATGGTAAACAAGACTTTCGTGCACGAGACGGTAACCTGATAAAGGATGAATAAAAACAATTAAGTCTTAGAAGCAAGCATGGTCTCAGCTGTCAGGGTGTCTACCAACCTGGAAAACCTGGAAAACAAGGAATTGTCAGGGATGCTGTGGCATGGCGGATGGAGCTGTTAACTACAGGGTTAGTATAGCATATGTTACACACTTCGTTCGCATCATCAAAATAGAAGACGAGGTTTAGCAAAACCAAAACTTTGCAGACTGGTAGCCATTTATCTGAACTTCTGTTGGAATTTTTTGTGAGCTTTATGGTCCTGTCGAAAAAAAATTAAAAATGAAGCAAAATCTTGCTCTGTGCACATTCTATGGCCCATCTCACTCAAAAGCTGCCATTTTCTCCCGTGTGTGCTTCGTTTTCATTTCACCACACAGGTGGCACCAACATAAAGAACAAGAGGATTGGGGCATAACGTCAAAATGGGCATGTCACACCATTCTAGGCAGAGCCTACGTGAAATGACGTGAATGTGAAGCCGACACAAGAAGAAATTGGGATGTTTGTGTGGGGTAGGCCTTTGAAACTTCATGGGGTGAGATTCTGCTTGGTTTTTACTTTTCTTTCTACACGACCATAGCGCTTACAAAAAATTCCAATGAAATTTAGGACAAATGGCTATCAGTCTGCAAAGTTGGGGGTGAGCCAAACCCAGTCTTCTATTTTTACAGTGCAATCAAAATGTAATGTTTGCTAGGCTAACCCTGTAGAATGTAAGGCCTCATGCAAATGTTCACAGTTTACTGACGATCAAGTGCTGTGCTGGAGACGAGACAATATTTCGCAGGTAGCGTACTGTGGTTTTGCTTGCTATTGAAGGGGCGTGCTTTAATGGAGACAACTGTGTACCAGTTTCAGTTTCGGTTAGCAAATGCGTGGCTACGCATTTGTAGATGAACACAACCTCGAAAGTTTTGTGCATCACTTTGTAGCTGTTGTACTATTCACTTTCATCGCCATTGTGCAGCGTGCAGGTTCGAAGATGTGGTTAGATTTTTGCGCCAACGTTAGCTAGAGTTTCAACTGGTCTCTACATGAATGTCATTTTCCTGATTGTTGGAAGACCTCCATTATTGTGCTCATTCTTAAATCAGGGACAGCTGTTGACATCACCAACTATAGGCCTATATCTCTCCTATCTTGCCTTTCTAAAATGTTTGAGAAGGTGATCTATAAGCATCTGTGCTCTTTCTTTCGTTCAAAACTGTCTGTCGAACAGCACGTTTTTGTAACCAGCTGTTCTATTGAAACTAACCTGGTTACGTTTCTGCATTTTGTTGGTGAATGCTTATCTAATCAACAGCAAATAGAGGCTGTCTATTTTGATTTATCTGAAGCATTTGACATTATTAGTCACTTACTTCTCTTGCAAAAGCTATGTAACTTTGGGTAACTAACTGTTGTAATTTGTAACTATGTAACCCTCGAGATGTGTGTGCCTGGGGTTCTTCTTCTCTCAGTAACAGGAAGAATGTTGTGCGCATACGTGGTTGCTTATCATCGGTTTTTGATCTCATTGTCCTGATTCCACAGGCATCTGTGTCATGACCTCTGCTTTTTAATGTGTTTGTGAATTACATAGCTTAAGGGTTGGATATTCCATCCTGCGAGCAGGTGTGTATGTAGGGGGATCACAATAGGTAACCAGGTCACGTCACCATGTTCCAACGTATAGTAGCACTGAATTCTAGGTGCTGGAGGTAGGCTAGATTTCACTCTCTTAGCCAATGACAGAGCCCACTGAGACAAGCAGCAGCTTGCGAAGGAACGGGTTACTGGAACATCAGTGACCTCACGGAGCATTGCAGCACCGGAAACATAGTGTGCACGTGAAATAGAATATTGTTGGTTTTTGGTACAATTTGAACTGGCTATCTCTGATTTCACAAGTGGGAATATGATTAGAATTGACCTCACTTCTCGATATTACATCAAAATCTATGTATAAGCATCACACGTTCTAAATGCAACGTCAAAATGACATGTCGCTATTGTCGCCAGGAGATCACAGTGCAGGGCATGAGGGTGATTTCCTTTTTTTCTGACAACAGTTCTTTGAAAACATTCACTGTTGGCAACCTATCACGATGCATTTTAAAAAGTGCGCCTCGTATACCTGTTTATTGCCCCTTTATGTGATTCCAAGGACTTCACAAAAGCCCTTTTGAGGATGCAGACAATTGGGTTACGGTAATCTAACTGTTGGACCCGAGGCCGCACAGCGTGGCTCATTCCTTATTATGCGGTCATTTGTAAAACCAGACTTTAAAATGATTATATTTTCGTCTATGTTTAAATCATGTTCTGGGAGACTAAAATTGATCGTTTATTATCGTTATGATCGTTTATTGATTGTCACGGGAATATTTGTTTCGTTTGCAAGCAGCTAATGTGGATGATGGCATGCAATGCCAAATGCTTTGAAGTCCTTTCAAGTTCTTTGTGGCTTTTCATGGAGTAGTTCCTTCAGAATGTGGTCAATGGCTTCTATGTTCCAATAGAACGTGCAGGATCTGAACGTGGAGATAGATATAAAACGACTTCATTGTAAAACACGTCTGTTGAATTCCAAAATGCTGGGTCAATGAAGTTGCAAACTTATTCAACATGGCTTGTTCATAAGGTAGTGTTGTCATGCCTAGCATCTTCCTTTTTAAATTTTCAACTTTGTTCAACTTTGTTGTAACTTTGTTCTCCTAATGTGTATGCTTCTAAAGGTAAATCCAAGCTGCTTGAATTGGCTGTGTGAGAGCGTGTCTTACTTACATTAATCTTATTGGATCCATCTTTAGGTGTTTTGGATGTAACGTGTGTTCTATTATGTGTTAGAGCATTGACTGGCTTCCTTTGTAGGTATTGTGACCATCTGCTAAGCAAAGAAATCAACGATGTTTCAAAGAAGCTGATATCGGACTTGGTTCTATTTCAAGATCGTTTGCATCTAAAAGACCCAGTGAAGGTAAGGTACTCTGTATTCTCTCTCACAGCTCTCAATTCACTCCTACCGTCTTAAAAATGCACAACATGATACCTATAAGTGCCACTCTTTGATAATTGAACTCATCAACACACAAGCAAAAGTACAGACAGCAGTCTAAATGAGAGATTGTGGAAAGGATAAACATGCTTCCATGCTATCTGAGCAAAATTCTAGCATGCTGAGGAAAATCCCTGCGAGTTATGATTAGGTTTCCTCTTTTGAGCCATTGTAAGTTTTGAGACCTTTCGAAACGCCGGCGAATTAGTGCGCAACCAAATTAAGAGTTTGAATTGGCTTATAACATTGAAATAACGGAATAATTTCTCTTGGTCACCTATGTTTGCCCTGCCTAGTAATACCTTGGAAAATATTATCACCGAAAACAAGAAACCATATGAATGCAACACTAAAAAAACGGCGAGCTGGTGCAACTGTGAGATGGGCTTGAGCTTGAGGAACATGTGTTAAAACGGACAAAGGGCAGAGAACCAGACAAGACAAGCTCATGACCTCTCTGTCCTCTGTCTGTTTTGATGCATCTTCCTCAAGCTCAAGGTTCCCCATCTCACAAGAAACCCTGGTTACGATGTTTTTAGTAGCACAACTGACATGCTATCGGCAACGTGTAGATCCATGTCTGGCATTCATTAACTTTTTGTGCAGTTGCCACACTTTCATTGTTGCTTGGGTGTTGGTAAAGCTTTAACTTTAATTTAGTTGAACAAGTTTTTCGGAATTAGAATCTACTTGGATGAACGCAATTTGGGGAGGAATTGGAGTCTATTCACTTTTCTCCAAAGCCTACTTGACTTATAGATGAAGTGATCATTTATACTTACATGTAGTGCATCGTATTCATAAAAACAGGTTATTTTTCCTGAATTTTTCATCCTGAACCTATATCTGTGCTTTTTTTATGAAACCATCCTACTGCGTGTGATATACACATTGTGCCTTTGTGGAATGTGACATTTCACTCATAATTCAGCTGGCTGTGCTGTTCGTCTCACAAAAACATCCTGGTGGATAAAATAATGCTACACATGTAGAGTCCCTCTCAATGGACACCCTCTGGGGCACCTATTATATATAGAGGCTGAAGTTTTAGGGTTTTACCCGATTCTTCCCCGAATTTGCACCCCGAATTGAAGGTTGCCTTTTTAGGGTGAAACCCGATTTTTACCAGGCAAATTGCCCTCTCTGGGATGTCTGTAGGAATGCACCAACTTACTTGTTTGGCAGAAAAATGTAGTTACATCACTGTTTGTACCAAATCGCTACAGTTAGTTTGAATAACGGAGCCCTATTTCTCCCCGATTTTAGCGCAATGGAAGTTTTTTCACCCGAATTCGCATGAATTTAGTGCACACGTTTTTTTACCCGATTTTTACCCCCCGAATTTAGAAAAAAATATTTCCCGAAAACTTCAGGCTCTAATTATATATGTGCATACATGTTTCATGTTGCGGTGCTGTCATCTTGTTTTGCACTTTTATATGGAAAGCTATGGGAAAAGCTGTGTTCTTCGTCTGTCGTACAGCAGCTTCTATGAATGGAAACAAACTGATGAACATGAATAATGTTTGTCCTTACAATAGACATGCCAGTTACATAGGATTTCTTGTTCTGTGCAATCCACGAGAAGCAGTTCCGACGTTGGGAGCATGATCAGCAGAAGCGTTTCTCGTTGTTCCGCTTTTATTGAGTCACCTCATTCATTTTGGTCACACTTTTGCTTTTGAGAGCATTTCAAAAAAGAAAACACTGTTTCGCTATTCTGCATGTTCCTTCTTTGTGCTCTCTTCTTCGAAATTCTAAGTTTGGCTAAAAATTAGAAAAGCTAGACTACAAGCGCTGCTGTTACATGCACTTTTAATTCCTTCGAATGTGCCTAGTTGAGGATGGGACACAGATGTATTGTTCCCAACTGCAGCAGTGGGTACTGGTCATACAAAGCCAAGGTGTTCAGCTGTAGGGCTCCCAGGGATGCACAACGTTTGCGGGTGTTGGCTAAGGCAATTCCTGTGCAGATGAACAGCTTACGTCTGCCAACTATGTTTGCGAGAAACATTTTGGAGATGACTCGATCAAATGGAGGTGGTACTATGGTGAACTCAGAGGGGAGGTTATAGTAGACATTCCGAAGAGGCGGCCTGTGCTACTTCCAGAAGCTGTGCCTTGTATCTTCCCAGGATGCCCACCTTTCTTGTCTTCCCTGAAGAAAAGAAGGAAACCACCAAAAAGCCACCCATATACCGAGGGAGTCTGGAAAATTGTGACGGCCAGCCCGACAATATCAGTGATGCTGGCAGGAGGATACAAGTGACAGAGTGTCAGATGGCTTCCTCGATATGTGAGATTCCCAAGCCTGTGGAATATGCTTTGCCTCTGCATGGAAATGAAAGTATCGCTGAGACCGATGTGTCATATGTTAAAGAAAGCACCACTTTCCTTCCTTGTGCCTTAGACGTGCATTTGCAAATGTGTGGTGTGAAGCAAGAATGCCTCACTTGATAGTGAGGCATTCTTGCTTTATAGATTCACAGAAGCAATGCCAGCCATGTTGTCTAGTCAAGCATGGTGTCGTCAGGAGATTCGCATGGATGGATTCGAAAATGTTTGTTTCATTGAACTGAGGAAGGTGTCAGCAACATCGCCACTTTTTTTAACAAGAGCCTGGAGGTGAAGATAAGTCTTGTAAGCTTGAAATTGAAACAATATGTGCTGGAGCATGAGGTCACAGTTTTACAGGCTCACAGCCAAATTCAGGAGGTACCAGTCTTCATGGGCGTGCTTGACACGTTTCACAACAAACCTGTCTGTTCTGGTGGTACTTCACAGGAAGCATTTCCTGACATCCAACTGGAATGTGCCTCCTTCGACAGGACTGGACTTTGATGGCACAAGAGGTGCCCTCTTATTGACGTTGCAGAAACACAATGCTCATTGTGCAAAGGATTGAATAACACACTACATGTCCACAAGGCACAAAAAAATAAATGACGCTAACAGGTAGTCGTAAGATTTCCAAGTCCCAATTTCCCATTCTCAGTCAGTTAGTGCTACAAGCAATAGTACATCTGGAAAATGCAGGCCCAGTAGTGGACAGCATTGTATGTGACGAGGCCAGCACTAACAGAAAAATGTGGACTGGATTTGGCATTGATGGGAAACTTTGTGCGACCAAATACTTTTTGAGCACCCAATGAATGGGCAGAGGAAGGTGGATGTTCTTTCCGACGTTCCACATCTTTTTTAAATGCATTAGAAACAGACTACTAAAACAGCGTCTCTTGAAAGTGAGTGGAAAGTGGAGTGGGTGCAGCAGTCATTTTATGATGCTGTATATAAAGAAGACAGCAAAAATGCTGGTGCCTCGAAGGTATGCCTGAAGATAATGCACCACCATATGAGTCCATCAAGTTTGGATTTAATGCACGTAAAACTCGCTCTCGTGTTATGTGCTGTTGCTAAGCTGAGCAACAGGATAACAACAGGTTCTGGAGCGGAGGAAAGAAGCTTTATTTCGCCGCTGCGCTCTTCAAGTAGCAACCCACGATACCCAAGCAGCACAATGTACTGAAAGTCGGGTGCAATAGGGGTGGACGGGTAGGTGGAAGGCCTTGAACAGACTTGTGAAACTAAAGACCATTGATAAGACACATACCGTCCACCCTTATTGCACTCGACTTTCAGTACATTGTGCTGCTTGGGTACACATGTCAAGGTCAGGCACGTGACAAACGATATCAAGCGGAAAGAGGGGAATGCAACAAGATTGAACAGCTGATGTGATAACACTACACTATGCTCGCAGCACGAAGGTTCAGCCGTTCAATGGCAGCCGGAATCAAGTGCTATACTGAGAGGAAGGTTCTAAACAAGTGCAACACTATGGGGACGATATCATTCTCAGAAATGGTGAACAATCTTGTTTGATGCCATGAACAGGTGGCATGAAGGTGAAGGAGTTTGTGGTGGTAGCTTGGATCTTTCTGTCATGAGAGGGTCACTGCAATGGATTGATGACTGGGAGTGGGATCTCCACTCTGGAGTAATAACTAAGGATGTGTTTCTTGCTCCGTCAACAGCAATCTTCGGGTAATAATGCTCTCTACTTTAGTCCTGATCGAGTATCTCTTGAACGAATGTCATTACACTTGTATTCTGATTGCCAAATGCAACCAAGATGCCCTTGAACGATTCTTTGGAAAAACCCGACAAGCTGCCTGTGAAAATTATCATCCTGACATGCCGACATTTCTTCGGCTCTATCGGATGCTCGCACTGTACAGCTTGCTCAGGGCACCAAAGTTGAGTACTGCGGGGTACGAGAGGAGGGACCAGTGCTCAATTTTTCTGGATTATAAGAAATCTTGAAGAATACGGATCATGAGGAAAGTTACATGGAAGAGCTGAAAACAAAAATGGAAGGCCTGATAGAAACAGAAGAGTGTGAATGTCATGATATTGAGCAAAATGAGCACAACAATGCCAAAGTTGCTGACGCGGTGTTGTATTACGTCACAGGATTCATCACCAGAAAATGTTCATGAAGAAAACGTTCCTATGTGAAAAACGCAGGCAATCCCTAAGTGGGCTGATGAAAACGGCTTCAAGTTTTCCGCGCAAAAGACAGCGTGTGTTGTTTTTACGAGGAGGAGAGGCACATTTGCCGAGCCCTCGCTGCTCCTCGGTGGCAACACACTACCAGTTTGTGATGAGCAAAAATTTCCGGGGGTGGTGTTTGACAAGAAGTTGTCTTTTGTGCCACACATAAACTATATAAAACACAAGTGCCTGAAGTCCTCCAACATACTCAAAGTTTTATCCCATCGATCGTGGGGAGCCGACAAAGTCACACTGTTGCGGGTCTACGACTCGGTTGTGCGATCGGTAATGGAGTACGGGAGTGTCGTGTATGGCTAGGCGCGGCCTTCGGCATTGAAGGTGTTGGACCCCATCCACCACGAAGGCATCCGAATCGCCACCGGTGCCTTCCAGACGTCCCCTGTGAAGAGTTTGTATGTTGAGGGCAATGAATGGTCGCTCGAGAGACTGAGACAATTTGAACATGTGAAGGCTGCGCTAAAGTACAGATGCCAGGGCGATGACCCAGTTTTACACTGTAGTATGAACCCCATTCTGGAGCAACTCTTCCTTGCAAAGCCCTCTGTTGTACCCTCGTTTCTGCTTTGCGTGCAGGCGGCGAGTTCCCGTGTGGGATTCAGTCCCTTTGGCGTTCCCCTGCAGCAGGCAGTCCTCGATGCTGCCCCTTGGCAGAGACACCTAATACAATCTAACTTAAAAATGACACAGTTTGACAAACAATCCACTGCACACACTGTCATTCTCCAGGAATTCCTGGAGATTCACCATGACTTCGGAAACCACCATGCTATCTACACTGATGGGACCAAAGTAAGCAATGGTGTGGCGGCCGTTGCCCTTGAAGGTGATTCTATTATGATGGCACGCCTGAACATGAACGCCACAGTTTTCACTGCAGAGCTTTACGCGACTCTCCTGGCTCTGCAGCACATTCAACGAAATGACCTTCAAAATTCAGTAATGTAGTCCGATTCGCTAAGCTCTGTGCGTGCGCTCATGCTCTGACAGCAAGAATCACCTCGTCAAGCGAGTACGGGCGCTTGCGACTCAACTTTGTTCCCGAGCCTTTTCATTCTGTCTCTGCTGGGTCCCCAGCCACACTGGGATCCTGGGGAACGAACGAGCCGACCGTGAGGCTCGGCGAGCGTTGGCACAAGAGGAGTCAGCTCTAGGACTACCCTACCAAGACATACTGCCAGTGTGTTAAAGAGAGCTGTCTACACACAATGGCAGCAGAAGTGGGACATGGAAGAAAATAACAAGCTACACGTCACACAGCCACACGTTTCCCCCCCGCAACGGACTGAACACATCAACAGATCCTCCAAAGTTCTTAGTGTAGATGTCCGAAGTAGATGTTCAACATTGCTCCGCTTTTAGCCTTTGTCACCCAACTCCTCATGTAAATCTCTCATCCTGGATCACCTCATCGCTCACAGTTGTAGATAGCTTTTAACTGCCACACTCACTTGTTATCGTCATCCTCCTCTCTCTCTTATCCTGTACCATCTCATCGCTCATACCTGTAGATAGCTTTTAACTACCACATTCTCTCTCTCACATCATCTCTCCCATAATCATCTCCCACACGCTCACCATAGTTTGGCGCTCTATGGCCTTTGTTGCCTTTGTGCCATTAAACCCATAATATCTCTCTCTCTCCCCTTTCGGTTGAGATATCAACCATGCAGGAGGCATCCATCACACTTTGCAAGACAAGTGGTTCTCTCACTCACCCAACCGCGCAGCTCTACAAAATACTTGTTGCGTAGATTTTTTCTAGGAAAACATCGCACGAATTTAGTGCACACGTTTACTTACCTGATTTTTACCTCCCGAATTTAGAAAAAAATATTTCCCGAAAACTTCGGGCCGTAGATATAAGACACATGGCGTGCATATGTATGTTCTGTGCAACAACAAGAGGCTTAAAATCACGGACGGAAGCACATTTGGGAGTGACGGTGTAATGGCAATTTAAATATGCAGCAGTTACATATGCCCAAGTCTGCCATCCGCACGCCATTCTGCTCCTATTGACGTGTCAAGTGCCATAATCGTGTTATAACTAGGGTTCCGCGTTTTCGGTTTTAATCGAAAAGCATCGAAAAACATACGCCGGCTAATTTTTCCCTAATTCGGTTTTAATCGAAAAAAATTGTCAAATGCAGAGGAACATTCCGGAGACCATAACAGACAAATTGCTGCGCATGCCCAGTTTAAGATTCCAACATGCCAAGCAGGCTTTCCTTTATTACGCTTCTTTTCTCGATATTTGCTACGGTTGGATGACCTGCGACCACATTGAGTGTTCCAGGGTCAATCCTGTTGTCCCGGATCGGGTGCGCTCGTCGGAATCTCATTCTTCTGCCATCGTAGGTGCCCTACCGCGCTTGTGAACCTTTTAGGGACGTGACGTCAAGTAGGATCTCGGTCACTGGCCTTCAGTTGTTTAGTGGAGAGGTTACGACAGTACATGCTTTAGTACACACACCTCCACTTTTCACGTACGGCAGTCCTGTCTTTCCAAGGCACCCATGATGGGACGAAAAACAGGGTGTCTACCAACCTGGAAAACAGGGAATAGTCAGGGAATTTTGATGTGACTGGAAAAGTCAGGGAATTGTCAGGGAATTTGGCAAAAAAGCAGCTGAAGTCAGGGAAAATCGCAGACAAGTGCCGTGATGATGCGCGGTGAATTGCGAGTGCCGACCAGTCGTTGAGAGGCGATGCCGCAGCAACGTTACTGCGAGTAGCAGTTCACCGGTATGACAAGCTCTGATGCAGAAAAGTAGGGTAGCCTCACTAATACTTAATAAATGGTCTGTTTTATGTTGGGTCTGGTATCAAAACGTATGAGCAGGCACCAAGTTCCCTTTTGTTTTTGTCAGGGAATTCGCTTGAAATAGTCAGTGAAAACCTGGAAAAGTCAGGGAATTTGAAGGCTGCAGTTTGGTAGACACCCTGAAGAAGGAAGAGGGCCTCGGACAATGTTTACGAAAATCAAGATTTTGAACCCTTGAGCAAGGAAGATGTTGTCGTATGCAAGTATTGTCGCGCGACAGTTACTGTGGGCTGTGGAAGAGGTGCGGCGCGCATATCGGAGCACGTGCAATCGCGGTGCTACGTGAATCCGAAGAATCCTCGTAACGAACAATGTGAGCAAACGCTTTCCGGTCATTTCTTGCAGCACTTATAGAACTCGAACTGGTACTTCGTAAAACTGGTAATTCGCATTGGTTGTTTTTGTTAAGGCTGCGTTAGACACGCACGGCACTGTAATTACACTGTAATCTCACTGTACACGCAAGGAAAAACATCGAAAAACTCAGATTTCTCGAAAATCAATAAACGTTGAAAAACATACGCCGAATCCACCCACAAATAAACATGGAAAATGCGGAGCCCTAGTTATAACATAGTGTAATCGCACTTTTCACGGCTTGTGTAGACTGCAACCAAAATTAGCAGCATTGGCGTCTGCCTTCAAAGGCAGTACTACGTGGACTAGCATAAGAAATGTGCTTGGCCATAAATCTGTTTCCAATCATTTATTTATTTGAAAGTGCTTTGCCATCATCGACTTTGTTCAAGAGAAACCGAGCTGCCCGCAAACGCAAACTGCTGAGGCAGCGGGCCAATGGCAGCGCTTAGGGCGCCATCCAAGCGACAGCATCAAGTGCGAGCTTCATCAGATTTGCATTCTCGTGCAACAGATGCCGCTGTGAGCTGAAGCATGCTCCTCGTACTTTCTGTGGTCGCAGGAGAAAGCCAAGTTTCACCTCCTAGCCTTCTTCCTCTGTTTCAGGCACTTGTCTCCCATTTCACACGGTACCCCCCTTGTTAAAGGGAACATGAAACAATATTTGACGAGGCCACAATCGTTTTTAATATGTTCCCCTGTACTAAAGCATTCACTCTGGGAAATATGAAGTTGAAAATCATTCAAATAGCAAAAATATTCTATATATACCACGGGCGTGAATGGCAGCTGCTACGGCCCGCCTCGGAGGCGAAGTGGCCGTGACATCATACACAGAAATATGTTGCCGACTCGCGGATGGGCATTTGCGAGCAAACTTCAAAATACAGTAGAATCTCGATGATACGAATCTCATGGGGTAGCGGAAAAAATTTGTATCATCCGAACTTCGTATCAAACGAATTAAACCAAAATAAAAATTGAGGCAAGAAAACAGACAGTGACTGTTCATTTTCCGTTACTGTCAATGAAAGAGGTCGGTTGTAACGCTTTTGTGTATCCGTTTTTGGCGAATGCTGCCCAAACACACGAGATGATTCAAAAGATAGCACGTGCTTTTCACCCGCGAGTCGCGCGACAGTGATCTAAAGCAAGCTTCTCCTAAAGCAAGCAGGCGTTAGATGATAGTAACTAAGGGATCATGAGAACGGTTTCCTGCAGAGTACTCGGAATTCTCGAAAATTATTTCATGGTCCCTTTAACAACATGGGTGAGGGTCTCATTCCCCTGCTCATACTGCACTAGCCCTGGCAATGTCTAAAATGCCCCTCATAATAGCTGCCCACAATGTGGAGGCGACCACTGGCAAATGTGCGCGATGCCTCAAAGGGAGCACTTGGTTCAAACCCTTGAATACCCTGGAATTTGAAAATGCCTTTTTCGAGGTTTGGAAGACCCTAAAACTTTCCACAGTCCTTGAAAACACCTGATTTTGAATCTTTTTCGCATTCTTATGTTGCTGTCCATGCGAATTCCTCGTGTACCAAGTCGGAACTGCAGTTTTGTAACCACAGGAGTTGGTACTCGTTACAGTAGGACTCTGCAGTGGAAAACGGAATTTCGAGAAATGAATGGTGCCCTTCGTTGTATTTGTCAACCTCCCTTCTCAGTCACATTTCTGAACACATCACTATATGTGCAATCCTCTCATATTCTCTCATGTGACACTAGTAGCTTATAAATATTTTTGTGGTGGTTGCCCTGGTGACAAAATTGTGTTTTACATCCCAGGCAAAATGACTGCTGAGCCTCAAAAGATTCTTGAAAGACCCTCGAATTGTTTTGTCCCAGAATTCAGTGGGAACAATGCCAGAGCGATTAAATGTCCTTTCAGATAGACACCCTGCTGATTTAAAGATTTTTAGTCGTGTAATTGCGCAGCATTTTGGGGGAAACAGTTCTGAAATTGACGATAAGTAGCTGACTCTTTCCAAAGAGGGTCCCACCTGGATGGGCATGAAATGTTTTCTCTTAAATATAGTTTGCCTAAGCAAGGCTGTTATTCTGTGAAAATTTTTCAAACGTGCCATAGTTTCTGCAGAAAATTACATTTTTCCTGTCCACTCGAGAAAATTGAAAAAAGACTGCTTATTTGAAAAGAAAAGGTAAAACTGGTGTGACGTTTCTTACACTGAAACCCACCAGAACTTCCCTCAGAATCAGAAAGTGTATTGCGAGGACAAGACCGTGTTTATTTTCAGTGGAACGCTGTGGAGACTGCTTGTGCATCGCAGGATTTTTAAATGATATTTCATTAGCTATTCTGTCTCACTTGAAGTGATATGTGCCTAGATGTGCAGCGATTTATATTTCAAATTGTATTAGCATTTTTAATGTGTATTCTATCTCTAGCTACGCTATCTTGTACTGAAGGAGTATCTATGGTTTTCAGGTGAACTTCTTAGCAACAAAGGCTCTTATACAAGGTGGTTGTGCTTTATTTTCAGGCAAGAAGCAAACGTCGCCTTGTCTATGGACTCAAGGAAGTCAGGAGGTATCTGAGCTTAAACAAGCTAAAATGCATAATATTTGCCCCCGACATCGAAGAGGTCAAAGCTGAAGGTACGAAATTTGTTGTGGTTTGTTCAACTCCACATGGAAACACAGTGGTAGCTAGTGATGTCGGGAACCTGTCGAGATTCACATTTGCAAAAGCAAAAGGTTCAATGTTTTTTGCGCATCCACGTCATTTTATCCCGAAGCGGAAGGATCTGTTTTCTGACTCGAATAGTGGCTAGTAGTTTAAGTGGATCTGTTGCTTAACTGAAACAACTGCCACAGACTTGTTTAGTTTTGTATTTATGCAACGCAAAGATGTTCCCATTAATAGGCTACTTCAGAAAATTCCAGAGTGCTTAACACCACTTTGAACTATGGGAACTTATCAACCAAAAAGTAGGAGAGGGTCTCCAAACCGTTTCGATTTCTCCTCTCTCATCCTATTGTCCACGACATGTCAAGGTCAATGAAAACGAAATGTGAAGGGCTGTTATCCTTTCCCCCATGACAGTAAGCCCACAGGATGCAACACCTACACAAGGAACACTGGGATTTCCTAAAATTGTGAATTGGAATCAAAGTTTTGGTACCTCCTAGTACATAAACAGAACTCACTGGGCAGGTTGTGGGTTTTTAGGTGCTCACCAAGTTTTTCTGAGTGCGTTCAGTACAGTTGAGCTTGTTTATAACGATACTGATGGGAAGACAGAATCCGATTATGTCAGATTCATCATTATATACGAGTTTCCCATGAAGTTGCCGGTCGGCATCACGTCAACGAAGTAGAACGCCACTGAGCATGCAGATTTAGTGGGAGTGCAAACGCACTTTATCTAGCCCTAAATTGACACAGCTTTGTGTTAAATGCTACCACAGCTCCTAACATTTTCAGATTGATGACAATGTCCATTGCTCATCTTTCAGTCTCATAGTCTATCAAAACGACATTGTCCATTGAAAAGTGCCTCATCCATGGGTAATTTGTCGACACCTGTTTGGGTGGTGTCATGCAACTGTCTGCCAACTCACATATTGGAAATCAGAGTACTTCGCAACGAGGTTTCGTGCATCGTAGCACGCAGCAAACCAGAAGAAAACTTTAAGGGCAAGACAAGTATGTGGAGAGGGAGCAACCTCCTCTATTTCTCACATGTCCCTTTGAAGTTGCGTGCCTTCCAACGCGCTCATCTAATCCCCTTCAGTAATGCGCTGATAAACGCACCACATTCTCACTTTAATGCTAATTGGGGATAAGGCTCGCGAGAAAGCGTCACAAGTTGTACTGGCTACCTGGAGAATTTTGATCGCTATAGGCGAGCTGATGCTTTCACGGATTGATGTCTTATATTGATGTCTTGTTTTCATGTACTTCAATGGGTGAGCTGACGCACGCATCAAAACCTTTTGTGCAGTTCGGCAAATTGACACATATACTTTCTTCAGATGTTTTAAACTGAAAATATTTTTGATGGTCCTCTGTACTTCTTTAAGGCTCCACTCTACTGTGTTTGATTATGGTACCATATCTTTCTGTACGTTGTGTACAACTTAATGTACAGTGTGTTTATTGTGCTGGCAAGGTAGACATGGAATTTCTGAACAAAAACGAAATTTATTATGTGCTACCTGGCAAGTTCTCCTAGGGCAGTAGAAAGATGAGGATGCACAACAGTGTTTGTTTTCCCATATGTGGTGCATATTAATAAGATTACATTTCAAACTCTTCTGGAACAGCTGGGAACATGAGGGGAAAGGTGTCATAGATATGGATGCATCATTTCTGTCTGGATTGCACTTCTTGCATTCAGGATTATAAGAACTGCTGTAGTTGCTAGAGTGTGCTTGTGTGGTCTCATTCTTGAATAAATTGAAAGAAGAAAAATTTGGAAATGTTGGCTGTATCACCATGGATATCGGCTACTGTATTGCACTTATTGCTGCATCCTCTATGCTAATGAAGGTAATGAAACGGGGGAATATTGGTTCAAAGAGAGATGCTTCTTCAAAGACAGTCAAAAGCCACTTAAAGGGGCACTAAAATGCCACCACAAGTTCACTTCAAATTATGTTACCTGCTGCGTTAATTTTGCACTTGTTGTCACAATTCAAAACTTGGATTCTGTTGCAAAGCTGCAGTCAGGATTATCAGACTCCTGCGTGCCTCAGCACTATGTAGTGAACGTCGTGTTAGCTCATGCATCGGGTACACATCGGGTTCTTTTAGTTCATGCTGTGTGTGAACGTGCGTGCCTTGCCATGGAGCAGTTCCGGCAAAAAATGTAGTGCGACATGTGAAGTGCACCGGCTGTCGCCGTCCGAAGGGCGTGAAGATGATTGAAGAGCATTTGCAATTACTGCTGTGGGCTACAATTCAGTCAATAGATGATGAAAGAAATTATGAAAGATGGAAGTCACTGAAAAGGTTAGCCAGCTGTAGGACACTAACCCACATCTTGTGGATTACCGGTCCAGGGCTCTACCAATTGAGCTAAGCTGACACACCTCCCCAGCGACTTACAAGAACATCAGTCCTCTCGTGTTCTCACGGTCAATAGATATTGAAAGCTGCGGCAACGCGCATCATGCCTCACATGTCGACGAGGCTATGATAGGACCCGTTCTGATCCACAAACACACGATAAGCATGCATGCGCTTCTCCTGTTATCTGATTGGATGCCACCAATCTTGGCTTCCTGAAGATCCCATTCGTTGCCGTCAATGACGGCTCCGTTTTCATTGCATTTTTCTTCTAAACGATAGCACTCTGTTAACAAATATTGCTTGTGTAGACTTTCATGTAAGAACAAGTTGCTTTTGCATTTTAGTGCCCTCTAAGGAATAACAATATAAGAGCAGAAAAACCCCATGGGTCAAAACGCCTTATGCGTCGGAGAACAAGGAGCAGTCTAAACAAGGACAACGACACAAGAAGACACACAAACAGAGGCTCCACTATCAACAAGTTTTTACTGAACAACACAAGCACACTTTTATAACCAATGGTAAGGACGGGAAAAGGGGGCAAAACGGAAGACACGTGGGGCCATATAAACACGAGGAACAATCAGATCTAACTACTCACTTCCAGCCTTCAGTCTGCATTCCAAGAACCCAAACTCTTCCCTAGTTAGCGATATTGACGGCTCACTGACACATTTATCAGACCCATACTTCATTATCAAAAAGGCCTCGAAAATTTCTCTTTCATTCTTGGAGTTAAATCGTCCTCTAATCTTTGTTCTCGGAAACTCCGGAACGCAACCGCAGACCCTGACGTGTTCATGCAAGGTACCCCCACCCGTCTTATTTACACAATTCTTGAAATCCCACTTTATGAAATCCCACTTTCGTGTGATAAGGTTTATGTGGGCCAATCTGGCCGGTGCCTAAATGAACGCTTAATGGAGCATAAGAATTGTGTAAATAAGACGGGTGGGGGTACCTTGCATGAACACGTCAGGGTCTGCGGTTGCGTTCCGGAGTTTCCGAGAACAAAGATTAGAGGACGATTTAACTCCAAGAATGAAAGAGAAATTTTCGAGGCCTTTTTGATAATGAAGTATGGGTCTGATAAATGTGTCAGTGAGCCGTCAATATCGCTAACTAGGGAAGAGTTTGGGTTCTTGGAATGCAGACTGAAGGCTGGAAGTGAGTAGTTAGATCTGATTGTTCCTCGTGTTTATATGGCCCCACGTGTCTTCCGTTTTGCCCCCTTTTCCCGTCCTTACCATTGGTTATAAAAGTGTGCTTGTGTTGTTCAGTAAAAACTTGTTGATAGTGGAGCCTCTGTTTGTGTGTCTTCTTGTGTCGTTGTCCTTGTTTAGACTGCTCCTTGTTCTCCGAGTCATGTACCAACAAGCCCATCAAGCTACGCTACGCCTTATGCGCTTTTTGCATCTCATTTCCTTTTCTTTACTTTTTTATTTCTCCTTTATTCGGTGTTAGCACCGTGAAGCAACTGTGGCTACGAGTGGCATACAGATGTGGACAGACGAAGGAAGGGCAGCAGGAAGGGGGATCGAAGTAGAAGGAACCACTGATCTCTATGTATAAAGACTGGATCGTGCATAGGAGAGGGGCTCGTGGGAGAGAGGTGTGGCAACCGGCCGCCATGTTGGAGGGCCCACTGGCGCCAGCTGCTCCCATAGGAAACAATGGGAAGCAATTTTATTTGGAGTATTTATTGCGCTTTAAATGCTCCTCATTGCCGATTAGCATGCATCTTTTAAGGAATCAGTGTGCTGATGTATTCCGAACGTGCTTCAGCCGTGTTCCTGTAGTTTTTAATGATAATTGCCTTCTTGTTCTTCTCCGCTGTCTATATTCCGAATAGAGGGTAGTAACTGTCGTGCACAGGGCGCATACGCACGAAGGTGAATTTGGTGAATGTTAACCTATGAAATTAATTATTTTTACTCAGAAAGGTTTCGCACTGTTTGTTATTGTGAGGTACTTCCGTTTTTATATTTTTCGTTTGTTTTCATTTCTGTTCGGTTTTTGTGTGGTGTTCCGCAGTTCTTGTTCGTTATTGTGTGGTTTGGTGTTGTATGGTTCTCGTTTGACTTTTTCCATTATCATATTATGTTCTACGAGTGTCTCTGTGTGTGTTCTGCAATAAGACCTCGATCCCTATTCTGAAGGGGCTCATTATTTTATTCACCACATCCCCACCAGCAATGGGGTGGAGTATGGACCCTGGTGATAAAACTCCCCATTCCTCATCTTAAAATAACGTTATTGTCACGAGTGCTTTGCAGTTGTTCAGCTGTCAGCGTATTTCATTACAGAAATTTGAAGCGCTGTGCACGAAGAGCATGCACGCGCATGACTTTTCACGAACGCTGTAAGAGTGACTGCACATATGAGGTTAACACAGCAGTTTATTTACTTCCACCGTACCTCACAGATTAAAAGAACAGTGGAACAAATTGGCATATTGGCGTAGGTTCTGCATCCGTTTCTTCGGCACAGCTGAGCGACTGTGAGGGGAACCTGCAAGCACAAGCGCATTGTTTATAGAAAATACATGGTCTTGAGATTTGTAGGAGCAGCCACACATACTTTCTTAGTACGCAGTGGCACCAGCGAAGTAGCAATGCAAATAAGTCAGAGTCGATTTTTCTTCAAAATAAAGAGCTTACCTGGGAAAAATTATCCTTGTTTCTTTGTCCGTGTGAAGTGTACTCAAAGCTGCAACAAACTGGCATGACATGCCCTTTAATTTAAAGGAAATCTTTAAAAAATGCGGGCAGCCCCGCTTGAACTAAATGCAGATGACAGAATGCGTTGGGCCCACCAATATGGCGGCCGGTGACCACGCTGTGGAGCACCAGATCCAGCCTATACTATAACTGGGCTGACATTAGCCTGGGAACTGGGCTGACATTAGCCTGGAAAGTTCTGGAAAACCTCCTATGCGCAGTTGGTGGTAGGATTCAAAGCCACCACCTCTCATTCTTCAGCACGACCTCGCAGGCCCAATGACCCTTGCACGACCTGATTTCATTTATTCCTAACCCTTATCAGTCTCTCTCAGCTGCAATAAGATTGTTTTGAATGACCTCATTAACCACCAATGAATACACGCTTGGTGGTTGTGCATGAACTTGTACCAACTAGCATGTTTTGACATGCTTTGCCACTCTGATATTTTAAACTTAGAGGCTACAAAACTAACGGCATATCTTGCCTTTCAAAAGAAGGGTCATCTGAGAACCTTTCTGAATCTCGGTGAGTGGGACTGAAAATTTGGAAGTGTATCAAACATCTGTTGCAGAAAGGGAGAACACAAACCCATGACCCAATGCCCAAACCCTTTACTCTAACAACAGGGCCAAAACAGAATCATACTTGGGTGTTGTATATGGAGATAACGATGACGGGGCAGGTTTCAGACGTTAGCGCGTGTAACATGTGCTCAGGTTGATGCATTCTCTCAGATTAAAGGCTATTGGTTGGTTGCTGTGACCTTCGGTTGCTCCGGACCTTTTCCTTATCCTCATGAACACGATAGTTAATGTATTTTGTGGTGTCACTTGTGGTCACACACACAAAACTTGTCAGGCTAACACTGCTCAGTGTACTACTCTGGTTAGTTAAAACAAGTTCTCTTTTTCCTGTTAGTTTCAATACATACGCAGTGTGTAGGAAACATCCGGGATAATATGTAGGACTTAAGCTCAGTGTGTTCTTGATGTCACTAAAAATTAATTCTCATGTCTTCAGAGTACTACCAAAATTATGTCATTGCATTCTGCATGTCTTGCACTTTGTTCTCCCAAACTACACGGAAGTATCGTAACATTAATTTGTAGTTTTGAAAAGTATGATGTCACAAGGTGCCTTGATCTACCCAGGCATCTGGCAATGTTGCTCCTCGAAGGTGGCTTTCTGTCGCCTCACCACAGCTGCTGGCAAGGCAGGCAGTCTAGGCTGTCTCTAGGAGACTGAGCTCCCAGTGATGTCACCTACTTTTAGAGAATCCAAACCCATGATGGTTGTATGGGTTCTTTCAAAATATGCAACCTTCATTGACAGCATTCAGAATTTGCGTACTGAATATTTGAGTGAGGTTGATTTATAATACGCAAGAATACGAATATATTTTCTTTTTCCTCCCTTTTTCTCGGATTTGGATTTAATCCTTTTTCTAGATAGAAATTATTCCCTATTCCCTTAATTTGTTAATAAAATTTGAGTTATGTTCCCCTTCTCTCTGTGTTGGTAAATTACATCATTGTGGATCATTTGTTACTCTGAGTGTGTGATGCCTGTTATACCGCCGCTGTTACACGAGGTATTTGTAGTAGTTGCAGATTCAAAATTACCTAAAAGCCATTCGAATACTTCTAAGTTGACATGTTTCAGAAAGCTGACTGAAAGCATAAATCTTGATTACAGATCCAAGACACATTGAAATCCACTGGCTATGCTGTCCGAGGTTTTGGAACAAGATGCATACTACCCCCCCCCCCCCCCCCCCGCCTGTCCCTCATTCCTTCCCTGCTGTCCTCTCTCCATTTGTCCACATCTGTACACCACTCATAGTCAATTGCTTCGCTCTGCTAACACAAAATCTAGGCTTGATTTTGATTGCACTTATTGTCATTGGTAAAACGAGGATTTGATTTAAATGTGATTTGTGCCATAAAATCCACAGACTGCCTCCAAAACACACTCTCAACTACGTGTGTCAGGATAGCACAGAAGCAACCAAACCCTTTGTGGGGGTTTTCCTTAATATACGAGTATGTTCACTTGTCAGTAGCTGCTCATGCTGACTGGTTTACTGTGTATTGCTAATTGTTTTTTTTATTCTTTTTTTCAAGCTGCTCACACAACCCTTCATTATGTACATGTTGGTTGACCAGTTCATCTCCATGTCTGTTCCAGGTGGTCTCAATGATTCTTTGCAAGACCTGATCGATTCCGCTAGGAGGCATTCTGTTCCAGTTGTCTTTGCGTTGAAAAGGAGAGCTTTGGGGTACTATTCCAAGAAGAGTGTCCCTGTGAGCTGCATCGGCATCTTTGACCATGGTGGACGAGAGGTGGGGAATCCCTTAGTTCCTCATTTAATATTGTTCCAATTTTGTTGACTTGAGGAACCAGTGGTGACTGGTATGCGTGTCATGGACCACCTTTGGTCTCAATCTGCGTTGAATTTTTAGTTTCATTGAGTTACATTTCACATTCTAGGCTTTACTGGAGCAGAGAAACGGTCATGCTTATTGCAGGATGGTGTAACATATGGAGAATGGAATGTAACCCAAAGAAAATAGTACTCACGTGCATTACAGGAAATAATTATTATCCTCTTGGCAAATGTAACATTTCACTAGTGCTTATATATAGTAGTATAGTAGTTTATGTAGGTGGGACACTCACTACCAACCTAACGTGGCCGTCGCATATTTACAAAGTCTGTACTGTGACAGTAAGGTAATTATAGTTCATTAAAAGAAAGTTAAATAATCCACCTATTGAAACAAAAATCGCAGCCTATAGTGCTTATGCCAGATCCAAGTTAGTGTACACAGCCATTGTGTGGGACCTGCGTACCAAAAGGAGCGTTGATCAGTTGGAAAAAGTACAGAGGAACGCTATTACCATATTTTCTCGAATCTGAGGAGCCCCCTTTTTCAAAATGAGGCTGTCCAAAGTGGGAACGGTCCTTACATTCGAGTGCAGGGAATTTAGAAACTCTAGCGAAACACTATAAATGGTGTTGGATGCACTAAACAGAACAAATTATTTATTAAACCTGATTACTTCCCCAGATACCCCTGGCAACACATTTCATACCTTTCTGGCCGGTATCCACACTCAACTGGTGGCAATTGTTCATGTACCGTGCATATGTTTTGTCTCGAGAGGGTTGTTAATGAAAGTGTCAATTGTCTGCAACACCACTATCAGCCCTCCAAGGATAACCACCAAGTCAGTGTTGTATTTCTTGCACAGCTCTTTCACTTCGTTGGTGAAGTGCCAACACTGCACTAACACCAATGGTCTATGCAAAAGCGCATCAGGCCGCCGCAACCGCATGGTTTTTAACCAACCTATCACCAGTTGAGATAGAGCATCACCTTTCGTTTGAATTGCATGAAGTATGATGCCATCTTCGAGTTTATCGTAGCAACGTCTTTTTTGATCTGACAGAAAATGAGGAGGCTCTCATCCCTCTGACGCGATCATGTGAGCGAAGTGGGAGAGGGCCTTTAGATACGCATGCAAACCTTATCTTTTCTTTTTTCCTAACATGGGCTTTCCAAAGTGAGGGAGGGTCCTTACATTCAAGAAAATACGATAGATTTGTACATGGAAAGTATAGTAGGTATAATTCCTTGTCCAAGTTAATGCAACAGCACAATACACAGCAGCCAGGCAAAACGCATTTTGGGAAGACTCTCATTTCCGAAGAGAGTCATTAGAGGTATAGTTAAAGTAAATGTTCCAGTCCAGACTGCTTAAAATGTTCATCAGCAAGACAAACGAGGTGCAGTCAGTCTGCATGGAAGTTGCAAATGATCCCTGCAAAGATAAATTGTTACATGCATAGTTTTTTTTTTTCAGTTTTTTTTTTCACGAACAGTATCTGAATGGAATTCACTGCCCAAAAGCATCTTTCGGTCTAAAAGCTTTGACAAACAACTGGAAGCTTTGTAGCTGTGCTTACTTAAATGTAGGATGTTTGGAATGTTGAATGTTATTCAGAGATATTATATATTGCTATTGCTGTATAATGCTCCTGTTGTCTCTGTATTATGACTCTGTACATAGGCCACACCTGCTTGAACCAAGACTGGCCGCAGTATCGATAAATAAATAAATAATTGGAGTCACACTTATATATCTAAATCTATGAATGCTAATGAAGCCAAAATGTGCAAGAGAAATAGTGGAGTAGAACTGTTTATAGCTATACCATATTTGCACTGGTTGGTTAACCAACTTCAACGTAGTGTTGCCTTTTCTTCATCCAATTAATCGTCTCCTCGCTGCTGTTTTTCATAGAGCTTGTTATGACACATTCAAAGCAGCTAACGACTGTCTTCCTGTTTGGTAGTCACTGCTACCATTTGATATGGAATGCTAATGTGCTGTTGCATGCTCTATAGCAAGTCGGGCCAAACACTATGAAAGTAGGTCAGCCTTTCCCAGCTCTCCTCGTGCACGTAGAACGGTCTCATTAGAACGCTCTCAAGTACGCTCTCAGCTGCTCTATTTGCTCTGATCTTGTTTCTTGCAGTCTTACTTCTGTTTTCTCTATTTAAGCCTTCCCACCTTTCCCTTCTCCTTTTCCCATGCACTCACTATGTATCCTCTTGTCGAGTTGAAAATTAAACAGTTGCTGGTATTGACGAGGCAAGGTAGGCTTACTAAGGATGTTTATCCTAAACAACCGTTAGACCATAAGTGGTAGAATGAACCAGCTGTTCGCAGGAAGGAAGGCACACTGTAAACAAATCGCTGGGCAGGCAACTGGCTGTCTTGCACTACACTCAAGCTACAATGTCTTCAGACTACACTGGCTGGAGCTGTATTTGCCCATGCTTAGATTGTGCCATGATTTCATTTGTGCTGGATGCTGAGATTAGGACGATAATATTGACTGACTTTTCTTTATAATGCTTGAAAACTGAATCCAGCTTAGGTTGTTTGTTCCAAAAGAGCATGTCTGAATAACTCTACTGCCTTGCTCTCCTACGTTTTCACATACACTTGCCTGTGTATGCCATTGTGGAGTGAAGTGCATCACAGCACGGCAACTCAGATTCGAGGATCCATTGGGCTGGCCTTATCAGTTGCGAGAACTTCAGTACTGACAAGGCATCAGTGCTCAGCAGAGTTTCTCATACTCACTCCTTTTTAATCTTTTTACAGGCTGATTTCAGACACCTTATAGAGCTTGTGGAAGAGGCACGGAAAGCGTACAGTTATGCGGTAGAACAGCTCCAAAGTTGTCAGAAGGCAGCTGAGGAAACTTCTATGTCTAGTCCTATGAGCACCACTTGCAATGAAGCTAGGCAATCATCCTCGCAGCGAAGCCCTGGTAAAGATAGAACTATCCAGCAATCAGGTGCCAGTGAGACAGTGTGTTCCTCTGTTGACGATGGTTGGATTACAACAAATGACACAGATGAAGACTCAGGTGATGAACCAGAGGCTGCTGTAGAAGCAAGAGCGGCTAAGGTTTCTCAATTGCTCGTTAATGTACTTAGAGCGCCACAAAAATAAATGAGTATGTTGTTGACATGGTAAGGACTACATAGTACAGCCAAAGTTAAGGACTGTAGTTTTATGCCAGAGTCTGTGGCTCCTAGGGGAATCAAGTTGTACAAACACACCTTTTTATCGCTAGTCATATTGTCATAAACAGTTTCAATACAATGCTGTCATATTTTTGAAACACCGTGGAAGTTTTGACATCCTGATAATGTGAGGTGTGCATGATGCTTGTATTATCATGGGATGCCTTTCATCTGAAAGAAAATCGTTTATTTTTAAATTTGACAATCACCCCCTTTTGAATGCTGACCGCTGGGGTGTATCACCATGATTGACCTGAAAATGCAGTGGGCAGCCTTCACATTAACATTCCTGTTGATTTTGTGAGATAAGCGACAATTTAATTTTGAAAGTGTTAAGGGTTCAGAACATAGATGTATCACACAACATATTTCATTTCAAGTATTTCACAACATTAGCCTGTTTACACTGAACGAGCTGGTGAAACAACCAAGTAGGCATTGCTCTACTGTTAACATGCATTAGCAAATAGTGATCTAGATGTCTTTCATCAATATTTTCACATATTGCTGCTAATGCTATCTACAAAAGCTAACTAAATGTAGCACGTCTCTTGTGTTTCTGTTGCTCAGTGAATATGAGTATAAACAAAGGGTAAGAAATGCAAATGGTTTCTGTTCATGAGCTACGATAACTATTGATTTATTCTGGATTGTTCACTCTTTTCTTTTCTTTTTTTTTTCACAGTGTTTGTGATATTTGTAGATTTGCATAAATATTTTGTGTAGGCATTTTGAACATGAGTACAGTGTAGGATAGGTGGTGATCAGAATTATAGTTAAGTCCTCTCTGGCAGTAGTGTACCACTTCGAAAGAATCAGTGAAAGAAACTGTTTATAATGAGCACTTATAGCGACAACTGCACCCAGCATTCTTACCAATTAATGCCTCGAGCACTATGCTCAGCTTTTCGTGGATGCCTCACGGAGGCTGGACATGAAGCTGCCAAGCTCACTGAGCTGTAGAATATATGGGAGAACACTTTGCTACACTTTGTTTTGTCAACAGTTATGAAAGCTAGATTTTTGCAGTTCCCCTGCGAATATATTTTGACACTGCGTGCTGGGTACACAGTGTGTACAGTTCTGACAAGCTCGTGTTGACGGTGCGTGTTAGATATTGACAAATACGAATATTCTGACATCTATATTGAGTCTTGTGTTTGCAAGGGGCACATGTGCCCACTTCATTAAAATGCTTGTGCTTATTTTGGAGTGTTCAAAGGCCAGTTGTAAAATTTGCATGCAGTTGTAGGATATCCTAGTAAATGAATGTGTGTATGAAAATTGCACACATTAAATGACATGCTGAACCACAGGAATGAGTTTTCCAGGAATGGAATGCTCATTTCACTTGTTTCACTGTATTTTTTCTCAGTTTACTACCACCTGACAATATTGGCCATTACGTGCCAGTGTGCACGTCTGTCATGATGGGTGGGAAAGAACTCCAAAAAAATTGTATTGGGAGGAGGAAGTATTATTGAAACACTGTCGAAAATAACTTTTTGCACGAGATCAAAAAGATAGTGAATTAGATAGTTTTAGATTATACTGTGCAACAATGTTTGATGTTGGCATGTGACTGTCATGAAGCAATACTTTACTAGGGTGATCATTTCTGTGCTCAGCTACATTCTTCAGGCTTTAAACTGGCGTAGACCCAAGCATTTTTAGGTATTACAGATTTTGAAAATCGGAGGCAAAAATCTGGTTTTAGTTCAGTAGCTGATCAATAGGGTAATATTGGGTGGAAGATCAAAATCCGGCAATGTCATATTTCAGATGAACACAAGATGTCAGGCTGTTCTGCTCAAAGCACAGTGCCCATTTGGTACCTGAATTTGCACTGTAGCAAGGTTGTTTGGGGAATTTTCTCTGTTACTTAAGTGACAATAGTGCAAATTAGGTTATAGTGCAAAATCTGCCTTCGAGAATTACAAATTTCACTCCACTTTTAGCATCCAAGAGAAACATGAATGGGACGGATGCTATCTACAATGATGGGTTACGTATACGTAATGATGTACATAGTCATGGCAATTGGTGAATTACTACTGGAAGTGAACATTGAAGGATAAGTTGCAATAAAAATGTTTTGTTAAGGTGCCTGATTGATGAACCATTGATTTACGACTTTTCCTTGGTGTATGAGTGGTGCCCTCTGGGACAACTTTCCTCATTCTAATTCTCGATTTTTCAGTAATGTTACACGAATTTGAGGTATAATTGTATATGTATTTAGCTAAGGCACACTGATTTAGATATCCATGTACACAAGTGTACGATAAGAGGAAGGTATGTAGCCGGACAGGGTAGGATGCACAGTGGAGCAAACTTATTACTGATGAAAGAAGGAAGTTACCGAAAAGATTAGCCAGCTGTGGGACCCGAACCCACATCTTCTGGATTACCGGTCCAGGGCTCTACCAATTGAGCTGAGCTAACACACTTCCCCAGCGACTTCCAAGGGCGCATCATCTGAAGGGACTAACCAGCCACTCTCCCTCACTCATCCTCCTTTCACTCTTACATGTTTTCCCACACATACGCACACTCATACGACGGGATCGACGCGAGCGGCATCTGTTGAACATGATGGCAATTGATGCTATGAGGCTGGAACGCATAGACATTGGTAGAGCCCTGGACCGGTAATCCAGAAGATGTGGGTTTGAGTCCTACAGCTGGATAACCTCAGTAACTTCCTTCTTTCATCATTAATTTCCTAAGCACTTGAGGCTTTGTATGTAGTTGTCCCTTCTATGTGCTCCAGCCTCAGAACATAAATTGCCATCATGCTAAACTTATTACATTTACTGCAGGTGTGTGGGAGTTGACATTCATGTTGTGTTGTTTACATGTCTTGCCCATCGCTCAGGCTTGCCTATCATGGGGTTAACATTTGGATGACAAAGCCAGCTTTGATAGGAGTCATGGCTGTTGAAGATGATGTTGACAACACATTGACTCCCACTCCTATAGCTAAATGTTATAAACCTCCTGCCAGTACATCCTTCCTTAGAAGGCTTCAGGTGGTGTCTTTTTTACATGTACACGTGTATGTTGTGTCACTGGACAAAGTGAAAGACACGTGCTTCTTTTTTTATGTATGTCATGCACAACAGAAAGATTTGCCTTCAACAAAATATCTTTTTTTGAAGTTAGAGCTTACACTGAGGCAAGAGAAATGGCACGTGCCAGGTAGCTGTATAGACACATGTAGTTGCACATCATATCTTCGCATGCAATTATCTTTCAACAGACAACACAAACAAGGTCTCAAGACCCGTGGTCTGAGACCTTGTCTGTGTCAAGGTCTCAGACCATGGGTCTTGAGACCTTGTCTGTGTTGTCGTTTTTTTTTGTCCCCTAGTCTCAGGTTTTTAAGTTATGGATCTATACCACCAGCTTGCTTGCTACCTCTCTATTCTCTGATTATCTTTCATGTTTTGTGTAATAGTGGATACATAGTATATGCAGGTAATTTTTGTATCGTGTTAAATCTGCTAGATGAGCTTCCTGGTGCAAATAATTGTGCACATGAATATCTAAGCATGTTACCTCGGAGAATGTCATTTATTGAAACCTGTTTGCCAAAATGGTACAAATGCTACTCTGTTGACAATATCATCCTGTTTAACTGTACTATCTGTAAAATAGAGTTGCACAATATTTAGGCTGCTCAATGACCATTCATGTAATAACCCTGAACATAAGGAGGAAACTCTGGACCCACTTTCCAGTATTGGACATCAATGTTAGGATATGTAGTGTAGCCATGCACTGGTGCAGACGGCATTGCATTAAAACCTAGCTGTTTGAAAAGGTAGCTGTAGAATGTGTTGTAATCTGACTGATGCGCACCCAAGGAAAACGACTGCTTGACAACAGTTTCCTGGTGGCCATTCTGTGGATAATGAGCTTGTTTCACTCCGGTCTTTGCTGGCAGCACTGCTTTGGGCTGTGTACTGTGCTCTGTGACCTGCACTTTGGAGCTCAACTGTGTCTTCATGTGTGAACTGAGTGCTGGGCTGTGGACTAAACTGGGCTTGTGAGTACCTGTGAGAGCTTTGTGGTGAAGTTGAGGCTGTTTTCCAGATGCAGTTGGTTGCAGCTGCATACCTGTGAGGGCAGGGTTAGGCTGTTTTTCTCCTACAAAAGTTGAATTTTTGCCCTGGATTTTCCAATGCTTTTTGTGATGGTGTTCTGTTTGGGCTTGTCCAGGTAAGGCGGCATGTGACACCTTGCTCAGTACCAGGGTCAAAGATGCTACTGGTGCAGCCTGTGATATGGTCTTGGACAGTGTGTTCAGGTGTCCCCAGCCCTTGCTGATGCCTTTTACGGTACTGCTTATAACTTGTTGTCCATTGTTGATGAGGGATGTCTCAAGCAAGTTTCCATAACGAGTATAGAGGCCTGTTGCATACTTAAGAAAAGTGACATTCTTTGACGAGTTGTTTGGGTTGTCCACATATTTTCTCAAAATCCTAAGAACTGGCAAACCATAGGACGACGGTGCAGGTCGTGGAGGTTGGTCGGCCCATTCAGAAACCATGTTGACGTGGTTCAGGAAGATACGACTGACATCCTGGTAAAACTTTGAATGCGATGGAAGCTCATGGTACTTGGTGGAGGAAACTGCAGTGGAGTTGCCACATGCAGGTGCATGCTCTGGCTTGACACATTTAAAGTGGTTCACATCAAATCTCTTGTCATTGGGGCATGAGAACACGTGGACCCGCCTCTTTTCCTCTGTTACGCGCACGCACATATAGTACTGTTTACAGCTTGAGAAAGTGTCAGGAATGTATGTCACATTTTTGCCATCACAGAGCGATGTTAACCTGCTAAGCACTTGTCCATCCTCACTCGGGAGCAGCTGTGATTCATGGCCACTACGCGCTTTGATGTCTGATTCCGAATCGTTACCAGCGTCGTGGAGCTGAGTTGTTGCTAATGTTGGCACAGCTGTCATGGATTCCAGTGACGATTCAATTGTGAAGCTTTGGTTAGCACTGGCGAATTGCAGGGATCGTTCACACACGAAGGACTGGCTAGGCAAAACACAAAGATTGAGCTGATCGTCAAAAACTGTGGGCATTGGGCAGAGAAAGGTGTATGTCTGCACGGTACCATTCACATTTGGGACACACAAACTGTACTTGCGACAGTCTGAATCTGGCTCAGCAAAATAGTGTATGCTTCCGTTCAAACAGCTAGCAGTAGATTGGTGGCCATCCTGGTCCAGGGTGTCTTTTGCATCAGACGCACTGTGATTAGTTTCCTGTAAGGTGAAAGAAGAGATATGTTATGAATGTTATGTTTATATTCTTTTAGGATATATGGACTTTGTGAGATTCATGTTCTCTGTACAGCACTCCACAGTATTAAAATGGTGCCATTGCAATGTCATTCACAATGCAATGAGATGACCAATTTTGTAATGCATGCATCACCAGGGTCCTGCTCACTGAAACAAAGCACAGGGTCAAATGCATTAATTTGTTGCGCAAAGGTCACCATTTTGCACTGTACAAAAGTTGGTATTTTGTACTTCGTAGCATTTCTATTACATTATTTTTATGCAATGTGTGGGATTTCATTTGCTGACTACTAGACAGTGGTGCAGTCAAGGTGAAGTGGATTTAGGGAAATTTTGAGGCAAACCTGCAAGAGGCCCGAGTTTGTTTGGAAACTTGGGAGCATGTGAACACCTAAAGTAATATTGCCATAGAATGAAACAAGATAGATATTGTTTTCACTTGTGTTTTGTAGAGGTTTTCAGTTCGTGTACATTGCAATTATATTCCTGCTGTGCTGACTTATTAAGATTCTAGTGATAAAGTTCAAATCTGTATCAACAACGTACATGGAATACTACTTGTACAAATGTGCGCAAGTGGAACATTAACTGTCCAGAAATTGCACCAGCCATGCAGCACTCAATTGTGGGCAGTAATTCTATGTACAAAAGAATAAAGGTGTTGGTGCCCTGCTTTTTGGGCTTTGTTCCTTACAGGATGCTTATTGCTCTCTAATGACTAACCAACTATTCTGTGTGCAGCAACTCTATGAATATCAGACACTCGTAACCTGGAGAGCGTGGCCCACTTTTCAAACCGTGTCCATTTGTCGAGCCTCATTTTCACGTGCACATACGTTGTCCTATTCTCGACTCGCTCGGTAGCCAGATGGCCTCGGGAACGGGTGTTTGAATCACATTCTTTTACTCGCTTTTCTTGCCCCAGTGTAGGGGATGCAAAGGGATTTTTAGTGTGGAATGCACCCTAACAATAGGAGTAATTTTGGAGCGAGTGTGGAGTGGTATGGCGTGTCTGTCCAGTTCCTTCTTCGCTTGCTTTCTCTGTTCTCTGTGTTGCAAAAAACATCTCGGCCAGTGACCCAATCATTTATCTGGACCCCCCAACACCACACCACACCACCCTTCCTGTTCCTATGCATTCCCTACACAGGGGCCATTGTTATTTCAGTGTAAAACAGCACACATCAACAAGAATGCATCAAGGTGTTACGATGTAGCTGCAATAATGAACCTCCCACGCTGTGCTTGCAATTTTGGACATTCCAGCGTTCTGGCCAAAAAACGGAGAGAGCAGTACTACTAAGAGTCAAAGTGGTGATAACTGGTGATACATTATGAAATTTGACTGAACCAGAGACAAGGCAAACATGCGGACGATCGAGAATGCGTTTGTGATCGTCTGTGTTTTCCTTCTCTCGAGGTTCGGTCAACTTTTGTCGGGAGAGAGTAGGTTCATGTTCCTGTGTTGATGCCTTTCACCAATTCCTGTACTTTAGTCAAAATGTCCTCTTTTGACATGTATGGGTAATTGAAGTTACTTGATGGATTGACCAAATGTAATTTAAGTACCTGCACAGATGCATGCTTCCAGACCTCCCAAACATGGGTTAATTAGAAAGGAAAGTAATCTCACCTAGAACACAATGCAGCAGCAAGACAAAAACACACAAGGAAGACAACTGCACAGCTGTGTACACAATGTAGTTGTGCCATCGTCTTCCATTGTGTCTTTGTCTTGCTGTTGTGTCATGTTGTAGATCATGAAATACCGACTGCACCACTTAAAAGCCTTGGTGAAAAATAATCTGGGACCTCAGCCCATGGGGGCACCGTTGCACTGCAGTCTGTGCTGCAGTCATGCTGCCATTGGAATATACTGACCTTTCCTAGTTCGGACGACTCTGGGAACCCACCACGGTCGCAGCTCACACTTCTCAGCACTGTGAAGGCTGTGGGAACAGGAACACATCATGTTGAAACTTACACAAGTGCATCAGGAGTGTCTCGGCTATATTGTAACGGCGTTATTTGTAATATTCATTTGCGGGCAACATTTTCTGTCTACTATTCAGTCTACTGTTCAGTCTACTATTTGGAACCCACAGAAGCAAGAAATTCACGTTTACAAAAACGTATAGAGGCGTGACCTTGGAAATCTGGCTCGATGTAGCAGGGTTTTCGTTTGCCCCTAAAAATTACTCTGCTAAAAGATACTGCGCCACCACTACGACGCATGTTCCAGCCGCTTCGGCCAAAGGCTATCAATGTACACACAACTCTTCTCTTCTGCGTCTACAGTTTGCTGTTCTTGTGCAAGAGCGCATAATGTTCGTCGTACAGGTGCCGCATACGGAGTGTCCAAGCTAAATGAGAACATACTTTTTTTAAAAAATATATACATCACTTTTTCCGAGAAGAAATCAATTGCAATGTAGCATATGCTGAAGGCGAACTCCTATGGCAATGTCTTAATTAACTTTCAATAATTAACTTTTTGTTTATTCATTATTATTAGGAAGGAAATACGCATCTCCGAAGACGCGCAATGAACAAAAAAAAACGGTGTTCCTTCACGATTTTTTTGCGGACTATCTATGGAACAGATTTTTGTTCTGAAAACGGTTCCGGCATCAGGTGACCGAGGGGACCAGATGTTCTAATTGGGACAACTTCGTAGCTTTTATAGTTAAAATGTTAATTATTGAAAGACATTGCCTTAGGAGTTTGCTAGTGCCCTCCTAAGGAGTGCCCTTCAGCATATTCATCTCGGAAAAAGTGATATATACAGGGTGTTTCAAAAAACGTGTCATTCGGACTTCATAAAAAAAACGGGGCGACGGAAAAATACGGGGTAAACGGCACTTGTGTGACAACTGAATTTGCCATCTTGCAAAAATATTTTCATTTGATTTTAATTAAAAGAAATTGAATTTCTTTAATTGGACTTCAAAATTTCCCAAGTCAACCTCACGTTTTTTTTTACAGAATTAGAGAGCCTGTAGCGAACTTAGTCAGATCCACCAAGAAATCCGCTCGATATTGCAAAGGGTACTGCCCAAAAAAAAAGTCCCGAAGTTGAGGCTTCAGAGTTTCGGGTATTCAACAGCGCACCAAATCAGTCGCAAAGATGCGCGGAGGGCAGGACATGCTCCTGTCCCCATGAAGCTAGCACAGTTTATCGCCGGACCGGCGTGCAGCACAAGACGCGCCGATAACAAGGCGGGTGACATTCCACCATACGTTGATAAGCGGCAAACAAAAATGATTCCGCCTGTTTTTTCCCGCCCTGTTTTTTTTTTTTCGACCTTCTATCTTTCATGGGGGCAGGAGCATGTCCTCCTCTCCACTAATCTTTGTGTCTGATTTGGTGCGCCGTTGAATACCGGAAACTTTGAAGCCTCAATTTCGGGACTTTTTTTGGCAGTTCCCTTTGCAATATCGGGCGGATTTTTTGGTGGATCTGATAAGTTCGCTATGGGCTCTCTAATTCTGTACAAAAAACGTTAGGTTGACTTGGGAAGTTTTAGAGTTCCATTAAAGAAATTCAATTTATTTTAATTAAAATCAAATGAAAATATTTTTGCAAGATGGCAAATTCAGTTGTCACACAAGTGCCGTTTACCCCGTATTTTTCTGTCGCCCCGTTTTTTTTTATAAAGTCCGAATGACACGTTTTTTGAAACACCCTGTAAATATTTTTAAATATGTTCGCATTTAGCTGGAACAGCCTGTATAGAGCCACAAAAGATTGCTGTTTGATGAATCTGCTCCTTTAACTGGAGAAGAAATGTTCACAGAGTATGGCACTTCGGCCTGCACTTTTTCCGGATTTTTTTTTTTTTTTAGGCGTCACCATTCTGCAAGCTGGCTTCACCTAGCGCACAGGCGCATTAGGTGAAGCCCACTTTACAAACCGACCAACATGGCTAGATTGTACGTACGTTTCCGCCAGAAATGGCGAAATGTAACGTTTTGATGTGAGGTGAAGCCCATCTTACGGAGCAGCTAATGCTGCTTCGTGTCATTTTCTCCCCTTGGTATTCCTTTGTCAAATTATGTGCATTTTTTGACACGCTTTCTTTTCTTGTTTATTATCTTTTTTTTTCTGTTCCCTTTGTAACTTTGCTTGTGCATTTTTATCTTATATATTTTGTACTATCGACAAAAGTAAGCGAAAAAACAAACGAACATTACGGGACAGTGATCACAATGCCGCTTCTTTTCGCCCCTTCGTCTTTACCATGGGATTTCCGTGTGTGTGTTGGGGGGGGGGGGGGGTAGAACGTACTACAGATAAACATAGAACATGTATGCACAAGACAAGCATGAGGACAATCGAATGATCTGATAATGTTCAAACCATTTTGACGATTTCTGAGTATAGCTCTTGATTTCTTTACACCTGGCCCACTCATTCGGCAGAGCGTCGCACCGGGCACGAAAGTAGCGTTAGACGAATGGCGGGACAACAGGTGCATAAGCTACCTGCGCGAGGTCAACAGGACACGCATGAATCTGTAGTACGCAACAGTTAACCACGACGTGAAGTTTGTGTGTCCCGCGACGGGCACTACCACCCAGCTTATAACTAACGTACCCTAACGTCTAACCTAACCTAACCCAACCCAACCTAACCTAACCTATCCTAGAGGAGAACACACTACCGTGTATGGAGTTCTAGATTGAGAAGTGCGACAAATATAAAAATAGAAGCCATTGACGGTGCTCATTAAAATGAGTCGTCGAAGTGTAATCCGATGAACGGTTGAGGTTGTAGCGCGCATATAGGGAACACCATCTCGCGTTCTTGATTACATTGAGGCGAAAAAGAAATTGTCATTAGAGCATGAGAAACTGAAATACTTGTTGATGCTTTCAATAAATGCGGTAAGACAATTTTATAGAAGTAAGTGAGCGGTAGCGTGTTTCTTCGTTTTTCTATTTTCGTTCTCGTCAAAAGTACAATGATTTCGGGATTTCTCAAAAGTACAATGATTTGCAAATTATCATTACAACTGCACTATACAGGCTTTGTCGATTACTCTAGCGATGACTCAGGCAAAAACAGCCAGGTATGCCTCACGAGTCATCAAACGTACCATCCAAGTCCTCTATACAGGGTGTCTCACCTAAGGTGATAAAAAATCCTAAATGGCTACGTACTCACCGGAGGATTGTCGGACTTTCGGCAATTACCTTCTGGAACTTTCGCCACGATTGAGGAAGGCTTTGGACAATTTTTAATTGCGGGAAATTTATTTTTTTCAATTGAACTTTGAAAATTGCCAAGCGAACCTCACTTTCTTTTTCACTGAAATATGAAGTCCTCCTCTGATAACCACACACCCAACTTAAACTATGCACAGTATCACAACAGAAATAGTCTAAAAAATTTGTAAAAATTCGGCTTTAGTCCCACCTGCTTGATTGTTGCAAAGAATAGCGCACGGAATTTGCGGAGAGAAGGAACGAAGTGTTCCAGCCTCTTGTTTTACCTTTCTTTGCGCCGCGTTGACCTTGATGCTGGTGACAACCGACTTATCACAAAGAAAAAAAAACAACCGTCTTATCAGAAAGAAGCCAAGACAAATGAACAAATGAATGAATTTTCCTGGACTAAGCAAGGCTAAGTCTAATGTCTAAGTCTAATGTCTAATGTCTAAGTAATGTCTAAGCAAGGCTAGCGGATAGGGTTGCCACCAGGCCGGTATTATACCGGCACGGACGGTTATTTGCTCGCTCTGCCGGTTGCCGGTAGGTGGGTGAAACCGCGGCAGCCTTTTGCCGGTATTTGCGGCTCAAAACCTTTCATAGGGCGGGCTTTTCCCTTCAACATTCCACTACAGCTTGAATAAATCTGGACCACAGACCCAACTCCGCGCAGTCACCAGTTGTTTCCTTAGTTACTCATTATTATTATTACTATTACTGTTATTACACACAGGAACACGTTTCCCCCTATTGTCTTGAGCTCTCTCTCTGGTTTTCTGTGTGTGGTTTTTCACCCCTCACCCACTTCCCTTTCCCGCGAGCATTTCCTCCTTTCCCTCTATTCCACCTCCCCTCCCTCAGCCGGTATTTTTCACTACGAAAGGTGGCAACCCTACTAGCGGATGGCGTGTCGCTGCTCTCCGCGTAGGAGCTACGCATATATAATATCACGTAGGATAATTTGTGATAGTACTTATATGGGTGAATTTCGTCTTCTCTTTTCTACTCGTCTTCTGCTTTTTAAATTGGTGTTCATTTCCATTCTGCGGCTGCGGACCTGAAAGGAAATCTGTCTCGAATGAGACTTGCGGATGAAAAATGGGGTAGCGGGACGCTCAGAGCAAAAGTTCAGGGGAACGGACTGCCCCCCTGCCCTCACCTTCCGACGCCCCTGCATACAGACGGACACACACAACGGGACACCAGCCACATGCAATCCGGTATCGCACCTGACCGGCAACCATGACGTACAGGTGCGGGTCCCTCTGCTGCCAGCTCTCTTTTTTTCTTTTGCTGACCACTGCGATATTTAGACTTTTGGAGCCGAACTCATCGCTTAGATTCAGGTTGCCAAGAATGCTCCTTCCCTTGAAGACCTTCAGAGCGTGTGGTGTCACTGGTAAACTGATTGGTGGACCTTGCCGGGTTACCTCAGGTGGACACAGGAAACTGATAGCCATAGTCATTCCCGAAGAAGCCCCAGAGGCGATGTCGCATCCATGAGGCACATAAATAGCTTGTTTCATAACACACACCATATATATGCGCATGTCGAACCACATTACACGCTATCAACGCGTCAATGTCAGGTTGAAACTGCCACTCGGCGATCGAGCCCACAAAACAAGCAAAGAAAAGCAAAGGAGAGGTTAGTGCAGATCATGGGAGTACGGGAGAAAAAAAGAGGGACGTGGCCTCCACCTAGAAGTCATGTGGAAATTACGCGCTCTTCGCTCGCAGGTAGTCAAGAATTATACACAGATATTGTCTAATAATTTGAACATTATCAGAGGACCGTCTGCATATGAGAGCATTCGATTGTCCTCATGCTATTGTCTTGGGTCTATTGGTTGTACGTTTTTGTCCCCCCCTCCCCCTTCGGGAATTCTTTGCCCTACACTGCAAAAAAGTCACAGGGATGCCCATGGTACAGACGGAGAAATCGTGCCCGAAAATGCACATAATTTTACAAAGAATACGAAGGGAACACAACGATACACAGCAACACAAGGTGCTCCGTATGGTGGGCTTCACCTGACATGAAAGCATTACACTTCGCCATTTCTGGCGGAAACGTACACGCAGTTTGGCCATACACTCTTAAAAATGAACTTCACCGCAGAGCACGCTCTTAGCCAACCATCATCTCGAATGATATCTGCCTTGATTTGTTGAAAACGGGGACCGTACGCCATTTTTGTGACACTTATGCTGTTCATAATTGTCACAAAAAAGCCGTACGCCTCCCGTTTTCAACAAATCAGGGCAGATAACGATATCATTCGACATGATGGTTGGCTAAGAGCGTGCTCTACGGTGAAGTTCATTTTTAAGAGTGTACTGGTTGTTTTGTAAAGTGGGCTTCACCTAATGCACCCGAGCGCTAGGTGAAGCCCATTTGCAGAAAGGTGACGTCTACCAAAACAATGCCCTTTTCCCCTGTAGTTCGTGTCCTACCGCTTTTAATCCTTGCACCGTGAAATTTAATCATCGTGCCGCCACTTTTAATGCGTGTACCTTGAAAATTGTTCTTCCACGTTTTTCCACTGCTGATTGCTGCGTGTGGTGAACTCCACCACCCGGAGTTCTCGCCTCCTTTCTGCATTCATCTCATGAGTTCATATACATGTTCATTTTTATCTGTTACAGATTTCTTATCAAAAGCTGTGAAAGCTACACGATGCCGTTTGTGCAAGCGGGCATGGAGCCATGCCGTTCTTGAAAAAGCTAAACAGCAAAATTGGAGCCAGTCATCATTTTACTCAATTCTCCTTGTTAAATATCCTGGGACAAGCATTTGCTTTGAAATATAAAATTCGGTGTTCGGTGTTGTTGGGGGCGCAATCAAATTTACAAACACGCGCCCGGAGAAAACAGACGTCAATGGCCCGGTCCGATAATCTCGCGTGACGTCAGCACACCTGTGATCCAGAAGCTCTCATTGGCCAGAGAAAATTCGTCTGCTACTGCTACGGCACCCTTGCCGTTCCCAACATACACACTCTTAAAAATGAACTTCACCGCATAGCACGCTCCTAGCCAACCATCATCTTGAATGATATCGCTATCTGCCCTGACTTGTTGAAAACGGGACGCGTACGCCTTTTTTGTGACACTTATGCTGTTCATAATTGTCACAAAAAAGGCATACGCCTCCCGTTTTCAACAAATCAGGGCAGATAACGATATCATTCGAGATGATGGTTGGCTAGGCGCGTACTATGCGGTGAAGTTCATTTCTAAGAGTGCAGGTGTCCCAGAAAACGACATTGAGTTATAATACAAAAAACTACGTCACCTAGAGTAATGCGGTTAACGACATTTGTTCTTACTAGGTATTTTGCCACTTCCTGATGTGAATGTCACGTATCGTAAGTTTAATTATATATAAATATTTGCGAACTGAACTCGGAAATTTACCAAGTAAAGTTCACTTTTTACCCCACCAACACGAAGTATTTAGCCTGCCTAATTAACTCAAATTCATGATAATCGACAGTGATATTCAGGATCTATCCTATCGAGAAAAATAGCCGAACATCATATGCTTCTCGAGGTACTTGGATGTAACGCGCGATGACTTTTTGAGCGCAATCGCTATCAGTCCGACGAAAGGAGGTTGGAAACTCAACCCACAGAGTGATAGTAGAAAAAGTGACAGTTCCTGAAATTAGGAGAGGGAGGGTATTGTCCCAGCCGGAGTCGGTCGCGATAAGCTATGTCTTTCTACGATGCCGGTGTAGGCTGGGACGCTGGGTTTCCTACCTCCTTTCGTCGGACTGACAATGATTTCGCTGAGAAATTCGTCCCGCGCTATCCTCTGCGAGCTCCGTAGAGCATGATTTTTAGCTATTTTGTCCAATACGATTGACTGATTGATTTTTAAAAGAAAAAACTGGAGACGTTAGTCTCGAGCTACTCGGGGCTGGCTACTCCAGGACGCGTTATTGAGAAAAGAGAGGGGAACTACACAAAAAACCGATACGATTGCTCCTCAATATTCCTGTCAATTATCATCAATTTGAGTAAATTTCGCATGCTCTTCACATTGTTGGGGTAAAAAAGTGACCTTCACTTGGCAAATTTCCGAGTTCAGTTCGCAAAAATTTGCATAATTAAACTTAGGTTACATGACATGCACATCAGGAGGTGGCAAAAACCCAGTAAAAATGGAGTTCAAGGTTACTAGATGGGGCACGACCTAAGGAAGGCGCGTGTTCCATTAATCTGATATTCAAGGCTAGGCTATTATAGGCTATATCATTTCACCTTCTAGGCTACCACATGGTAAACCTGTTACCTTATGACGTGTACTGGGTCTGATATGCCCTTGATGACGCACAATGTTTGTTCTACAAATGCTTCCTCTTTCAATAAACTTCACTTAGTTGAGATCGAGTCTGCAGGTGGTTTGTCTCTTCTATGTTCTAACTCTTTGTCCGCGTCTATTGCTGCAGTGAGCCGATATGAACGGGTCATTTGTTGCAGTAATTAATTGGTTTACATGCTTTGTCGCGGCTGGTCGCGGTAAAGCGCAAAAGGGCGCACTTCCACTCCCTTATCCACGAATGAATTACGTGTTCTTGAGCTTACTTTGCAACGGGGAGTGCTGAAGAAAAAGTAACAGCGTCAGACAGGCTTCGTCAGTGCCCCATCCCGAAACACAATTTATCACGTAGTACCTTGATGTCACATGTTTTCCACTAGCACAGCAGTGGCCCACATTTTTTCTTCAGCACTCCCCGTTGCGAAGTGAGCTCAAGAACACGTAATTCATTCGTGGATAAGGGAGTGGAAGAGCGCCCTTTTTTGCTTCACCGCGACCAGCCGCGACAAAAATATGTAAACCTAAACCAATTAATTACCGCAACAAATGACCCGCTTCGGGGCAGATTTTTATCGAAAAGGTGCCAACTGATGGTCCCAAGAGGGATAGTACCCATTTTAATGCCGACGGCCCCCTATTTAAAAAATAAAAAAGTTGTATTTTTCACGAAACTCATTCGAATTTCTAGTTAAATAATGAGCGCCTCCCACTCATTCACATGGTGCGCATCCTGTAGGTGGTATCAGACGGATACGTGTAACAAAGAAAGTTATTCGATTGGTGCACCCGTTCGCGAATTATTTCGCCCGGGGATTTAACTGAGACACCCTGTATATTGTTGAAAAGTATGTTCGCATTTATCTGGGACACCCTGTATATATTGGCTACACTAAAGCTTCACGGCATAGCACGCTCCTATAGCCAACCATCATCTCAAATGATATCGTTATCTGCCCTGATTTGTTGAAAACGGGAGGCGTACGCCTTTGGTGTGAGGATTATGAGCAGCATAAGTGTCCCAAAAATCTCACAAAGTGTATTCATTGCACACTCTTTAAAAATGAACTTCACCACACAGTACGCTCCTAGCCAACCATCAGCCCTAGTGACCATCAGCACCTTTGTTGAAAAGATGAGGCGTACGCCTTTTTGTGACGCTTATGCAAAAATGTTAATTGTCACAAAAAGGCGTACGCCCCTCGCTTTCCACAAATTGGGAGTGATAGAGGTATCACTCTGTGCAATAGTTGGCCTTCAGCGTGCTATGTGCCGCAACCGACGTCGTAGTCAAAAACGAAAGATCGTGCGTCAGTTGGTGGACGCCCGATTACGAACGTAACGCATACTTACCTATAAAGAGAACAACGAGATTCATCACTGCCTTGGTTCCTGAAATTAGAGAAAGACGTGTGAAAACATAAAATAATTCATATTCTGGTGCTAAGCTATCGTCGCACACTCTTGAAATAGAAATGCACTTCCCATTATCCTAATATCCTTGGGGGGCGCGTTATCTACACTCTTAGAAATGAACTTCACCGCATAGCACCCTCCTAGCCAACCATCATCTCGAATGATATCGTTATCTGCCCTGATTTGTTGAAAACGGGAGGCGTACGCCTTTTTTGTGACAATTATGAACATCATAAGTGTCACAAAAAAGGTGTACACCTCCAGTTTTCAACAAATCATGGCTGATAACGATATCATTCGAGATGATAGTTGGCTAGGAGCATGCTATGCGGTGAAGTTCATTTTTAAGAGTGTATAGCTGCTCCGGAGTGCGTGGAGTGCGCTCCTTTTTTCTAAACGGGACACCTCCTTTTGCGGAGCGCGGCACCAGTCGGAATGCTTCTCACGCTGTCCAACCTCCTGTCCAGTTGGACCATGGGAAGGACTAATCTGCAGACAGCCGGATCGGAAGACGGCTCTACCGGACAATAACATTCGGTGACACCCAGAGGCGCTTTGCACACGCAACTAGTAATCAAAATTATTTGGAGTAGATTGACACGTAAGGTGGGACAGAGTAGGCGGAGCGCGCTCTCCAGATACGTTTTCTTTCCTGGCGTACGCCTGTTCAATGCAATTTGAATATACATAACCACTGAATCGCACGTGCATCATAATAATTGAATATCATAAAAGGGCATACGCCTCCCTTCAAATGAGAAGCGAGTCTCTGCGATGGCTGACTGCAGTGTGTTTTATGCGATAAGCACGAGCGTTCCAGGAGGGGAGCAAGGGGGCTTGATGGCATGGGCTTGATGATCAACTTTTCGTTATTCCGTACCGCGACGTAAATGCTTCCCTGTGATTCGTCACGAGGTAGCCAACCGTGACTAGAGCGCACAAATGGCACAGTTCCTTTAGAAGTCGGCCCAGGACGCGCATTCCCCCAGAACGTTAGTTGTGACGTTGCCCACCTCTGTGAGGCCGACAACGGCGAGCTCTTTCAGCAGTACAACAACCACAACCAAAGCCCGATTGGCCCGAAAACCCGAGACCGGACCGGTAGCGGATCGAAATCGGGCCTCAAAGTCATTTGGCTGCCGGCCGGGCTCGGGTTCAGTTCGAGAGTCCTCGGGCCTCAATCGGGTCGCCCTTTTGTGCGCCATTCTTTCACATTACTTCCTCAACATTCATTTTGAAAGTGGGCCCTTCCTGTGTATATCTGCTAAAACGCTACAGTCCAAAGAGTTGAGCCGAAACGTTTATCGGTTCGGTTTGGGCTCAGGTTCGACGATAAGGTTTCAGTTCCCGTTCATCTCCGGAAAGCAACTATAACGGTTCGAACCGGCTTTTTCCAAACGGTTCGGTTCACGAACCGGTTCAGTGGCCACGGGTGGATGTGATGTGATGTGATGTGAGTAAAGAAAAAAAATGGGGATGTAAGTTTCGACGAAGTCAAACTGGCTACCCCAGTACACTTAATACAGAAAGTTCAATCTGATGATGAGATGATGAAAACGCAAAAGGATGATGTCCAGAGACGAACAGAGATGATAATTGAGTTCAACATGTAGGTCAAAAGTTCAAGAGCTGCGCCCAAGTTAGAGTAAAGTGGCGGAATCACCGGGGGCACACACAGGACACATCACACATAAACCGTGTCATAGGATGTCCATAAGCCCGGTTGCATGCAAAAAGTCTTCAAGTGCCCTTAGCGCCTTGTCGGACGAAGGAGGACCTAATAGTTTCGTGATGTCGAAGGCTCGGGAGTCCAAACGAGAGAGGCTTGTCTCTAATGCCCTTCGAGCAGCGACGTACTTCTGACACCTGAGAAGGATGTGTTCTACATCCTCTACAACGCCACACTCACTACAGTTCGGGGAGTCTCGCTTTCCGATTTTGAAGAGGAGACGTGCGCTGTACGGTACATTGAGCCGTAGCCTATGTAGGACAGTTGTCGTTTGTCGCGTAAAGGAAGGTGGTACTCGAAAGCGTAACCCTGGGTCGACCTTATACAGAAGCGAATCCCGAGCCGATCCTGTTAACCAGGAGGTATTGCACATTCTTTGTTTTAACTCGTTCAGCATTCGCCCCGCGTCACCCTTGGTGAAATAAATGGGCAACACCTGGGCGCGCCTTAGTTGAATAGCCCGGCGTGCAGCAGCGTCCACAGCCTCGTTACCTGCAATGCCACAGTGGCTAGGGATCCACTGCATTTGGATGTCATGACCTTTTAAAACTGCTGCATGGTGTGCGTGTAAGACATCTTGTGCTGGTGTCGCCAGAGATCCCGTAGTAAACATGGTAGCTAGGGTCTGTAACGCACATTTTGAGTCGCTATAGATGGTCCAGCGAGCAGCTGAAGATTGTGAGTTGATGAAACTTATTGCCAAGAGGACTCCATAAAGTTCAGCGGCCGTTGCAGAGGTGACGTGAGACAGCCGCACCGCTCTCTCAATATTCGCCTCCGGGATAACAAATGCACACGAGGAGCCGGATGATGTCGTAGAGGCATCCGTGAAAATCTGCATCCTGCCTGCGGAGCTGTTTAGTAGCTCAAGACTGAACTGACGAAGAACATGCGTTGGTATATCCTTCTTTCCCGGGAGTCCAGGCACACTAGTTCTTACGTCAGGAGGCTGCAGGACCCATGTTGGGATATCTGGTAATGCATGTGGCTTGTGTTTCGGAATAAGACCACGTTGTGTCTGGATAGCTTGGGTAAAAGAAGAGTGGTGACGACTCATAATGGCTCGAAGCTGAGGATGGCGATGGTGACGCGTTGCCAACCGCACGTAGTGGCGGAACGTTTCTTGCATCCTGAGAGCTGATACAGGTGGTTCCCGTGCTTCTGCCATGGCTAAAGCGTTTGACGTTGCTCGAGGAAGGCCAAGACAGAGCTTGACGCCCTTTGCTAGGATAGACTCTAACACCTTCTCTGTGGTAACAGGGAGGTTGTGTAGCAAGGGGATGTGATGCGCAACCATCTGACTTATAAGAGATCGGTGAACGCTGAGCATTGCCCGAGGAGATGTGCCCCACCGGGAACCGCATAAGTAACGAAGAACATTAAGACGACTCTCAGCTCTTGCTTTTAGACAGCGCACCTCCGCTACCCATGACAAACTCCGGTCGAGAGTAACGCCGAGAAAGCGGTGATGTGGTACACGACGTACCTGGTGATGACCAATTTGTAGCTGAAATCTTTTAAGATGGCGACGCGTAAAAGGCAGCATTACAGTCTTTTCTGAAGACAGGTCCATGCCTCTCTCCAGCAGGAAGTGCACTACGCGATCAAGTGAAGTCTGAAGGCGACGCTGTAAAGCCGGCCACTGCTTTCCCGATGACCATACAGATGTCATCTGCGTAGAGACTAACAAATACCCCTTTGGGCAAGAGACGAGGCAGGGCAGTCATGACAGCATTGAAAAGTAAAGGACTGAGTACGCTCCCCTGTGGTACCCCTGCTGACAATGTATGCAAACTCGTGTCGCCTTTTGCTGTTCTCACGAAAACAGACCGACCATTAAGAAAAGCAGCAATCCAGCGAAGAGCCCGGCCAGTGACGTTGAAACTGTATAGGTCGTAAAGGACATGGTTGTAGCTCGTCGTATCATATGCTCTCTTTATGTCCAAGAAAACAGCTGCTGTAAGCTCACCCCGAAATCTAGCTTCTTCAATGTGAGTGACCAAGTTTATGATGCAGTCTATCGAGGTCCGAGCCTTTCTGAAACCTGCCATTTCGGTAGGTAGCAGACGCCGGAACTCTAAGAACCACTCTATTCGGCGTAGGATAATCCTTTCCATGATCTTACACACGCAGCTTGTAAGACTGATGGGCCGAAATGACGTCAACTCTCTAGGTGATTTTCCAGGCTTCAGGACTGGCACAACTTGCGACGTCTTCCATGACGGAGGGACAAAGCCGCGTCTCCAAGAGTCGTTGATCAAATTCAAAAGTAAAGTGCGCGACGTCGGTCCCAAGGAGACTATAGCTTTGTATGAGACCCCATCGGGCCCTGGAGCTGACCGCTTCGTGGACAGGTGGATGGCAGCCTCCAATTCCTGTATCGTGATGTCACTGTCCATATCGGGGTCTTCAGCTGGCTGTGTAAAAACAACCGCCCTATACGCGGCTTGTGCCGAGTCCCTGTGGGATGTTGTGCATGACGCATCTGAGGGCCTAATAAAAAGCCTACAAAAGTCTTCCCCAACAGATTTTTCGGTCGTGCCCTGATGAACGGCTAGTGCTCCAAACGGCTTAACTTGTTCAACCGGGGAGCTTAGGCCCTTGATGATCCGCCAGACATGTCCCGTAGGTGTGTATGGAGATAATGTAGAACAGAGTGCTCTCCATCTCTGCTTGGCTAGACGTTGAAGATGAGTGCGAATTAGTGACCGCAGCCTGCAAAGCTCGCGATAATCCTCAATGCAACCCGATCTTCGCAGTCTTCTTTCCGCCCTACGACGTATTGTCCGCAACCTTTCGAACTCGGCGTCCACGCTGCGATATTTGATCGGGCACGATATCTTTTTTGGAACGGGTGGAAATAAAGCGCTACAAGCACATTAAAGCACACTTCCGTTTGAGGTATACGGTGCTTCAAGTGGACAGGAAGGAGTGAACGGTCGAAGATCTTGAAAGACTCTGCGCGATATGGAAGTCAAGATTAATAGCGGTTACGACAGGAGCTTTAACCATGAATTCAGGTTTGGGTTGACTTCCCCAGTTCATGTCGCGGTTAACTAACCTACCGGGTTGTTCGCAGAATCTCGGCAGCATAACACCTTAGCCGAAGTAATGTAAATCATTGATAGTATTGATTACCAGTCAGTAGACGCGAATGCACGTAACGCAACGAACGACCCTCCATGCTGGTTGGATTGGCTCATTTTAGCTCTCTGCGCTGGGGTTTTAGCGCTTTGATTAAGTTCGATTGGAACGGTGTGACACTGAGCTTGAGGTCTTCATGTAAAAAGCGCGTTATCATCTTATCCCTCGCCCTTGAGTGAAGTGTCTGTGGAACAAAGACTGACCACGGGCAGAAGCAAGTGCGAACACAGAGTTCCACCCATTGACGATTCTTAAATTATATGTCAGCATGGTTGTTCTTACCTCTTTTATTTAGAGTAAAGGGCCAGTCACCCTCATGCTTGTCAGAATGAAAAGAACACAACGAGGTGGTTTTCTTTGTGCATCTTAGGTTGCTTATGGAAGCTCACGCGCTGTGTCAGCGATCACTTCTGCAGTTAGGGTGGACACCCTGTATAGCTGAGGCTGATTAGTATATTATTATAATATATGTCACTTCATGAATGCTGCACAAAAGTGTCGTTGATCCCTAATCCTTATACAGGGTGTTTCAGTTAAGTCCCCAGGCTAAATAATTCACAAACGGGTGCACCAATCGAATAACTTTTTTTTTCTTGATTTAAGATACTGTGGGTTCACAAGTGAACCGTTACACGTGGCTGGACTGCAAAACAGGTTCTAAAGTTGCAACAAAATGATACATATCAACTTGGTTCACAGTGGCGACCAGAATGTCCTTTAAATATAGATTATGGTTTAGTCTGGAAATCCGGGACCGAACGCAATCCTTACAGGATGTGAATTCAATGGGAGACGGCGTTTATGCCAATTAACAGCTAAACAAAATTAAAATTTTAAGATGTCATCGTCTGATACAGAAGAACACTATCCAAAGAACCCTTGGAGACATGAAAGGCGCTAGCAGAATATAAACCTAGTGCACCCTGGCCAAATGAACATTAATGCATTGCGCCTATGGGGATTCCGTCGATTTTTGTCGATTAGATTTTTCGACAATGACAGTCAAATTCTGGAAATGTCATCGCCTATTTTTAGTCAGTATACGTCCTCCAGGCCACATACCAACCACGGCACGACGTGTGAGTGTTAATCCTGATGCACCCAGGGCCTTCAAAGTGGCGACTCAGACAGGGTTCCCCTCCTAGGCGCACGACGGACTCGACGAACGGGACGGAAGTCCCAGTATTATCGTCATACGCATGCGCTGAGACTGTACGGCCGGTCTGAAGGAGTTCGAAAGGCGGACGGTCATTTTTGCGTTGAGTGAGTAATATGCACATGATACCGTTTTGTATTTTATATCGCTTTTACATTAAACTTGATAAAATTGTCCACTTCGAGTGCCGTTTTGGAAGGGATTTCGTCGAACGCGACCTTTCAGGGTGCAACAGGGGAACAAGATACGGGGTTCAACCCCGTGATCTTACTTTCACATATACATAGTACAAACTCACCTTAGGGCATCTTTAATATTATTGTTATATCAAATAATATTAAGCCTCAAGGTTGATGAAATTGGCCATTTGGCCATTTCGAGTGCCGTTTTGGAAGCGATTTTGTCAAACTCTACCTCTCAGGGTTCAAACTCCGTGATCTTACTTTCAGATATACACATTAGAAAATCAGCTTTGGACATCTTTAATATTGTTGTTATATCACATGATATTAAGCCCCGAAGTTGATGAAATTGGCCATTTGGCCATTTCGAGTGCCACTTTGGAAGCGATTTTGTAAAACGCGACCTCTCAGGGTGCAAAAGGGGAAAATGGTAGGGGCTCAAACTCTGCAATCTGGATTTCAAGTATACATTCTGTAAAACAAGCTTAAGACATTTTTGACATTATTTTTATATGAGGTCATATTAAGCCCCAAATTTGATAGCATTTTATTTCTTTTTTTTTCTTTTTTCTTTTTTTCCTTCGCGAGTGTTGTTTTGGAAGCAGTTCCTTCAAACGCGACCTCTCCATGTACAGGGGAAACAGGTACGCCCTGGCACCACGATTGAAGGGGCTTCGCACGTTTTAAAGGGCTCCATCTGCTGCCGAACGTTGCGGTAGCCTCTGTTACAATCCCACTAAAAGCCGTTCATAGTACCTTTGTGGCACCATGATACAAGTCATTTGAGTCATTGTAAATGGTCCTGCTGCCGCCTTTTCAAAATTTTGCGGCGGTTTCCGATGCAAATCACAGGAGAGGGTCATAGTCTTTATATGTGTGTTAAATGTCCGCCACAGTGATTAAAAGGGTTTAGGTCCGTTTTAAAGGGCTCTGCTGCAGCCTTTTATTGAGTTTGCGGCCGCGTCCGTTATAATTCTAGTAGAATGGCAATAGCACAATCCGTTGCGAATACGTGTATGACTTTGGAACTATGATACAAGGGGTATCGATCGTTTTAAAAGGCTCTGCTGCCGCATTTTTCGTACTTTGCGGTAGCCTGTGTTACAATCCCAGTATAGAAGGCCATAGCACAATCCATTGATGACATGTATTTGGTAGCATGATACAAGGGGTCTCTCCTATTTTGAAAGGCTATGCTGCATCCTTTTCCGATATTTGCGGTCGCCTGTGTTATGATCTCGGTAGAATGGCATAGTATAAGTAGTAAGTAGTTTAGTATAAGTCTTTGACAGCATGACACAAGGGGTTTTGCTCGTTTAAGAGGGCTCTGCTGCCACGTTTTCCGAATTTGGCGATCCCCTGTGTTATAATAACTCCAGCAGAATATCGCATTGCACAAGCCACTGATAACTTTCGTTCTTTCGCACCATGATACAGGGAGTGTCGCCCGTTTCAAAAGGCCTTGCTACCGCTGTATCCGAATTTTGCGGTCCTCTCTTGCGCAATAAAAAGGCATAGCATAAGTCGTCATGAATATGCGTTTGGTACCATGATACAAGCTGTTTCGTACGTTTTAAAGGGCTCTGCTGTTGCCTTTTCCGAAATGGGAGGACGCGTAGGCGGAGTCGACTTTCATTGCCATCTGGGGGCAGAGGTTCGAACGTAGACGGAGACGTGCTTTTCGCGATGCTACGTCCACTAGGTCGTTCCATTCACCATGGCCCTGAGTTGGCCCGTGTTCCATAGAGAGAGAGAGAGAAATACATGATGACGATGATATGGGGATGACTTCCGCTCATTGAGCAGAATGCTACCCCATTGCATAGATTCCATAGATTGCGCTGCTCGATCTGTGAATAGGGACGCGCGTTCCTTGGGACCACGAAAATGGTCGGCGATAAGTACTGCGTCTGAGCGATGCTCGCGTTTGTCTGTTTGTTTGTTTTCGCTTTTAATGAACGTTTTATGATGGCTTGTTTTTGCTTTTAATAAACGCTTCATGATCGGCGTCTCTGAACGATGCCCGCGTTTGTTTGCTTGTTTGTTTTTGCTTTTAATGAACGTTTTATGATGGCTTGTTTTTGCTTTTAATAAACGCTTCATGATCGGCATCAAAATTCAAACGGCTCCGTAACGATCATGTATTTTCATCTGTGATGTCTTTTTCTCAGACTTTAGCACCATTTTTCTCATCGGTGTCTGCTGCAGTGTAAATGTTCGGACTGCCGGCGATTTGCCGTGCAAGTTCACTTTTGTGCCCCGTATCTTGGCAAGTTTATTTTCTTGCCATATCTTCGCGACTCTCTCATGCTGAATTCAAACGGCAGGTATCAGCTTTTAGTTCGTTGCGCAACTCGTATCAGCACCGAAGAGCAACGACAATTTCTTCTTTGTATTGTTGTTGCGGATGGCACTATCATCAATGCGCATAGAAGCCAAGATGCGGTACCCTGCGTGATAAGATGTCTGCGTGATTTCGAGTGGAGCGAACCATAGGGGGCTATATCTTTACGGATACATATCTATGGGTATATGCATTGGTGGCCAGCTGTATCAGGAAATCTCATGAATTACAGGGGGTGGTTGGACAAATTCAGGGGGAGTGTACACCTCCCTGGGGGGTGAGGGCAATGAAACCCCTGGAAAGGACCGCAATTATAGCAAATTACCTTAGCGTAAACAGCTGAGCGGTATAGTTATTAGGCATTCGCATATATGTACAATTCATACGTAAGCTTGGTTTATATGGTGTTTCTGACTCTCTTGTATGTTTCTTTGCCTCGTACTTACGGCATCGATTATGCTCTGTGTGTGTGTCCGGATCCTACTCTGATACCTATGTTTCTACGTCTGGTGTACCCCAAGGGTCAAATCTCGGATCTCTACTGTTTAATATTTTTATTAATGATCTTGTATCTTGTGTTAAACATTCCACCATGCTACAGTATGCTGATGACTTCAAAATAATGAAAAGCATAACCTCGCCTTCTGATTGCTTACTGCTTCAGGAGGATGTTTACAGTGTTATTTCTTGGTGTACTTCTAATTTCCTCAAAATCAACACGTCAAAAACTAAAGTTATCTCATTCACACGCAAGTCTCAAGTAACCCGATTTCAGTACTTTTCTGATGGCGAAATAGCCCGAGTCGACGGCATTCGTGATCTCGGTGTTGTCTTTGATGCGAAGCTTCAATTTCATGAGCATGTGAGAGCAATTCGTTCTGCTGCTCTGCGTATGCTTGGTTTGCTCACCTACAGCTGTAAAATGTTTTCTTCTCACACGGTATTTCTTACTCTCTATAAAGCTTGCGTCCTTCCCCGACTTGAATATGCGTCAGTGGTATGGAATGCTTTATGTGCCACCGATATCAAACGTCTTGAAGCTGTGCAAAAGAGGGCACTTCATATTATTCATTCGCGTTTCTTGCGGAATGTCTCCGCATTTTTATCGTATGACTATGACAAGCTTTCAAATTAGCTGCACTTGCTTCCTCTTGTTACCCGCGGTACATTCATGACATGATGTTTCTTTATAAATGTGTGCACTCAATATTTGATTCCACTTTTCTGTTAGGCCACCTAAATTTTTGTCTCCCGCGTGCTACTCTGCGGAACCCCCCAACGTTCTATGTCAACAACTGCTGTCCTAATGACCCCCTTACACGATGCCAAATCTTGTTTAACTCGCTCCCTTCATCTCTTGATATTTTTTCAGCATCATACATCATTTAGGTTCATACCTCTTCTCATTTTTCGGAGATTTCTTTTCTTTGACTTTTTCAGATAATTTCCCTTTTGGAGTTGGAGTTGGACGGATTAAAAATTTCCCTTTTGTTACAGTGCGATTGCATGTGTTTCTCACATTACAATGTGCGTGTGCTCGTTTCTTGTTTTCAATTCAAGTCATGTATTCTTTTTCTTTTCTTCATGTACAGTCTCTTTTGTTTTTGTTTTTGTGTGTGTGACCGCGTAGATCGTGTCTTGTTGTTAGTGCATATTGTATTACTGTATTTGTATGTATATTGTGTCTATTTGTAGTGCATTGTATTGTATTTGTGTGCGCCAACATTAGGGTCGCCACAACCGTTCTTGGGCACCAATAAAACATCATTATTATTATTATTATTATCATTATTATCAATGAAAAACTTCACTCGACACACCAACAGAAACAAATGAGCTTCTTTTCCAAATGAGACACTGGAAATTTGACAGGCATTTCAAGTTCTTCGTACATAGTTCCTCACGAACGATTATCCCAACGTCCAGGAGCACTGAAATTGTCGGTTTACACACTGTATTGTTGATTTTGCTTGCATTTTCAACGTGAAAAAGAAAACAATCAGGGAAAGAGCAATAATTTAAAAAATTCACACAATGACCCTCGTCCATAACTACTCCATCTCTTTTTTTCTCCTTTTTTTTTTCTCTGCGCCTCTCTGTGCTCGGTATAGTTTTTCGCGCATGATATTCGGAGAGGCTGCTGCTATTTCTGCAAGCCCATGAACTTGGTGTAATAATTCAGATGATGCTATTCTCTGCACTTCTCTCCACTATGACTTCTCAATTATCATATTACTTACAGTGTAGTTTATCAAAATGCACTTTCAGACCAGATCGCTATAACTATACTTGTTGAGGTTCATGAGTCACAAGAACTGCTCGAATGTACTTCCTAATGTCGACATGAGCAGCACTACATCGAGCAAGGGTAAAAACAATGCCTGAAATCCTGGTTTCATTCCGAATTATTCATTATTGGGGTGGGGGGTGGAGGTGTCAAGAGCCCTCTGGGCACAGAATAGCTGACTCCAAGCCATGCGCATGCGGCCCGTGTGTGTAAGAGCCCTGATTACCCTGATCTAAGCATTGCTTCATGTTAAGTGAGAAATAAATAATGTACTCGAGGGCGCGTAGCACTTCTTTAGCCTTATCTCCAAATTTGCTAATGAACAACATTATTTTTGACGTTGGGGTGTCTAATCGCCACCGGCGATATTCTACCCTGTTCCAGTTTCTACTCCCCTATGCAGGCTATACACAATCCAATGCCAGTCCTCATACCATGGATCCATACAACTGGTTATTGGTAATCTACAACAAACATTGGAGATCAAGTTGAAAGGTATAGGCTGGGATTGAAGGATCATGTCGCACGATGAAACTGCGTTATTGTTGTTTCGTTTCAAGCTGATCTGAACTCGCCGATTGCTACGCAATTTATTTTTGGAGCACCTTGCATTTTCCACGCATAACTATACTACTGGACACAACAGGCATCTGTCGACGTCTGTACGCCGCTCATAGCCGCAGTTACTTGGCGGCGTAACACGCAATAAAAAAAAAAAAAAAACTGGATACAACAAGATCTGTACGGTGCATATGATGCACCCTACATTTGTAGTTTTTAAGAGACTAATGTCGCCTCGGTAGAAATACTTCCACCCGCTGGATCACATCACGGAAATGTTTCCTTTCCAGGAGGGGGGCGGCAGACGTGCATTGTCATTCAGAGATGCGATAACACACCACCGAACGCGTTTCAAAATGAATCCCCAGAAAAAAGCTTTTCACGTTCTTTTGGTTTCGTCACTGATTTTCCTTTCCCACACTTCAGCCAATCAAATTTTCCTACCTGCGGAAGGCAAAATCTAACAGGGGGTTTAAGTTAGAAACTGCAACATCTGTTGTAATTGTCTGTTCTTGTGTTGTTGTACATTGCCGTGTGGCCTGTCCACCTGCGACTATACCAACAAGTATAGGTATATAAACAACATTGTAAATACACTAAAATAAAATTCACGCAGTGTTCTCTACTTCTGCATCGCCTCTTGTATTGCTGTTTGCTACCCACTGCTGGGTTTTGGGAATATTCATGTCTTCGATTATAAATGTATTTAGTTCTGCACCAAAATCTCTGGTCTAACGAAGTCGCGTTTGATCAAATCATTGCCACTCGCAGACGCCACCACTCGCATCGCCACAGCACTCGCAGACGCCAAATTGTCCATATCTTCCATTTCATTTAGTAATAACTCTGGATATATACGTGACATCGAAGATATCATCATTTAATTACGTAGTCTGTATATTCATGCTTAATAGCTATGAGTCCGCAGCCCATACCTGTTTCCCTTGCTACAGCCTGCGAAGTAACGTTTGGTCAAATAGTTCATTTTCAAGCGACCAAAGAACAAACAGGATACAAGATCACACACAAGTCGTTCTGTCGTTGTTTCGTGTTTGTTCTTTGGTCGCTTGTGGATTTCCACCAACCAGCCCAATCTATATACTTCTGACATTTTGCCAAATCGTCGCCGAAGTGGCACTCATTGGCGCCAAATTGTCAGTTTCCTCTATTTTAGCTCGTAATAACTCTTGATACCAACTTGATACTGACGGTATCATCATAAAATTGCGTAGTCTGTGTATCGTCTGGCGACCGTAGCTGTTGTTGTGGCTACTCACTCAGGCTACGTGTTGAGTCCAAGAAAGATTTGATTTGTCCCATTTTTTTTCTTTTTCTATCACATTACATCACATCAAGATTTTATTGAAAGTGTACACCAAGATAGTTGTAGGAACTGACTACGTTTTTTTACAAGTATCTGTCTGATACCACCTACAAGCTGCGCATCGTTTGAATGAGTGAGAGGCACTCACTATTTAAATAAAAATTCAAATCGGATTCGTGAAAAAAACATAACTTCTAAAGCCGACCGAACCGGACCCACACGGAACCACACGGAACCCGACGAAACCACATAGACCGTTGGCATTAAAATGGGTACTACCCGTTTCGGGGCCTTCAGTGGACAACTTTTTGAAAAAGCAAGAAGTTTAAAGGAGAACTCTCCAGTTCGGAACCCACTTGGAGCTCTTGCGCTCCTAACATCTACGTCTGAGAAAGAGGTGGCCAGGGAATTCTGCCGTGTCATTACGAAGGGAGCCAATGTAACCAGCACCGAGGAGTACCTAACCCATACAGCCCATGTGACATCTATTCTCGAGCATGCCAACCCAGCAGCTGTCCCTGCCTTGGATATGGACTTCTCAGTGGCAGAACTTTCGTCAGCCATTTCAGCTGCATGCAAGAAGTCTTCTCCAGGCCCGGACGCCATTACATACACAGTGATTCGAAACCTTGACCCAACTTCCCTTCAGGCCCTGCTGAACATCTGCAATCACTCGCGGAGGCATGGACAGGTTCCTAGGCAGTGGAAAGTCGGCCAAGTGGTACCGTTGCTAAAACCAGGAAAACACCCATCCCAATTGGCATCATTTCGCCCGGTAACTCTGTACCAGCTGCTTGGGGAAAGTTATGGAAAGAATGGTCTTGCGTAGAATTGAGTGGTGGCTCGAAAGCCGTGCCTTCTTCCCTCAAGAGCAAGCTGGGTTTCGACGGCACCGCAGTTCCATAGACTCTGTCCTCGACTTGGTCACGTCGGTGGAAGAGGCACGACGAGGCAGGAAGATCTCGGCGGCGGTATTTCTTGATGTTAAGAGAGCATACGACACCGTTAGCCATCCATCAATCTTACATGCTCTATACAGCGCTGCGCTCTCACGTACAACGTTGCTTTGGATAGCCGATTTCCTCAGTCAACGAGGTATTTTTGTCCGGACAAGACAAGGCGACACAGAACAATTCCCCATCTCTCAGGGGGTACCACAAGGAAGCGTCCTAAGTCCGCTCCTCTTTAATGCCGTTATGGCGGGCATTGGAACCTGCATTCAGCGGAAAGTCAACTTGTCCCTGTATGCCGATGACATCTGTGTTTGGACTACAGGCACTTCCCGTCCAGCACTCCGTCAGCGTCTTCAGCGCACGTTAGATGCCATTCGCCTCTAGTTACTCCAGGCAGGAATGGAGATATCCGTAGAGAAAAGCGCAGTTCTAGCCTTCACGCGCAAAGACATGCATAGATATCGCCTGTATATTGATGGAAGCCCACTGGAGCAGGTGACACATCACAAGTTCCTAGGCGTGACTCTATCATGGAATTTGTCGTGGAAGCGCCACATAGACGTCATTGAACAGAAAGTCCAACGCTGGGTCAACGTGATTCGTCACTTCGCAGGTATGAGATGGGGGCGAGACGAGAAGGATCTCCTCATGCTGCACAATGCCCTGGTTCGTGGCTCAGTGATGTACAGCCTTCCCGTCCTACACGGACTTCCTCAGACACTGATTCAAAGGATTCGAGCCATGCTAGCGCGCAGCCTTCGGGTATGTCTTGGGGTCCCACGAGGCGCTGAAACCCGTCTAGTAGTGGCTGAGGCCAGGGACATCCCCATTGAGGTTCTCCGTACTCGGGAAACTGCACGTCACTATCTGCGTCTACGTGCCCATCATAACCGTCACACTCTGATTCGCAAGCTTCACGCTAGACGGAACGCGACGGTTCATGCTGCTGTGACATCATTCAGACCTCATATCCCCAAATTCATAGTCGACCAGACGGCACCCAAATTGCCTCCATGGACGTTGCCATCGCCGTCTGTCACTGTCTCCATCCCCGGTCTCAAGAACAACAAAAAGAACTATCCTGATTTTATTCTTAGGCAACTTACCCTTGACTTCGTCCAGGCTCAATACCGCAACAGTACCGCTGTATACACGGATGGATCGTCGACCAGGGACACTTCATCTTCAGCCTTTGCCATTCCATCACAGTCTGTTACACGTGGGTGTCGTCTATCTCACCGTACCTCATCGACATCCGCTGAACTTTATGCTATCTTGTTATTTTCGACATATGCGGAAGACTGTGAACCGCGGCACTGGGTAATTTACACAGACTGCAAAGCAGCTCTCCTGTGCATTAAAAACATGGGCATCCGCGGTTCCCTTGCCTCAGTGGTGATAGACATCCTGTGCGCCCTGAAGTCCCTACAAGATCGCTCCCACTACGTTGCCTTTCAGTGGGTTCCAGGGCATTGCGGAATAACTGGGAACCACGAGGCCGACGCTGCCGCTGCCGCTGCACACCAACAACGACCTTCTATGCCCATTATACTCTCGAGAGGAGACAGAAGATCCCTCCTCAGGCATTTGTCCGATTCCTGGTCTACCCTACAGTGGCAACACGACATTCCAACTATGTCCTCTTTGGGGAATGTAGACCCAACGCTGTCATACCGACTGCCTGCAAAGCTTCCTCGTCCTCTGAAGTCACTCATCCACAGGCTACGTCTGAATGTGGCCTTCACTCCGTCCTATCGATACCAGCTAGGCTGTGAGGCTAGCCCTATGTGCAACGAGTGTGGCGTACTTGCCAACGTTGAGCACATACTCCTCCGCTGCCGGACCTATGTCAACGAGAGGCGTACACTGAAGTCGCAGCTTGCCACCCTTGGCTGCCGCCCCTTCAACTTGTCGACCATCCTCGGCCCTTGGGACACCGCGGCCGACTCCAGGGCGGCCTTACGTCACGTGGTTGACTTCTTTGAGGCGACAGGCCTAAAGGACTCACTATGACCCCAGCAGCGCCCTCGGACACTCCCACCACCACGATCACGTCCAGCATCGTCATCGCCACTTCGATCATTCCCGTCATCACTCATCGTCATCACTGATCATTGTCACCACTCATATTAGACCCCTAGCTATGGGGTAGCGTTCCACTCCTAGAGTGGAAAACCTCCCCACTTCATCATCACAATATATATGTTGTTGTTTTTGAAAAAAAAAAAAAATCTGCCACTGAAGCGGTCATTTGTTGCAATAATTAATTGGTTCCGGTCTACATATTTCTGTAGGGCCGGTCGCGGCGAAGCGCAAAAGGACGTATTGGCGGATAAGAGAGTAGAAGAGCGTCCTTTTCAGCTTCACCGCGACCAGGCGAGAAACAATACATAAACCAAAACCAATTACTGCAACAAATAGCCCACTTCAGCGGCAGATTTTCTATGTAAGGTATCCACTGAAGGTCTCAAAAACGGGTAGTACCCATTTTAGTGCCGACGGCGCGCTGCTTTCGAAGTTTCTTTTCTCACGAAACTCATTTGAATTTTCATTTAAATAATGAGCGTCTCCCACTCATTCAGACGGCCTTGTAGGTGGTACCTGACAGATACTTGTGAAAAAGAAAGTTCTCCGATTGGTACACCCGTTCGCGAATTATTCCGCGCGAATAATTCCGCGCGAATAGAGGCGCGAATTAGACGCGCCTCTAGAGATGCGCAACGAACAAAATAAAGAAAGAAATGGTGTGCCTTCACGAATTTTTTTGTGAACGATCTATCGAACGGATTTTTGTTCTGAAAACGGCTTTGGTATCAGGCGACCGAAGAGATCAGATGTTCTCATTGAGACAACTTCGTAGCTTTTATAATTGAAAAGTTAGAAAATTAATTACCGCTAATTAACTAACAAGGGGCGATGAAAAAAAAATTTTTGGATAGACCACACAACTGCTAAACACGTACAATTGGTTCCATTTGTGTCCAGGACTCCGTCCTTTTTTTAGCCCCTGGCCCTTTTTCGGTGGGACACCCTGTATGTATGTTATGTACATATGTATGTCATAGACATTAGTAGTCATAACAGTTTCAAGTTACCATCTTTGTTGTTATTTCGCGACTGTAGGAAATCCAGAGCATTCCTGCAGGGCATTTTTTCGGGAAGCAACAGGAAGGCCACGGAGCTAATAAAAGAATAAGAAAAAGACAAAAAAAAGCAAGTTTTATGTTCATGCAGAACATACAGGGTTCCGCTTTTAATTCCGTATGAAGTGCTATTTGAACCCGGTTACCGGTAAATTTTTAACGGTTCAATTCCGGTTCAGCTCCAAGATGGCGTCGACTGTTTCGGTTCGGTCAAAAATAACAGTTAATAACGGTTTTCGGTTAGGGTTCCGGTTCGGTTCGGCACTCTCGCCGCGGCGTGCACCGCAAACAGGCGCCTCAGGTGACTCGACGCCAACGTGTTGCTACAAGCACAAACTGCATCGAAGGCTGCATCCTAAAAACAGAATTTCACCACATAGCACGTCAACCATTGTCACGAATGATAGGGGTATCGCTTCTGCTTCGAAGAAAGGGGGGGGGGGGCATACGCCTTTTTTGTGGCAATTTGGAGATAAGGTAATCATGCCCAAGATTCGCGGAGAGAAACTTAAAGCGTGCTTCGCCTGCATTACACCCAGAGACGCAATGCATAAGAAACGTATAATTTCATATTGACGGAGAACGCCGACACTTTTCACTGGTTCGCCACTGGATCCCGTGAGATTTATATACAAGGAATTATGCTGAAAACGAATTATCCGTAGATCTATAAAGGCTTTTGTTCCCCCGGCGTTTGAAATCTTACACATTGTACTCAATGGAACAGAAGTAGAATTCGCTCTCCATCGTGATTTCACAGTTTTATATATCAAAATATATCCGCTTTAGGTAATTTTCCACTGCAGTTTCACAATTAGGAGAACCATGTTTGCAACCTAAAGTGAATGTCTTGGTTTTGTAGCGAGTCAATTTTGTTCCCGAGGGCATCAAAGTGCGACTAAAATGTGAGACATCACACTTAATGAGGGCTTAGCCTATCGACACTTCCGCATGTAGGAAAGCCGACTGTACACTTGAGCACGTGTAAATGAGAGGAGGAATGGAACTCGAAAGGGAGGGGAATTATTAGAGTTCCGTGCGCATTCTCCTCTGATAACCAGCACCGCAAGTCGGGTTTGATAAAAACATCTACAAAATAAACCCAAGCAGCACAATGTACTGAAAGTCGACTGCAATAGGGATGGACGGTATGTGTCTTATCAATGTTCGTTAGTTTCACGAGCCTGTTCAAGGTCTTTCGCTTACCCGTCCACCCCTGTTGCACTCGACTTTCAGTACATTGTGCTGCTTGGGAAGATGTGCTTCCAAGGCCAAAAAGGCTTAAGAACATTTCTGGTGAGTGGTGACAGAAAAGACAAGGCTGCAGATACTGCGTTCCCTTGAGGTTCGCGTTTTGGGAAATCGAATGCTCTCTTCTTCTTGGTATCAGTTTCTTCAACTCTCTTTCATTGTAAAAGACGTACGAAAATTCGTATGGCTGTACTGTACCGCTATTGCATTGTGATCTGCCCGCCGATGATTTCCTTTTCATCTTTACCTTATCTCTGACCGTCATGTTTTTTGTATGTATACAATGTATGGTTACTTTTATGTTTCACACTCTTTCTTAATTTTTCCTCGCAGCACCACGGGGAAGCTTGGTTGCCACCAGTATGAAATTTGATGGGTTGGCTGTAAAATCGTATATTTTGTCTAACGACGTTATATACCTCTATTTAGCAGAAGCGAAGGCAAAGCAATTTTTCTTTTTCTTTCCTTCATGCATACACTTGTCTCGGCGACAGCATGCTTAAACTGTGCATAGTCGAGCCCTTGCGTATGCGCTGTGCGGGAGCGTCATTCACGAACAAAATGTGTATGTCGTCTAAGTAAGGCATACGCCCCTATGTTCAACTCACGGAAAGGGGCCGTAAACAGCTACAGAAGGTGCACATTACTTTGTGTTATATTATTGATACTTACGCAGTGAAAACTCCTTGCAATTACTAACGCTCAAAAACAAACGGCGCTTGTATACCGATGAAATATTCACTGCACTCTTTCGCATTTTAGCTCCGCCCCGCGCTCTAACTTTACGTCATTTTGACGTAGCGCTTTCCTCACCAATTACGATCGAGTGTTCCACGTATGATTTTATTTCAAATGCGGAATTGGACTAGATGAACGTGAATCCTCTTCTATTCAAAATCTAAACAGTTACAGCCTCAAACTGAAAAAGAAATGCGTTTAATTTAGGTATCATACGCGCACTTCGTTTTCTGAGCAGGAGCACGCAGCACACCACGAGCGCGAATGAATATCCGGGACCCTAGTTCCGGTATGGCGCCATAGTTCCGGTAGGTGCGCGATGGAACATGTTCGTCATCTTCGAATGGTTCCGACAACTGGGCTGCCGTACTTTGGTTTGAGCCACGCGGCATCGCGCCACCAGCTCGCGTGGTACAGTGGATAGCGTGCTGGCCATGGGCGCGTTAAGCAGGCACCCGAGCGCCATAACCCGGGTTTTCAGGGCCGAGCACCAGAGCCGCTGAGCGCGCGCCGCCTATCGAGCTTTCTTTTGTCGTCTGCTTTTAAGTAAACATAGCAGTAGACCATAGCAGTCCTCTGTAATCGTATAACTATTTACCGCCGGCATCCGATGATTCCGGAAATACAAAGAGCATGAACGGTTGCAACGTGTTCCAACGGTTGCGCCATTTCGAAAGGCAGTACACCGGAATATGCGTCACGTTCCGGAACTGGCCTCGCTCTTCCCCACCGTTCTCCGGCTCCCCGGCTCCGAAGAAGGGGTGCGCAGGGTGCACCCGGGAACGTGCACCGGAAGTCACTTTGGAGGTGTTAAGTGATCCCCTGAAAGAGGGAATGTTCCCGGGGCACGAACCTAACGCGCCCCATGTCACGCCGTGACTGGGAGGAACCCGGGTTCGAATCGCGTCATGTGATAGCAGCCCAACTGTTGACGTTTGCGCCAGCCGGAGATGTTGAAGATGTCATGACGTTGAATTTCGGAACCACGGAGCGCAAAACGTCGTTTCACACAAACAAACTGAGCGCTACGATTCACAGCTGATAACGAAGTATGTTTATTGGCTGGTAATTTGAAACGTCATGTGCGCAGCTCGCCCCCCCCCCCCCCAAATAGACGGCAAAACGCTACGTAGCCATGTGACGTATGCGTGGTGGAGAGAGGCTCGCTGGTTACTCATCTTTGAAAGCAGTTATATGGGTCAGTGAGTTGGCACGAGCCGAACGAAATGTATATTTGGGTAGTATGATCTCCGTTCTTTCATGGGGTATCACTATTTCAGAAATGTTTGGTGGCCTGTTTACGGCCCCTTTAAATGTGTCGAATACAACTGGGATCTAGCGCATATAATCGTGTTGTGTCAATGTTTTCTTGACTTCAAGCCGATCATGGCGGCGTACCTGTACAGAAACTTAACACACTGCCAGAAGCGCGCTTTTTGGTCCTTCCTTTAAGCAAATGCTCGCCAGCCATGCATCATTCTTGCAGTTGCCTGCTTATTTTAGCGGCATCGTTTTGCGCGTGAAATCGCCCTGGGCGATTTTTACGAACACTCGAGGTCACGTTGTACTTCGCCTTCGGTACTGTCAATAGCCTATGATAACGTTACCCCAATCTTCCCATCACCAAGGCGATATCCGATCTTTTTTGTTTTCTTTTTTTTTTTTTTTTTTAATGTACACCAGGGGTGCGGAACTCATTCGTGTCTGCGGGGGGCCGCATTGAAGCTTGGAGGAACTACGCGGGCCGCATATGACTGCTTTGAGGTAGCCTGCTTCTGGTATACAGGGTGTCCCAGAAAACGTGTCATTGAATGAAAGAACTACACCACCTAGAATAATGCGGCCAACGACATTTGTTCTTACTTGGTTTTTGCCACCTCTTGATGTGCATGTCATGTAACCTAAGTTTAATTACGTAAATTTTTCCGAAGTGAACTCGGAAATTTGCCTAGCAAAAGTCACTTTTTTACCCCACCAGCATGAAGGGCGTGCCGAATTCTGCCGTTTTTCGGGACACCCTGTAGATGATCGAATTCACTCAGGAGATCACCAAGCCTACTGGTCCGTGTCTAGCTTTGAAGGCATTAATAGTACCAATCGGGAAATAGGGTTTGCTCGGAAGTTTGGTAGGGGTGTACTATACAAATCGGGTAAAAATCTGACGCTGAGACAGGTTTAGAGAGTCATTTGCCAAGACGTCGAAAGCAACACAGAGGCAGACAGGAAATATCGAACTTTCAACGTTTTATCATATGATTAGAGGTTGAACGCAGAACGAAGAAATCGTTTGATTGGAGTCGTTTTGGTCATGTAAAGGGAAAGATTCCCTGACATCGCATTTGTGAGATTCCCTCACAATACCTGCGTACAAAAAAAAAAAAAAAAGAAAAGAAAAAAGACGACGCTAACATGAACCGGTGCACGGTACTAAATCAGCGCTGTTCCCAGAAACGCACGCTTTCACAATATCAGCTAGCCGGCTCGGCGAAAATATTAGATAAAATACGAGGCGATTGTGATTGCCGGCATGTTTTGTGGCTGGGCTGTCCAGTTGTCGATGTGTAGCGCAAAGAGATCGTCGCGTGGTATACCAACAACTTTGTCTTCTAGCTCTAACTAGCTCTAAATAGCTTCAGAGCTCTAAATTATACTAGTATTGTAGAAGGAGATAGTCGAGAGTGGTGTAGCAGTGCAACACAGCCGATGTCGCACCTGCGGAAAGCACTCGCACGGCTGAGTTCACTTTATTTTTCCAACACTTCCTAGATAGCATCAGGCCTGCGCGCTTACGTCACCCCACGGGGGCCTGCCTGGCATTGCGACCTGCTTCAACTTTGCTTCTCGTTCACTCTTTCATCGACATCATAGCAGCATCCACTCGGACGATCGCCGATGACTGGACTTTGCCATTTTTTCATGCCCGTACTCGTCAAAATCGACGGTAAACTCGTATTTTCCCATCCAGACTGGGCAGGCCTTCCTGTGTGACGCCGTGTCATGTGAGAGCAGTCCTGATGCTACCTATAGGAGATGTTGGTTTTTTCCACACCAACTCTGCGCATGCGCGGATATCACGTGGTTCAGGACGTTGATAATCACGGATAAGAGAATCGAAGACCCCCTTACCCCTCTACAACTCCGCCGTTGACAGTTTTGCTATCGTCCCTGCAGTTAAAAGGATCACCAAATAATTTTAATTAACGAATTATGTAATTTACAAGGAAACAAAAAATAGGCTGAGTATCTCTGCACGCTTTCTAACATTACGCACTAAGTCTCGTTCAAGTGCAATGCACCATTTTTATAAAAATGTTTGACTCATTTTAAATGAAACGCCCTCCAATAATAGTGAAAACAGAAAGTGTCGGCATTATGATGGCATTGGGAATGCGACTCGTACCAGCGATACTCCTCTAAAAAGAAATCTGCCATTTGAAAGCGACGAAGCAGTTTCACTCTAAAAACAGAACTTCACCGCATGGCACGCATTGCGCCAACCATCGCCACGAATGATAGGGTTATCGCTTCTGATACGAGGAGAGAGGAGGACGTACGCCTTTTTGTGGCAATTATCCTGTATCCAAATTCACACAAAAAGGCGTACGCGTCCCCATCTCTCCTCGAATCAGGAGCGATAACCCTATCAATTGTGGCAATGGTTGGCGCATAGTGTGCTATGCGGTGAAGTTCTGTTTTTAGAGTGTTGAAGAATCCTCATCAAGCTCGTCGCACGGTGCCCGTTATCAACAATCAAAATGAAGTGACCCGTGATAAGTGTTCGCTCTCTCCTGTCCTCCACCTTCCTTTCCGGTTTCATGCCTCCACTCACCTATACATGGGTACATACGTAAAGTAGTCTTACTTACACAACACGTGCTATTAGGCTAAGCGCACTTTAGGGAGACGTGTCCGCGAATCTTGGGCATGTACACTCTTAAAAATGAACTTCACCACATAGCACGCTCCTAGCCAACCACCATCCCGAATGACAACGTTCTCGCCCCTGATTTGTTGAAAACGGGAGGAGGAGCCTATTTTGTGCCGTGCATAATGGCACAAAATAGGCTCCTCCTCCCGTTTTCAACAAATCTAGGGCGAGAACGTTGTCATTCGGGTTGATGGTTGGCTAGGAGCGTGCTATGTGGTGAAGTTCATTTTTAAGAGCTTGTTCAGCTCCTTGTTGAACAGCGCCACCCTGGAATACGGGACATCATGCATCATAATCGCCCTCCTCTTCCCACGAAAAATCTTCCTCGAAGCATCCAGACCATGCTCCATAGGCTCCGCACTGGGTGCGCGTTCACCAATTCTCAGCTGTTCAAGATAGGCTCTAGGGGTGACGCCTGCTGTGGCCACTGTCAACAACCCGAAACAATCGAACACATCCTGCGAGACTGCCGAGCATACCATTCTGGGCGCGAAACACATCTCCCTCGCTCCACCTCGGGCACGCTAGCAGACATCCTCTACCCCGCTGGTTCTTCTGCCGAATGTTCCGCCCAAGCAAGAAACCTCATTCTCTTCCTGCTGAAGACAGGCCTTGCTGATCGACCCATCTAATATTCTACTCTCCCCGATGAACTCGTGCACCTCACCGCATCCCCATCCTTCAACCTCCTCTATCCTCCATCCGTCCGTCCTTCCTTGTGTTTTGCTTTGCTATGCGTTTTCCTTTTCTTTTTTTTGCTATAGTCGTGACGACGCCCACTTCTGTGTGGCCAACAACGGCGAGCCTATCCTGCCATCACCCCCCCCCCCCCCATTTTTAAGAGTGTACGGGCCGGGTCGGGACGGAAAATTCAGGCCCGAGCAGTGCTCTAATCGTGATGTTCTTATGCAATCGTGGCCTATCTCGAAATTCTTTTCACGTGCCGCCGAGTGATGTTTGGAGCGCGCCAAGTTAGAAAAATGCTCGGTACATGGCCGTCTCGGTACAAGAATTGTCGCGTACGGAAAATATTTGCAGTCGTCGCCATTAGGAGTTCCAACCTTCGTGATAAATTAACGTAATACCCAGCCCTCCTTTAAAAAAAAAAAAAATCAACATATATCCCTGCCCCCAGCTGGAAAAGTGGATAATACATTTGATTTTTTGCGACAATGTAGATTCGATGCTGAAGTAGCGGGCGCCTATAGAAAGCAGCATCTTCCCCCTGAAGTCGGCCCAGGACGCATACTAACCCCCTGTCCCCCACTCCTTCCTGCTGTCCTCTCTGCGTCTGTCCACATCTGTACGCCGCTCATAGCCACAGTTGCTTCGCGGCGCAAACACGGAATTAAAAAAAAAGCAGGACCTCCCAATTTTCAAGGATAATGCTGTCTCTGCTAAATTTTCATGTCGATCGGTATCGTCGTTGAGGTTCGAGCAAGCTCTCAAGCAAATTAATTCGTGTTTTATTTCTCACACTAAGACCACAATTTTTTTTTTTTTTTTAGTTTTCGGGCTTATAAGCGCAGCTTCCAAATTATTCCAATATATTCCATTTCGATTCGAAATTCGATTCCACATTCGATTCGGTTCAGAATGCATTGATTTCGATTAGCAATTCGAATCGAATACGCAAGTATTGGCTTCAATACTCGAAACAAATCCTAACATTCGCACAGCCCAATTGCAAGATGCGCACAGTGTAAGACGACTAAGTTCCTAAAGATGATTGTGTTACATAATTGATCGAACTGAGTTACATAATTGATTGTCCATTTCTTTCCCGCCCACAGGGAAATGGCCGTGCCCCGTAGTATTTCTTCATATGCATAGCATTTGGTACGTTGTATGTAGAAATGGGCATAAGTGTTTTCGACTCATCAAATAACCTTGGTGGTGTTATAAAAAAAAAGATACACACATCGGTAAGATCATTTATTCCGCACAGGTTTTAACCCTTATTTACAAACTTCACGGGCGCAACTCATGAGCGCCGCGTCCCGCGCATGACTTGTACCGATTACCGTCCGTGTACCGAAACGTACGTGCACTGAGATTTCTGCATCAGAATGTCCTGTACCGAAATGTCCGTTTTCCCACAATGGGTAGTGCAAGACGTTTCTGAATAGTTTCGATGCACCAAAATCATACTAGAATCAGAATACGAGGGCGCGACACAGAAAGTCGCCTTCGCATGATAGCAGAAAACCGTGCAAGAAAGCCAACTTGACAGATTCGCGCGGGGATATGCACTCTTAAAAATAAACTTCGCCGCATAACACGCTACTAGCCAACCATCAGCTCGAATGATATCGTTATCTGGCCTGGTTTGCTGCAAACGGGAGGCGTACGCCTTTTCTGTGACAATTATGAACAGCATAAGTGTCACAGAGAAGGCGTAGGCCTCCCGTTTCCAGCAAATCTAGGCAAAGCAGGGCAGATAACGATATCATTCGAGATGATGGTTGGCTAGCTGCGTGTTATGCGGTGAAGTTCCTTTTTTAAGAGTGTGTGAGGAGGAAAAATTCAGGGAAGAATAGGAAGGAGAGCTAAGAAAGATATAACTTTTAACGTCATCTTTCTGGCAGTGCTGAGAACTGGGAGGCGTACGCCTTTTTTGTGACACTTACGCTGTTCATAATTGTCACAAAACAGGCGTATGCCCGCCGTTTTCAACAAATCGGGCAGATACGATATCATTTGAGATAATGTTTGGCTATAGGAGCGTACTATGCGGGAAAGTTCATTTCTAAAGTGTGTACGGTCGGCGACAACACCGACGACACGCACGAAGGTTCGTACTCAAATCAACGAAAAATACGAATTGCGTGGCTCCGGAAACGTGCATCAAGCTGTTTCTTTCAAAATTCGCGCTACAGAAGCGCGTGAAGGGAAATGATTGGTCCGCGTGACAAAAGTACGGCCTTAATATTAAAGGAGTAATGACGTGACAATTAGCATGGCTCAAAACCCTGCCTCATGCGTCAAGCTGTCCACCTGGAGTCACCATGCAAAATATTTTCGCTACGCGGTGCGTTATAGCTGTGCAATCGAATTTACAAAAAAAAAAAAAAACAGTCGGAGAACAGCCGCGGACGGTCGGACGATCCTCGCTTGACGGGGAGAATGCCCAGAGCCTTTGTATATATATATTTTTTTTTCTCAGCTCACGCGCCGCTTATATACATTTCGAATGTTTGAGCTATACCACTGGGCGTCACGAGTCACGTTGAGCGCGGTAGTAGGATACACCAGCTCGCGTAGCAATATCACGTCGAGACTGGGAGATACCCAGGTTCGAATCCCGGCTGTGTTGTCTGGGATTTTTCCTCAGATGCTGTCAGACATATGTCGGCACAGTTCCTTTTGAAGTCGGCCCAGGACGCACTATCTCCGAGAGCGCTAGTCGTGACCTTGCCCATCTCTGTGAAGCCGACAACGGCGAACTGTTTCAGCAGTGCCGCCACCTTTACGTCACCAGTCAACTATGATCATGAACGACGCCAGAGTGGTTGGATCTGTATAGGTTGATTTGTACATGCATCACTGTTTGCCGTACACTAATGTGCTTCCTCAGGTTGGCGTTTCATAATTTTGACGCGTTAATACATTTTTGAAGGGAGCACAGAGCAGTCATCGGAATTTTACGTTCGATGAATGGTTATCTTACGCTCTCGGAGATTCCCACCATCACGATCACGTTCAGCATCGCCATCGCCGCTCCGATCATTCCCGTCATCTCTCATCGTCATCACTCATTATCACCACTCATATTAGACCCCCTAGCTATGGGGTAGCGTTCCACTCCTAGAGTGGAAAACCTCACCACTTCATCATTAGAATATACAGGGTGTACAGAAAGCTGCCACCGAAGCGGGTCATTTCTTGCAGTAATTAATTGGTTTCGGTTTACGCATTTTTGCCGCGGCTGGTCGCGGCGAAGCGCAAAAGGACGTAATTCATTGGTGTAATTCATTGGTGGATAAAGGAGTGGAAGAGCGTCATTTTGCGCTTCACGGCGACCAGCCGCGACAAAAATATGTAAACTGAAATCAATTTATTACTGCAACAAATGACTCGCTTCGGTTGCAGATTTTTCTCTAAAAGGTACCTACTGAAGGTCCCAGAAGGGGTAGTACCTATTTTTTGCCGACGGCGCCCTGCTTTAGAAGTTAGCTTTTTTCACGAAACTCATTTGAATTTTTATTTAAATAATGAGCGCCTCCCGCTCATTCACGCGGAGCGTATCTTGTAGGCGGTATTGGACAGATACTTGTAAAAAAGAAAGTTATTCGATTGGTGCACCGGTTCGCGAATTATTTAGCCCGGGGGTTTAACTGAAACACCCGGTATATGTTGTTGTTGTTGTTGTTACGCGCATATTTTGTAGAACTGTCCCAAATGTAGCATTTAACCTACACTCTTAAAAATGAACTTCACCGCAATGCACGCTCTTAGCCAACAATCATCTCGAATGATATCGTAACCTGCCCTGATTCGTTGAAAACGGGAGGCGTACGCCTTTTCTGTGACAATTTTGACCAGCATAAGTGTCACAGAAAAGGCGTACGCCTCCTGTTTCCATCAAATCAGGGCAGGCAACGATATCATTCGAGATTATGGTTGGCTAAGAGCGTGCATTGCGGTGAAGTTCATTTTTTAAGAGTGTATGGCTATAGCTACCTTTATCCGTATAGGTGGCGTGCACGTGACGTCACACCATAGCTTTACCCGTGCTTTTTCACTCTTTCTGGTGAACCGGCGCACCCCGCCTATATGCGTGCTTCTTTTCCCTCTTTCCGGCGAACCAGCGAGCGCTGATGCAATTCGCCGTCGCAAAAAAAAGAGAAAGAGAAAAAAAAACACGAAGAAGAAGAAGAAGAAAAAAAAATCGGAGAAAATGATTTTTTCCGAGAAGTTCGCAAAGTATGTGTTGCTGGAAGATGGAAGCCACTGAAAGGGTCAGCTGTAGGACTCGAACCCACATCTTTTGGATTGCCTCAGCTCTGGTTGGACCGGTAATCCAGAAGATGTGGGTTCGAGTCCTACACCCTTAGAAATGAACTTCACCGCATAGCACGCTCCTAGCCAACCATCGTCTGGAATGATATCGTTATCTGCCCACGTTAAAAACGGGAGGCGTACGCCTTTTATGTGACACTTATGCTGTTCATAATTGTCACAAAAAAGGTGTACGCCTCCAGTTTTCAACAAATCAAGGCAGATAATGATATCATTCGAGGCGATGGTTGGCTAGGGGAGTGCTATGCGGTGAAGTTCATTTCTAAGGGTGTACAGCTGGCTAACCTCTTCAGTGACTTCGATCTTTCATCATTAATTTCTTAGGCACTTGAGGCTTTGTACGTATTTGTCCTTTCTACGTGCTCCAGCCTCAGAACATCAATAGTCTCATATACTGCTCGCGACGCGATTTTCTGAAATCGCCTGTCAATAGTTCTATGCAGCCAATATTTCCTTGATTGTGCTCGAAAATGTTGTTCCAATTGTATTTAGAGGTAGACTCTACAGGGTGTTTCAAAAAACGTGTCATTCGGACTTTATAAAAAAAACGGGGCGACGGAAAAATACGGGGTAAACGGCATTTGTGTGGCAACTGAATTTGCCATCTTGCAAAAATATTTTCATTTGATTTTAATTAAAATAAATTGAATTTCTTTAATTGAACTCCAAAATTTCCCAAGCCAACCTAACGTTTTTTTTTTTTTTTACATAATTAGATAGCCCGCAGCGAACTTAGTCAGATCCACCAAGAAATCCGCTCGATATTGCAAATGGAACTGCCCAAAAAAAGTCCCGAAATTGAGGCTTCAAAATTTCGGGTATTCAACGGCGAACCAAATCAGACGCAAAGATTCGTGGAGAGGAGTACATGCTCCTGCCCCCATGGAAGATAGAAGGTCGAAAAAAAAAAAAAAAACAGGGCGGGATAAAAGAGGCGGAATCATTTTTGTTTGCCGCTTATCAACGTATGGTGGAATGTCACCCGCCTTGTTATCTGCGCGTCTTGTGCTGCACGCCGGTCCGGCGATAAACTGTACTAGCTTCATGGGGGCAGGAGCATGTCCTGCCCTCCGCGCATTTTTCCGACTGATTTGGTGCGCTGTTGAATACCCGAAACTCTGAAGCCTCAACTTCGGGACTTTTTTTTGGGCAGTTCCATTTGCAATATCGAGCGGATTTCTTGGTGGATCTGACTAAGTTCGCTACGGGCTCTCAAATTCTGTAAAAAAAACGTTAGTTTGACTTGGGAAATTTTGGAGTTCAATTAAAGAAATTCAATTTATTTTAATTAAAATCAAATGAAAATATTTTTGCAAGATGGCAAATTCAATTGCCACACAAGTGCCCTTTACCCCGTAGTTTTCCGTCGCCCCGTTTTTTTTCTAAAGTCCGAATGACACGTTTTTTGAAACACCCTGTATGTTGCACGTGTTTCCTACTCGAAATTACTTGCAACACCTCGATATTTGAGATAGGATAAACCACGGGGTGCTGCTCTCAGACAACCGTGTCGCAAGCACTATACGTACGAGGGGGGCAGTACTTCCTCTCTCTTCATCTAGCCCATATTCAAGGTCTTCCCAGTGCACCGCCACACTCAACAAATTTTCGTCCACAAAATACGATGAGACAGCCTCGCACAAACTCACTTCTCATTGTCTGCAACTATACACTCTCAACTACCTGATAGGATCGGTCCCGGAACACTGTATAGAAAACACACTGCGTGCAGCTCTTCGCAGCCGTGACAGCAACAAATTGATTCGTTCTTCTTCTTTTTTTTTTTTCTTGTTTTCAGGCAAATATATCATTGCTACGACATATATTTTCTGAGTGATAAACAAAATCCGAGGAGCGTTAACGTTCCAGACCTCGTCTTTGCCCATTTTCTTTCGAAAGAAAAAGGGGAAAGAAAATCAGCTGCAATCGCTAACTCAATAGAAATACATGGAATAGAGCAAGTTAAGAGACCTCAAGCTTGATCGGCTAAAGAAGACGATTATCTCTCATACCACTAAATGATTTTCATTCAAATGATTTTCAAGAATCCGGACTTCAAGCACCGAATGATTTTGGCCATCCAGGCTTGTGGGCAATATCACCACGAGCATGCACTGATGGAAGCTTCTACAACGTATTGACAAACGACCGTTCAACTTCGCGAAGATCTTCGGACCGTGGTCGAACGCTGCCCACCATACGGTGACGTAAGGGCACCGGGCCTTGGACGGAGATACGGTAAAACGTAATTTAAAGGAAAGTTTTGTCTAGCATGGGTTGTTTTTTTTCCTCGGCATCAGTCTTGGGTAGTAACTCCTCTCCTAACATGTAGCTATAGTTAGCGCTTTTGGCTACAGTAACTGTAACTAAGTTCCTCGGATATTGCCGTAATTTTGACGCGTCTTCAAGTACACCACCGTTTTTCGCAACCACTAAGTTACTTTAACGTGGTAACTGTATTTGTAACCTTTGGCTCTAATGATACACTTTTGACCGTAACGAGACACTTGGGGATTAAGGGATTATTGGGCATAATGAGACCTCGGGCGTAATGAGATGTTACCGGTGCTTCTACCCTTCGTGTATATCGCGCAATATTTTCCGTCCGTCATTATACGTCGGGGAAATTGTACTTTCATTCAGACTTTGTCTGACCGATTGAAGCCGCTTTTTGGTGGAGCGAGATACGCCATTCCTCTCCCGCGAAAAGACTGCTAGAATACACAAATTCACCAACTTCATTCAAGGACGTTGTTAAGATGCTAATGAGATTGCATGAAGGCATCTTTACATGCATTTTTTATCGAATATTGTCAACACAGTAAAACGAACAACCCTCGAGCGTGTCATTCTATTCAAAGAAGTAAGTCATAGTTTCAATGTTTGCCTGTGGCTTACCTCCAGCAGTCTTGAACAGTGGAAATGAAATGACAACCGAGATGCAACTGGTGGTGCGCGCCAGGGATTAGAAACACCGGAAGCTTTCCACGAAGACGACCACGTGGCAATGTCACCGCAGGTGAGTGGAAAAGAGGTATACATGCATTAGGGGAGAAGCGTGTGTAGCCGTGACCTTGCAGATGGTTACCCCAGGCGAAGTACCTGGTGTCTGGTGGGCGAAGGTTATTCTTTCGAAAAGGCGATTTAATAATAAGAATGCGAAACCAGACACAACACGTCCCTCCCACGAAACTCCATCACTTTTTTTACGCGTGCCTCTAGGGGAGAGCAGAGTCACTAAATAAGCTACGCTTATTTAGCGTAGCTTATTTAGTGACTCTAGGGAAGAGGAGAATGTGTAAAAGGACATCAGTCACAGAAATTAGGAACCGCTATAGCGTGATGTTGTGTGATAGAAAAAGAAAAAAATAGGCCCCGCTACGTGTCTCCGTGTCATTTCCTTCATTCTTCAGCTGACCTGTGCTTTGACTCTTTTATACATGACTCATGTGCACTTGATGAACTGGTTATTGCAAGCTACAGTCACTACAGTGTTTATTTAATTCGTTATAGCATTTTTATAAGAAAATAAATTAGCAGAGCAAAACATATGCCGTTTTTGCAGTTGAGTACTACGGCCAGGCTGACGTCCTCTCGAAGAAAGTATGCATCTACAATATGATAAATTACCTAAAATTCATTAATGAACTCTTTAATTAGGGGATTTCGGACAAAAGTGGGAGGTCAGATTGAGGGACCATCCTAGTTGAAAGCCATTCCACGTTTAAAAAACCCTGAAACACGCATGGGCGTGAAGATATCCACCCCCGAATTTTGATAATGAATGACCTTCAGAATGACCTTCTAAGAGTAGAACAGTGGTGCAAATGCTGGGGAATTAAGTTAAATACTAATAAGTGCCAGTCTATTGCTTTCACGCACTCCATACATATCCTAAACTAGGAATTAAATGGCGAAGTCCTTGAAACTGTTGAGTATTACAAATATAATTTATCGAAATTTCAAATGGGAAAAACATGTAGCCGCGATTGTTTCTAATGCTAGTAGGGCTCTTGGTTTTATGAGACAAAATTTTAAGACTGCACCCAAAGGTATCAAGGAACTAGTATACCAGTCATATGTCCGCCCAATCTTAGAATATGCTAGCCCAGTGTGGGACCCCTCTGAAATAGGTTTGACGCAAAAAATTGAGAAAATACAAAGTCAAGCTGTGCGTTTTGTTTTAAACAACTATTCAAGGAACACACGATCTACTGACCTGAAAACTATTCTGGGATGGGCCCCACATGAAAACCGCAGGATGAAGGCTGGCTTGAAACTTCTTCGTGATATCTATTTTAGTCAATCAGGTACTCCACGAAACGATTATTTACTGCCGCCTAATTTTATTTCTCCACCTTTGGATCATTCGTTAAAGATAAAGGCTTATATTTTTCGAGAGTCCTTGTTTAAGAATTATTTTTTGTTAAAACAATAGAAGAATGGAATGGACTCCTACGTGACCTTGTACTTTCTTGTTCTAACCCTTCTTTTATGAATAGTCTTTCAAATTATTTGTGACAATCATCCCTGTACTGATTTGTATTTTTTGTTCAGTGTTTATTTTGTGATACTTATGTACCCTCTCCTCTACATAATTCCACTTGCAGTGGTGCAGTAGAGTAATAACAATAAACAATAAACCTTATATCAGAATTTCAAGATCGTTCAAAATACACCGAGGTGGAAAATTGAAAGATTGTTGAAGTGGATCCACTTGTTAGTGTATTATAGAACCAGTAATTGGTTTCCAGCCAGGAATGAATTTCCGTCTTGAAGTGGATCCACTTCCAAGTGGACTATGGACCCAGTAATCGGTTTCCAGATAGGAATATGAATTTCCCTCCTGACGTGGATCCACTTGCAAGTGGATTATGGAACCAGAAATGGGTTTCCAGCTAGGAACCTATTCCCACTATGGAACCCACATGCAAGTGGATCTACTTCCAAAGTGGAAATTGATTCCTAGCTGGAAATCCATTTCTGGTTCCATAATTAACTTGCAAGTGGATTGTATAGAGCCAGAATAGACTTCCAGCTGGCTCAGAATCAGCTTCCAGAGCCACCCTCAAGCAGAAGCTACACCTTTGACTAGTAATACCACTACAATCTCAGTGAAAGCACATAATGTAGAGAATATGAATATCTCACTTTACTATACACACCACAAAAATGGGTACATACAACCAGCATATTCCAAACACAGTATATACTTTTAATATAATATATATATATATATATATATATATATAATAGTAAAAAAATAGCCGGAGCTCGTTGGCTGCACGTATAGCATATGTCTGTAACTCAAACATCGCCATGCCAGTACTGGACAGCTGTTTCGGCCTTCTTGGACCTCATCAGCAGTACGCAGGCAGGCAACGTTTGAGTGGATGGCGTCAGAAGGTCACGTAACACGTGATTCCTCCCGTCACCCTGACGGGATGTGGTGATGAGGTGATGTGGTGATGAGGTGATGGTGATGATGATGAATGATGGTGGTGGTGGTGATGGTGGTGATGGTGAAAGGGCTTGCCGTTGTCGGCCTCACGTATGTGGGCAACGTCACGACTGACGCCCTGGGGGAATGTGCGTCCTGGGCCGACTTCCAAGGGAACTGTGCCGACATATGTCTGAGGAAAACCCAGGAAAAACCCCAGACAGCACAGCCGGCACCGGGATTCGAACCCGGGTACCTCCCAGTCTCGCTCTTAGAAATGAACTTCACCGCATAGCATGCTCCTAGCCAATTATGTCGCTTTCTGCCGTCACGACGATGAAGCGATTAAGCCCCCAGGGGGCTTAATCGCTTCATCGTCGTTACGGTCGTTACAAGCTAACGAGTGGCGGGAAATTCAAAAAGGTGGGCACGTGACACATTGCGCGTGACGTGTACCACGGCCTTCACGTATCGCGCGAAGAGCGCCGTGCACGTGTTTTACCACGTGCCCATCTTTTTAAATTTCCCGCCCGCCTTTTTGAATTTCCCGCCACTCGTTAGCTTGTAACGACCGTAACGACGATGAAGCGATTAAGCGATTGTTGAAAACGGGAGGACGCCTTTTTAGTGACAGTTATGAACAGCATAAGTGTCATAAAGGCGTACGCCTCCCGTTTTCAACAAATTAAGGCAGATAACGATATCATTCGAGATGATGGTTGGCTAGGAGCGTGCTATGCGGTGAATCTCATTTTTAAGAGTGTAGCATTAAATTTACACCCCATGACGCGCAGGTTGACAAGCTGAGATTTTACGCTATACATTGTGGAGCCCTCTTCAATGTCACGAAGCAATTTCCTTTCCAAGGAAAATTATTTGGTAAAAACAATAAAATGCTTTAAATCACGATTAGCACCAGCGATTAGAATCAAGATGATATAAATCACGCAACCCTGATGGTACATCAAATGAAGAACATGCTTATGTTGGGAATGTATGACAGGTTGTGTCAACTTGTGACACCTCAGCCACACGGTATATTGTTCTTAGTGAGTAAGTGTAAAGTGAGAATGGTTGTTCTTAATTATTGGATTGTTCTTAGTGAGTAAGTGTAGAGTGAGAATGGTTGTTCTTAATTATTGGCTTTTGCGAGGAATCAGCTTGAAGGAGATGACTTCCCTAGCAAAGGGGAAGGAAAAATGAAGAACATATGAAGTACTTCTTGGATCATTTCACTTAGCACCGCGTCGACAATATGCTGATTATATAATGACAGTGTTATTGGTGGGCATCCACGACAAGCTATCTTTACTAAAAGAAACAATGAATGAAGTTTGCTTAGCTTTCCGACAGTGGTTAACAACATAGATTGAGAAGTTACCCGTCAAAAAGAACTCGTTACAAGTTAAGTTACCGTGTGCAAAATGTAACTAAGTTAATAACGAAGTTCTTCAGCCTGAAATGTAACTCGCAGTTACTGAGTTACTTAAAAAAAAAGAACGAGTTACTTTCAAGTTACTTCGGACACAAAATAGCATTATGCAGGTGCAGCGCGCGTGAGCAGTTGAGTTAGACCTTGAGTTGCCTGCAGAGGGGGTGGGGGGATTTATTGGCAGAAAAAAAAGAAAAATACAAAATGAAAGGGAGGAGTGCAACACGCTTAGATCGTTTTCGTTTATGTCCAACAATAGCGACGTTTGGGACTTATAAACATATGTTCAACGTGCAGCCAAAGAGCGTATGCTATTTTTCTTCATTTAATAGACCTCTCCCGGTTTGTAAACAAATGACGTCATAGTGTTCGACAGCGCCGAAATTTGGTAGAATTGAACTACGCTCGAAGCTAGAGGTGAACAAGGTCGCGCCCGAAAGCCACGGTCTTGAGGGGAATAAGATATGGTCCCTTAAAGGGACGCGACCTTCGGTCCTACTTTTCTTTCAATAGGAGGCAGCGAACAAGTGCCCGTTCGTGGAACCCAGCCCTCTCCTTCAGATTTGTTTCGGTTTCAGTCTTTCTACCAATGTCATGATGACGTTTCTCTGGTAGAGGTCTATTCGAACGCTTTGCATCTTTACTCCCTGTAGGTGCACAATGGTTCAGCTTCATTTCAATGGCAGCGGTTCTTACTTCCTGAATAAAGTAATGTCATTGATTGAACATCATGTTTTATGGCAAAAAATGCCACGAAGGAAACGGAGAGAAAGCAAGAAAATATGTGGACGTCGGTGAAAAGTGAGTTAAAAGTGACTTGGAATGGGCAAAGTTACCTGAAAAAGGAACGAGTTCCTCTGAAAGTTACCACGGTGCAAAAGTACCAGTTAAGTTACAAGTTACCAAAAAAAGGAACTTAGTTACAGTAACGAGTTACCTCGAACTCTGATTAACAACACTCAAAGCGAACACGTTTCAGTGCAGCGTTTCACTGTATGTTTTACTGCAGCGAACCACTTCAGTCTTCTCTGGTGGTGGTGGTGACGAACCGGCTTGCAGTCTTCTCTCCTTTTCACAAGGCTTCGCAGGAAACGAATAAAATTTCGTTCCAGGCGGCGCACTTTTATAGGTGAGTGCACCACGCAACAATTGTTTTTCGACTTCTTTGGCACCATACGACGTGCAGCAAACACACAACATCAATACGCTGGACGTTGCGCGTTACGGAGCCCCGGAAAAACTTCCCGCGCGTGCTTGACGCAGGGGGCGTGAGAAGCGCTCTGCACGAGGCGTTACACGCCTCGTGCAGGTGTTTTCACATGACGTCAAACGAACGCGTTTGGCCGCCATGGTGGTGGTCACTTTTTTGCTGATATCATCTAGCATTTGCTCGAAAACGGAGCCTTGAATGGTGTTTTGAATCCGGTCGCGCCCGTATTCCTCTTTTATGCCGAAGACGCTTCGTCATTATCGTTTTCCCACTTTCTTTTATGAAAACTATGGTTGTCGCATTGTAAAATAGCGCAATCTGTCATCTTTCAATGCCGCTAGCACGAAAAGTGACCACCAGTGGGAGGAGCTTACGTCGAGCATGCCACGTCACAATGTGACGTAGGTGAAAAGTCCCTATAGCTCGTAGTTTCTCGAGATATCTAGTGCAGAAGTTGCAAGACAGAAAAACTATACATAATACAACGCTTGACCATGGATATTCAAACATATTCACGTTTTGTTTTTTTTTTGCTTGTTTTGAAGAGTTAAAAGATGGGAACTAACGACGACCAACCGCAAACCGCAACGACATTTCAAAACACATACCACGGTCAAGGACCGTGCACATACTGACGCAGATGGCGCTCAGTATGCTCCTCTCTCGCTAAAACGTACGTGACCTGCTCTTTAAAACGCTGTTTCTCTCAAATGAGTCTCTCTACACCGTAGGGGAACCGTGGCGAGAGCCAGTGGTTTATCCACAATCCCAAGCATGGAGGGGTGTTCGAAAAAATTGGGGGGGGGGGATCATTATTATAGCTACGTCATTACAGCTTAACAGGGCTGGGCAAGATACTTCAAAAAAGTATCTCCGATGCCGATACTCGATACCCTCAAAAATTGTATTTCCGATACCGATACAAGATACAGAACCGAAATTGATTTTCGATACAGATACTCGGTACTGTAGCGTCGATACTTCGCTACATAACTGAAATCCCGAATATAATACAGCTGGTGTTATGATTAGCGAAGTTTATATTACTGAAATCACAATATAATAAAGCTGGTGTTATGATTCGCGAAGTTTACATCACTGAAACAACAATATAAAGCTGGTAATATGATTAGGGAAGTAAAAACATTTATTCGTTATTTCTAGAGCCTTTAGTGTATTTTTATAGCGCGCTTTTTCTGACAGGGCTTGAACGTATCCGACCGCACGGATTTAATGAAGCTGCACTGTCTAAGCAGCTAGTCTTGTTAGAACTTTAGACTGAAGCCAAGGGTACGTTGAAACGATCGCATCAATAACCAGCCTAGCAAAAAACAATTCTTTAAGACAATGTTCTTCGTGCGTACAGGTCTGTGAGCACTTGACTATACATACGAATAAACCTGAAACTTTTTTTTCTGCTGCTTTTATCGTTTGGTACTGCAGTGCTTACCCGGTAGCCTCTGACTTTGCCTCTGACTTGATTTTCTTAGTTGGCCGTTGGGAATTGTGAGCTGTAGAACGGGTTACAGTGCTCAAGCTAAGCCGGCGGTTATTCTTTCCGCATGGCAGACGCGGAATCCACACTTCAAGTCAAGTGGACGTGCTCTTGCGCACTGAGGAAGGGGACATCGGGCAGCGCAGTTCCAGAAGCCGTGAGGTTGGTCCTGTGTAAGGCGTTTGCGGTGCGCCCGCCGTAGAAAGAGACGGAAGAGACTCTTCTGGAACCAACTAGAAGCCGCGCGCGCCCACGAGCGCGTCCCAGGGCAGGGCCCAGGGCCTCCTCTCCGGGCGACCTTGACGATGGAGAGCGCGCGTGGACGTAAGCTTCGAACGAATTTATGGTCGACATGCCTACGCCGCCGCGGCCTGGCTTGTACTACCGCCTGAGCAAGCGCCGCCGACCCTAAGTCTCACAACAGCCTCAATATTTGCGTCTTTTTTTAGTATCGAGTATCGTTAAAATACGCGATACACTAAAAATGTATTTTCGATACCGATACTCCGATACTCTCATTTTTGGCACGCGATACCTAATACCGATACACAAAATGTATCGAAAGATTGTATTGAGGATACATGTATCTGCGATACTGCCCACCACTGCAGCTTAACATATCATTACCGACATATGTCTAAAGCCCAAATCGCAAGGGGCCCCCTGTAGGGGGTACATTGGTGAAAAAGTTAGGGGGTGTCACTGAACATTTGGGGGTTTGTTAGGGGGGGTGCAGGGGGTCTGGATAAATCACTTGCGGGAGGTTAGTACAAATATTGCTAGAGATTGCTATTCAGTGGTCTGTGACCTGTCGTGTAGCGTGTGAGTAACGTGAATGCATGTCCTAGTCTGGCAACAGTGTGCCCTCCTGATATCTGCATGGAGGAAGGAAAGAAAGGAGGAGCCCTATTGCTCTGATAAATGAAGCCGAGACTGGGGGCCACTCCAATGACATCACCGCTCGCCTTCCGGTTTCCGTTACATACATCTCTATGGGAGCCCCCAACGCATAGTTTCGAAATACTTAGAGAGCTGTGGTGGTAGCGCCAGGCTCCAACAGCTCCCCATAAAGCCCATAGTTTGAGATAAGTCACACAACACTGGGCACACGACCAATGAAACTGCGACGTGGTGGATATTATGCGCAACCAGTCGGCCAATCTGGAGCCTCATTGTCTGGCTGGCCTTTCGACCGGTCCTGGCTACCATCGACTTCTACTGAATTTCAGGCCTGCCGCCGTTATTCGGTATTCAATATAACTAAAGCGATTTTGGGGTAAAATAAAGATTTATTGGATACAAAGCACTAATCCAAAGATCTGATACATGGGTGCACTGCGCGTACAAAGCCCACTGCGTTGCTGACACACTGGGACAAAGTTCGAACATGAAGCAGAACGAACACACCGTTCAACTCCTAATATCGAGCCAGTCTCATGAGTGCGTACCATTTCATGATGAGCATCTTCCTTCGCTGCTTGCGGTGCACTCATTATAGCGAGCGAAAAGCGCTTGTGTGGCACGTAATCCTGTCTTTGTTGACAGTCCTCGAAATCCAACGACGCCCGAACTCGTTCTTCACGCTCCAACTCATGAAGCATTCCGGTACCGCAGTTGGTAGATTGTTCGTGGGATAATAGTTAGGTTCAGAAACAGCACAACACGCGTAGACTCACAATGACGGACGAATAAACCCGCGAACATATTTCTGAAAACTGTTCTGTCGATTGACACCACCGAACACAGGAGGACGACATGCCGGCCGTGCTATTTCGAAACTATGCTGAAACGGCTGAGACGCTGCACACACCTGCGCGCGTACAAAATGCGATTTCAAAACATTCTCGACCAATCGGAGCGCGCGCACAGTCTCGGCCAATGGGCTTGCAACATGGTGTATGGGCGCAGTGGTGCATATACTCTACAGCCGCGTCCGCGGGTACCTGAGGAGGTCCTGTGTTCGGTGGTGTCAATCGACAGAACAGTTTTCAGAAATCTTTGAATCAGTGCTTTGTATCCAATAAATCTTTATTTTACCCCAAAATCGCTTTAGTTATTTTGAATACCGAATAACGGCGGCAGGCCTGAAATTCAGTAGAAGTCGATGGTAGCCAGGACCGGTCGAAAGGCCAGCCAGACAATGAGGCTCCAGATTGGCCGACTGGTTGCGCATAATATTCACCACGTCGCAATTTCATTGGTCGTGTGCCCAGTGTTGTGTGAATTATCTCAAACTATGGGCTCTATGGGGAGCTGTTGGAGCCTGGCTACGGCTCACCTCCTATACTCACGTCACTTGCCCCACGCTTCTCTCTTCTGTCGAAGAGCCGTTATTGGGCGCCTCCTTTTCTTCTTTCCTCCATGGCTATCTGTCAGCCGCATGTACGGATGCGTTTACGCACCAAAGATGTATCTTCACGACCATTAAAGTTAGTATGTGTGCTCGTTACCCTGCTCATCGTGTTTAGGTGCCGTCACATATGGCGCAGTCGACAAAGCCTGTTCGCCAACCCCTTTGCCATCAGCCACAGCCAACGTAAAAGCCCCTGCAAGCATCCGCCGCCGCCGCCACAAGTTAAGCCTACTTCGCTTTCGCCCAAGATGCCTCTCATAAATTGGATGGAAGCAACTGCTCTCGAGTTAACGGGTTTCATCGCTGACTTTATTCGTGAAGAACTTGTACGCCGTCAACTGGACCCTGCTGGTTCGAAAGAACCAAGCTTGAGACGCGGTGCGTTGTTGCTCGCACCGTGTCTCAAGCTATTCCATGCGGACAGCAGAGCGCCCCAGATTCATCAGTATCATCTCATGGACTCACACCCTTGTCTCCACCATTATATCTCACTACGCTACCTGACCTGTCGGCGGCCTTGTCGATTTTCGACGACAGTAAGGGAATATGAGCGCGCACATGGATAGACGACCTTGAACGTGCTCGCAGCCTCGCACAATGGAGCGATGCCACACTACGACTCATTGCAATAAGCAGCTTCGCGGGACACCCAAAAACTGGCATTTCGTCTCGTAATACTTTCGGTATTAAGTGTACTGGGGTAGCCAGTTTGACTTCGTCGAAGCTCACATCCCCATTTTTTTCTTTATTCACATCACATCACATCACATCGTCTCGGGTGACAGTTGTGATGCATGGGACAGTTGGAAACGTGCTTTTCTCCAGCAATTTGCCGAAGACCTCTCCCTCATACAGTGGCAAACTCGCGTAATCACCATCTTACAGTCTTTCGATGAAAGTCTTCACCACTACGCCTTTGCCAAGCTCCGCTTTATAAAACGTTGCCCGCTCAAGCTGTCTGACACTCAGCAAATTGAGTATCTGCTACAAGGCATTAAGAGTCAACAGGTAGAAACTGCTATCGCTGCTCAACGGCCGCAAACTGTCGACGAATTCTTGTCCATCTGCTTAGATTTGGACAGAACATTCCTGCACTTGCAGAGCAACGATATACTGCCAAAGCCCCTAACTCAGCCTACAGTTTCCAAGCACCGCAAGAAGCCGGTCGGTACAAGTTATCGATATCTTCACCACAAGTTCACCCTCAGCACACTCGTCTAACAGACAAGACACCTACAATACAAGAGGAACGTTACAGAACAATCTCTAACAAATATGGAGCACCAGCATTCCGTTCAGGCCAGGACCTCAAGGACGCTGTATGCTATAAGTGTCGAGAAAAAGGTAATCTTGGTGCACACTGCCATCAGACATATCCCAAGCTCAACACCACTCCACCAGTAGGAACACCTGCTCAGCCGTCCTTTTCTTGCATCCAACGTTCAGAGACATTGGATGGGTCACTTATTTCTTGTAATGTCATTGAAGCAACCGTGAACAAAGTTGGCAAAGTGACTGCTTTCCCAGACAGCGGGTCTAAGCTTTCTATCATTTCTCAGTATCTTGTATCCTCTTGTCCCCATCTTGTATCCCACCTCCAGCTTGTCCCTTGGACTAACGCTCCCTTAGTTGTCGTGGGTGGACAAACCGTGTGCCCCTCAGGACGCTGTATGCTATAAGTGTCGAGAAAAAGGTAATCTTGGTGCACACTGCCATCAGACATATCCCAAGCTCAACACCACTCCACCAGTAGGAACACCTGCTCAGCCGTCCTTTTCTTGCATCCAACGTTCAGAGACATTGGATGGGTCACTTATTTCTTGTAATGTCATTGAAGCAACCGTAAACAAAGTTGGCAAAGTGACTGCTTTCCCAGACAGCGGGTCTAAGCTTTCTATCATTTCTCAGTGCTTGTATCCTCTTGTCCCCATCTTGTATCCCACCTCCAGCTTGTCCCTTGGACTAACGCTCCCTTAGTTGTCGTGGGTGGACAAACCGTGTGCCCCTCAGGACGCTGTATGCTATAAGTGTCGAGAAAAAGGTAATCTTGGTGCACACTGCCATCAGACATATCCCAAGCTCAACACCACTCCACCAGTAGGAACACCTGCTCAGCCGTCCTTTTCTTGCATCCAACGTTCAGAGACATTGGATGGGTCACTTATTTCTTGTAATGTCATTGAAGCAACCGTGAACAAAGTTGGCAAAGTGACTGCTTTCCCAGACAGCGGGTCTAAGCTTTCTATCATTTCTCAGTATCTTGTATCCTCTTGTCCCCATCTTGTATCCCACCTCCAGCTTGTCCCTTGGACTAACGCTCCCTTAGTTGTCGTGGGTGGACAAACCGTGTGCCCCTCAGGACGCTGTATGCTATAAGTGTCGAGAAAAAGGTAATCTTGGTGCACACTGCCATCAGACATATCCCAAGCTCAACACCACTCCACCAGTAGGAACACCTGCTCAGCCGTCCTTTTCTTGCATCCAACGTTCAGAGACATTGGATGGGTCACTTATTTCTTGTAATGTCATTGAAGCAACCGTGAACAAAGTTGGCAAAGTGACTGCTTTCCCAGACAGCGGGTCTAAGCTTTCTATCATTTCTCAGTATCTTGTATCCTCTTGTCCCCATCTTGTATCCCACCTACAGCTTGTCCCTTGGACTAACGCTCCCTTAGTTGTCGTGGGTGGACAAACCGTGTGCCCCTCAGGACGCTGTATGCTATAAGTGTCGAGAAAAAGGTCATCTTGGTGCACACTGCCATCAGACATATCCCAAGCTCAACACCACTCCACCAGTAGGAACACCTGCTCAGCCGTCCTTTTCTTGCATCCAACGTTCAGAGACATTGGATGGGTCACTTATTTCTTGTAATGTCATTGAAGCAACCGTGAACAAAGTTGGCAAAGTGACTGCTTTCCCAGACAGCGGGTCTAAGCTTTCTATCATTTCTCAGTATCTTGTATCCTCTTGTCCCCATCTTGTATCCCACCTACAGCTTGTCCCTTGGACTAACGCTCCCTTAGTTGTCGTGGGTGGACAAACCGTGTGCCCCTCAGGACGCTGTATGCTATAAGTGTCGAGAAAAAGGTCATCTTGGTGCACACTGCCATCAGACATATCCCAAGCTCAACACCACTCCACCAGTAGGAACACCTGCTCAGCCGTCCTTTTCTTGCATCCAACGTTCAGAGACATTGGATGGGTCACTTATTTCTTGTAATGTCATTGAAGCAACCGTGAACAAAGTTGGCAAAGTGACTGCTTTCCCAGACAGCGGGTCTAAGCTTTCTATCATTTCTCAGTGGCTTGTATCCTCTTGTCCCCATCTTGTATCCCACCTCCAGCTTGTCCCTTGGACTAACGCTCCCTTAGTTGTCGTGGGTGGACAAACCGTGTGCCCCTCAGGACGCTGTATGCTATAAGTGTCGAGAAAAAGGTAATCTTGGTGCACACTGCCATCAGACATATCCCAAGCTCAACACCACTCCACCAGTAGGAACACCTGCTCAGCCGTCCTTTTCTTGCATCCAACGTTCAGAGACATTGGATGGGTCACTTATTTCTTGTAATGTCATTGAAGCAACCGTGAACAAAGTTGGCAAAGTGACTGCTTTCCCAGACAGCGGGTCTAAGCTTTCTATCATTTCTCAGTGGCTTGTATCCTCTTGTCCCCATCTTGTATCCCACCTCCAGCTTGTCCCTTGGACTAACGCTCCCTTAGTTGTCGTGGGTGGACAAACCGTGTGCCCCTCAGGACGCTGTATGCTATAAGTGTCGAGAAAAAGGTAATCTTGGTGCACACTGCCATCAGACATATCCAAGCTCAACACCACTCCACCAGTAGGAACACCTGCTCAGCCGTCCTTTTCTTGCATCCAACGTTCAGAGACATTGGATGGGTCACTTATTTCTTGTAATGTCATTGAAGCAACCGTGAACAAAGTTGGCAAAGTGACTGCTTTCCCAGACAGCGGGTCTAAGCTTTCTATCATTTCTCAGTGGCTTGTATCCTCTTGTCCCCATCTTGTATCCCACCTCCAGCTTGTCCCTTGGACTAACGCTCCCTTAGTTGTCGTGGGTGGACAAACCGTGTGCCCCTCAGGACGCTGTATGCTATAAGTGTCGAGAAAAAGGTAATCTTGGTGCACACTGCCATCAGACATATCCCAAGCTCAACACCACTCCACCAGTAGGAACACCTGCTCAGCCGTCCTTTTCTTGCATCCAACGTTCAGAGACATTGGATGGGTCACTTATTTCTTGTAATGTCATTGAAGCAACCGTGAACAAAGTTGGCAAAGTGACTGCTTTCCCAGACAGCGGGTCTAAGCTTTCTATCATTTCTCAGTGGCTTGTATCCTCTTGTCCCCATCTTGTATCCCACCTCCAGCTTGTCCCTTGGACTAACGCTCCCTTAGTTGTCGTGGGTGGACAAACCGTGTGCCCCTCAGGACGCTGTATGCTATAAGTGTCGAGAAAAAGGTAATCTTGGTGCACACTGCCATCAGACATATCCCAAGCTCAACACCACTCCACCAGTAGGAACACCTGCTCAGCCGTCCTTTTCTTGCATCCAACGTTCAGAGACATTGGATGGGTCACTTATTTCTTGTAATGTCATTGAAGCAACCGTGAACAAAGTTGGCAAAGTGACTGCTTTCCCAGACAGCGGGTCTAAGCTTTCTATCATTTCTCAGTGGCTTGTATCCTCTTGTCCCCATCTTGTATCCCACCTCCAGCTTGTCCCTTGGACTAACGCTCCCTTAGTTGTCGTGGGTGGACAAACCGTGTGCCCCTCAGGACGCTGTATGCTATAAGTGTCGAGAAAAAGGTAATCTTGGTGCACACTGCCATCAGACATATCCAAGCTCAACACCACTCCACCAGTAGGAACACCTGCTCAGCCGTCCTTTTCTTGCATCCAACGTTCAGAGACATTGGATGGGTCACTTATTTCTTGTAATGTCATTGAAGCAACCGTGAACAAAGTTGGCAAAGTGACTGCTTTCCCAGACAGCGGGTCTAAGCTTTCTATCATTTCTCAGTGGCTTGTATCCTCTTGTCCCCATCTTGTATCCCACCTCCAGCTTGTCCCTTGGACTAACGCTCCCTTAGTTGTCGTGGGTGGACAAACCGTGTGCCCCTCAGGACGCTGTATGCTATAAGTGTCGAGAAAAAGGTAATCTTGGTGCACACTGCTATCAGACATATCTCAAGCTCAACACCACTCCACCAGTAGGAACACCTGCTCAGCCGTCCTTTTCTTGCATCCAACGTTCAGAGACATTGGATGGGTCACTTATTTCTTGTAATGTCATTGAAGCAACCGTGAACAAAGTTGGCAAAGTGACTGCTTTCCCAGACAGCGGGTCTAAGCTTTCTATCATTTCTCAGTGGCTTGTATCCTCTTGTCCCCATCTTGTATCCCACCTCCAGCTTGTCCCTTGGACTAACGCTCCCTTAGTTGTCGTGGGTGGACAAACCGTGTGCCCCTCAGGACGCTGTATGCTATAAGTGTCGAGAAAAAGGTAATCTTGGTGCACACTGCCATCAGACATATCTCAAGCTCAACACCACTCCACCAGTAGGAACACCTGCTCAGCCGTCCTTTTCTTGCATCCAACGTTCAGAGACATTGGATGGGTCACTTATTTCTTGTAATGTCATTGAAGCAACCGTGAACAAAGTTGGCAAAGTGACTGCTTTCCCAGACAGCGGGTCTAAGCTTTCTATCATTTCTCAGTAGCTTGTATCCTCTTGTCCCCATCTTGTATCCCACCTCCAGCTTGTCCCTTGGACTAACGCTCCCTTAGTTGTCGTGGGTGGACAAACCGTGTGCCCCTCAGGACGCTGTATGCTATAAGTGTCGAGAAAAAGGTAATCTTGGTGCACACTGCCATCAGACATATCCCAAGCTCAACACCACTCCACCAGTAGGAACACCTGCTCAGCCGTCCTTTTCTTGCATCCAACGTTCAGAGACATTGGATGGGTCACTTATTTCTTGTAATGTCATTGAAGCAACCGTGAACAAAGTTGGCAAAGTGACTGCTTTCCCAGACAGCGGGTCTAAGCTTTCTATCATTTCTCAGTATCTTGTATCCTCTTGTCCCCATCTTGTATCCCACCTCCAGCTTGTCCCTTGGACTAACGCTCCCTTAGTTGTCGTGGGTGGACAAACCGTGTGCCCCTCAGGACGCTGTATGCTATAAGTGTCGAGAAAAAGGTAATCTTGGTGCACACTGCCATCAGACATATCCCAAGCTCAACACCACTCCACCAGTAGGAACACCTGCTCAGCCGTCCTTTTCTTGCATCCAACGTTCAGAGACATTGGATGGGTCACTTATTTCTTGTAATGTCATTGAAGCAACCGTGAACAAAGTTGGCAAAGTGACTGCTTTCCCAGACAGCGGGTCTAAGCTTTCTATCATTTCTCAGTATCTTGTATCCTCTTGTCCCCATCTTGTATCCCACCTCCAGCTTGTCCCTTGGACTAACGCTCCCTTAGTTGTCGTGGGTGGACAAACCGTGTGCCCCTCAGGACGCTGTATGCTATAAGTGTCGAGAAAAAGGTAATCTTGGTGCACACTGCCATCAGACATATCCCAAGCTCAACACCACTCCACCAGTAGGAACACCTGCTCAGCCGTCCTTTTCTTGCATCCAACGTTCAGAGACATTGGATGGGTCACTTATTTCTTGTAATGTCATTGAAGCAACCGTGAACAAAGTTGGCAAAGTGACTGCTTTCCCAGACAGCGGGTCTAAGCTTTCTATCATTTCTCAGTATCTTGTATCCTCTTGTCCCCATCTTGTATCCCACCTCCAGCTTGTCCCTTGGACTAACGCTCCCTTAGTTGTCGTGGGTGGACAAACCGTGTGCCCCTCAGGACGCTGTATGCTATAAGTGTCGAGAAAAAGGTAATCTTGGTGCACACTGCCATCAGACATATCCCAAGCTCAACACCACTCCACCAGTAGGAACACCTGCTCAGCCGTCCTTTTCTTGCATCCAACGTTCAGAGACATTGGATGGGTCACTTATTTCTTGTAATGTCATTGAAGCAACCGTGAACAAAGTTGGCAAAGTGACTGCTTTCCCAGACAGCGGGTCTAAGCTTTCTATCATTTCTCAGTATCTTGTATCCTCTTGTCCCCATCTTGTATCCCACCTCCAGCTTGTCCCTTGGACTAACGCTCCCTTAGTTGTCGTGGGTGGACAAACCGTGTGCCCCTCAGGACGCTGTATGCTATAAGTGTCGAGAAAAAGGTCATCTTGGTGCACACTGCCATCAGACATATCCCAAGCTCAACACCACTCCACCAGTAGGAACACCTGCTCAGCCGTCCTTTTCTTGCATCCAACGTTCAGAGACATTGGATGGGTCACTTATTTCTTGTAATGTCATTGAAGCAACCGTGAACAAAGTTGGCAAAGTGACTGCTTTCCCAGACAGCGGGTCTAAGCTTTCTATCATTTCTCAGTATCTTGTATCCTCTTGTCCCCATCTTGTATCCCACCTCCAGCTTGTCCCTTGGACTAACGCTCCCTTAGTTGTCGTGGGTGGACAAACCGTGTGCCCCTCAGGACGCTGTATGCTATAAGTGTCGAGAAAAAGGTAATCTTGGTGCACACTGCCATCAGACATATCCCAAGCTCAACACCACTCCACCAGTAGGAACACCTGCTCAGCCGTCCTTTTCTTGCATCCAACGTTCAGAGACATTGGATGGGTCACTTATTTCTTGTAATGTCATTGAAGCAACCGTGAACAAAGTTGGCAAAGTGACTGCTTTCCCAGACAGCGGGTCTAAGCTTTCTATCATTTCTCAGTGGCTTGTATCCTCTTGTCCCCATCTTGTATCCCACCTCCAGCTTGTCCCTTGGACTAACGCTCCCTTAGTTGTCGTGGGTGGACAAACCGTGTGCCCCTCAGGACGCTGTATGCTATAAGTGTCGAGAAAAAGGTCATCTTGGTGCACACTGCCATCAGACATATCCCAAGCTCAACACCACTCCACCAGTAGGAACACCTGCTCAGCCGTCCTTTTCTTGCATCCAACGTTCAGAGACATTGGATGGGTCACTTATTTCTTGTAATGTCATTGAAGCAACCGTGAACAAAGTTGGCAAAGTGACTGCTTTCCCAGACAGCGGGTCTAAGCTTTCTATCATTTCTCAGTATCTTGTATCCTCTTGTCCCCATCTTGTATCCCACCTACAGCTTGTCCCTTGGACTAACGCTCCCTTAGTTGTCGTGGGTGGACAAACCGTGTGCCCCTCAGGACGCTGTATGCTATAAGTGTCGAGAAAAAGGTCATCTTGGTGCACACTGCCATCAGACATATCCCAAGCTCAACACCACTCCACCAGTAGGAACACCTGCTCAGCCGTCCTTTTCTTGCATCCAACGTTCAGAGACATTGGATGGGTCACTTATTTCTTGTAATGTCATTGAAGCAACCGTGAACAAAGTTGGCAAAGTGACTGCTTTCCCAGACAGCGGGTCTAAGCTTTCTATCATTTCTCAGTATCTTGTATCCTCTTGTCCCCATCTTGTATCCCACCTCCAGCTTGTCCCTTGGACTAACGCTCCCTTAGTTGTCGTGGGTGGACAAACCGTGTGCCCCTCAGGACGCTGTATGCTATAAGTGTCGAGAAAAAGGTCATCTTGGTGCACACTGCCATCAGACATATCCCAAGCTCAACACCACTCCACCAGTAGGAACACCTGCTCAGCCGTCCTTTTCTTGCATCCAACGTTCAGAGACATTGGATGGGTCACTTATTTCTTGTAATGTCATTGAAGCAACCGTGAACAAAGTTGGCAAAGTGACTGCTTTCCCAGACAGCGGGTCTAAGCTTTCTATCATTTCTCAGTATCTTGTATCCTCTTGTCCCCATCTTGTATCCCACCTACAGCTTGTCCCTTGGACTAACGCTCCCTTAGTTGTCGTGGGTGGACAAACCGTGTGCCCCTCAGGACGCTGTATGCTATAAGTGTCGAGAAAAAGGTCATCTTGGTGCACACTGCCATCAGACATATCCCAAGCTCAACACCACTCCACCAGTAGGAACACCTGCTCAGCCGTCCTTTTCTTGCATCCAACGTTCAGAGACATTGGATGGGTCACTTATTTCTTGTAATGTCATTGAAGCAACCGTGAACAAAGTTGGCAAAGTGACTGCTTTCCCAGACAGCGGGTCTAAGCTTTCTATCATTTCTCAGTATCTTGTATCCTCTTGTCCCCATCTTGTATCCCACCTACAGCTTGTCCCTTGGACTAACGCTCCCTTAGTTGTCGTGGGTGGACAAACCGTGTGCCCCTCAGGACGCTGTATGCTATAAGTGTCGAGAAAAAGGTCATCTTGGTGCACACTGCCATCAGACATATCCCAAGCTCAACACCACTCCACCAGTAGGAACACCTGCTCAGCCGTCCTTTTCTTGCATCCAACGTTCAGAGACATTGGATGGGTCACTTATTTCTTGTAATGTCATTGAAGCAACCGTGAACAAAGTTGGCAAAGTGACTGCTTTCCCAGACAGCGGGTCTAAGCTTTCTATCATTTCTCAGTATCTTGTATCCTCTTGTCCCCATCTTGTATCCCACCTACAGCTTGTCCCTTGGACTAACGCTCCCTTAGTTGTCGTGGGTGGACAAACCGTGTGCCCCTCAGGACGCTGTATGCTATAAGTGTCGAGAAAAAGGTCATCTTGGTGCACACTGCCATCAGACATATCCCAAGCTCAACACCACTCCACCAGTAGGAACACCTGCTCAGCCGTCCTTTTCTTGCATCCAACGTTCAGAGACATTGGATGGGTCACTTATTTCTTGTAATGTCATTGAAGCAACCGTGAACAAAGTTGGCAAAGTGACTGCTTTCCCAGACAGCGGGTCTAAGCTTTCTATCATTTCTCAGTATCTTGTATCCTCTTGTCCCCATCTTGTATCCCACCTACAGCTTGTCCCTTGGACTAACGCTCCCTTAGTTGTCGTGGGTGGACAAACCGTGTGCCCCTCAGGACGCTGTATGCTATAAGTGTCGAGAAAAAGGTCATCTTGGTGCACACTGCCATCAGACATATCCCAAGCTCAACACCACTCCACCAGTAGGAACACCTGCTCAGCCGTCCTTTTCTTGCATCCAACGTTCAGAGACATTGGATGGGTCACTTATTTCTTGTAATGTCATTGAAGCAACCGTGAACAAAGTTGGCAAAGTGACTGCTTTCCCAGACAGCGGGTCTAAGCTTTCTATCATTTCTCAGTATCTTGTATCCTCTTGTCCCCATCTTGTATCCCACCTACAGCTTGTCCCTTGGACTAACGCTCCCTTAGTTGTCGTGGGTGGACAAACCGTGTGCCCCTCAGGACGCTGTATGCTATAAGTGTCGAGAAAAAGGTCATCTTGGTGCACGCTGCCATCAGACATATCCCAAGCTCAACACCACTCCACCAGTAGGAACACCTGCTCAGCCGTCCTTTTCTTGCATCCAACGTTCAGAGACATTGGATGGGTCACTTATTTCTTGTAATGTCATTGAAGCAACCGTGAACAAAGTTGGCAAAGTGACTGCTTTCCCAGACAGCGGGTCTAAGCTTTCTATCATTTCTCAGTATCATGTATCCTCTTGTCCCCATCTTGTATCCCACCTACAGCTTGTCCCTTGGACTAACGCTCCCTTAGTTGTCGTGGGTGGACAAACCGTGTGCCCCTCAGGACGCTGTATGCTATAAGTGTCGAGAAAAAGGTCATCTTGGTGCACACTGCCATCAGACATATCCCAAGCTCAACACCACTCCACCAGTAGGAACACCTGCTCAGCCGTCCTTTTCTTGCATCCAACGTTCAGAGACATTGGATGGGTCACTTATTTCTTGTAATGTCATTGAAGCAACCGTGGACAAAGTTGGCAAAGTGACTGCTTTCCAAGACAGCGGGTCTAAGCTTTCTATCATTTCTCAGTGGCTTGTATCCTCTTGTCCCCATCTTGTATCCCACCTCCAGCTTGTCCCTTGGACTAACGCTCCCTTAGTTATCGTGGGTGAACAAACCGTGTGCCCCTCAGGACAGGTACCCTTGCGAATATCCATACAGGACATTAGTGCCTCAGTACCTGTTGCAGTCCTCCCCAGGAATGCCGTCCCTTCGATTTTGGGCAAGGATTGGTTGGCAGCTGCCCACGTAGAGCTACACGTCAAGCCGCCATTTGCCACAGAACTTTTTCACCCAAGTACAGGCATGATAATGGCATGTTTTAGCAAGCTTCTGCCACTAATGTCCCACGCTGTGTTGCTACAAAACTCCTGTCTTGCAAGAGCTGAAACTTTATTCCAGGAGATGAGCCTCCAGACAAAACCATTGTTGGAAGAGCAACTCCTCACATGGGCAGTTCTCGAAACTTTGCCAGACACCACTGGAATAAAAGTAGAAGTGCCTCATCATTTGCCAGACCTTGACAGGGTAAGCCCTGCTCATAACAGACAATCATCTTTGCACCAATGACCCAAGCTGGGCATGCACCTTAGTCCCTCAGAGATTCATCAAGTGGAAGCAATCTTAGAAAAGCATGCATCACTGTTTGCGACCAAGGAACAAGGCCTTGGACTCTATACTGGAGTTGAGCATTGCATTGAACTATTGCCAAATGCGTTGCCATATAAGCGACAGCCTTACAGATACACTGCAGCCGACCGCCTCTTCCTTGAGAAGCAAACACACGAGCTGCTAGAAAAACAAATAATTGTGCCTTCATCAGGACCCTGGGCATTCCCAGTCGTAGTCGTCTCACACGAGCAAAAAAAAAAAAAAAAGACTCTGTGTCAACTATATACCACTCAACAAGATGATTGTCGCAGACGTACAGCCGCTCCCACGAATAGACGATATTATGGACGATATCGCTGGAGCATCAGTCTTTGCATCCTTAGATTTGAAATTGGCCTACTGGCAAATAGCTCTTCGTGCCGAAGACCAGTTGAAAACCTCATTTATCACTCACGAAGGTACTTACAAATGGACACGCATGCCCTTTGGCCTTAAAACCGCGCCGTCTACATTTCAACGGGCCATGAACAAGGTGTTCACTCCACTCAGGACAAGACAATCCAAGTGCGGAGTCCGAGTGTACTTGGACGATGTCCTAATTTTTGCCACCAACTTCAAGGACTTCCTGCTCCTCTTGGATCAGGCCCTATCCCTCCTCCAGGATGCTGGTTTTAAGGTGTCAATGGAGAAATGCACTTTTGCAGTCGAGTCACTAAGATTTCTGGGATTCATACTTTCCAAAGACGGCAAGTTACCCAACCCTACAAAGGTCGACGCCATAGCAAGGATGCCTGTGCCAGCAACAGTTAAAGCAGTCCTCTCGTGGCTCCAAATGGCCAGTTTCTACAGGAAATTCATTAAGAAGTTTGCGCGCATCGCACAGCCTCTACAGGCTATGGTGAAATCAGGTATTTATGAGTGGACCCTGGAATGTGGAGAAGCCTTCAACCTCTTGCGCCAAGCATTGACCTCCCCTTCTGTGTTAGCCCATTTTGACGAAAATTCAACTACGCTGGTCAACACAGATGCTTCCTGCAAAGCCATATGAGCAGTGCTTTCACAACAGCATAATGGCCAGGAACGAGTCATAGAGTATGCAAGTCGCATGCTCACAGAGCCGGAACAACGTCTCCACAGCAATGTGTGGGAGGCAGTATCTGTTCAACGATGGAAGATGAAAGTCACTGAAAAGGTTAGCCAGCTGTAGGGATCGAACCCACATCTTCTGGATTACCGGTCCAGGGATCTACCAATTGAGCTAAGCTAACACGCCTCTCCAGCGACTTTCGGGGTGCGTCATCTGAAGGGACGACAAACCAGCCACTCACTCACTCTCACTCACCCTTCTTTCACTCTTACATTTTTTGCTCACTCATACACACATTCATACGACGGAAGTCGACGGAAATCGAAAGATGTGGGTTCGATCCCTACAGCTGGCTAACCTTTTCAGTGACTTTCATCTTTCCTCGTTGATTTCTTAGGCAATTTGAGGCTTTGTTTGTATCTGTCCCTTCTATGTTGTTCCGGCCTCAGAACATCAGTTTCTCTCTAGTATCTGTTCATTGGGCAGTTACCATCAAATTTTGTCATTACCTTGTTGCTCGCAAGTTCATTCTCATTACGGATAATTGGACAGTGGCTTGTTTGACAGCATCTTTGAAGCCCTCACGAAGATTCGTCAACATGTTGATGGACCTCACAGAATTCGAATTCTCAGTCCAGCATAAGCCCGGCCGCTCTAACGTCGTCGCAGACATGCTCTCGCGGTATACATGTGCTGCATTCTCTCCAGCTCAGCTAGCAGAAGTACAGGCTCAAGATCACTTCTGCGCACACCTTCGTGCAAAGATGTCGTCGATGGCGAACAACCCCCAGTCCTTCGTAGTCATCGATGATGTCGTGTACAGACAACTATCATCGCACATCTATGTCCTCGTCGTGCCCACAAAAATGCGTCAGTCCATCCTAGAACTCATCCATGACTATTCTGGTCACATGGATGCCTTGTGCACCTGCGAGAAAGTCCGACAACGTTACTGGTGGCCACAAATGCGAAACGATGTCACTAACTATGTCAGTGCGTGCACTACTTGCCAAACTAATAATCGCCCTGTAACAAAATCTGTAGGACCCATGGGCTTTATGCCATCGACCGAAATCCCTTTTAGCACCTTTGCTATGGACCACATTACAATGACACCTGACGGCCCTCATCGATATATTCTAAATGTGGTTGACTTTGCAACAAGATACATTATACCCACAGCCGTGACTTCTACAGGAGCCCAAGAGATTATCGCACACCTCTGGACAGTGTTTCATCGCTTTGGAGTCCCCACTGACTGCCTTTCCGATCATGGCCGTGCCTTTGAAAGTCAACAGTTTCGACGATTCATGTCCCACCATGGCGTGACACTTCACTACTCTGTAGCATATCGCGCAGCAAGCAATGGCTTCGTAGAGCGAAGCAACGGTACCTTAATAACCTTTATACGCAAGCTTTGTGACAGTAACAACCAAGTTGGGTGAAGAATCTTGACAGAGCTGTATTTTCTGTCAATACTACGTTTCATGCTTCCTTGAAAGTGTCTCCGTTTGAACTACTTCATGGATACACTCCTAGACTACCACACCAGCAAACTGCCCTCCAGAATGCAACACCCCTGCAACAAAGACTCCTGGATCTCTTTGAAGCACGTGGTGTCGCTGTTGAACACTCTGAGGCAGCCCGCTCAGAACGCAAACAGAGATATGACAAACAACATCGCCCTGTAGGATTCAAAGTAGGTCAACTCGTCTGGATCCAACGCCAAGAGTCTGTACTTACAGGGTGTGCAAAACTAACACCCACATTCAAGGGCCCCTACCAAGTTCTTTCCCAGAAGACCCCAACTACTTATGTGGTTGCAAAACTCTTGTCTCCAAGTGCTACAAAGGTCGTACACTGTAGCCAAATGAAAACGTTTACACCTCAATACACTGACCCTTCATTGCTCCAACCCATGATATCTGACCAAGCCTTTGCCCCCTTCACTTGAGCTGCAAGAGTCACCAGACAACTTGATAACACTTGTTTCCTCTCCAGGAACAGAGTATTTTACTGAGCCACCGGAGGCACAGCAATCTCCCATTCCTACAATGCCTACACGTTCAACAAGAAAAAGGCAACCTCCAGCTTACTTGAAGGACTTTGATACCAGTTGTGATACTTAGGACTCTGTTAATGTAGGAACTGTAGTCTCCCCTTGATTTTAGTATATTTTGTTGTCTGGAATACTTATGTAAGCGTCAGTAATTTTTGTTGCGCTGTGCTTTTCAATGCCGTAAGGAACTAATTCTTACAACCCACGAGGACGTGGTCTTATAGAAAGCAGGGTCAGATGTGAGTAACGGGAAAGAGCCCCAGTGCATGTCCCAGTCTAGCAACAGTGTGCCCTCCTGCTATCTGCCAGCCGCATGTACGGATGCGTTTACGCCAAAGATGTATCTTCACGACCATTAAAGTTAGTATGTGTGCTCGTTACCATGCTCATCGTGTTCCGGTGCCCTCACAAGTGTATAGACCTCTACCCTAGGAACATCATCACGACGTTGGTAGACAGACTGAAACCGAAACAAATCGGAAGGGTAGGGCTGGGTTCCACGAATGGGCACTTGTTCGCTGCTTCCTATTGAAAGAAAATTTGTACCGAAGGCCGCGCCCCTCTCGGAGATCATCGTAATCCCCTCAAGACCGTGGCTTTCGGGCGCGACCTTGTTCACCCGTAGCTTCGAGCGTAGTTCAACTCTACCAAATTGGTGGCGCTGTCGAACACTACGACGTCATTTGTTTACAAACAGGGAGTGGTCTATTCTGTGTTCCCTGGCACTCGGGGTTTTCTTGATTTTACTGCAGAGGTTTGGACGATCGCCTCCCACGCAGAGACTCTGAGGTGACGTGGTGGTGGTTCGAATTCAGACACTGGTTGTGCCGTCTGAGGTTTCTCCCGAGTTTTCCTTGTCGACACAGTTCCCCTCGAAGTAGACACAGGACGCATAATGGCCCACATGTCTCCCACTCCTTTGTGCTGTCCTCTCTCCATGTGCTCATGACGCCGCTCACAGTCGCAGTTCCTTCGCGGCGCTACCACGGAATTTAAGAAAACTTCAATATAAAATTGTTCAAAGTGTTTCTACCAGTACAGTGTTCCCCTCATGTGACGACATAATGAAGCATAAATGAACGATATAAGAGGACTAACACTCATAACAGCAAATGTGCAAACAGAAAACTTTGTTAGTATATCCGAAATTCGCCGAAGTAAAGGTACGTATTCTGATATTTGAGACCGATCGAATAACCTGTAGAACAGGGAGGGGGATATATTTATTAGTCGAAAAGGCAAAAAAAAACGGGGGAAAGGTCAGCCAAACGAGACGTCGGCTTGCTATTCCAGAAATAAAGAAAGAAAGAAAGAAAGAAAGAAAATTAAGAAATAAAGAATAAATAAAAAGAAAAGAAAATAATTAAAGAAAAAGAAATAGAAAGGAATAAGAAATAAATAAATAAATAAAATTAAGAAATAGGAAATAAATAAGTAGTAATAGGTCATGCCGAGACTCAAACAAGGCGAAACTCAGACATGGACCCCTGGGCCATGCCCTGAGCCCTGCGCGTATTTTTCCCCGCGCAGCGCGTGTGCGGAGGGTTGTCCGCGTGCTTATCGGCGGGGGGAGGGCTGCGTGCGCGCTTACCCTCTCACATTTTTCAGCCTGGGCCGACTTCTTTCGACAGTTTTGCGCATTGGCCGACCTTTTTCGCGTATTTTTTCCCGCGACCGGCGGGTGGCGCTAAGGTGGAGGCTCCCACTTTGGCTTGGCTCAAAGAAGCTAGAACCAGTACGCTTTCACCGCTTCCTTGGCGTGGTAATCGACTCGGACTTGCGCTGGGCTCGGCACATTAAACACCTTGAAACTAAAGTGCAGCGATGGCTCCCCGCAATCCAACATCTTTCTGGCCCAGGATGGGGCTGTGATCAGCGTTCCCTGCTCGCGGTTCACGCGGCATTGGTGAGGGCAACTGTGCTTTACAGCCTTCCTATTCTGCACAGGATATCAACAACTTCATTAAATACGCTTCGGTCCCTGTTTGCTCGAAGCCTTCGTCGATGCCTCGGAGTTCCCAGAATGGCTGAAACACGACAAGTACTGGCTGAAGCTGGTGAGCTCCCGCTTAAAGTTCTCCGTGAACGGGAAACGGCTCGGCACTACCTCCGTTTGCGTGCTCACATTCCCCGCCACCCGCTACTCAGGAAAATTCGATACCGCCCTGGAAGCGACTTCTATCGAGTAGCGCAGAGGACACGCCAGACTCTCACTGGCTTCATAACTAAGGACACTATACCGCCGGAAGCCCCCTGGTCTCTCCCGGTACCGCCCACGTTTGTACGCCTCCCAAACCTTCTGCAAAGAAGAGATCAGGTCCCCCCTCAAGTCCTCCGAGCCCATTTTCATGCTCTGGTAGACGAGAAGTTTTCTACGTTTACGGCAGCATATACTGATGGCGCATCCCGAAACAACAAGTCCGCCTCAGCCTTCGTCATTCCATCCGAAGGCGTCGTGCACGGAAGACGCCTTTCACATCCAACCTCCTCCACAGCTGCGGAACTCTATGCCATCCTTTTCTTTCTACAACACATCGCTGATTTTCCACCCCGGGAATGGGCAGTCTTTACAGACTCCAAATCTGCACTTCAAGCAATTGAAACTTCCGGCATACGAGGCCCATCCGCACCCCTAGTCACCGACGTGTTAATGGCTTACCACACTATCTACGCCGCAGGCCACAGGCTAGTTCTCCAGTGGGTTCCAGCCCATTGTGGTGTCGTGGGGAACGAGCAGGCCGACAGCGCCGCAGAAGCAGCACTCTCGTCTCGGAACCGGACCCGTATTGTTCTGCTCAGAGGAGACCGCCGTTCAATTCTGCGACGTCTAGTGACACCCCTGGCTTCCCGCCAACGGACAACCGACATTCTTCCCCCCTCTATGTTGAACAGAGTTGATCCCATGCTCGCTTTCCGCATGCCACGAAACACATCTCGTCAGGATGCTGCATTAATCCACCGCATGCGCCTCGATGTGGCCTTTACAGCTCAGTGGCGTTACCGCTTGAGACAAATTGATTCTCCCACCTGTTGCCACTGTGGTGCTCTTGAGGATCTGGAGCACATTCTTCTTCATTGCCCTCACTACGAACCTTCCCGAATCACACTCTCCGAGTCTCTTCGTCAGCTGGACTCTCGCCCTTTCTCCCTACCGAAATTGCTTGGTCCCTGGCCCAATCCAGCCCAGCAACGCTCTGCGCTCAAAGCTCTTCTGACATTTCTGGACACCATCGGACTTCGATCGTTATTGTAAAGGGGCTCGTTATTTTATTCCCCCCATTCCACCAAGCACTGGGGTAGAGTATCGCCTGTTGCGATGAAACTCCCCACTCTCCAAGGCCGAAAATAAAGTTGTTTCACATTTTTCAACCTGGGGCGACTTCTTTCGTCATTTTTCAGCCTGAGCCGAATTGAATCGCTAATTTTTTCCAGCTACAACAGGTGTGCAGTATAGACTGTTTACATGCAAAGGATAGCCATACACACAAGTGCAAGTGAAAATATATTTATTAAAGTCATTAATGTCAGAAATTATGTTATGACTCTGTGTGAAGGAGAAAAACCCAGCCAAAAAAACCTGATGCAGAAGAAACACAATACGCGTAACAAAGAATGTACTTATTACAGGCATGATGCAATAGCATTAAATAGGTAATTTCTTATTAAGTGAACAGCATAGACGTAAGTAAATAACGAGAAACAACACAATCAACACCTACAATTAATAGAGAGCCAAACCTGCGCACCATGCATCCAACACATAGAGAAATAATAGCTAATCAATCTATCAAAAGGAGAAATATTACAATGTAGCACAGACTTAACGCTGAAGAACAGGGGAACACTCTAAGCGGCGACATCTAAACAACAACAGAGGAAAATAATCTATCATTGAACCATCATAAAATCGACCAACATACAATTTTCATTCCAACAAACACTACGAACCTTGATGGAGGTATCCAAGACATAGAAAATATGCACTGATTTCATCTCGATTTTCACTCTTTTCCTCACAGCCTGGAGACTGTATACTTTATCCCATGCTTTAGCACTCAAAGGGTTGGGGGCTATATTCCTTCGTCCAGCAAACAGAACGCTCTAGAGGTCAGATAAGATAGTTCAAAGGCGATATATTTTATTGTACAGTGCAAATAAATGCCGATATTACTCGTTGGGATCGCTATCTTTTCGCATCCTTTCATTGAAACGGAAATCTTTCGTCAAAGTGGTTGACAAGTCGACTAAGTTTGTACAGAGGCGATATTCTTATTGAACATGTAGAGAAAGTCCAAATTATTAAATGGTACCAACAATACTCAATCAAAAACGAGACGCAAATTTAATTACATCAATTTTTGTAATATCTTGCAACAGAAAGTTCTAATGAACCACAGAGAAATATCAAATGTGAAATGCAACTCAGAAGTATGAAGCATTCCCATCTTAGAGATTATTTTTACTTATATCAATCGAGTGAACAATTGAAACAAATGCAAGACAATAATTATTTCAGGTAGTAACCTCACAACTCATAGAATATCAGTCGAGTGAATACATGAAACAAAGTCAAAACAATAATTCTCACGACAGGTGGATATTATAGCATTCTAAACCAGATAATAAAATTTTAATCAATAAAATGAGCATAGATATGCGTTTAATTAAGTGTAGACGAGCACTTGAAAACAGAAGATGGACAGATTTTGTACTCGCTACCATAAGTCATGGGAAGATGTGATAAAAAACGGCTTCGAAAAGGAAGAGCCGCGAAACGATTCCATTATCGCTGCATTTGAATATGTCCTAGACATGGTCGTATTCGGAGAAATGGTACAAACTACAGAACTGAAGGTGCAAGAATTTATATGCCGAATCTACAATACTTATAAAAATATCTGCACATCAACGTCGGAAGGGCCACTGGGATTGATGGCAGAGTTTTTGAGGTTTGCTAACGAAGAATTGAAATACACTAGACCAGATGTAATTGTAATCATTGCAATGGGCATTGCGTTCATCAAGAAAGCAGTCGAATCAAATTATCGCATACAAGCAGTCTATATCGCACGATTCATTACGGATTTGTTGAAATTACTCATATCAGAGATGGAAAGTACATAAAAAATCTTATCACGTGATATATTCCACCCTAGAGCCTCTACACATTTATTTTATTATACCAGTCAATGATGTCGAATGAACAGAAGTTCAATATTGTTGTGCAAGGTCTGATGTATCATCACTTATTGAAACAACAAACATATCAATTGCGGTGGACCACCGGACGAGTTTCATCTAATACTCCCTTGTACGCCATTCAAGAATCTTCATACAAAGAATGGAAACATCAATAAGAGACTGTGCAAGTTCATCGCGACAAAGTGCAAGTTGTTGAAGCAATACAAACACGGCGACAACATATCACCTGCGTTAATCAACGCTGGATTCAAGCGCCCAATAACCGGAATAAACTACTTGATGTCTTCGGAATTCATGAATCAAGACAACAAACGAAAACTTCTGAGTTTGGAATAGAATTGTAATTTATCGGAATAAACAAGCATATAATTGAAATAATAATTGTAGTCTTTGTCATCATTGTAATCTATTCTACACATCGCAACGAAAACAGCTTATGATTAGATTGAAGATTGCTATGGAGACGAATATTCCACACTGTGTGTAAGAATTCTCATATGGAATGAGACCTGACCATCAAATAGGTTTTACCCGACTACACTCTGTACAAGTTCAACATCCGAAGGATAGAATTGCCGGAGAAGGATCGGTCATTTGGAGGCATGATACATCAGTCTATGATTACAACAAAAAGGATCACTAATCTCTTGTGAAGACTTACCATCTTTCATGAATTAAATTCCACAGCGCATGTATATTTCTCAATCAGTTGCACTAGCCCAGACGTAGTAAAAGAAGAAGAAAAGGCGTCTTTGACAAGCAACCCGATTGGAGTGCGGAATCAATAAATAAATATTTTCGTCAACACAGTTGTCCGTTTGTATGACTGGATAGGAAAAATGAGCCGTCCAAGATAGGGCAAAACGGGAAATAATACAAGATAACTGATTGCGGCGGGATAAGTCAAAGCGTTCGCGACACAGTGTCATCGACTTTTACAGTCGCATTCGGGTTCAGTGCCTGCGAGATAATACGAAGCCTTTGCGAAAAGCGAATCTATTATCAAATGCCGCGATGCAAATGGAGGTTTTTACAAGCATGACGTGCAGGCGAAGTCTACATTTCTAATCACGTAATCTTCCTAACATACGGCACACAAACGTATATGAAATAATTTCCAAGCGACAATCAGATTTTGGGAGAAACGGATCACACAACCGCCATCAGAAATGATTAATCAGTATACAATGAAGATGAGCGTTATGCATAAACACAATGGAAGATATGTTATATTAATTATAATAAGCAGACCAGCGCAGGTCACACATAAACGTAGATCCAATTCACAAAATATACTCGAGATTTCCCGTAGCCATACAGAAAACCTATCACATTATTTTAGTGTCATAGCATCCGGACACTACAAATGGAAAGGTCATACTTTAATTTTATAAGTCTTTAGCTCATAACGTTGTAAAACGCAAATTCCACACTAAAGATAATTTTCTTCTGCACGCTATTTCTTGCATTCTTTTAAAGATATACATTAAAAAGTTGTGCATATACTCACACATACTATACAAGATATTTGATTGTGGCTTAAATGCTAAAATGTATTAATTCACATTCAGGAGAAGTGGTGACTACCACACATCAGTAAGAGTTTAATTAAAATTTGAACAGGTGTTGCGATTTATGGTCAGTGTTGTAGAATGTGTAATTTCATAATACGCAAGCTTTAGATCGCTCACTTTGACGAGCACTCTTTCACGATGACAGAGAATGTAATCGAATGGATTGATATTTTCTATACACTATAACATAATGCGAATTCTCTTTGTCGTGGATATTAAAAGTTACGAATATTTTCCGAACGAAATTTACTTAAAAATCGAAGAAAGGGTCACCCGCGTCGACGAAGACGTTTCGACAACACGCCGGGCCGCGTTTCCACAATGCCGTACCCGAAACCGAACGTGATTCTGCGCCCGACGCGTTAACGCGGTACCGTATGCGAGCGTGTTGCTTTTTCCGGAAATATACATGCGCTGTGGAATTTAACTCATGAAAGATGATAAGTCTTCACAAGAGATTAGTGATCCTTTTTTTTTTTTGTAATCATAGACTGATGTATCATGCCTCTAAATTTCAATGACCGATCCTTCTCCGGCAATTCTATCCTTCGAATGTTGAACTTGTACAGAGTGTAGTCGGGTAAAACCTATTTGATGGTCAGGTCTCATTCCAGATGAGAATTCTTACACACAGTGTGGAATATTCGTCTCCTTAGCAATCTTCAATCTAATCATAAGCTGTTTTTTTATTATTTTTTATTTAACTATAATGCCAGCCAACTGGGGCCGGCCAAGGCATGAATGTACATACAATATCATTCAACGTACAACAACATTTCACTAAGTCGTATATGTAGCATCTAATCTATCACAAAAAGATTGCGACGACTGGGCACATACAACACTGTTTGGAAGAGCATTCCATTCAATAGCGGTGCGGTGAACGAAAGAATACTGATAACAATTCACCCTCGGTCGAAAAGTGTCTACATGCCGGCAATGGCGAATTCTGCTCTGTTGAGTGGAACTCAGCGAAAACAAATTTCGACAATCAATTTTCAATTCGCCAGCTAAAATCTGAAAAAAAAAAAAAACATTTTCAGTCTATGCAATTTCCGACGGTGTGCCAACGGCTCAATACTAACCTGTTTGTATAGAGCAGTAACAGATGATCGCATATCGTATGAGCCGCAGATAAAGCGAAGGGCGAGCCTTTGCACGCGTTCCAACTTCGTAATATTGGACACTGTGTAAGGGTCCCAGACCACGTCAGCATACTCAAGGATGGGGCGGACGAGTGATTGGTACGCTGCTAATTTTGTCGTGCGGGTACTGTGTCGCATGAAGCGTCTAAGGTACCAGAGACGCTTACTTGCTCTTCTCGTGATGTAATCCACATGGTTATTCCAACGCAGGTCTGAAGATATTATAACTCCGAGATACTTGTAAGTATCGACAACACGGAGTGGCACGTTATTTAGCGAATAGGAGTAAGAAAGGGGGCAGCGTTTGTGTGTAATTGTCATTTGAACACACTTAACCGGATTCAGATCCATCTGCCATTCCGCGGCCCATTCAGATATGCGATCGAGTGAGTCATTAAGTACTACCTGATCTTGCACAGAGTTTATACTATTGAACACAATGCATTCATCTGCATACAATTTGCAATGTACTGATACTCGTCTGACTAAATCATTAACGAAAATAAGAAAAAGTACGGGACCGAGGACGGAACCCTGCGGTATCCCGGAGCGTGCTTCCGCCCTGGACGAGCAACAACCATTGACGACAACAAATTGCGACCTATCCTTCAAGTAAAATTGTAACCAATTAACTAAGCGTTCGTTATTGACAATATAAGACAACTTCTTCATAAGTTTAACGTGAGAAACACGATCAAATGCTTTCGATAGATCCAAAAACAGAACATCAACCTGACCATTATTATTCATTACGTCGGCTAGTGTGTGAACAGTTTCAATTAGCTGGGTAGTAGTTGAAAACCCACGCCTGAATCCATACTGAGCATTGGTGAAAAAGCCGTCTTGCTCTAGATAACAGATGATGTGATTACAGACATAATGTTTTATTAACTTGCTGCAACCGGTAGTAACGATACCGGTCTGTAATTGAGAGGACACAAAGAGTTCCCGGACTTAAAGACAGGTACAACGTGTGCACGCTTCCACTGTGTTGGTGTCTTGCCAAGACACAAGGATTTGTTGAAAAGCAAAAACAGGTACTTGGCACACCACATCGAGAACCGTTTTAAAAATGCAGCAGCTAGGTCACCTTGACATTGTGATTTTTTTTTCAGACAGATTTAACAATGACACCAAAATTCCTTCCTCAGATATAACAAGATCAGGAATGAAAACAGTCTTATCAACAATAGTCAAGTTCGTGTCTCCATTGTCTGTTATAAAAACATTTGAGAAGTAATCGTTAAAAACGTTCGCTATAAGCCCTGGATCATCGGTCTCGACATTATTATGCGTGATCCGATTAATGCATGATTTCGGACCTCTTAGGTAGCGCCAGAATTTTTCGGGACTTTGTTTAAGGTAATTATGCATGATAACATTAAAAATCTAAATTTGGCAGACTTAATCTCTGCCCTCAGTAATTGTTTCAATCTAGATAGACATGCACTGTCAACCTTACGTTTCCGCATTCTGGAAATCCGCCTCTTTGGCTGTAAGACATTTCGAGTGATCCAAGGGTTATTTTGCCGCACTTTCTTAACTCTGTATGGTACGAACAGCTGCATACACGTGTCAACAAGACCCTTGAAAGTTATCCAGGCCTCATCTATGTTATCGCAATTGCCCAACATGTCCGCGAAACCGTCAAAATTGAAAGCAAGATAGTCTATAATACTTGTATCATCAGCGTGGTTAAAGTCATAGAAGGTTTTAAATGGAGGGGACGAGCAGACACGTTGTGCCAGTTCGCATGAAACAGACACTATACGATGATCTGATATGCCATCATGTATATTCACGGAAAAGGGCTTGGAGGCGATTCGAGAAGATAAGAAAACAAGGTCCAGAATAGATCCACCGCTTTGCGTGATACGTGTCGGACTGTGGACAATCTGGGACAACATTGACGAGAATATAAAATCGGCAAAAAATACTGTATTAGCACAGACCCCACTTAGAGGAGTACAACTATCCCAGTCGACACAAGGCAGATTAAAATCTCCGCCTATTATAATCAAAGGATGAGTAGAACAGTACTAAGAGTAGAAACGAGCCAGCGAAGAAAGAACAATAATATCAGAGTTAGGAGCCCTATACACCACGCCAACAATCATCTCCCCAAACGGAAACAAAACTTTCACCCAGAGTGATTCAACGTTTTGAATTTCAGGCATCAGGCTATATTGAACTTCTTTTCTGAGAACAATAGCTACTCCACCACCCCTGCTGGACCTGTCCTTTCGTAAAAGGACATGAGATGGGGGAACAATTTCTCGTTTTCGTTGCGATGTGTAGAATACATTACAATGATGACAAAGACTACAATTATTATTTCAATTATATGCTTGTTTATTCCGATAAATTACAAATCTATTCCAAACTCTGAAGTTTTCGTTTGTTGTCTTGATTCATGAATTCCGAAGACATCAAGTAGTTTATTCTGATTATTGGTTGCTTGAATCCAGCGTTGATTAACGCAGGTGATATGTTGTCGCCGTGTTTGATTGCTTCAACAACTTGCACTTTGTCGCGATGAACTTGCACAGTCTCTTATTGATGTTTCCTTTCTTTGTATGAAGATTCTTGAATGGCGTACAAGAGAGTATTAGATGAAAATCGTCCGGTGGTCCACCGCAATTGATATGTTTGTTGAGTTTCAATAAGTGATGATACATCAGACCTTGCACGACAATATTGAACTTCTGTTCATTCGACATCATTGACTGGTAGAATAAAATAAATGTGTAGAGGCTCTAGGGTGGAATATATCACGTGATAAGATTTTTTATGTACTTTCCATCTCACATATGTGTAATTTCAACAAATCCGTAATGAATCGTGCGATATAGACTGCTTGTATGCGATAATTTGATTCGACTGCTTTCTTGATGAACGCAATGCCCATTGCAATGATTACAATTACATCTGGTCTAGTGTATTTCAATTCTTCGTTAGCAAACCTCAAAAACTCTGCCATCAATCCCAGTGGCCCTTCCGACGTTGATGTGCAGATATTTTTATAAGTATTGTAGATTCGGCATATAAATTCTTGCACCTTCAGTTCTGTAGTTTGTACCATTTCTCCGAATACGACCATGTCTAGGACATATTCAAATGCAGCGATAATGGAATCGTTTCGCGGCTCTTCCTTTTCGAAGCCGTTTTTTATCACATCTTCCCATGACTTATGGTAGCGAGTACAAAATCTGTCCATCTTCTGTTTTCAAGTGCTCGTCTACACTTAATTAAACGCATATCTATGCTCATTTTATTGATTAAAATTTTATTATCTGGTTTAGAATGCTATAATATCCACCTGTCGTGAGAATTATTGTTTTGACTTTGTTTCATGTATTCACTCGACTGATATTCTATGAGTTGTGAAGTTACTACCTGAAATAATTATTGTCTTGCATTTGTTTCAATTGTTCACTCGATTGATATAAGTAAAAATAATCTCTAAGATGGGAATGCTTCATACCTCTGAGTTGCATTTCACATTTGATACTTCTCTGTGGTTCATTAGAACTTTCTGTTGCAAGATATTACAAAAATTGATGTAATTAAATTTGTTTCTCGTTTTTGATTGAGTATTGTTGGTACCATTTAATAATTTGGACTTTCTCTACATGTTCAATACGAATATCGCATCTGTACAAACTTAGTCGACTTGTCAACCACTTTGACGAAAGATTTCCGTTTCAAGGAAAGGATGCGAAAAGATAGCGATCCCAACGAGTAATATCGGCATCTATTTGCACTGTACAATAAAATATATCGCCTTTGAACTATCTTATCTGACCTCTAGAGCGTTCTGTTTGCTGGACGAAGGAATATAGCCCCCAACCCTTTGAGTGCTAAAGCATGGGATAAAGTATACAGTCTCCAGGCTGTGAGGAAAAGAGTGAAAATCGAGATGAAATCAGTGCATATTTTCTATGTCTTGGATACCTCCATCAAGGTTCGTAGTGTTTGTTGGAATGAAAATTGTATGTTGGTCGATTTTATGATGGTTCAATGATAGATTATTTTCCTCTGTTGTTGTTTAGATGTCGCCGCTTAGAGTGTTCCCCTGTTCTTCAGCGTTAAGTCTGTGCTATATTGTAATATTTCTCCTTTTGATAGATTAATTAGCTATTATTTCTCTATGTGTTGGATGGTGCGCAGGTTTGGCTCTCTATTAATTGTAGCTGTTGATTGTGTTGTTTCTAGTTATTTCCTTACTTCTATGCTGTTCAATTAATAAGAAATGGATTAATTAAAAGTTGTGTAATGTTGGAATATGAAACTTCGATTCCCTATTGCGCTCGAAATGTTATGACAGATATTCACACTATTGCAATGATGGTTCTCAGGTATAGGAATATTAGACTTTTTATAATACAACTTGTAATTTGATTGTGGTCATATTGATTAGGAATATCTTCTTTGTAGTGGTATAGATTTTATTTCCTCTTGTGTTCGTGTCGTTCGTGTTCCGTGGTCTTCCATACATCTATCGGTACCAGTCTTCAATAAATCATAGCAGATATCATCAGAGCTGGTTGTTGGCTAGGAGCGTGCTATGTGGTGAAGTTCATTTTTTAACATATATATTTTCTGTGGTGGATTCATAAAACAAAGTAAAGTTTGTAGCGTCTCTTAGAATGAAAATTGTATAGTGTTCGATTAGATTATGTCACGAGGATGACTTTATGATAGTTAAAATGATAGATTATTATCCTCTGTTGTTTTGATCAAGAATAACTTCTTTGTAGTGGTATACATTTTATTTCTTCTTGTGTTCGTGTCCCATGGTCTTCCAGGGTCTCTGCTGTTCACAGTTAATTACATACAAGTATCAGAACTCCCCGCTATTGCATTGATGGTTCTCACGTATAGGAATATTAGACTTTTTATGATACAACTTGCAATTTTGTTTGTAATCATATTGATTAAGAATATCTTCTTTGATTAAATGTGGTGACCGTTTCTCGTTTTGATATGGCATTGTGTAGCTATTATTTCCCTACATGTTGGAGGATTGGTTCTATATTATTGCTATGTGTTGATTCGAATTATTTCCTTATGTCTGCGCTATTCCTTTCATAAGAAACTGATTAATTAAATTTGTGTCCTATTGGAATATTAAACTTGGCTTCCATATTGTGTTCGAAATTACTTACATCTATCAGAACTTGTAATTAAAGCTGTAATTCAAACTCCTGTGATGCAATGATGGTTCTCCCATCACATAATAATTTTTCTTCTCATAAGACTTTTTATAATAAAATTTGTAGTTTGCATTGTAACCGTAATGATTAAGAATATCTTCTTTGATTAAATGTGCTACCCCTTCAATGCTATTGCATCAGATTTTTGGTTAAGTTTTTCCGGTTCACGCAGAGTCATAACATACTTCCTGACACTAATGACTTTAATAAATATATTTTCACTTGTACTTTTGTGTATGGCTATCCTTTGAATGTAAACCGCCCACCACACACCTGTTGTAGCGGAAAAGAATTGTGATGGAAGCCGACCTAGGTGGAAAACTGGCGAAAGAAGTCAGCCCAGGCTGAAAAATACGCTACGATAAGCGCACGCGCAGCGAAAAATACGGGCAGGATAAAACTTGTAATTTTGTTTGTAATCGTATTGATTGAGAACATCTTCTTTGATTAAATGTGCTACTGCATTTTAATTCTGATTCATTGAAAACTTGTGTGTATGACTACAGTTAATAAAAAATATTGTGTTTGATCTGTGATACTCATTCAATGCTATTGCATCAATAATAAGTACATGTACTGTAATAAGTACATTCTTTGTTACGCGTATTGTGTTTCTTCTGCATCAGGTTTTTTGGCTGGGTTTTTCTCCTTCACACAGAGTCATAACATAATTTCTGACATTAATGACTTTAATAGATATATTTTCACTTGCACTTGTGTGTATGGCTATCCTTTGCATGTAAACAGTCTATACTGCACACCTGTTGTAGTTGGAAAAAATTAGCGATTCAATTCGGCTCAGGCTGAAAAATGACGAAAGAAGTCGCCCCAGGTTGAAAAATGTGAGATGGTAAACGCGCACGCAGCCCTCCGGCCACGCGCCGCCCTCCGGTAAGAGCCTCCACCCAAGCGCCACCCGCCGGTCGCGGGAAAAAATACGCGAAAAAGGTCGGCCAATGCGCAAAAATGTCGAAAGAAGTCGGTCCAGGCTGAAAAATGTGAGAGGGTAAGCGCGCACGCAGCCCTCCCCCCGCCGATAAGAACGCGGACAACCTCAGCGTGGCTCGAGGGGTGTCGAATCTGTGACAGTCGAGGAGAAGGTGTGGAACATCAGCTTCAACAGCGCAAGTGGGGCATTTGGGCGACTGGAGAAGACCCATTTTACTGAGAAGTAGAGGTATCCTGGCGGCATTAAGGCGTAGTCGGTGTAGAATGGACGTTTCTTGACGCGAGCAGTGGTGTGTGGCAACGAAATCCATCGACGGGTCGATAGACCGGAGATGTTCGTTCAGTCGGACAGCGTCCTCTTGAAACTGCCGAGTGCCGTTAAAACGGAGTCGGTGTGTCTGTAACCGACACGATGAGGCTGAAAGTGGTAGAGACAGTTATTGGAGGTGCCGTCCCCATGTGCCCGACGTGCTGAGGCGTCTGCGCGTGTGTTTCCGTGCAGGCCCGTGTGACTGGGTACCCATTGGAAACACAGGCTATGACCAAAGGATAGAAGTTGGTTGTATATTGCGATTATCATGTTGTCTAGGCCGCCGATTGTTCTGGAACAATAATTTGCTAGAACTTCTCGCGCCACCTTACTGTCCGTGAACACAACCCAAGCGCCAGGCGGTGATACCGCTATGTGGTTCAACGCGGTCAGTATGGCGAAGAGCTCGGACTCAGTAGATGACGTTTCGTAGGGGAGCTTGTGCGCCACTTCAAGGTTTTCATGTGGCATATAAAAGGCTGCAGTAGATCCGCCTTGAGACACTGATCCATCAGTGTACACAGGGAGTCGTTGAGAGTACGCTGAGTTAAGGTGCTCCAGTGTAAGTTGGTGAGCATCAACGGGAGGTACAGAGTTTTTCTTCAGAAGACCAGGAATGTGGTCACATACAGGAGGCCTGCGCAGAGTCCACATTGGCGGGTCATAGGAAAGCACTGATGGTGTGGTGAGGAGGTGCACTTTCAGGCGGTCAACAGCAATACCAATGCTGGAGTCCGGACAGTCAATATCAATGAACCGAAGATGATGGTAAGGATGCTGTGGAGGTACCGCGCATATATCCGGAGTGTTTCCACGTCTCGTAGAACGCCTGCTGGTGTTTCGCGTTCTAGGAACTCCCAAACAGACGCGGAGGCTTCGGGCCTGAATATTGAGAAGCTCACGCTCTCTGGATATACTGAGGCCGTGTAGAATAAGCAGGTTGTACCGCAATGTGCCCAGAATCAACGCTGTGTGCACGTGACGGAGATCAGCGCATGAAGGGCCCCACGACGATCCAGCAATGCAACGTAGAGCATTTACAAAACCGCTGGTCTTGGTGGCTATTGTTTTCACGTGCCGGGACCACGTCATGCCTCTGTCTAATGTCACGCCAAGGTACTTGCAATGAGGCACAAAGTCCAGCGGTGTCTCACTGACGAGCAATGGATACCTTTGGAATGAGCGTCGGGTGAAAGCCATGGCAACGGTCTTAGCAGGAGAGACCGATAAGCCTCGGTCGGCAAGGTATTCTACAATAGAATCCAAGGCGCATTGTAACCGGCGTTGTACGGTGTCTCGACGGGTGGCAGAGGTCCATGTCGTCTGCGTACAAAGTGATACGGGTATGATCACGAAGACTTCCCTGTGTTAATTTATGAATTTATTGTTGAATGACTCTTTTGTGCTGATTTAACTATATATATATATGTATATGAATGTATATATATATATACACGGTGTTTCAGTTAAATCCCCGTGCTAAATAATTCGCGAACCGGTGCACCAATCGAATAACTTTCTTTTTTACAAGTATCTGTCCAATACCGCCTACAAGATGCGCACCGCGTGAATGAGCGGGAGGCGCTTATTATTTAAATAAAAATGCAAATGAGTTTCGTAAAAAAGCGTAACCTCTAAAGCAGGGCGCTGTCGGTATTAAAATGGGTACTACCCTTTTGGGACCTTCAGTGGACACCTTTCAGAGAAAAATCTGCCACCGAAGCGGGTCATTTGTTGCAGTAATTAATTGGTTTCGGTTTACGTATTTTTGTCGCGGCTGGTCGCGGCGAAGCGCAAAAAGACGCTCTTTCACTCCCTTATCCATCAATGAATTACGTCCTTACACCAATGAATTACACCAATGAATTACGTCCTTTTGCGCTTCGCCGCAAAATATATATATATATATATATATATATATATATATATATATATATATATATATATATGGCTTTAACTATAGCTGAAAAGCACATTCAAGTGAATAATTTATTGTGCAATGTAGAAAATTAACGTATACACTGTTGACGTCGCTTTATATTCTGTGTCTCATGCATCAATCCACAAAAAGCCCTTTTCTAGGAATAACAGGTGTGGCAGTGTAATTCTGCAGTTAAACTTATCTTAAAAGTGACTTGCAACATAACCAACAGTGTGACGTCGTTCACTTCAATTATTGCAGCGTAAAATGAGCGTGTACGGACGCTCCCGGTGAGCGCGCAGAGGCGGGAAAAGGTGTCGCGCGGAGCGAGCCGTGTTGACGAGGAAAGCGGGCTCATGGAGTCAAGTGACGCTATACTTTCCAATATCTAGGGTGACATGCCTGGATCACACAGCAATTTTCCACTGTTGAGGCTACGGTACAGATCGGGGGTTGTCGCACGACACGCTGTTCAGACACGTGCGCTTGATACGGAAAACAACTGTGTTTGACCAACCATGCCTCCGCTCTTTCTACGTCCTATCTCTCTCCTATCTCCACTCTCCAGTGCGCCTTCACTTCAGCTGCGTAATCGGAGATCAAGTAATCCGTACTCTCTTAGAAATGAGGGGGGGGGGGGAGAAAACGAAAAAAAGAAACAAAAAGAACGCAAAGCAAAACAAAACACAAAGGAAGGACGGACGGATGGAGGATATAGAGGAGGTTGAAGGATTGGGATGGCGGTGAGGTGCACGAGTTCATCGGGAGGGTAGAGTATTAGATGGGTTGATGAGCAAGGCCTGTCTTCAGCAGGAAGAGAATGAGGTTTCTTGCTTGGGCAGAACGTTCGGCAGAAGAACCAGCGGGGTAGAGGATGTCCGCTAGCGTGCAGAGGTGGAGCGAGGGAGATGGGCTTCGCGCGCAGAATGGTATGCTCGGCAGTCTCGCAGGATGTGTCAGACAGGGATTTCCCTACACTCCCCCTGCGTTTTTGCAACACCCCCCCCCCCCTGAAATTTCTCAGGTGACCCCACCCAACTCGGCCACCAACACGTTCTGGTAGAGAGTCCGGCGCAGCGAATTACATCCTGTACTGTCAAACTTGGGCTGTAGGACCACAGTCATGCAGATGATCGTACCATGCATTTGTCCAATCTGTGTGCTAGGTATTCATTGAGCTTCGTGAGACAAGGTGGTAGTCGTTTTTCTTTGTCGGTCGTGTGATTATGCATCTTAATGTGGAAATGCCGTTCATAATGAATCTGTATATTAATGTACTGTGTTCTAACGTAATGACATGTACAAATAAAACGGGAAAGCTGTGCAGGAGTGTCACCATTGTGCCAGGATCCTTTCCGTGTCTAAGAAAAATTCCTTAAGTGGAACCTTCACCAAGCATACCCCCCCCCCCTGAAAGCTCGGCACCCCCCCCAGCAGTGAATTTCTGGGGAAATCCCTGGTGTCCGATTGTTTCGGGTTGTTGACAGTGGCCACAGCTGGCGTCACCCCTAGAGCCGATCTTGAACAGCTGAGAGCTGGTGAACGCACACCCAGTGCGGAGCCTATAGCGCATGGTCTGGATGCTTCGAGGAAGATTTTTAATGGGAAGAGGGGGCGATTATGGTGCATGATGTCCCGTATTCCAGGGTGGCGCAGGTCAACAAGGTGCTGAACAGACATCTGCCTGTCGATGTCTTCCGGAGTTGGCAAAATATTGCTGCAGCGCAGGTGTGCCGAGGACACCAGCTGGTCCGCCCTTCGTTGCCTCCGACACCGACGTGGGACGGGATCCATTGGAAGACGATATTACCTCTAGCTTGTTTATGCTGAGCGCACGATCTTCTGATGCTTCGCGCTAAGATGTTGTCACACATGGGGTTCATCACGTCCCATAAAGAGCGCTTCTCGGGTATGTAAGTAGGACTGCTCTGGCAAACCCTCGCACCTGGACCGCAGCAGCTGCATGCAGGAGAGCCAGAGGCTCAGCAGTCGTGGAGGGTATCGGGTAACGCGATGATCTCCCTTGCCAGGACACGTTCACTGACGGGATGTGGAAGGCACACGTGGCACTTTTGGTACGGTCATCAATAGAGCCATCAGTGAATACCAGAGTATGTGAGTGGTAGACGTCAGTTATGAGGTTCTCAGCCGCCGTTCTAGCGGCCAGGGGGCTACAGTCCCTCTTTTTATGAATGCCCGGAACGTCAAGCGTTACACCCGGTACAACTCCCGCCATGGCACCGAAGGTAACCCAGCATGATGTTGAGGCGATCGCTCACTGTGGGCCAGGGCGCTAGTAGCGTATACGCTGGCCAAGCGGCCGACGGACGTGTGTGACCTTTTTACGAAGGCAGAAAAAACAGAGTGCTTGCTTCTGGACGTGGCCAAGGTGTCGAAGTGGCGGAACCCCCTAAACTCGGAGTGGATACTGACAGGATTTTTCTTGGCTTCCAGGTAGCGCTGGGTAATTCCAGAAAAGCTGGGTGTTCCAAGCGCCGTTCTTATCCCTGCCCGATGGAGCCGCTCAAGAGCCTGCCATTGTAAGGTCCCAGATCCACGTACGGTGACACGTACAGGATACGCGAGAGAATGAGGGCTTTGTGTAGCGTGAGCAGCGAACTTGAACTGCAGCCCCATGACTTGCCACTGATCCTTCGGAGTAAATTAAGAGTCTTCTTGCCTTTACACACCGTTCGGTTTACTAGCCTAGATCAGCGTAAAGAGCTGTCAATGGCGACGCCAAGATAACGGCAAACCTCACATCTTGGGATGGGGGTGCTGTTCATGGAAAGATTAGGGAAACCCTTGCCCACGTACTTTCGACGGGGAATGCAAACTAAGCATTGAGACTTTTCTGGAGATACAACAAGCCCCCTTTCAATAAGTGCTGCACTGAGGCCGTTCAATGCAATTTCAGCGGTGTCACGAAGCTTCTCCTTGTTGTCTCCCACAACGCGGAGGCAGATATCCTCCGCGTAGATGGTAAGCTGAAGGGTATACGGAGATGGGCGAATCCTGCGGTGGACCCCGGCCATGATCAGGTTGAATAGAGTGGGAGAAAGAACACTGCCCTGTGGGACCCCACGTTCGAACTTTTTCTTTGAGCTCATGCGCCCATTGACACACACACCGAGTGTACGGGCAGAGAGAAAGTCCCGGAGGTATCTCAGCTGGCGGCCCCTGATACAAGCACCTTGTATCGCAGCCAAACATGCTGCGTGAGTGACAGAGTCATAGGCCTGCTTTACATCAAGGGACAATGCGAGGGCAAATGCATTTGACTCCCTTGCCTCTTTGAGCGATGTAGTCACTTCTGCAATGGCGTCAGAAGCAGACCAACCCTTTCGAAAAGCTGTAATGTGTTCGGGGAAGTGATTGTCGCGTTCCAGGACCCAACACAGCCTCGTGTGAATTATCCGTTCCAATAGCTTGCCGACACATGAGGTTACAGCAATAGCACGGTAGGAGGACAATGCGAGGGGGGTCTACCCTTCTTGAGGACTGGTATCACCATAGCATGCTTCCAGTCAGGCGGTATGGCCCCAGAGGCTCCGAAAGAATTGTAGAGATGAAGGAGAGCCTCCAGCTGCTCTTCACCCAGATTAGAAATGAACTTCACCGCATAGCACGCTCCTAGCCATCCATCATCTCGAATGATAACGTATCTGCCCTGATTTGTTCAAAACGAGAGGCGTACGCATTTTTTGTGACGATTATGAACAGCATAAGTGTCACAAAAAGGCGTGCGCCTCCCGTTTTCAACGAATCAGGGCAGTGGGACCGCGCGCTAAAGATTTTGAACGACACCCGCGGCCCCACTAGGCGAAAAGTGGGTAACCTCCTGGTACCTGCCGCGCAGCCCCGTACAACTGCATCCATTTCGATCGCCGTTCGGAAGGGCTGAAGCTAGTTAAAGGTGGTTACAACACTGAGACTGAGCTTGCTATGCGGTGAAGTTCATTTTAAGAGTGTAGCGTCACTAGAGTTTAGTGCCTAGCAATCCGTACCGCATGGAGTTCGGTCGAGCCCATTTAACTCTTGAGGTGTGTATGCTTTTTGGTTCGCCGAACTTTGTTGCCATGACAACCGTGCCGTGCCGCATCCGTAACACGTGAAAATATAAGTGTGAACCATGAAAACCATGCTGCTCGAAGAAACCATGCATGTACCGCTTACCAATTACCGTTACAGTTACTTGTACGGAAAAAGGAATTGATCACCGTTACCAATTACTCGACTCCAAATGTAATTGAGTAACGAGTAGAAAAGTAACGAGCCACTCAATCCGGTCGTTACTCTGCATTCACGCAAATTATACCCGTCTTTGTGTGCCTCAGAAAAGAAAAGGAAAAGTCCAACAGGAGTACAGCTGAAATAACATAAAAACAAAAGCGCCAAGGACAAGTAGATCTGTACGTCTACTGTATTTGTCGCACGGGAAGACGTTGACCCGATTGTGGAAGAGCATTGCGTGGAACTTCCCCATAACTCACTTCCAATGCTTCAGGTGCCACCACACACGTGCAGGAAGAGATTAGGGAGAGAGACCCTGAAATTCCAAAACTTTATTACAGTGACCTCCGCTTGCTATAGTACAACTGCCCAACAAAAACTGACAGCATCAGGGGCTTGACTTGGGGCAGAACATCTGAAAGATAAGCTAATCTCTGCCAGAAAGTAATCAATTACTGAGTAATCGATTACTCGAAAAATTACTCCAAAATATAATTGAGTACAAGTAACGTAATTACTATGACGCCAAGTTCTTGTAAGCTATGAGCTAACTATGAGCTAACTATGAGCCAAGTTCTTGTAAGGTGCGTGTCGTGAAATGCGCGGTATGCATGTGTGCATTGTCCTCTAGGAGGAAGACTCCTTTGGTGATGAGGCCCGGCCGCTTTTGCTTCAGCGCCTTATGCACATCCCTGAGAACCTGGCCGTAATATGCACTATTGATGGTGGTACCACTGGGCAGAAAATCAACATGAACAACGCCAGCCTTGTTCCAGAAAACCGTGGAAAAACGTTGGATGTTCTCAGGAACTCTGACACTGGGCTCTGACCCGCCCCAGCCGGGATCGTCCTGCACTGATGTACGGCCGTCTCGGAACCGTTTGCACCACTCAAACGCTTTGCTGCGGCTAAGTGTATCGTGGCCATACTGAGCCTGAAGTCTTCTGTGAATTTCAGATGACTTTACGCCTTCATTCACGAGAAACTTCATAACAATTCGCTGTTCGATGTGCGCGCTCACCTCGTTGTCGGCCATCTTGTCTAGCACAAACTTTGGACCACCACGTGGTGAACGCGGAGGCCTGTCGCGTGTGAAAATGACGAAAAAGAAGTAGCCCGAGCCATTTGTACACTCAGGAGACAGAAAGACGTGGTAACGGAATTCCTAGAAGCCCTAATCTCCGCCAATTCCACTGGAGAAGGTGGACAACCCCAAACTTAGAAGCTTCCTCCACCGGCGAGTGACTAACGGCGGCTACCTCATTCTGGCGCGTTCGCGTTCCCCAGCTATTCGAAAGACATGTAGATGCTCTGAAAAACAGATCGAGGTCTGTCGTCAATGCTTTCTTCGTGAAGCCACCGACCAGCGTGGGCGTACGCCTATAGCTACTTGGACTTGCAATAAATGCTAGTGCTGACTTATTCCATTGGTTTCCTTTGTTTATCTAGAACCCACGGAGAGCTGCAGTGCTTAGTTGGTGTACTCTAAGTCAAGAGGACAAATAAAATATATAAATATACAGGGTGGGTGCAGAAAAACGTGACCCGCATTTTTACATGTAACTCGTTGTCTACTTAGCCAGGGAACTTCCAGTGGCGCACGACGGCGTATTTATGCGTGCGAAAGCTACAAAAAAAAAAAAATCCTGGAAGCCATACTCAGTGTAAAAAAGTAAACAGAACACGAGAACATGGGCTTCCATGCATCCCTACTGGAAAAAGTAGACCCGATCTCATTAAACGCCCGCATCAATTTCAATGAGTTTCAATGAGAATTTATGTATCCAATTCATTTAATGTGAATATAGCAGGTATTTCTCATTGAAGTAATGAGAAGTGTTGCGGGAAAGCTGACTTTATGTTTGAGCGCTCGAACAGATGTTGTGGTGAAGGAGTCTTCCAGGGAACCAGGAGCTAATTTGTCCAATGAGAACCAATAACTTTCAATGAGAACTGAGACACCCAATTCATTTAATGTGAATAACGCAGGTATTTCTCACTGAAGTAATGAGAAGTGTTGCGGGAAAGCTGACTTTATGTTTGAGCGCTCTAACGGATGTTGTGGAGAAGGAGTCTTCCAGGGAACCAGGATCTAATTTGTTTAATGAGAACCAATGACTTTCAATGATAACTGGGACACCCAATTCATTTAATGTGAATAACGCAGGTATCTCTCATTGAAGTAATGAGAAGTGTTGGGGGAAAGATAGCTTCATGTTTTAGCGCTCTAACAGGTGTTGTGATGAAGAAGACTAATAGGAAATCAAGAACCAAATCAAGTAATTAGTTCACTGGGTGCCAATGAGAAAAAATTATTTCCAATTGGAGCAATCTGAACCGACGTGTTGTTCAATGAAGATCCCCTTCACAGAAGAAGAACGAATTGGGCAATTGGTTTAGCATCGAACCATCATGATCACTGTGTCAATTGAATCAATGTGAGCAAACATGTTGTGCGAAGAGGACTGCTCCATGCATAGATGAAAGGATGAAGATCATGAAAGACACATTCGAGGGATAGAGCAAGTTGGTGTACACTGAATACAGAAGTCAATCATTCTAATTTAAAATATCTTCTATTCGAAACGTGTTTGAATTCCTACGCACTTCAATTGGCACAAACTACGCAACTGACGGGTTTTAAATTGCTTACATTTAAATCCATATATTTTTGTTGCACTGCACGAGAGTGAAAGTAAATATTCTTTTCCCCAGGAGCATGCATATAGAAATACGCAGGAGTGCCTCAAGTGAAGTATGCTCTCTACCCATGCATAGTTTTGCACATTGTGTTTGCGTTAGCAAGCATTCCTTTGCGCCCGTTCCTCCTCTCCGAAGGTTTTGGGGTATATAAGCGTGTGTGCTATTAAAATTCGTTGCTGTGTTGCAGAATTTATTGTCAATTTTCCCCCTGTCTGAGTCTCCTCCTTGTCATTATGAACCAGCGTGTCTCTGCGCTTTCACTGTTATCTATTATGCATTAAATCTGTTCGTTATAGTTCCTGTGTCATTTCCGCCCATTTTGGTGCCGAAACCCAGGAAGCGTAGCCTCACTCATTGACAGAACTGTTCCGGGAACGGGAAAACGGTATATAGTAACGCTAGCATATTAATGATTCCAACTGCCATTAAACCAGGTTATTCTCAGCAGACCGGATATTCTCTGTTCGCTTGTCGTAATTATGCAGTTTGTTTTGAGCCGTACGCAACTTATGTTTGCGCGTCAAAGGGGAACAGCCATAATCGCGATAGAACAAAAAGTTCATTGCCAAAGAGGGCGAAAACCGAAACATAGAAAGAAACAGCAGCATGGCTGAGCGGATGTAAGCGCCCAAATGTGTTATAAGGATGTTGGTACCCGCCATTTTGTCAACGGAGTTGCTTGAGATCCACTCAGAATTCGATGCTCGGTGAGACAAGGTTGGCCTATGTCAGCACTCTTGTTTTCCTTTGCATGCACAAGGTACAAGAAATCCCCTGTCCGATTCCGTCAGATCCGTGGTGAACAAACTTGTGTAAACAATATATAGCAAAACATATACAAATAATGTACGCTTGTATGTGACAGCTGTAAGTATATACTTCAAACAAGAAAATCTCTAAAACACGGTACATGACATCGTGCAAGAAAGATTGATGGTTATAGCTTACGTTATCTCAGAAAAAAAGGAACTGCTAGAAAAGACATCAATGGTTACTCAAGATTGTCGCACTACTAATACAATTAAAACTTGAATGACACATGCAATGCAAGAAATTTTACCAAGAAAGGAAAAACAGTTTTTCACAACGGTATAGTCATCACTCATATTCAATCTTGTCTGGCAACTTGCTCACCACAAACCCACAAACTGCTCATCTAGTGCCATATGCGCATACGCGTATGCGCATATGGCACTAAATGAGCAGTGGCGAAAGCTAATGCGAATAATCTCGGCATATGACCCGCCGTCCTGACAAACTATCTTATTGTTTGTCCTCTGACATTTAACATGATATGTAGTGGCATTGTACACGACCCCTTTGGCGATCATTCGCTCGTAAGCGGTGGATGATGAAGGCGATACTGCCCTTGCATTTTTTAATATGTTAACGGTCTCGAGCCCTACACCTTTCCCAAGTGCCCGTGCAGACGAAAAACTTTCAAATCATGTTGCAGCAAATGGTTCTGAAACAGTTGCGCAGCATAATTAAAGCGTCCACTGAAATCGGGCACCGGTAGGTCCAAAACTGAAAACACTTTTTTTTTTGCAATGTGAGTCAAACAATAAAAAGTGAAGGACATTGACGACTTGCAATAGAGGAGCTCTATTTCGCACGCAAACATAAGAATGATCCTAGAAAAGAAAGAAAGAAAAAAAAAAAAAAGACTGCCGAGGCAGTTTCTCTGCTGGGTCAGTGCAGGTTGAATTTACATTGTGAAACCATCCAACTGCCATTCGAAAACAAGAATAGTTCAATGCTGGATTCGAGCTGGAAATGGGATGCATCTTTGTGGGATCCGTGTGGGATGTTCCAGCGACTACGCCAGATAGTGTTAGATTCCTGGCTGTGAAGATAAGCTGGGCTTATATAAAGCGAAAAAAAAGGAAAAAGAAAATAACTGTCGAAATTAATTGCACAACGTGTACAATTAAATTATGCTCAAATACAATAAAACATATTGATGAAATAATAAAATAAACGGAATAAGAATAATAATTCTAATAATAAATAAATAAATAAGATAATAAAATAAATAAAGACCGAAACGTGTGCAAAGTTATGCACACAACTCCGCGTTCCTGAGTAGGTTGCAAAAAACTGATTGTGCACTGCGACAGCTTTACCCTGCGACGCTTCAGCTTTGCCAGTCTGTCAAAACGAAACTACAGCCATAGTGCTCTCGTCGTCGTATGCGACCGAGCGCCATCGGCATCAATTCAGAATATGTTTTGAACTTGGAAACGTCTGTTGGCGTGTAGGATCTAAGATGCAGTCCGGTAAAATAGTGCTTCCTGCCCTTCAGCTCCGCCGACCGTATAAAAATCTGAACGTCTTTACATTTGTGTAGTGAGGTCCTCCGTCACGCATTTTGTTCCTGAACCCGTGCACGAGCTCTGTTAGCACAAAGGTAAGCGGCGTGTTTCGGACGCTTGATCCTCAACTCCCAAGCGAACCAAGAGGTGTTCTAGTGACCCGAAGTGCCTTCATGATGTGCCATCATCCCGCTTGCACTAGACGGACTTACTTTGTCGGACAATTAGATTAGAAGGTGCTACTGGATAAGTGACGTTCGTGATTTCTCATATACATGTATCAGATTTTGCCTGCTTCAAATTGTGTCACACATTATCTCCTTATGTTGTTGTCACTGTTGCTGTATGTACACTGGATATTTGTAGTATTATCTGTTTTCATACCTGTTAGTGTGGATCAACTTTGGATAAGAAATTAATGAAGCAGAGTGGCGTTTTCATTGTTTTAGCTTCCTTTTTCATGCACCTTTCTTTCTTTTAAACGAGTTCGCATAGATAGTGTCTTCATTTGCAGCCAAACTGTCTCACATTCTTACAATAAATCTTCTAATTTATTGCTCAGTGCCACTTCATAATTTTCTCGGCATATTTCAGCCTTTTCAGCTTCCTCGTGCAACAGTTTATCTTGAATCAGTTGCTTCAACGAGATCTGATGCAAGTTTTCAGTAAGGATACCCTATAGACATGGGTGAACTTAGAAAAGTAACCAACCTTTCTATTCTGAGTGCTTTCAAGAGCTATATTCTCTGAAGTCCAGTGATGGCCAGTAGTTAACTACATGTAGTTAAACTACCAGACTGTAGTTAAAAAGTAGTTATCAACTACTTGCAGAAATGTAGTGGCAACTACTAGTTAAACCACTATTTTAAGTAGTTAACTACAGTAGTTAGGTTACTGAAGGCGCGAACTACTTCAGACTTGGCCGCAAGCTTTACGGCACGATTGTGCTTCCGACTTTTACCTTGAGCTACTTGTTTGATGAGAACGGTGTCGTGCATGTGTACTAAATCTCCACTTTTAATGCTTGTCCAGCAGTGTTGCGGATTTAATGAGTCAAATCGGATTTAAATCAAATCCATGTTTTTCGGAACACCGCAAATCAAATCCAAATCAAGTCTGGATTTAAACTTGAGGCCACAAATATCATTTTAAATTCGGATTTGTTTTTGGTGTGCTAAATCAAATCCGTCAACGAATCCGGGGGCTATAGTTCCCGAAATAACTGTAGTATGCAGCTGACCATGTCTACAAGGTACAGGTACTGAATGCATTCGCTGGATAATACCCGTGAGATGGTATAAACACATATAAATCTCACCTGCAGCGAAGAGTATGAACAGCCAACATAGCGATGTGAAGGTTGACACTGACATTTTATTTATTTTCACGTGGATATCGGAGTAACATATTTGTCAAATACGCTTACTCAGCACATAAGATAAAGCCAACTGCCGGGAATTATGTTGTGTTAAATGTGACGGCTGCGTGCTGCACACCAGTTGTGTTATAACAATCTCAGTAGTGCATCCGTCCAACACGCGTAAGTAGTCTTATTCTCTCAAGTTCTTGTTTAGAAAGACGAGCTGTTCCAATGTAGCTTGGTGCAGCCTGTTTCTTTTCGCGGTCTTGATCAGGCTGGCTGCTGAGAGCACTCGTACGACTGCTCCAGAACCTGCAGGTACTGCAAATACATGTTTCGCTACTTCCGAAAGCAGCGGGTAGCGGGCCACTGCGGACATCCAATAGCAGTGAGGGGAAACAACATCATCCTTTACTGTACACTCGCTTAAATAGAGGATTTCGTCGTTCGTTTTTGCGGTAAGAGTTCTGCGGTGGCACCGAGTTGACCATAAGCAAGCCTCTATGAAAAAGGGCAACCAACATTCACGTTCCTGTTCCTGGACACAATGACCTCATACGACTGGTTCTCATGTGGACATTTCGGGACTTATTTTAGCAATCTCTGGGACACCAGAACGCGACATCAGTCGCAGTTCAGAGCCAATAAAACAGGCAAAATACGTGTATGGTAGTCTTTTTCTCGAACGTACATTGTTTGAGCTCAGTGGACCAGTGGTGGGCTTTCTCCAATGCGTTCCATTTCCGAGAAATTATAGAAAGCTGTGATACCGTTGTGAATTAGACATCGAACTGCCCATGTGATTATATGTGAGAGTATTGCATAGCGTACCTTTAGTGCTCGGAAGGGAAGATGGCTATATGCCTCAGAGGTGGTCTGTCTGACAGACAAACCACCTCTTAAACTTGAAGCAGTCTACAAACAGTATCCGTAGACTGCTTCACGCAATCAAAAAATCGTGGCATTTCTTTTTAAACGAAATACAACTTTTAGCGGGACATTGGGAACCAAGATGGCGGGATGCAAGGCAAGCCATCTCAAATCCAAACCATTTCCCTTCAGAAGCTTGACCAAATACACATCCGATTTCGTCAAAAAAAAAAAAAAAAAACGTGATTCAATCGAAATCCAAATCATCTGCCAAAACTGTGATTCAATCCAAATCATCTGTCAAAAATGTGATTCAATCCAAATCCAAATCGTCGTCATATTTTCCCCGTAAACCAAATCCCAAATCAAATCCCCGAGCCCTTTGATGGATTTAAATCCACCGTTGTCCAGTGAAGCCTCATTTGCTGTGAAATAATTATGCAACTCAGTTTATCGCGGAAGCACAGAAAGAATCCCGCCGCAAGCTTTGTATTTCACGGTCGTAGCAATGGCTTGAGCCAAAGTTTATCATTGCTTGTGATTTATATTTAGGAGTCCAAGAACACTACAAGGGATTGGTGTTGATGGACAACGTTAAGTAGTTATAGGTGTAGTTAAACTACATTGAAGTAGTTAAAGAAGTAGTTTTAACTACTCCCCTGAAAAGTAGTTGAACTACTAGTTAAACTACTCCATCACGAAGTAGTTAGTAGTTATAGTTAAACTACTGTAGAAGTAGTTAGCGGCCATCACTGCTTTAGTCTTTTGGTGGTTTCGATTAAAGGAGCAGTCTAGAGGCCCACAACTTTGTTTCTGTTTTGGTCAGTATGGAATCTTAGGCGGCCGAAAACAGTTTTCCCACAATTAGTGCAACCGTAGCTAAACTGGGACGCATGCAATAGCTCCCCAAACCTCTCGCGCGCGAAACACCCTCCTTCGCCTTCACGATAGGCACGTGATGAGCGCCACCACACACGTCACTATGTGACGCAAGTGGTGAGGACGCCCCTCATTGGACTTGGGATCACATGATCGAGGGGAGCAACATCGCCCAGGCCGGAGCGTCTGCTACCGCTTCGGAGACGCCATGCGTTCTCCGGCTACGTGATGTCCGAAACGGAGGGTTTGAAGGCTGTCCACGACACAACCACGATTTGTTGGGACCGCAGACACCACGAGAAGAACGAGTGGTGCAGCCCGAAATTAACTGCGTTTCTACAGCAAAAACCCGGTGCTTCTCGACAGTGCGCAGCCTGTCCGACAGTTTTCACCGCGCAGTTGGTTCAGTGGCTAACAGGTGGCGCCACAATACCGCTTCCACAATAGCTTTCTGCTGCTGTGAATTCTGAGATTGCACAGAAGCCACGGATATATTACTCTTGTGATCGTAATCTTATTGTCTCAGGCTGCGTATATGCTTCTTTTTTTTTTTTAAGAAAATGTGATATAAATCATATAAATAATAGAAGTCAACAAGAAGCAGCTCGCAATGTTCGTAGCAGACGGTTTTTCCTACGAACGATGAGGGGCTCTCTACCACGAACGTCACACTAGAGTGGGTATGGTCTGCAGTTGGAGCGCTCCGGCCTGTCACCGCGGCAGCGATTTTCCAATTTAATTGCACCGTGGTGATACAACTTTGGACAGAAATATTTTGTGGGGACGCTTTTCACATAGTGCTTTACAAGAGGACAGCAGTTTTGGGCCTTGTTGGATACCACTTTAATGCTCCTTTAAGAGCTTCGTGGCATCATTATTCTTCTGCTAATGATGATTATTGTTTGTTTCTTGCGAACATACAGGGTGTTTGTTTTTATTCGCTACAACATTTTTATTAAAAACTAGTAGAGCAAAATAGATTCAATTTTTCAGTTGAGTTATATGGCCATGCGAACATTCGCTAGAAGAAAATCATGCAACAATATGATCATGAATTACCTAAAGTTCATTAGCTTTTTAATTAGGGGACTTCTCGCAAAGGCGAAATAACAGAACGGGATCTATTCGGCGTCGAAAGTAATTTCATGTTGAAAAAAACACACAAACACGCATGTGCATTGAAATATCTGTGGCGGAATTTTGCTATGCAAATGAGCCGGAACATGGACTAAGCACGTTGCTGGCGCAGAAAGAGCGACATGCAACCCAAGTGGGAGGGCCACGTAATTTTGAGCGATGAAACTGATTGATGTAGGAGCTAATGGCCAAGTAGACCGCTCTTCCACCCGGACAAGGCGAAGGTCGCACCGTTTCTGCGTTTGCAAACTGCGTATTTCTTGTTTCGGCTCAGTTGCATAGCGAAACTGAGCGATGAACATTTCAGCACAGGTGCGCATTTAACACATATTTCCACGTGGAATGTCTTTCAACGAGGAACATATTCCTTTCCATTTCCTGGCTTTTATGCGAAATCCCATAATTAAAGAGTTAATTAATCATTATTAGGTAATTATTGATCTTGTAGTTACATACTTTGTTCCGGAGAATGTTCACCTGTCCATATTACTCAACTGCAAAAACGGCGTCTATTTTGCTTTGCTAGTTTCTAACTACAATTTATGTGACGAATAAAAGTAAACACCTGCAGAATGCTTCTTTGGCTTCACACAGCCACGTACCTGTGGCAGTCCGTACAACGCCCAAGAACACCGTGTGCAAATTCAAAATATGACATGTTTAATTAGTGCAGCTGGTCCTTTATATCTGCAGACATTAGAGGTTGTCCTTTAATGACTGCTGAATCTCTCTCACTGCTGCTTCACCAGTCGATTCTCTTGGGGTGTTAGTAGTGATAGGGTCCATGGCTGAGGCATAGTACTCTCCTTCATGGTAGCACCAACTACATCCACAGTACCCGTGAAACCCGACATTGTTTTGCATGGGGGCAGAGATACGTAGTCGACACAGCAGCATAGTCCAATAAATCTGCTTTGAACAATGCTTCCTGACTTGCATGACTTCATTGTCACATCACTGAAAACATCCTTTGCATCGTCTACAGAAACGAGGAAGGTGTTCATGTCCAGCTTTCCTTTACCACAATCTGCCTCACAGTTTTCGGCAACACGTGAAATGACCAAGCAGATTTTTGCTGATTTAAGTTGTGCTGCTTGTGCCCCATCGGTATTAAATGTATAAGAGAAGTTGTCAATTGATGACAGGACCTACCCGGGCTGGGATAATGCTTCATACTTTGCTCCGTCCAAGATACCTTCAAATTTGTTTCTCGTTAATTCTGTACAGTGACTGCCGGCAACCTCTTCCCTAGTGTTCGGTTTACAGTGCATTGTTGCGCTTTATGAGGTGCTCCCTGGAAACGAAGCAGGAGTGAAGGAGAATGCACCTTCAACTGCTGCTAAATGTTAATTACATCTTTTAGATTTTCTATTTCCCACTATCTGATGCACGACAGTGTTACTAGCCAAACATTTCGCATCTGTGAAGGCACAGTGCGACTGAGAATATTACACCCAAGCTGAAATATGTGCTGTGATAGAATACAATATGTAGTGCATTGATCCAGTAAATTATCCAAATCATATCGAGTCTAATTCATTTTTGCGGGAATTCATTTACACTCATTGGAAAGCTCTACACATCTAATGTGACTATACCACAACAAACCTACTGGCAAATCGAAATGGAGAACCATTCCAATGAGAAATATCCTGCTGGGGCTCATTGGTTCAATGAGACATGACGGGGACATTCAATGAAATCTCATTAACACTTGCTGTGATTTCTCATTAAGACTCATTGAATATGGCACCATTTTCAATGTAATATTTGTCCGAAATCATCTATTCGGAATGAGAATTTTCGCAGTCACTGAATGAGATTTGTGTACATGATATCCAATAGGTTCAATGAGATTTTCATAGGATTTTGAATGAGACAGTTTCCAGCAGGGATATTAGAATAGGGCGGCCATGACAGTGCATGGTAGTGCATTTCGGTCTCAGGAGAGTTATGTGCAGGCACTGCTAGGGGTACTGCCGATGAGCATCCATGTGGGACATCGTTTCGATTTATGCACCGATAGCTCCTCTAGCGGTACTAGAACACAACTCTCCTGCGTCCACCATGTTGCCCTATTCTGATGCACGAAAGCAGACGTTTTTGTTGCTCCGTTTATTTTTTAAGCTGAGTATGGCTTCCACAATGTTTCTGCAGGTTCCACACGCATAAATGCGCCATCGTGCGCCACTGGAAGTTCGTTAGTTAGGTACACAACAGGCTGTGTGCCTAAATGCGGGTCATGTTTTTCTGCACACACCCTGTATATATAACCCTGTACAGTAAAACCTCCAAAGTCGGACACCTCCCTACCTTGGACAACTCCCCATGTCGGACAAGATTTCATTGCACAGGCAGGATCCCATTGAAACTACATGGGGACGAAATTCTCTATGTCGGACACCTCCCTATCCCGGAAGTAGGACAGGGTTTTCCCTGCTAAGTCGGACAAAACCCTGGCCAAATTACCTTAATCTCGGCCCATCTTTGCACCAAAGACTCAAAATGAGCCAGTGGCCTTGACTTTCGCCCCTTTTTTCCCCTATACTGGTCTCAGCATTTTGTTGCTTTAGTTTTTCGAGTCCAAAAGCAAGAGCTGTCAGTCTACATTGTAATTCTTTGTGTGAGCACTTGTCTTCGGTTTGTCTAGAGCCTTTGAACGCGCACGGCACCAAAGCAATGAAAAGCGGGCTGAAGCTTCAGAGACATGTCCTCGCTGCTCGAAAAGCTCCAGAGGTAATGCCATTGAGTGGAATCTGAACGGAATTGAATCTACCAAAATCAGTAATAATTATCAGCGAAGAGTGGGTAGAGGTACCACTACCACCAGGTACCACTATCAGGCACCACCACCAGGTACCACTAAGGGCCATAAATTGAAGAAGGGGGACATTTCTGGCAACACAGCTGTGATCTTTTCCATTTTTTGTTTCCCTCATATTCTGTAACTCGGACACCTCTATAAGTGGGACACGTTTCGGCTGCACCGCGGATGTCCAACATAGGAAGGTTTCACTGTATATATATATATTTCTTTTGTGTGTGTGTGTAGGCCTAGTCCATTTGCAGAGCCGCGGAAAGTTGCCCGGCAGATTTTGAGGTTCTGCTTTGCGGAAAAACTAGTTTTTACCGCAGAAATTTAATGGCTTTAGTTATGAGTCCCTACTATATGGACTGAACCTGTCAGATCAGTCGCCTATGCCAAACACTGCCTGCAAATATTAAGATTTACGCTTTTTTGTTGTTTTGTTTTTTCTGTTCTTCCTTCCTCTTATTTCTATACCAGTTTTGCATATATCATAGGATCCCGCTAGAGTGTGTGATTCTTCAGCTTTAGGTATGTGTTCTTCATTTTTCTTTTCTTTCTTTCCTTTTGTTTTATCTTGCTTTCTTCTTTTCTTTGCTTTTTTTGTCTTCCCATTTCACTTTTTTTTTGGAATAGCAAGCCAACATCCATCTGGCTTACCTTTCCTTTCTTTTTGCTAATAAACATACCCCTCCCCGCCAGAGTTCCTACTTCGCAGTGCGCCCTTGCCCCAGGGGAAAATTAAAACTCTCCGCCTCTGATTTGAAGTACGCAATATTCAAATGGACGTTTTCATAGCACTATCCATAATGCACTATGTGCAGTACTGGAAACTGCTACAACAGTAAGCAAGATGCAACTGCACAAGAGTTACATGCTCAATAAATGCTTGCGCTGCATTCACAGATTTGACGCGAGTTGCTTTGGGGATGACAAGTGTGCTCCCACAGAGACTTTCTGCCCCTTTGGATTGGCTGGAAAGCACCAGTGTCCAGGACTAGATTTGGCAATGCTACAGATGTCTGTTTTCAATGCAGCATTGTGTTGCCAATTCAAATTATAACTGGTTAGAAACCAAGTAGTGAGCCCCACCTATACAGTGGTTACCATACCTGAAGACCAAGTGTGACTTCTGTTCTCTAAACGGTGGCAGCACCACTATTGCTAGATCTCACATTTCAACAATATCATTTTGTAAGATGCAGTCTTAGTACAAGTGCCACTTGCTATTAAAGAATACTAAATTTGCTCATATTTAATTTCTTTCTAACCGGCAACACTGCACGGAGTGTGAACACTTGTCACCAGGGTACGTAAAAGTAAAATGCTCTTCGTGAGCATTGAAAGACAGGAGGTACAAAAGTCGAAGAAATGCGTACTCAGGGGGCTTCATGAGCGCATTGTAGTTTGTTTTTGACTAGAGATTGTCGGGACATTGGTTTATGTCATCAAATGGCTTCTTCGTTCTTGACAAGCTGCACAAAGAAAAGCAATCTGAGCTTGTACCCAAAATAATACAAACATGTACGAATATTGGTACAAAAACATAGAGAGACTAACCTGGAAGACGTCACTATGCGTGGCTGCCTTATCAGAGCGATCAAGTAGAGCGTTCAAATCCTCCAGGGACAGCACAGGGGCATCCGCATGCACAACATTGGGGGTGTCGGCAGACTTGAGGAGCTCCTGCAGCTCCTCTGGTGATACAGCGCTTCTGCTCACACCGTTGTGAAACGAGAACTTCCCTAGGAAAGAAAAATGTTATCATAATGTGCAATGAACGTAAATGGACTCTTGGATGTAACAAGGTGAAACCCACTTGCAGAATGACGCTAGCGATACCTCGCTTCAGTACTACATATTCCAAAAATATCCTAAAATTTCGAATACTGAAAATAGGTTGTGAATAGCATTCGGATAGCATCAGATATTCATTTCATATTCAAAATTTCTAATTTCTGCACAGCTTTAATTTTAGATAACCAGTTATCTGGTTGTTACACACTCTCTTCAACAGAACATCCGACTGATTGTGTGATCGGGTTGCAAATCGGCATCTGCGCACCATTATCACGAAAAGTCTAAAAAAACAAAAACACTATATAATTACGTAAGCGAGGTTTATAATTTTTATTACGCTAAATTATTTATTATTATCACAAACAGCGAATGTTGTTAGAAAAACAAAGAAAGAATGTTATGATGGTAATTATGAAAACACTGAGCATACCCTTTTGCATAATGAGACATTCCAGTTTCCGCTTGGCAGTGGCCATCTCTACCATTCGCTGGTCCACGGTGCCGCGGACAACAAGGCGGTAGATAATGACAGGGCGAGTCTGTCCGATTCTGTGGCAGCGTGCTGAAGCTTGCGCATCACTTTGGGGGTTCCAGTCTGAATCAAAGAGCACTACGGTGTCGGCTGCTGTGAGATTCAACCCAAGTCCTCCTGCACGGGTGCTCAGTAGGAAAATAAACTTCCTAGAAAAAAAATGTATTTAATTGCGTAACTGAGACAATAAATGTAGCAAGGGGGAGGGGAGGAATATGTTCTAACCTGGAGTCTTCGTTGAACAAGCGGATCTGATCAACACGATCCTCAGCACTGGTATTACCATCCAGACGGCAGTATTGAAAGTTCCGCAGACAACAGTACTCTTCGAGCAAATCCAACATGTGTGTCATTTGACTGAAGAGAAGAACCTGCATTCACATACCATATTTATAATGTAATCTGGCAACAACAATTCTAAAAGCATTAATGAGCAGAGGTGTAAGAAAAAACTTTTTTTCATTAATGTCGGGCACAAGGAGAGCCTAGCATTATAAGGTTCGATACGGTAAACCGAGTCTTCTTGCATCACCAACACTTTGGGCAAAACCTTGGAAACCAAAATATCCACTGTGCAGATACCAGCCACCCAAACAGGCACTGGAGGACTCATTACTTCACTTTTTCCACTCCTCTCAAAACTCTGCCCAACTTTGCCATATTTCACAGTTCCTCAAATACAACCAGATTTCTAACCACCCTCCCAAGTTATGACAAAAAAAAAAAAAAAGAGAGAGAAATAGAAGAAATGAATCCAAAAAATGCAAGGGTCTAAATACCAAAGTAATTGCCCTTACAAATATAATCCACATTTAAAGCAGCACAGAGGACCATCCAAAATATTTCGTTCAAAATATTTTCAGTTTAAGGTGTCTGATGAAAGTATGTGCATCAGTTTGCTGAACAGCGCAAAATGTTCAGATGTAAGCAATTTTTTCCCCAGAAAAACTTCCAGAAACATAGCCGCACACGTTCACTCTCGACTCGTCACGTGGGGTGTAACAAAGAGGAGAAGGTGATATACACGTGACAGATGGTGGAATAATGTCAGCCAGTTCCCATTCACTGGTCAATCGAGGTAAGCACCTGTCCCGTTCCTTTTGTCTTGAGGGGATTCTCCTTTTGCACTTGGTAAACATGCTCGCTTGGGGGATTCAGGATCGAAAGGGCCACCGCACCCATTGAGGATTTCATTGTCTCACCAGTTTTCCTGGGGGAAATGCTTTTTCAGAGCCCTGAACAGCTGACTAGCAGACGACATTTCTCTGAACCAGTCAGCAAGCAGTATAACGTCAGCGCAAGGTCATAGGATAGCACTGCTGCATCACTGTCACTCTTTGCGGCACATTTTAAATTCAATTTCCTCGATTATTATGATCCTGTGAGTTGAATTACTTCTCATGGTGTACATTACTGGCCTGCTTAACAGTTAACAGTTTTAGAGAAAGAAAATGGGGTGCTGAAAATGATTTCTGTGCTGCTTTAATGTGTAACTTGACACACCTTATGCCCTCTTTTCCTAAGCTGCAGCAGCATGGCGTCGAGCAGACGGAGTTTTCCCGAAGCCTCAACGAGCGCCTCGTCTCTGGGGATCAGTCCATCCTCCAGAGGGCAACGCACCAAGTACGGGTGGCTACATATTTTACGCAAGTCCATCAGGAGGTTCTTCTCCCCACTGAACCGCAGTATCGCAGTCACTTCTTGCTTCTTTTGTTCCTCCTTCCTAAAGTGGTACACCACATGTCATGCGTACACAGACAAGTTCTGCAATATAGTCATGTCCCGCTTATCAGTGAAGCAGTCAACCGGAAAACTCTATTCGTTCAGACGTGCTTACAGTTTTTATTTGGCTATCCGGAACTCGCTAGCCATATCTGGACTTAAGTACCGGCAACAGTTTGCCAGGACCAGCGGCTTTATGATTAGTTTTTCCAGAAAGTTTTTCCAGAGGAAGCCGCATTGCATGAGCCTTTTCTGCTTGTTTTTTTTACCCCTCTTTGTGCACAGGAGAAACTTGCACAGACAGAGGCCGCCGATATTTCCTGGGAAGCGAAAGGGTGTCTTCCATATTTACCAGGTACAGAAGGTCGATATGTGACTGTTGTCTTTCTATAAGAAAGCATTTTTTAGACTGCATGCCGGAGCCAATGAACGGCTGATTGTTGATGCTGGCTGTGTGAGAAGTCATGCTGTATAATTTTGCAAATGACAGCAGTGAGAAAGAAGACTGTGTTGAAGAGAAAGTCTCGTGCACTGCACACCTCAAAAGAACGTCGCTATAAGGGAAAATGCTCAAAATGTGGAGGTCGGCACGGCGATGTTATGCGCGAGCCTACCTGGTCTGCTAGGAAACCGAATGAATAATAATAATTGGGGGTTTACATTGCGTGACAACTGAGGGAAACCGAATGAAGTGCAAGTCCCAGTCACCAATGGAGTAGCCCTGTTCTCGTAACTCCAGTATCCTGCTCCGAGACTGTCCTCCTTCAAACATTTCGCGCTTGGGCCCTATCCGAGAAGAAGTGCGAGTACGTCAGCGGAAAATTGCTGACATGGTTGCATTTCCTGGACTTCGGCAGGTGAGCGGAATCAGCCTACTCGTTGGGTCCGATCAGATGTGGAAGCTAATACAGTCAACCCTCGATTTATGAACACCCTCGGTTCCCTGAAAAATCGTTCATAAATCGAGGGATTCATAAATAGAAAAATCCGTGAAGTGAGTACTATCGAGCAAATGGAACAATATTTCCGAGTTGGGATCGTGTTTATAATGTAATATATCGCGTAATTTTGCTTTCGACCACGCCTTCTGCTGTATCAGTCTCACAAAGAACAGACGTTAGCACATTCACACTCGACTGGTCTCGGATTTCTTCTGGGATTTTTAACATCCGTTTGCGTATTAATCTCCGGGTGACAGCGGCCACCTTATTCATCAATTGAGGTCAGGAACACTTGGTCGCCCCTTGTGCGACCCCGGAAAACCCGTTTCTTGTTCAGATTTCGAGGGGCTAAGAACCTAGGGTGGCAATACCTGGAAAACGTTTTGTCCATTCAGGCATCATTCATAAGACCACGGAATAATCCCTTTGAAGGTTTCTGTTGACCTCGGAACGATCCGTTCATAAATTGAGGGCAAAAACGCTGGGCAACTCCTAGTTGGTTTCCAGAAATTCCATTCATTATTCGGATATCGAGGTTCATAAAACGAGGGAAGAATGCATGTAAAAAGTTTGGTTCCTCGTGCTCCTGTTCATAAAACGAGGGAATTCATAAATCGAAGGTTCATAAATCGAGGGTTGACTGTACTGGGCCAAGTTCGGCGATATGGTGTACAACAACACAGTGGTGGGATGGACATTCCAAGGGCCAAGCACCGCCAAAAGCCCTCGTTGCGCATCAAGCAAACAGTCTGATTTGTGTACTCAAGGCTAACGTATCTTTCATGTCCCAAAATGAAGAGGATGCGATCCAACAGATGTGGGATGTTAAAAGCATCCGTATCATCGAAGGCTGCACCTCAGCTACCCAGTCTAACTACGCATGGAAGGAGTTTCATCGCACAGTGAAGGTAGAAGACGGGCGATACGAAGGGTGTCTTCCTTGGAAGCAGGTAGATGTTCCCTCGCACGACAACCACGCTACTGCCGAAAAGAGGCTTTCACGTCTGGTTAACCGCCTCGTTTTGGAAAACACATTATTGTGGGAATATGACCGGAGCATCCGCAAATATTTAACGAATGGATACCCCGACCCAGTTCCTGCGAAGCAGCTCCAAGAGCTAGAGCATGTCTACTACATACCTCACCGTGAAGTGGTTAGGCCAGAGTCAACGTCGACAAAACTACGGATAGTGTTCGACACGTCGTCTCAGTCTGGCTCAAGCACGTCTCTAAACGATCACTCGGAAAAGGGGCCGAAGGTTCTTATCTGCTTGACATTCTGCTCCGTTTTAGAAGGCACCCAATTGGGGTCACAGTGGATATTGAGAAAGCATTCCTTCAGATTAGCATTGAAGAATGCGATACAGATGGGCTCCGCTTCTTATAGTTTGACGAAATGCTATGTCCAGCGACCACTCAAGCCCGTTCCAAGATAGCCGAATGGCGTATAAAGCGTGTACCTTTTGGAACAATGGCCAGTGTATTCCTGCTGTCAGCTACACTGCAACACCACTTTAGTAGTTTTACTGGAGATCTGCAGGATATAGCAAACATATTGGCAGCATCCTTCTACGTCGAGACTTGCTCACTGGAGCTGCTGACACAGGAACCGCGCTTAAAGGGACGGTCTCGTGCAGCCGGGGCGATTTCGAAACTTAGCCAAAACTAGTTTCACGAGTACTGTACACATACAACCGTCAAAGTTTCATTCGGAATAACCAAGTTGTTTTCGAGGAATTTGTCAAAACGTTCCGTAAGAGCAGACGACGAAAGCTGCGCTCTCTCATGCATACGTCACGTATAACGTCGGCCTGCGGGTGCGCCGTCGTTGTCATGGTAATTGTAACTTGCAGACGCACCTTGGGTTGAGTAATCCCCGTTGCTCTCGAAATAGGGACACTCAGGCATATACCTCCACGAGCGGAGAATGTAGTCCGAACATTGACTGTGGGGTCTCCCATAATGTGGCGCACAATCGGATACGTGGAAGCTAAGTCACGTGTTTTCTTTCCGCGAGTATTTAATATGGTTTTTAAATAAACACGTACTCCTTCTCCATGTACGTCGTCAGCGACACTTCATTTCGAAGCATGATCAGTGTACAACGGGGAGTGTAATGGAAACGCGCGTAATATATTTTTGGTCGGAGCTGTAATGCGACCGCGCGTGCCGATGGCCAGCGACTTCAGATTTGTGATTGTGGATGGGGTTGTTCTGCAACTTTTAACTTGTATTTGAGGATTAACATAGTTGTTCTGAACCACCATGGTTGCCACTACTTAGAATGCGCGTTTTTCACCTGAGAACTGAAAGAAAATGTACAAGAGTTGCCGCGGTGCCCAGTAACTTCTGAAAGTCGTCTGCTCACGCTGATGCACTAGCGCGCGCAAAAGCAGACGATTTCTGTATCCTATCACGGACTTACCCACAGGGCGACGTGGCCCTTCTTATTGTTGCCAATACAGATCGCGGCATGCTCTGCAATCTTGATCAATTTAATTCGGTTATTTAATAACTGTGGCGTGTTTTGTCGGGAAAATTAGCAGTATTCCATTTTCAACAAAGTGCAATCGAATGGTACACTTTATGAAAGGGGCAGGGGGTACGAGACCGTCCCTGTAAGCTTTATAAGGAAGCCAACGTGAATATTATGGAGAAAGCCAGCATGCAACTAGGTAAGTGGTCTTTGAACGCCTCAGAGCTTGAGGAGGTCTTCAATGAAGATGGACGGAACCTCAACGGTGGACGCTCAACACTTTGACTACTTGGAGTCGTGTGGAACAAGCGAGCCGATCAACTTTCGTGCAGCTTGGAGACAACAATGAAATTTGGGGATGGTTTGTCAGGAACCAAACGAAATGTGCTTCAAGCTTCAGCCAGGATCTACGACTTGGACTTCTAAACCCGTTCACAATCCGAGCTAAACTGCTCTTCCAGTCACTATGGGTCGAACGGATTGACTGGGACAAAGCCATGTCACAAGACAAACAGCAACTCTGGAACTACTGGCGTAGAGAAGTCCCGGCATTAACGACACTAGAAGTGGACCGCTGCTTCCTTCCGCAGGGCTGCCACAATTTACAGGTTCATATATTCTGCGACCCCAACCCAAAATGTTACGGTGCAGTGGCGTACATACGAGCAGAGTACAAAGGCGGAACGACGACATCCAGATTCATATCCTCGAAGTCTCACTGGCTCCCCTGAAGCAGTTGACACTCCCTCGTTTAGAACTGATGACGGACCTTATCGGAGCTCGAATGCTCAATTACTTACAGTGGATCTTTACTGGCCTCAGTTTTGAGTACACACTATGGACAGATTCCGTGATCGCCCTCTGGTGGATTCGAAGACGTCCCAATGAATGGAAGCAATTCGTGAGCAATCGAGTGCAGGAAGTGCAATGAAGAACTGACCCACACAGGAGGAAACATTGCCCAGGAACAGATAATCCAGCTGACTGTCTGACAAGGGGTCTACAGGCACCTACACTAGCTGAGCAGTCTTACCTGGTAGCATGGACCAAGCTAGACGACCAAGTAACCTGGCTCCGATGCAGACATCCAGTGGGACATTCAGGCGGATCTGGAGCGCAACTTGAAGGCTGGCATACTGCAGGTAGCGGTTGTGCCATATCAACAACAGATCGACGCAAAACGCTTCAGTACCTCACAGAAGCTGATCAGAGTCACTGCATGGATTCTCCGTTTCATTCACAACGCAAGAAGCTCGGACGGCCGAAACTCTGGGTGTCTGATGACAAAGGAACTACGAGTTGCCGAGCTCAGGTGGGTAAAACAAGCACAAGCCGAGAACTACGAAGAGGAGATCAAACAGCTCCAGTTGGGGATTCCAGTTTGCGATGGATCCAAATTGGCCTCCCTACGACCCTACTTGGACGAGGATTGCGTCATACGCTTGAAGACACGACTGCAGCTTGGGGATGAGGACAGTGAAGCATCCAGTACTCCTTCCTCGAGAACACCACTTCACGAAGTTGGTGGTGGAACTCTGCATGGAAGTGTTCAGGACAGCCTGAACGATATACGGGAGAAATGGTGGATACCGCAGGGACGGCGTTTAACTAAGAGTCTCATCTTCAGATGCGACATCTGTGCTTGTTTTCGACTAAAAGCTGCAACTGCACCATTACCTGCCGACAGAGTTACTCGCAACTACCCCTTCAAAGTCGTAGGAGTGGACTTTACCAGGCCTGTGATGATGTGAGCTGTAGACGGAACTTCCAAATCGTACATAGCACTGTTCACTTGCGCTACGACATGAGCGGTACATTTGGAGCTAGTTTCAGACCTCACGGCAAGATCCTTCACCTTGGCATTTTGCCGTTTCTCAGCACGTCGAGGACAACCTCGTATAGTTTATTCAGACAACGCACTCAACTTTAAGGAAGCATCGAAGGAAATCGAGAAACTGCAGAAAACTGTTCAGAAGGACGATGTACGGGACTATTTCTCTAACCGTGGCATAACTTGGAAGTTTATCCTCGAGAAGGCTGCCTGGTGGGAGCGCTTAGTGCGCATAATGATGCACTTCCTCAGAAGAGTACTTGGGTGGCAGTACCTGACATTTGAGGAAACGACAACTGTGCTACAAGACACTGAGGCGGCAATGAATTCGCGTCCACTGACGTATTTACGTGCCTCACCGGACGACCCAATCGCATTGACCCCAGCTCACTTGCTGATTGGACGACGTCTAATAGCATTACCAAACAGTCAAGGTGATACTCAGCCATCATCAACTCCCGCAGATCTTAGACACCGGTAGCATCAGCGTTAACGGATTTCCGACCACTTCTGAAAGAGATGGCAAACTGAGTACCTTCTTCAGCTACGATCTGTTCACATCTCTCCACCGGTGGGATATCATTAGAAGACAGAGACCTGGCTCTGCTCCATGAAGGCAAAGCGCCACGTAATCTTTAGAGGACTGTACGGATTCTAACGCTTCACAAGGGTCGTGATGACAGAGTAAGAGCGCGTACGATAAAGCTACCAACAGGCAATGTGACGCCACGCCCGGTACAGCTGTTGCACCCTCTTGAAGCAATGAGCGACACTCATTCGGCGGGGGAGGATGTATAATTTTGCAAATGACAGCAGCAAGAAAGAAGACTGTGTTGAAGAGAAAGTCTCGTGCACTGTGCACATTCTGTTATTCCTTTTTTTGTGGTCGTTGTAACCTGACGCAAGTATTAAAAGTTTGTGGGCATGTTAGCTAGGTGTCGTGCTTCCGCTGTTGCAAGCAACATACTTCCCTATGTATCATTTCGTATAACAACCCTTCGTGAATGCGAGTAACATGTGCACAAATCTCTATGTCTTTAGGATCCGAAGTAGTGTTTTTTAAATCTGGTTTTGCAACACAAAAAGTCTGAATGCTGTTCTCAGCGGTGATGAGCTCGAAAAGACCGAGGCCATACGAAGCTGTGCTAAGTTCGCTTGTCCACTATCTGGACGGTAGAAGATTGTCGCAGAGGCATCCGGATAAACGGGACATGACTGTATATCGCTCCACTTACTGCTCAGAGTTGGCCTGGGAATCTGCTGTTGGCCCTACTTCCTCTTCAAGTCGGTCTAAGTCTAATTCTGGCGGCTCTGTGTAGCATATACTCTTTGCAGCGCTTCTCCTTGGACGGCCTGCTATGTTTAGCTCTGTAGAGCTTGGTCGGTTATGCTGTAGGTACACGATTAGTTACTGCAGTGTGGGCAATCATATGAGACAAATTTCAAGGTTTTATGTGGCACAAATCACATTCGTGTCATACCTGGCTAGTTCCATCTCAAATTGAACAATCCGGTGCACTTGATGTCTCGAATGAACGGGAAAAAAATATATGTTGAAGCCATCGGGGAGTTAGGAGAAATAAACGCTTTTCGAATTCTCTGCGCTGCGCGGTTCGGGAAATAGGAGAGGAGGAAAAAACTGCCTCTCATAAGGCGACGTCGTCGAGAGCAGGTTTGAGCGTTTGAGAGCAGAGTAGAGCAACAAATTATACATCATTCGATAGCCACATGAATGACAAATTAAACGGCATAAAGCTCAATCTTATCCGTTTTGTACATCGTCCGCAAAGTTGCAGTGAATATGGTGCTTTTCGGCACTTTGAGTCAACTTTGATATTTTTTTGTAGACAAACAAAAACGGAGACAGCACTGCCAACGCAGGATCCTATTGTGCCCTAAGCGGTCTAAAGCTAGATCAAGAAATTTCTATAATGCGACAAGAAATAGCCTTGTAGCAAACGCTCAAACCCGCGCGCGACGACATCGTCTTATGAGAGGCAGTTTTTTCCACCTCTACTACTTCCCGAACCGCGCAGCGCAGAGAATTCGGAAAGCGTTTATTTCTCCTAACTCACCGATGGCTTCAACATATATTTTTTTCCCGTTCATTCGAGACATCAAGTGCACCGGATTGTTCAATTTGAGATGGAACTAGCCACCTGCCAACCTGACCGGGGAGAGGGAAACACATTAGTTGTGTGGATTCAAAATAGTATTGTCACCGTATTGCAATTCCTCTACGTCGTAAGTACCCACTACCCGGGTGGAGCTGCGACATGATTTCGCGCGAACACACCCATTTCGCCAGTGTCTTCATCCATCAACACCTGTAGTGCTTTACTCCGTCACTTTTTGGGAACATCTTTTGGAACAGCGTCCACATGTGGATGCTTATGCTCTGCGGCTGGTTGTGCTCGACCAGAAAACCTGCGAAAAGCACTTGGCACATATGAAGAACACGTGGGGATATTTCTTCTGTTTGGAGAGCGCCATCGGAGGAGGCGAAACTACTGTACGAGACTGGACTGACGATAACGCGTCTTCTCAAGAAACACTGACACAATGAAACGCACTCTTGTCTGCCACCACCTCTAGCCATCGATAGTCTTGACGCAAAACACGTGTTACAGCATGTCTAAGGCCCTCTGTTTTCTGCTGCGGCAAATTCAAAATTCCGCGGCACTGACTTGTAAATTCCGCAATTTTCCGCGGCGAGCAACAGCTGCATGAAATGGGAGACACTATTTTCTTGGATAATGTGGGAACAAAAAATATGTTATAAAATTACAGATTCAAAGCACTGTTGGGGCTCAGCATTACATACATGATATTTGTGTTCTCATCTGATGCGGTCTGTCGCCGGAAATCATTTTATACCTGCTGAAAGATCTTTCAGCATCTACAGAGTTCATAGGAACTTTATAAGAAAGAGTTTACAATACATGCCCTGGGGAAGTTACATTTTTAGTGCACCCCTTTTTGTTCTTGGGCTGTAGGTATTATTTAAAAGTCTTAATTTCTTGAAGGCAACCTCCCAGATATCAAATCAAAATCCCCCACTGCTACTGCTAAACCGCATACGGGAAGGACGCCGCCCCTTCCTCAGGTGAAGTATACACAATAAACTTGGGCTAATGTTATTCTAATTTGTCTAATGTTATTCTGTTTTGTCCTGCAGCATAAATAATTTCGTAAAGCAGGCTTCAATTTTGTAGGGGCGGCTTCACCTCATGCAGGGAAGCGTCAGGTGAAGCCCACTTTCGGGAGGTGTCGTTCGTATTCGGTGAATAGTCAAATTATCCGGAAACCCGAATATTGGGTATTTCGATTTGCGAATCGGATACCTCGAGTGATTGATATTCGATTCGAATTTGAGAACTCTAATATCCACACACCCTTAAAAATAAAGGATTCCGTGAAACTCTGTGCCAAACGCAGGATTCCGCGATTAATTCCGAATTCCTTGAAATTTCGCGGAATCACGGAAAACGAAGGGCCTTAAGCATGTCTAATTCTTCAGGAATAGGCCTGCGTGGCTCTTAAAAGAAAATTAGAGAAGAAAAGCCCAAGGTTCCAGTTTTCCGGGAGATTGCAGGGCATGTCCGTGCAGTCGGGAGACTGAATGAAATTCAGGAGTCTCCCGGATAATCCGGGAGAATTGGCAGGTACGTAATGTGCATCATGCACACTGTGGTTTTCGAAACAATTTGAGTGGCTGGGGATAAGATACGTAGCTGGACAGATAGGGAGTGTGCATACACATGTATGGGAGCACGTATGGGAAATGATAAAGTTCACTGCCACACACATGCATTAAAGGAGTTTTCAGACAACTGGCACAGTGATGAAAGTGTATGTCCCTATCAGGCAGCACGAAAGGTTTTGATGCATGCAATTTGTTTCCGAGAAGAAAACTCCCATAAACATAGCTCCACATGTTCACCATTAACTCGCCACTCCGGGTATAAAGAGGAGAAGTATGATGCCACATCACCGATTATGTTACAGTGTCCACGTGTACTGGTTCACTGGTCAGTGGGGGGGGTCAGCACACTGCTCCTGTGTCACCGTAAACCAGTTCTGCCAGTTCCCCCGGAAAATTGGGGATAGGAGAAGTGGCCCATCATGACTGAAGCAGGAGCAATGGTTTTTCGGAGCCCCAAACAACCGACAGCTAAGACAACAGCTAAGGACAACATTTCTCTGAACCAATCAGCGGACGTAGACTCTCTATAGTGTCAGTACAAGTTCGCAGGCGAATCACAGGCTGGTGCTGCTTTCCACCACGCATGGTCCCTTTTTGCGGCATACTTTAAATTCATTTTCTGCTATAATTATGACTCTGGTGTGAATTGCTTCCCATTGTGCATCTTACTGGCCTCTTTAGCAGTTTTATAGCAGTGTGTTAAAAATGACTTGTGTGCTACTTTAAGAAAATGGTACAGCTCCAGAACCAAAACCAAATCTGCGCTCGTGCCAGTGTAGACCTTCCCCTACAAACAGGTAATGATTTCTCAACTGATTCAATATCTCGTCCCCAAGCACTCAAATCACTTCAGAGACCACACCTCACCATGTGTGCAAGTCTGATGTGTGCTGTATCCTCTGAGCTTGTTTCTGGCAAAGCCAAAATGCTTACCTTGTCCTTTCCTGTCAACAACAGTTCAATGGAATGGTTAATGCATGCGCTGTAATATTGTTCTTGCAGAGGGCTCATGGGTGCCCACACTGTCACTTCCTTCTTTTGTGGAATCTGCAAGCACACTTCTTCCTGCAAAAGAAAAGTTGCACAATAACAGCTTTTGTAGTGCACCCCTGTTAAAGGCTGCAAGACCATTTCCTCTGGCCAAACGTGTTCACAATCTTTATTGTTGTCAAGTTAAAGGTGCACCAAAGTGAAAAAGTTTCTCCTCAAGGAATACAAGGTACTGTTACGTTGAGAGAAATACAAAAGGAATGGGATTTATCCATAGCGTCGTTTCCAATTTATACGTGAAATAAACCACCTTTCATTCTTCTCTCCTTCTCAGGACACGACTGTGCGAATAACGTGTACAATCATGGCAAGAAATCATTTGTGGAGACTAATGGGAAGCATTGTCTTGAAAAGAAGAAAATGCAGAAGTTTGCAGTTTCCTTCATACCTAAATCACAAACGACACAACGGATGAATCCTGCTCCTTTTGTATCACTCTCAAGGTAACAGTATCTTTCATTCCACGAGAACAAATTACCGTAATTTCACGTGTATTAGCCGCGGCTTATGCGCAATTTTTTTTTTCTTGCGGGCGCCTGCGACTTATCCACCGGTGCAGCTTATCAGATGACTATTTTTTCCTGGCGTTTTCCCCATACATGGGTTTTAACGAAAGGGGCGACAGTGTCTCTGGAACAGCACTGCCCTGCCGATGCACGAACAGTGCGTAACAGGGATGGGTCCACATTCGAGTAGATTGATCTTCCTGGTGCATTCCTCCAAGCAGCTTTAATGAAAGTGGTGACAGTGATTCACGTCTTCTGGAAGTCCACTGACCCATCAATCCATGAAAAACGCCCAACAAGGGCACAATGCGATCTGGGTAGAACTCTAGAGCTGACCTCCTTTGTTGTACACTATGCTGACCCCGGAATATGGACCACAGGGCTTATGGCCTTCTCTATGGTCTCATATTGCCCGCGGCTCATCTGCGAGTGCGGCTTATCTGCCAGAAAATTTTCAAAACATTCCTAAAAACACATCCTGCGGCTTATCTGCGGTGCGGCTTATAGGCGTGAAATTACAGTAGTGCCACTATAAAAACCCCATTTACTGTAATTTAACACACATAAGCCACAGGACCCGTTTGTAGGAACGTTTTGAAAATTTTCTGCAGATAACCTGCACTCGCAGATAAGTCGCGGGAAATACATTGCGACTTATTTGTGTGACAAAGGAGACCATAGGAAAGGCCATAAATCCTGCGGTCCATACTGCGGGGTCAGCATGGTGTACAAGAAAGGAGGTCAGCTCTAGAGTTCTACCAAGGTTCGATTGCGCCATTTTTGCGTGTTTTTCATGGATTGACGGGTCAGTGGCCTTCCAGAAGACACGAATCACGGTCACCACTTTCATTAAAGGAGGGTTAGTGTACTCGAATGTAGACGGCCCCTGTTACACATTGGTCGTGGATTGGCAAGGCAATTCTGTTCCAGACACTGTCGGCCCTTTCGTTAAAACGAACGTATGGGGAAAATACCGGGAAAAAATAGTCATCGGATGCATAAAATTACGGTAGTCAACTGCAAGAAAAGAAAGCTCGAATAGTTTCGTAAAGTACAGCAAACTGGCCTCACCTTCACTGTTTTCAATCGAATCAAGTAAGCAGTTAAAGAGGATGGGAAGAAAATTGTTAATACACGTATAGCTTCATAGAGTGCATGAACAACTCAAAAAAATTGCATGGGGTCGAAATATGGTAACTTGACAGGACTGTCGTACGACACTGTATGTGTGGGCCTTATGAGCCGTTGTGTCGATCAACACATGTGGGTCACCTCTCGCTCAGGAGCTCTGTACCGCTACACCTACAACATCATGCGGATGCAAAGCGCACCTTAACAGAGAATTCTCAAATGATATCAGACGCAACGCGAACGACAGATAAGTCGAGGCTCTGAGCACCTTTGCATTGGGTGACATTTTTTAAAAAATTCAGCGTAAGTGCTGCGAGGCACCTGTGGCTATATGAGCAGCGTACAGATATGGACAGATGAAGAGGGGACAGCAGGAAGGAGTGGGGGACAGGGAACATTAGCACGCGTCCTGAGCCGACTTGAGGGGGAACTGTGCCGACATTCTCCTGGAATGTCTGCCGGGACAACCCCAGTCTCGGCGAGGTGACACATGCGTCCCTCCATTCTTCTCTCTAGCCATAAAGTGACCTTCCTGCAGCTTCCATGCCTCACGCTATAGGTAACATACTCCTCACTTGTGGTTGTGTTGTGTGTATCTCTCCCTCAACCTCGTAAACAAAAGTGCAGAAACCAACACTGAAGATTTCTCTTTAGGTTAAATTGATACAAGCTTTTGCTTGGAGGACCACGATTCTTCAGGTGCAAAGTGACACGTATAAAAATATATAGTACAGACACGTATGCACGACTAAACACAATGTTGTACAAAGAGGGGGAGAGGAGATGTGGTGCCTCATGTCCGTGTACTACGAATTACTGGGCAGGTGTATAAGTGCTTACCTCTAAGAATTTAAGAAGAGTAAAAGGTGTTGTTGGGAACAAAGTATGAAAGGCAAACCAACGTGCTTCGTGGAAAGAGGGATCCACGAGTGTGGGAAACGAGTGGCCAAGAATGGACAAAAGGGAAGGTTACGGATTATATAACTGAGGGCCAGACGTTGACTAAAGCAAAGATTCAAGAATGGTACAAATAAATATGGATATAGAACTATTAAGCTTACACCAGCTGGTATAACGAGCCAGGACTAAGATTCAGACTATTTGGTGTTATGCACTTAAGAAATGAACTTACGAAATGAATGCACCTATGAAATTAAGTAAGACTCTCTATTCTTACGTTTAATGTCAGTGTGGAACCCCGATTCTAGCAATATAATTTTCAAATCAGTTTCAAAATCGTGAATAGGTTGATTGAGATGAATGGCCACAGGAGTCTGGCAGGCATTTAGGATATCAAATTTATGGCCCTAAAATCTTTTTCTCATTGTGTTAGAAGTTTCCCCAACGTATTGTGAATTGCACTTGCAGCAGAATATCAGGTAACAAATATTGGCTGAATACTTTTTTCTACATGAAAGGAATTGCAGTATAGCACATGCTGAGAGGCACTCCTTAGGAAGGCACCAGCAAACTCCTAAGAAAGTGAATGACGAATTTTCGAACTGAAGTCACCCGATGTGCTACGGGCACTGGCGGACGGTGTGATAAATTTATTGGTCTGGCACCGTGTACCATCACAGGGATGACAAACTGGAGAGCGCTTGATCATGCGTGATGACGTGAGGATATCGTGCACATTTTTAGGTCTACGGAAAGCTACTATTGGGGGAATCGAAAAAATTTCCTTAATTGCTCATCAGCATGTAAGTTAGTGAGATGGCGTCTAAGAATAGAATTGGTATTGACAAGTGGTTTATGATATTTGGTGGATAAAATTACAGTACTTTTGTCTTCTTTGCATTTCAGGGTGAATACGGACTGGTCAGGCTGGAGGATTTTGCAAATGAGTCGTGGATGAGTTCAGATGGGTAATTTCTTTTTTTGAAAATCAGATCCCATTTGCTGAGCATGTTTCAGAAAATCAGTTTGATATGAGCTTATTCATTTCAGGAGGAGCAAAAGCTGACCACAATGAATACTCCTTTTCTGGTGATTAGAATGATAGCTTTCATAGTGGAGATACTCGCTCCGTTGGTTCCTTGTACAGTTCAGTGGTCAGCCTACCGGATTTACATGACACTGTCACATCAAGGAAGTTGATGGATGACCTTGAATAGTTACAGGTAAATTTAATTTTGCTGTGCAAAGAATTAAAGAGACCAAAAAATGACTGCAGAGATGCCTCATCACCAGACCTGAGGACAAAAATGTTGTCGATGAACCCAAGATACGTAAGTGGTTTAAGGGGGTAAGAATTAAGGGCTAAGATTTCAAAGAGACCCACGAATAAATTGGCATAATTAGCATTTATATGCCTGCCCAGCAATTCGTAGTACACAGACATGAGGCAACATATCTCCTCTGCCGCTCTTTGTACAACATTGTGTATAGTTGTATGTATGTGTCTATACTATGTATACTTATGTGTGTCACCACTCCACTTTGTACCTGAAGAAGCATGGTCCTCCACGCAAAAGCTTCTATCAATTAAACCTAAACATAAACAAAAATCTTCACTGTTGGTTTCTGGAGTTTGTTTATGTGTCTACAGGACTTGACTCCCCTCTTTGTATATGCACCCTCAACCTCAGTCACAAAAAATGTTCTACTTCAGCGTTCCCAAATACCCACGGGCAAAAAGTGTTTGACATATTTACCATTATTTCAGTGCAATTAAAGTGAAACCGGCACTTTAATATTCCGAAACGAATGACTGCTACAGAGGGATGGCTATCTGACAAATTTTGTGCGGTAGATAAATTACTGGTAGTTATGAGAGACATTTTAGTGGCTCAATATTTTGCCCTACCAATTCAATCTTTTGTAACATAGACAAGGGCGACAAGATATCTAGTGAGGGGATATGCATATACTTAACCTCATGCTATGAAAGATGTGAGTAACCACGCATACTTTCATGTCTATTCCTACCTTTGTAACGAGTTTCGGAGCAGCATTGTGCCTTTGCTTCTAGGACATAATGTAGCTACATTAATGCACAATTGTATGCAAAAAACATCTTTTTCCTACGACTTTGCAGCAGGGGTATACTTGAGAGTGTGTACACTTGCTTCTGAATTGAACAGATACAGCTCCAATGTAGTGTCACTGATGCTGTGCATCTCAAATGGATACCCTATAGCTAGTATTACTAACAGCCAGACCAAGCAAGAAACCTCAACTGCTTGCTGATGCAGCTCATAGCCCCCAAAACTGACCTACATTTCATGTTATATGCAGATTGCTTTGAACAGGTGAGTTCTTGGTCATGAGACAAGTAGCAGCAAAGAAGCAAGCTGGCGTATGAACAAATTGGGCAACAGAATGAGGCTCAGAAAAGTCTGAACCTCCTTCTGTCCAGTTCTTGAATCTGCTTGTCCTCCTCAAGCTCAATGTCATGTTGCCCTGTTTATGATGTTTAGTATCTGAGTTACGTATTACATTTACAGACACATTTTCAGTGTCATGGATCAAAGCGTTTTTTTTTTTTTCAATGCACGAAGACTAACCTTGGTACGTCTCAACAGAAATGGCCTCAAGATCTCATGCATCGTTGCAATAACGTGGTCTTTCTGCTCTTGAGCTACTATGAGTGCTTCTCCATCACCTCCACTGCTCAGTGCTCCCACATCAAACCAGGACTGAAAACTACCAAAAGCTTGTCAGTAGTGCTTTGTGAAATTATCCACATGAAAGGAGCAATCCTAGATTAGGCTCACACCCCTATAGCATATGGAAATACATACGCATCAAGATCAGAGAAGATCTCTGGCAAGAGGAAATGAAGCAGGGCCCAGAGCTCAGCAAGACTGTTCTGCAGAGGAGTGCCAGTGAGCAGAAGACGACCGTCCGTACGCAGAAGGTGGAGGGTTTTTGCCAGATGGCAGCTCGGATTCTTCAGCCGATGCCCCTCGTCAACAACCAGAAATCGCCAACGCACGTTTGCGAAATGGGAGGCGTCCCGCATCGCTACTTCATAAGAGGTGACAACAAGGTTGACTTTTTCTAGCTGTTTAGGAGAATGCTGAAACGTTCGCCAAATGAGTGTCTTCCTAGCAAACATCTGCTACACGTAACGAGCTGAATTCCAAAATGAGCTGTCATTTTGCTCCAACGCTGAGATTGGTGGCTAACCGGTGGCATAAGGGGCAGTGTTAGAAGCCCGCAGTGCTGTATAAAGTAGTGCACGAGTAGGAGTTCAGGAGCACGGCAGAAGTACATTAACATTTTGTTCCATAGTATACCGACGGGAACTAGATGAAAGTGGAGGACGAAAGAAACAGTCGCACCATCAACCATTTGATCACATAGTGAATGGGTGAATCAAAAGAAGCACACTTCATGCTTTAAATCTGAACGGGTTATCTGAACCACGTGCCTGCATCTATCAACTTGATTTGTTTTGCTGTTAGGGTGGCTGTTGGGGTACTGATGCATCCATCTTGCATTCCCTTCATTCTTGATGTTTCGATAACTTGCCAGATGTAAACACCAATTCACCTCCCGATAACATGTGCAGTCCGAAACAAGGTTTGGAATCCACGTTCCATAACGTGCTTGACTAACTGTGGGCAACGAGTGTTGTTTCTATTTACGTTCTTCAGGTGCTCTCTGACCCTCTCATTTAGGCATCTGCCAGTTAATACACACTTCATGGCATGACATTGGGAGTGAGTAGACCATGAGGCAGAGAGTTTTCATTTTCCCAGGGGGGGCAAAATAAGTACTCTGGCAGGGGTGGGGGGATATGTTTATTAAGAAAAAAAAAAGGAAGGTAAGCCAGATGAATGTTGGCGTGTTATTCCAAAAAAAGGCGAAGAAAAAGAAAGCAAAAGGAAACAAAAAGAAGGAAAGAAAAGGAAAAGAAAAATGAAAAACACAAAACTAAAGCTGAAGAATCACACACTCTGGCAGGATCTTATGATGTATGCAGAACTGGTATAGAAATAAGAGGAAGGAAGAACAGAAAAAAAGAAAAACAGAGAGAACGTAAACAGTGAACATGTGCACAACTGAAGGAGTTACGCCTTTGAAAGGAACAAAATGCATTGAATCCTCGGTGTTTGACGCGAAATGTGCGCAATATTATGAACATGGTCAATGAAATGGAGCAGCGGAAGTTGAACCCGCTCCCAACGGATATGCGTTCCGAAGATTCTACCGTTGCACCTCACTGGCAGCTGCAGGTACCTTTTCGACTGCTTTCGTTTCATTGATCTGATTGCTTTGGGTGAAATTCAGGCAATGTGTTGTGTCATCCTCTGTGTTTCTTCGCCTCACCTTCTACTGTGATAATGAGTATGGTGGGCGGATACATATTTTACAAATTGCAAGATGCATTTTTGGGGTTGGTGCCTCTTCGCTCTTTTGACCCAGGCGCTCCGAGCCCCAAAGGTTGGTGTCAGTCTCTTAGCGGGACTTCCTGGGGGAGGTGGCGTCCCCCCTAGTTCATGTTCCGGGGGGGCAAGGGCCCCCGCGCCCCCTTGCAGTCGGCGCCTATGGAGTAAACGACTCCAATGTTGCAGTCCACAAATTTTTCTTTGTTCAACGCTGCAAGTGGTAACTTCTTGCCCCACAAGGTTTTTGTTGGGAGTGCACCAAACTTAAATTTTGTGCTTGGGATGACTCTTACCCTGTGCCCTTTCATTATCTTCTACCTGTGTGTGACCACCATGAACAGAATATGGAGTAGATTCTATCTTTCTGTTGTTCTGTTCTTGTTCCCTCTGGGTTTTTTAGTTTCCTCACCAACATGCCTACAGCATTCCTGATAAAATCTTCCAGGTAACCGGCTTTGTATAGCCTTTCAAGTCGGTTCTTGAAGCTCTCTTCAATTCTGTGAGTGCAACTCTGTGACATGCAAAATTCTATTACAGTGGTGACCAGACACATTTTAATAAGCTCAGACTAATTTGAATGAAATGCTAAGATGGGCTTTTCCATTTGTTGGGAGAAACCAACTTGAAAATGTACAAAGCGGGTTCACCTGAAGACATTACCAGGAATGCTGTACGCAAGTTGCCGAGAGAACGGAAAAACACAAAGAGAACAACAAAAGAAGATAATATCGATTCCATGTGTTCATGGTGTCACACACAGGATGAAGAAGATAGCAAAAGGGCACAGGGTAACAATTATAAGCACAAAATTCTAGTTAGGTGCACTTTCAGCAAAAAATTTTGCGGGGGTCAGAAGCTACTTGCACTATAAGTTACACTTGCGGCATTAGACACAAAGAAAAATTTGTGGACTGCAACATCAGAGTCGTCTACTCTATTCCAATGTCATGCCATAATGAGTATATTGAAGAAACTGGCAGATGTCTAAATGAGAGGAAGCACTGGAACAACATAAACAGATGCAGATGCAAACTCGTTTCAGTCTGCACGCATTATCGGAAGGTCAAATGATGTTCACAAAAGGCATGTCACTGGAACATCAAGAATAAAGCGAATGCAAAATGGATGCATCAGTACCCCAACAGCCACCCTAGTAGCAAAACAGATTAGGTTGATAGATGCAGGCATGTGGTTCAGATAACTGGTTCAGGTTTAAAAGCATGAAATGTGTTTCTTTTGATTCGCCCATTCACTTTGTCAAAAAATGGTTGACTGCTGCTGGCTTCATTGTTCGTTTTCGCCTACTTTCCGTTGTTATACTATGGAACTTTACCAGCCAGCCCAAACGTTACTTTATCATTATTAACGTTTGTGATGCTCCTATATACTTCGAGTCAAGACCTTTAGTTCCAGACAGAATTAAGTAAACTGTTGCTGTTACCGAACAGTTCTGCAGGGCTTCAGACATTTTTCGAAACTTAGCAGCCTCTTCTTGCTGCCGCAAGTGTGCTGCATTTTAAATTTTATTTACGAATAGTACTAGCTGCCTCTATTCTAGATGGCCAAGTATGAGTAGTACAGGCTCAGATTCACACGAAAAATTTGAAGTTTAGACGTGAACTGTTTAAGGATACATGCTGACACCACATGCCTGGCAGGCAGTCGCACTCTTGGCTATCTATCCCACTAATTGTTCTCAAATTTGGGACCCTATTCTTGGTTTCACATCGTAAAAAAGAAAAAGAAACGAAAATGTACGTTCAGAAAAGTATAGTTTAGCTCATTTTAGAAATCAACTTTTCCATCGATGCTTGCTTGCTATAAAACCACGCACATTAATGACACATTGATGTATTCACCGAAACTCACATTGGCACGGCGCTGGGGCCCATGGTACAGCAGTGTTGATAGGGATGGCACAAAACGTTTGGCTTCGGCTACCCATTGTGGTGCAGTAGAGAGAGGGGCAATGATGAGGAACGGCCCATGTATTCTTCGCTCCTTCAGGTGTGCAAGAAGAGCCAGAACTTGCGCTGTCTTGCCCAGGCCCATCTCATCACCAAGGATGCCATTCACCCCATTCTCATGAAGAAGCTACCAAAAAATAACTCAGCCTAGCAATCATTTCAATTGCATCATCAAAATAAAACACAGGGTTCATCCCATCCCAAACTTAGCAGGTTAAACATGATGGCAATCGATGCTCTGAGACTGGAACACATAGAAAGGACAAATACAAATACAGAAACATATAAGAACCAAGCAATGGCCTGTCTCACTCAAAAGCCACCATTTTTTCCTGCACGTGCTTCATTCTTATATCACCGCACACAGAAGAAGAGGATTATAATACAATACAATGCAACACATCAGGATTTGGGATTACATTGCACTTGTATTTCAGGAATACAAGACTGCGCGAGCAGCGTACAAGAGCAGCATGTTCACTAAAGTGTAATTTCGAATCGAATCTCTTCACACAGAACAGGAAGGGATACGCAAAAAATATCACGACAGCGAGTTTATCAGGGTCTTGCCAAGCGAGATACGGTCTCCTTTACATACATTTGGGTAAAAAATGTAGGACGCTTCCGTAACGACACACGTGGAATAGCAAAATGGAGAGATCGTAGCAACTGTGGACAGTTAATTTGAGAACAAATGCACTGGCACTTACCGTATTTTCACGCGTATTAGCCGCGGCTTATGCGCGATTTGTTTTTCTCACGGGCGGACTGCGGCTTATCCACCGGTGCGGCTTATCTGATGACTATTTTTTCCCGGTATTTTCCCCATACGCCGATTTTAACGAAAGGGCCGACAGTGTCTCTGGAACAGCACTGCCCTGCCGATGCACGAACACTGCATAACAGGGACGGGTCCTCATTCGAGTAGATTGATCTTCCTGATGCATTCCCCCAAGCAGCTTTAAGGAAAGTGGTGACAGTGATTCATGTCTTCTGGAGGATCACTGACCCATCAGCCCACGAAAAACACCCGACAAGGGCACAATCTGATCTTGGTAGAACTCCAGAACTGACCTCCTCTGTTGCACACTGTGCCGTTCCCGGAGTATGGACCACATGGTTTATGGCCTTCTCTATGGTCTCCTTTGTCGCACAAATCAGTCGTCTCGTATTGCCCGCGGCTTATCTGCGAGTGCGGCTTATCTGCCAGAAAATTTTCAAAACGTCCCAAAAAAACGCGTCCTGCGGCTTATCTGCGGTGCGGCTTATACGCGTGAAATTACGGGAAATCTACAGTCATTACTATGCATAATAATCTCGAATTGTTCAAGGCAGCACACCTGCATGGTGATGTGCACATAAAGCAGAGACAAGAAAAATGTGGCTGACTATCCCTAGACGCCAGGAGTTACACGTTGTATGTGGCTTGCCTCATTTATAGAAAGCAGCAAGGACTTGACTGACGTTTCACACATTTGGGGTGGGGTGGTTTGCCAGGTGTGTGACCCTTGTTTGTCTTATATACGTAGAGATAACATTTTTTATATTCCTTCGCATTTTAAAGTCTCGCTGCCATGCCTCGCCATTACTCATTTGTCCCTGTTAATCACCTGTACAGCTAACTTATATACTGTTGAGAGGTCGATGAGGGAGCGGCTTTTTTTACTTTGGTGCGCGTGATGCATGCTCAGTTTTTCTCCTTCTTTGGGTTAAAGGATCGGTTGACTGGTCGTTCAGTTGTTTTGACTCTTTCCTTTATCAAATACCCTCGTCAGACAGGCACTGGTTAAGCGGCTGTGACACTTTGTCTCAAGCTATTCCGGATAAGTATAGAACTCAATTATTTGCACCAATGTGAACCTGCGTACGTTTTACAGCCAAGGGACGTATAGATGCATAGAAAACCGGGGCAGCAAATATCGAAACTCATGCAGCTCACGCTTCCCCACAGGCGTCTCCGCCAATGAGGAAGTGTGAGAGAGCTTGCGACAACCAATGGGAATAGCCGGAGTTCTAATGTCAGCGAGCATATGTGTTTCGAGGTTTTATAGCTTGGCCAGGTGCAACACATAGAATAATTCTTTTTTCCTCAATGTCTTAGCGCGCAGTGCAATATGTGTGCATGGTGTAAATAACATCTATCAAAGTGTCACAGCCCCTTCGTGGTCATAAAAAAAAAAGAAAAAAGAAACGCGGATTGGGGCCCTACCAGACAACAGCAATAATGCCTTTGAGGAGAAATGGAGATACAAAAGGAAGAGAGTTTTCAAAACTCTGCAACTTCCAAACTGCCTATTCTCGAACGCAGTACGAAACAGAATACTCTCGACAAGCGACACATTCGTCCATGCGTGCTTCTTGTCTCGCCGAGAACACCGAAATTTGCTCCACACTATTTGACAATCAAATCTAAATCTTTAACATATGGGAAGGGAAGGCTTCATGAGCGAAAAGGGGGGCTGTGCGTTTACGCGTCAAAAGAAAATACAACGGGAATCACTGACACCAATAGCTTTATTGTGTTGTGATGAGCTTCCTATAGTTTTGGATTCTGGCAACTGAGATGCGTCTCCAGCCAGTCCTACTCTGGAAGTCTTTATTCGTCCGCGTTCCACCTGAGTGGAACCAGACCAGACTCATTTCCACCCGAGTTGTTCGGGGTTTGTGAAATCGAACACGCTTGGCGGCTGATAGGTTGGCGGTGGATTAACTGACACCTGTGCGGTGGTCATATCCAGCTCTCAGTTAGTGAACGCAGTTAATAGTGAAAAAATGGCTAGGAAGAAGGCGAGCTGGTGAAGATGGTGCATAAATGTAAAACCTCGAGACTAGGGAGCACGAAGGGACGAACGCACAAACTTGGTGTTGTGTCTGTCCCTTCGTGTTCCCTAGTCTTGGGGGTTTTACATTATCCAAAAGTTAACAGATCCCAAGTGCTTAATATTGGTTAGTGGTCGGCACGATCCTACTTCTGACCATAGGTGGGCATTATTGTGCGGCCTCACTCATCCTCACCTCACGAAGCACAGACTTTATTGGCCTCACTCACCCTCACCAAAGTTTCCTCACCAGTAACTAAACCTCAGTCGCCCTCATCCTCACATTCCATTTTAAATTTTGCCCTCACAAACCTCACCTCAGGGCATCGGGATCCCGAGAGGCCTCACCATCCTCATCCTCACATGCCTTCACCTCACGAGGGTCCTCATCCTCACGTGTCCTCACCTCATGAGGGCCCTCATGTCCTCACGGCGCCTCACGTACTTTCGCCTAATGTGGACCCACATGGCCTCACGTACCTTCTTCTCATGAGGTCCCTCATGGCCTCACGACCCCTCGCCTCGTGAATGCCCTCATGGCCTGACGTGTCTTCAATCCACTAGGAGGCACATGAGCCTCAAAAGAACTTTCCGTCATGTTCACATGACACGTCGACGTTGAACTACTGTGTCGGTAGTTGGTACTAATGATACTGCGCGGCATTAAACTGTTTATAGGGTTTCGTGCTGTGCTTGGATAAATTTGGTAACAGTTGTTACTGTCGCAGTGAGGTTTAACGTTAGTGTTTGGCATCAGCAAAGGGGAGCCCGAACACATCACCTAATCACCTAACTCATCCGTGAGCTCCCTCACGAAAGGCCTCACGGCCTCATCCGTGAGGTTCCTCACGAGAGGCCTCACAGCTTTGTCCGTGAGGTTCCTCACAAAGGGCCTCGCGGTATCATCTGTGAGGTTCCTGACAAAGGGCCTCACGGCCTCATAAGTGAGGCTCTTCACGGAATACGTTGTACCCTCACGTATTAATGGCCTCACGACGACTGGCCTCATGAGGGCCCTCATGGTGGGCCTCATGAGGGACAGTGCCTCACGACTGTCCTCGTGAGGAACATTCAGCGTGGCCTGGCCTCACTCGCTCTCGTCTCATCGTCGTGAGGTGAGGGTGAGGAGTCTTCATGAGGGTCCTCATGAGTGAGGACGCCCAGCTATGCTTCTGACACATGTGGTACGATGGGCACCCTATAGTTTAGAGTAGTTTCGGATCACAGAAATTGAGATACGTCTATGTCACTCTCAAGAAGTTTTCCTTCGTCTGCGTTCTTTCGCAGTAAGCTACACTGTAGTGCCAACTCGCAGAATATGTACATCTATATACGCAGCAATCAATGGTCCTGTGTACCAGCAGCAGGTTGACTGTGTATTGCAAATGTCAGAGCTCAGAACATGAAGCAGCGTGTAGCAAGCTTTACTGAAAAGTACAAGTGATATATTGACTAACTGATCCATAACAATTAAGGACCCTCGTTCCATGTCTCTTTGTCCTTTACCTTCAAGTGACATATGTTGTCATCGTAGTAAGATACAGCAGCCATCTCCATGATAATAACTGACCGGTCTGGCAGCATTCCACAGAATACAGCCTTTCCATGCGGCCGTAACATTTGAGGCCTTGAGTTGCGCCATCTTACTAGGGTAATAAATTACTCAAAAATTATTTGCTACAAATGTACTTGCCTTGAGCCAGTTAAATCCCTCTACTTGGTAAGGGCGAAGAATGCCACCAGTAAAAAGCGACGGCTGGTTCTCGCCTGCAGTGTTTGCGCCTCCGGTGTTGTCCCTTTGAACATTCTGCAGTATGTACAAAACAATTACTTTTCACGCAGTGGGTATTTGTGATCAGTTATTACACTTTCCAAATTTCTCATGTCCACAAACAGATCTTTTTGGAAACACGGTGGATAACTGAATCACATAAATAGCCTATGAGCTCACCCGTGCAGAACCCAATTTGTTCTCGTCCAATCTGCTTCGAGCTCTCTTCGCTGTCATGAGGAATAGAACATGTTTTAATGTAAACAATGAACACGAAAATAAGGTATGTGACATACGGCAGAACAGAGGCAAAAGAATAAAATGTGGATCATCAAACATGCCCAAGGGTTACAGCCCATTCTGCACCCTTCACTGATATATCATTTTCAAGTTCAAAAAATGGAATATGGTGTACCTGATCTCGGCGATGCTGAATCAGAATTTCTTCGCTTTGGGGTCGTCTGCAATGCAGCTCACATGACTGTTTCTATATCTTACAGATATATTACTTACCTGACAGTTTTCATTAACCTCTTGAAGCGTCTTGTTTTGAGGTCGTGCCTTGTTTTCTTGTTTCTGCTGTTGAATGCGCTGCAGGAGAAATTGGGAATAGGTGCTGCTAGTTTCCAGCAGACGCTGCAGGCGTGCGAGGCTCTCTTCGCGGGAGAGTTCTTTCTCGCTGTGTTTTACCAGTGCCTGGAAATCAAATGTTCATTGCAAAAGTGGGCTGAACGAACGAGTCTGAACGAAACCTAAAACTTGCAGCACTTAAATGCTGAGAACATGTTGGGCTAGCAAAGGAAATTCCGAAGTAGGCTCACCTCGTTTTCTGCCGAGGCCTCCTGCAACTCTTGCTCTTCTTGTATCATTTCTTCCGTGTCAACTTCGGCCATGACGTTTCACGATTTCAGTGCACAGTGCGGCACCCACAACTCCTAGATTGCCCTAGATACGAGTTCTGCAGACAGTGACAGGTGACAGTATTCGTACGAACAAGGACGCCTAAATCTCGCAAAACGTGCGAACTGCGCGAACAACGCGGCGCTAAAGACAAAAAAACGCGCGCAGTATGCTAGTCTCGCGTGAACGTTGAAAGTTGAAATGCGAGATCACTAGAGTGGTTTCCATGACGACTGCTTTGTTTATAGCGGGTAGCAGACGAGAAAACGGAGAAAACAAGGAGCATGTCGAATAATTTTCGCATCGGAATGCGTGTGATAGTTAGTGCCATGTCGACATCACGTTTCTGAAAATATTTTACAAATTTTAAAATGTTACGCAATATATCAAATACGTACGTGTTTCGATTCGTAGGTGATTCGACATAGGCAAGACTTTTTTTTACTCCGTGTTATCGCCGCTATAAGGAGCGATCGACGTACAGATGTGGATAGATGGAGAGAGGACAGCAAGGAAGGACTGGGGGACAGGGGGTGGGGGTATTAGTATGCGTCCTGGGCCGACTTCAAGGGGAACTGTGCCGACGTTCGTCTGGAAAATCTTCGGAAAATCCAGACGGAAGGAATTTCTCGACCCATTTGGCCGAACGCCGCTTTGATCGAAAGGCGGGTGATCGACGTCGTTTGTTCGAAAGACGTTAATTCGAAGAGAGTTCAAAGCTCGCGGCGTGTCTTTCACACCTCTTTTTCTGTAACTTTTGACTTGAGCATACGAGCAGGCAACCATATATGTCCTCTGCTCTTTTTTTTTTTTTTTTTTTTGAGGCCACTGGCTATTTTCAGACCGTTGTCATTCACGAACAGCACAGCTGAATAGAACAATGCGGAAGAATCCGGCGAACCAGTAGGACTCACACATTAGAGCCCTCCACGGGCCCGGGCACCCGATCCGGCCCGCGCGCCGAGCCGGGCTTGTTATTGACTGTGTGCTCCGGGCCGAGCTCGGACCGACAAAATATGCCGACACCGCGGGCCGGCCCGGGCCGTCAAAATACGCCACCATAGCTGGCCGGGCCGGGCCTGGGCCGACGAACTTGTTTCTGAGAGTCAGGCTTGGCCGGGTCACGCAGCTAATTCCACACAATGGAGGAATGGAGGAACGGACGTAGAGGATGCTGTCGACGAACTCTTTCTCCCAGACCCTATAGCTTCCTCACCAAGCTTTGCCAACGTGATTGTGAAATACGTGAGGAGTGAGGAGCCTTGAGAATGTTCTAGAGGGTCGAACGCATATATGCAGTGTCCTTTGTTTGTCTTTCCAAATATATGCACAGGAACGACGCAAGCGCTTGATGATATGAACTAAATAGTCCTCCATTGTGATGGAATTAGCTGTGTGACCCGGCCGAGACTGACTTTCGGAAACATGTTTGTCGGCCCGGCCCAGAGCAGTGAGCACACTGCCAATAACAAGCCCGGCCCGCGGGCCGGGTCGGGCCCGTGCAGGGCTCTATTTCACATTGCTCCTCACGCATTTCACAATCACGTTGGTAAAGCTTGATGAGAGGGGTAGGGACTGGGAAAAGGAGTTTGTCGACAGCATCCTCTACCATCCGCAAAAACTTGACAGTGTAAGGATAACGCCTGTGCCTGTGTGCGTTCCGGATTTAATTTGGTAACTTGTATGTTTGTGGCCTTGTCTTGTCTTCTTATAAATTTACTTATAAATTTGTTTCATAAGCGCCAGTAACGCGTATACGTCACGGCTGGAAATACTAGGCCGGGATCTACTCGCCGAGTCACCGGGTCGGGCCGGATCGGACCGGGCTCTATTCGCTTAGACGCCGGTTCGTGCCGGGCTCTACTCACTGGGCCGGGCCGGGACGCATAAAAATATGAATGTCCGGGCCCGGGTCGTGCCGGGCCATTTTTCGATGCGCCTGGGCCGGGTCGGGCCTAGAAAAGTCGGCCCGTGCAGGGCTCTTTAACACATATTGAAGAAAATGGCATCAGGTTGGGGGCAGCAGCTAGTACGTTCTGTGCTTCTTTAGGCACCCTTCTCATTGATTGCTGGCGACGTATATAAAGGGAACGATCTGAAATGGGACAGCCATATGTGCGCGAAAGCCACTCGAAGCCTGTAGATGCTAAGAAGGAAATTTCGTCATGGTACAAAATAAGGACATTAAATTAACAGTCATTTAAAACCTTAGTTCAACCTTGTTTAGAGTATGCATATACAAATATGATATCCCCACACATGCACGCTAATCCCCCTGTCCCCCACTACTTCCCGCTGTCCTCTCTCCATCTGTTCACATCTGTACGACGCTCATGGCCACAGTTGCTTCGCGGCGCTAACACGAAAGAAAAAAAAAACACGCACGTTATCAACAAAAAACAAAACAAATGAAAACGTAGACAAAGCACAAAGATCTGCTCCCCGGTTTATATTGTCTGGGTTTCGAAGGAATTCTTTGGTGACATGTACGTAGCAAGAACCAGATTTAGATTCACTTGCACATAGGCGTAAAGCAAACAAAGTGAAACTGTTCTTTCTTCTATACAATGGTCATTTCACAACTAACATTAATAAGACATTTTTAACATTTGTCCACGTTCGACGCGAATAAATCAGAATGGCATTTATTTATTTGTCAAAGATGCTTATTATTTGACAGTTGACAATTATTATTTGACAAAATGCAGGTGAAAGGCATGTATGCCATGTTTAGTCACTATCTGTCAGAGCGAAAAAAAAAAATCAAGTTGTCGAACGGGAGAGGGTGAACAGCCCAGGCCCTTGAACCGCTTTCTGGATACGAAAAAGTGGGTTAGGATGAGGAACGTGTTTATGGGCAAGCGGATTACACACAGTTAAATATACCTTAGGATAACGGCATTTAGAAGTTGGAACTGAAGCTGTCTTTTGTTGTTTCCTTCTTATTTTTTGTTTCATTAACGTTCCAAGTAAACCAATTAAAAATCGATCAAATGGCTTTCGACCAAATGTCTCGCGTTCGATCAAACAACGGCTTTCGACCAAACGACGTTCGATCAAATGTCCCGACACCATGCCTGTTATTTGTCTGCACAAGCAAGACAAATGATAATCGCCATGCACTAATAATTAGAGCTACGCACACGAAATTGAGCAGCAAAATACCATGCTGTAATTCTCGAAGAAATATGAACGATCAGAGCAAAAACTTGCACCAGCGGCATGGTCGAAAGGGTTAAGGTGTCCCGCCCTTGGTGGTGGTCATACCGGACACGAAAGACGTCGGATACAATGGAAATTGATGTTCTGAGGCTGGAACACAGAAGACTTCAAGTGCCTAAGAGTAATGAAAGAAGGAACACAAACACACATAAATGGGATGATGATGTGGTGGGTGTGTGGGTGGGAAAGAAGGAAGTCACTGCTCTAGGAACAGAAGTTGTGGGTTCGAGTCCTACAGCTGGCTAACCTTTTCAGTGACCTCCTTCCTTCACGAAAGACGTCGTGCTATATTATAGATATCCGACGCATTTCCAGAAAAATCGCCCTCAAACACGTAGTTTCTCACAGGAACTATACAGGATGTGACAATTGCTCTAGTTCTGTCAAAAGTTTTATTTGAGCTCCCACTCAATGTTCTAAGGTCAATACGATTGGATTGGAATTACAGTCTGCAGAAAACGCCAAATCTGCCCATGCATTTCCAATGGCTTATACCGAATGCGTTAGGGTTAGGCCCTATCCGTTTCATGCTGCATCGGGTGTCGGTGCGCCACGTGCAAAACCGAAACTGGTGTGGAAGATATAGGTTGTGTTCGTTTATTCAACTCACGCAACCCGAGGGTCGGAGACGTGACGTGTGAGTGTCATCGTAGGTAATCGATTCCAGCGACTCGCATCGAGACGAAAGTCGCTGGGAGTCGAACTCGAGCACCTCTGGTGTTGATTTCTCGAATTTTCGAACGGAAGTCTCTGCCAAGGCGGTGGCGTCACGAGAGCCTCACCAGGGCATTTTCGCCCAGCAAGAGTCGACTCTCTCGGCTCTCGAGTTGCTCGAGTCCAATAAACAAACACAACCATAAAAAAATTATACTAAATACGTTTTCTTGCTGTTTTTATGCTCAGTAAAAAATAAAAAAGAGAAGAAAAGACATAATACACCATTACAACCCGATCATTCGTACATATGCCTGTGCTTTCCGATTTCGACCCATTACATCTGCTGCTGCCGTTATTTTCCTCGCTAGGCAAGAATCGCCGCGTGGCTTGTCTGTAGCCACGGCGCGGCGCGCATGCGCGGTGAGGGAGAGGGAAGGAGAGAAGGAGCGGGCGCGACGTGGCGCCGACGCTCCGGGAGTGCTAGGCAGTGCACCTGCGGTGGTCGACTGATTCGGCGTGTCTACGTGGGGGCGCCATGGGTTATGAAAGCTGCGCGAAGGAGCTGCGGCGAAAGAAGGCTGACGTTGCGAGACGGCGCCGCAATGCTGAATCGGAAGAAGCCCGAAAGGCTCGTTTGACTGCGAATGCTGCCTTGCGTTAGCGTTGTGTAGAGTCGTGTGAAAGGTTGTGAAGGGGAGTTCCCAAGTTTCACGTTTTAATGTTTCTTTGTTGTCCGTCTAACATTTAAGGAGTACGCAAGGAGGCTGCAATTGTGCATTCAACTGAACTGAAGTCACGTTGTGGTGGACTCAATCTCAATACAATCGTAGTGTTTCTGTAAAACACTGTTGTGAACAGGCTGACCCGCACACACTTGACTGTGGGACATCAGTTTCGGTTTTGGACATGTTGCTCCAACACCCGATGCAGCGCCAAACGAAGAGGGCCTTAGCCTAACGACGACGGTATAAGCCATTGAAAATGCATGGGCCTGAATTTTTTGCGGCTTCAAACTCCTATCATGTTGACGGTAGAACATTGAGGGTGAGCTCAAATAAAACTTTTGACAGAACTACAGCACTATGCCAATAGACCTCTATACCCGAGAAATGTCATCATGACGTTGGTAGAAAGACTAAAACCTAAACAAATCGGAAGGGGAAGGCTGGGTCCCACGAATGGACACTTGTTCGCTGCCTCCTATTGAAAGAAAAGTAGGACCAAATGTCGCGTCCTTTTCAGGGATCATCGTCAACCCCTCAGGACCGTGGCTTTCGTTGTTCGCGTTTAGCTTCGAGCATAGTTCAACTCTACCAAATTGGTGGCGCTGTCGAACACTATGATGTCATTTGTTTACAAACAGGGAGAGGTCTATTTGCATTGTGATTGTTATTATGTATACTTTTTAGTAACTTTTTGAAATGTGTCCGGAAATCCTCTCACACCCTGTACATATCTGGCTCTTCCGCAAAGGACCTTTATTACAGGCTTTCCCATCCATTTTAGTCCAAGTGCCATCTGAATTAGTCCGGGTGCCATCCGAAATAATTCAGATGCTATTCAATTTAATCCAGGTGCCATCTTCATTGATTCACGGTGTTTTTAAGCACTATAACCATGTATTCACACAAGGGACATCCCCGCAGAATATGCGACAGACATGTAGTAGAAGGAAAATCTACTAGCGGGACTGAAGTTCTGCTGCGTCTTATGTTGAGCATTCGCACGGCTCTGAGATATCGGGAGGTGGAACGGAAGCATAGCAGACGACGCCATTGGTCATGTAGTCTGCTATGGAATATCTTGTGACTCTGCCGAAGGATATTCCCTGCGGTTTGAAGAGCACGGAAATACATCACACACATCCTGCAGCCTATAGTCACAAGATATCCCGTAGCAGACGACAGGACCAACGGTGTCCTCTGCTATGTGAGTCATGCATTTCATGCTCTTCTAACCACGTGGAATATCTTGTAGCTCAGTCAGAAGACATTTTGTAGCAGACGACAGCACCAGTAGTCGTCTGCTATATACGGGTCATGCCTTTCGCGCTCTTCTAACCGTACGGAATATCTCGAAGTTCAGTCAGAAGGTATTCTGTAGCAGACGACAGCATCAGTGGTGGCGTCTGCTATGTGAGTCATGGCCACTGATCTCTATAAAGGCTGGATCGCGCATAGGAGAGGGGCTCGTGGGAGAGATAGGGACGGCACGCGGCCGCCATGTTGGAGGGCCCAATAGCGCTGGCTGCCCCTCTAGAAAACAATGGGAAGCGATCTGATTTTGAGCATTTATTGCACTTTAAACGCTCCTCATTGCTGATTAGCACATATTTTTCTTAGCAGTCAGTGTGCTGATGTATTCCAACCGAGCTTCAGCGGTGTTCCTTTCTTTGTCTTCTCCGCTGCCTGTACCCCGAATGTGGGGTCGTTAGTGTCGTGCACGGGAAGGATACGCATAAAGAAATTCGGTAAATGTAAGCCTATAAAATTAATTATTTTCGCTCAGAAAGGGTTTACAATGTTTATTATTGTAAGGTAGTTCCGTTTTTTCTTTTTCTTTTTTCTTTTTGTCTTTTTTTCCGTCTGTTGTTCAGTTCACGTGTGGTGTTATGCGGTTTTCGTTCTTTATGCGGTGTTCTGTAGTTTTCGTTCCTTATTTTGTGGTTTTCCTGTGGCGTTCCGTGGTTTTCGTTCGATATTGTGTAATTTTGATTTGGTGTTGTATGGTTCCCGTTTGGCCTTTTCCATAATCGTATGATGTTCGAGTGCATGTGTTCTACAATAGCATTTCGATCCTTATTGTGAAGGGGCTATTATTTCATTCACCACATCACCACCAGCAATGGGGAAGAGATACCGCCCCAGGCGATGAAGTTCCCCATTTCTCATTTTAAAATAACGTTCTTGTCACGAGTGCGTTGCAGTTGTTCAGCTGTCAGCGTATTTCATTACAGAAATTCGAAGCGCAGTGCACGAAGAGCATGCACGCGCATGACTTTTCACGCACGCTGTAGGAGTGACTGCACATATGAGGTTAACACAGCAGTTTATTTACTTCCACCGTACCTCACAAATTTAAAGAACAGTAGAACAAATTGGCATATTGGCGCAGGTTCTGCATCCGCTTCTTCGGCACTGCACTCTAAGAAAAAAAGGAGTAAAACAGGGAGTAATTGCAGCTTCTACTCCCCTAGTGTGCAATTACTCCCCATTTTAGTCCCATAACCCAACATTTAGTCCCGACATTTACTCCCCAGGACTGCAAAGTGTCACTAAACTTCGCGAATGGTCTCCTGAACGTAACAGTCTACGGAAATATGTGCCCTTGGTCAATTTGAACGACATAAGGCTGTATAACTCAGACCAAGTAGCAATTTTTCAGCCACACAGAGTAAGAAACCGTTAGCGCACCTTTCTTCGCAAATTGTGCCCTAGTATGGCGCAAGATTTTATATCACTCGATATATCACGGTTGACGGTTTGCTTCAACGTATTTTCATGCATGCGCACCAATTATGTACCTGGGCTTACAACAGTGCGTGAAATGCAGTCTTTACTCTGTGACATTCATTTACTCCCGTGCATTTACTCCCGAAAGGGGCTATTTTTTTGTGGCAATGCAATTACTCCCCAAAAGGAGTAAAAGTACTCATTTTTTTCTTAGAGTGTGCTGGGCGACTGTGAGGGGAACCTGAATAGCACAGAGGCATTGTTTATAGAAAATACATGGTTTTGAGATTTATAGGAGCAGCCATATATACTTTCTTAGTACGTAATTGCACCAGCGAAGCAGCAATGCAAGAAAGTCCGAGTTGTCAGATGCATGCGATACAAATAAACAAAATTTTCCTCAAAATAAACGGCTTACCTGTGAAAAATTATCCCTGTTTCTCTGTCCGTGCGAAGTGTACTCAAAGCTGCAACAAACTGGTATGACATGCCCTTTAATTTAATGGAAATTTTAAAAAATACGGACAGCCCCGCTTGAACTAAATGCAGACGACAGAATGCATTGGGCCCCCCAATATGGCGGCCGGTGACCACGCTCTAACGCACCCTATGCTCGATCCAGCCTATATAGAGATCAGTGGCCGTGGCGTTTCGTGCTTTTCTAAGCGTGTGGAATATCCTGCAGCTCAGTCCGAAGATATTCTGTAGCGGACGACAGCACCAGTGGCGTCGTCTGCTATACTCTCGCTCCATCTCCCAATATCTCAGCGTCGTGCGAATGTTTAACATAAGACACGGCACAGCTTCAGTCCCGCCAGCAGTTTTTTGTGTGTTTTTGTTTTTACTTTTTCTTCCACTAGTATACTCTACGGGGATGTCCCTCATGTGAATACACACTTATGGCGAATTCGGGTGGTCATTTCAGGGCAAGTTTTTTTGCCAGATCTCGAGCAGTCATGTTCGCTTGGTCAAAGCGAGGCAATCTCGCATGTTCGGAATTTGCTGGCTAGCACTTTTGTCACCCGGTCTCCAAACGACCAAGCAGCGGGTTGCCCAATTACGTATATCCGGTGTCGTCAAATCCGCACTGCAACGGTGGCGAGCGCCCCCATTGGCCCGCACGTCGAAGTTTACGTGGTTTAGCAGACGACAGAACCCGAAGACGGGCGATAGCGATGCCCCGAGCGTGATACAACTCCATAGAATAGTTATACACCATAAACACCATAGAATAGTTCAGATAACACCCGCATTAAATTTAATAGCATCTGATTTTATTTTTTTTTTTCAGATGGAGCCCGGATTAAATTGAATGGCGCTTGGATTATTTTAGATGGCACCTGCATAATTTCAGATGACACTTGGACTAATATGGACGGGAAAACCTGTAGACATAATGCAAGAACTGGTAAATATAACATTTCAATTTTTCTTCCTTTTTTCTTCGCTGTGCTCTTTCAGTGGAAGGGTGCTGTCCTAGTGACTAAGGTCTTTGACGTTACAAATGATCGATCTCTTCGGCACATGTCTGTCTGACTGTGAAAGATAAAGATGAGTTCCCTAACTGGTAATTTCTTTGTTATAGTATAGAAGTTATACACTGCACGAGCCTAATTTTCAGGCTCCTGCCCGGCCCAGGCCCGGCTCTTACGGCCCGCACCCGGCCCGTGCCCGACGTCTTCTATAGATTTACAGCCCGGGCCCAGCCCGTACAGACTGTTTCCATGCTCATGCCCGGTCCGAGCCCGCCTCTGCTCTATGTGTTCTCGAGGGCCGGAGGCGTATTTAGATTTACTAAACAGCGCAGCGCAGCGAGGAAAACATCCCATTTCGCCTAATCCGGATTATCGGATTAAAGAGGCGGGAGGGGTGACAGGCGTTAGGCGAAATGGGACTGTCGTGCAATCTCTCTAGGCGAAATGGGACTGCCGGCAAGTGGGCGTTACTTACACGCTCCTCCCCGATGGTGACGTCTGCAAGTAATGAATAAGCTCGTCCGACAACAAACCTACGTTGTCCTAAACAAGGACACTTTACATTTGCAAATGAAGGTGTGTGCGATACCACTAATAATAAATATTGAGTAAAACTTTTTCGTTGATTCATTAATGGATGGATGAATGTTTAACGTAAAAAAATGGATACGTTCCCCTACAGACTGGACACGGAAATGGACCCACTACTACTATGCGAAATCACTAGCGCGGTAGCAGGTCTTTCGTGAGACTCAGAGAGTTGGACTTGGAATGAAAAAAAAGAGCGGATTTTTGCTCACTTGAAGAAAAAAAAAAAGAAAGAGAAAGAAAGCTCCACTCGTGAAAAGAACGGAGGGAACACGAAAGCATGGCGAAGGGCAACTCAGGAAGGCGGACGACGAACAATACAGAATGATAGATGGCACCACAGGATGAACGCGATGGCCCAACGCAGCCATGTGAATTTGTATAAAATGGTTCATCTTCTTCGGAAGGACCAGCAGATAAATGAGAAATAGCAGGCAATGCTTACTTCCGGCCACATGCCTCCACGTAGGAGGAGGGCCTACGGCGTCATCAATGCAAAACTATATAGATGTTTGAACTACAACTTCAGAATGGGGAACGGTACATCATGTCATTCCTCAATGCAGTGGGACGTCTAATGCATATTGAATAGAGCTGCAAATTTTGAAAAAAAATTGATGTGCTGAAAAGAAAGCTGCCCTTTTCATTTTTAGAAATATTGCAAATAAAAACGATATTTTCACTCTTGCGCGGTTTATGTTTTTGAGCGAACAGATTAGGGAACAAATCCTGGTGAATATGAATTATTAATACAGACCTCATTGCTTTAGCACACAGATACGAAATATAGCAGGTTTAACTGGTTTACGTCAACCTCACGATTAACACGACTTTGAATAGAACTAGCAAAGGGATACGGTTGTTATGCGTAATTAACTTTGACTTCCCCATATAGAATAACGAATTTTTCTCATTGACTTTTCAGGAAGAACTCGAAGAAATGCATCAATCCAAGGCTATGCTTGAATAAAACCAACAAGGTTCTAAAAGTATACGCGAAGATGCGAATATGACGTTTGGCAGCACGGGAAGCCTATCAAAAGGCCGAAAATCATAACGCCGAAATATCATAAGGCCGAAAGTCAAAAGGCCGAAAAATTAGAACGCCGAACTATCATAAAGCCGAAAGCCAAAAGGCCGAAAAATAATAAGGCCAAGCAATGAGAAGGCCGAAAGTCAAAAGGCCGAAAATCAGAACACCGAACCGAACTCCGAAATAAAACGGCCATTGAAAAAGAAGACCTAGTGTAAGCATCCCTGTGAATGACCACTGAAAGGGAATTGCTCTTTTCATTAAAAAAACAAACAAAAAACAATGAACTATAACCTCGTATTGCCAACCTAATCAAGCAATAATCTATAACATGTTTACTACAAAGAGGAACTGTGTGGTAGGTGAATGCCAGTGAATGACTTGTATCACGCACTGAATGAATTGTAGAGGAGATGGTTTTTCTCTACATTTTTTAACCCGAACCTGATTGCCACCGTGTGGTATCGGCGAGGCATCGTCATGATGGCTCGAGGCGCGTGCAATAAAAGGTTTGGGAATGGAACGATGGAGTCAGGCTGCGTAACTGGGCTCTGCCCTGTACATTCGGTGTAAGACACCACACCATATTTTGGCGACGAGCGGGAACTACTTACAAGACGGGAACTACTTACGACTTGCTACAATGTCTGGTCTTCCGCCGCCACCATTCTTTCTTCAAAATCCTGGTAAGCCTCCGCAAACCTGGCTGTCATGGCGGAAATCGTTCCAGAATTACCTCATCGCAACTGGACTGGACAGTGAATCCGCAACGCGTCGCAAGGCGATTCTTTACCACTGCTTGGGAAGCGAAGGTCAACGGATCTTCGATTTGCTACCATCGGGTGATTCTTCAACTACATCATCAGGTTCGGGAGACTCTACTGGGCAACCGGATATTTTCGCAAAGTCTTTGCACACGTTGGACGTGCACTATGATGTCACGACAAACGCAATCGCCGAACGACATAATTTTCGACAACGTCGTCAACAATCTGGTGAAACGACGGACAACTACCTCATTGCACTTCGTCAGCTAGCTAACAGCTGCGATTTTGGATCCACATGCGACGCAATGCTCAGGGACCAAATTGTGGAGAGTACGAATGTTCCTCACCTCCGTGAGCGCTTGCTACTCGAAGGCTCTGGCCTTACCTTGGATAGGACTCTGGCTCTCGCGCGTCAGTTTGAGCAAACACAGAAGGAAGTGAAACAATTCCACAAGTACGAAGAAGATTTCACTGTACAAGAAGTTGTCAAGCGACGATTCAAGCAGACTGCTAACAAGCAGTTCCGAACTGGTAACAGACCATCGGTACCGACGTCAGGCACACATTGCTTTCGTTGCGGGTCAGCGGATCATCTCGCGAACTCACCTTCATGCAGAGCAAGAAACAAAAAGTGTTTGGCTTGCAATAAGATAGGACACTTTCGGTCGGTCTGCCGATCTTCTGGCCGAGTTCGTACATTAGCTTCGGATCTGAGCACTTCTGGGTCGACCTCGCAAGACGACAGCCCAACAGTACTCCAACTTGGATCACCCGAAACGAGGCGCAAGACTGGAATATATCTTACAGTAAATGTTGAAGGCACCAACGTCGATTTCCTGTTGGATACAGGTTCGTCAGTATCCATTATTTCTGCAGCAATTTACAACAAGCACTTCTCTGGCATTACATTGAGGCCGACGTCCATCAACCTCTTCGACTACTCAAGAAGCCGCATCGCTATAGTCGGTTGCTTCCCAGCATCGGTAACCCACAAGAACCGCAAAGTGTGTGTGATCTTCTACGTCGTTTCGAGCGGTACAACTCTACTGGGCCTTGACGCGCTCACCGCACTGGAACTTAGGATCGACGGGCTCGACCTTACGTGCTCAAACACAGTATCTACTCCATTACCGTCAGTACTCGCTTCAGATTTCGAACACCTGTTTGATGGTACGCTAGGAATTGCAAAGAACTACGTGCACAAGGTGAAAGTGCGGTCGGAAGTCAAGCCCGTTACTGGTAAATTGCGACGGCTACCGCTCACAGTTCGCGAACAAGTTTCAGACGAACTGCGACGACTAGAAGAGCAAGATATAATAGAGAAGATTACTGCGTCGGAATGGGTATCACCAATCGTGGTGGTGAAAAGGAAAGATGGCTCCATCCGCCTTTCTGTGGACCTCCGGGAGCCAAACAAGGCAGTCATACCAGATTGTTTCCCCTTGCCCCATACAGATGAACTGCTAAATGCCCTGTCTGGAGCTACGCGTTTCTCCAAGCTCGATTTAGCTTCAGCATATCATCAAGTTCCTTTACATCCAGACAGCAGGGATCTAACAGCATTTATAACCCACGATGGCCTTTACCGTTTCAAACGTGTATGCTTTGGAATTGCATCCGCTCCGTCAGCGTTCCAGCTTATGATGTCACTCCTACTGCAAGGCTGTCAAGGAGTATTATTCTATATTGACGACATCATCGTGTACGGGCGAACTAAGCAGGAGCATATGGACAACCTTCGAGCAGTTCTACAACGACTTTCGCAAGAAGGCTTGCGGCTCAACCACAAGTGCATTTTTGACGTCCCCGAACTGACTTTCTTAGGACATACTGTGAGTGCTCGAGGGCTCTCACCTTTGCCATCGGCTACGGAAGCCATCGAGAAAGCCCCTCCGCCAACCGACATATATCTCTTCGGTCATTTCTTGGCCTTGTCGGTTATTATGGCAAATTTATTCCGCATTATGCACAGGTCCTGGAGCCACTGAGGAAGCTCTTGAGAAGTGGAGAATCATTTTCCTGGACACAAGAAGCAGAAGAGTCTTTCATTCGTATCAAATCAATGCTAGCTTCATGTCCCATTCTCCACATGTTTGACCCCCGTCTACCAGTCGTAGTAAACACCGATGCTTCTTCTTGTGGTTTGGGTGCCGTTTTACAGCAGCTGCAGGATAACCACCTGCGCACTGTTGCTTTTGCATCCCGAACGCTGTCTGCCCAAGAAAGAAAGTATTCTGTAGGCGAACGGGAAGCATTGGCGTGCTTGTGAGTAGTATAGAGATAGACTGTATAATTTTGGAGCGGCATAAGAACCGAGCGGCACAAGAACCGAGCGCTATAACGGCATCTTTTTTCTAATCCAAGATGGCCGATTCTAAGCCAACACAATCCAGTTCTAAGCCAACACAAGCCAAATCCAAAGCCATCTGATTGGCCGCCATTAGCTCCGCCCACTTCACACGTTGATTGGCCCATGCTAAGCCTACTGATCTTTGATTGGTTGACCGTAGCTCCTTCATGCTAATTAATTGGCTCCGCCCCCACTTCACACGCTGATTGGCTCATGCTAAGCCTTGACTGAGCATTGATTGGTTTACCGTAGCTCCACCCCTTCATGCTAATTACTTGGGTCCGCGCCCCGCGCCCGTTGATTGGCCACCGCTACTGATCGCGTTGATTGGTTCACCATAGCTCCGCCCCTTTTATGTTAATTACTTGACTCCACCCCCGGCTTCACGCTGATTGGCCGGCGCGACCGCTGATTGGTCCAGGCGCGGCGGCAGCGACTCCGCTGCGGCTTTATCTCAGATGTCCAAACTTGCCCATCTGATTGGTCCATTCTAAGCCGGTCCGCGCACTCTCCCAGCCCCCTCTGATTGGCCGCCACTGCCTTCACCGGCACCCACCAGACGGCGGCGACCCCGTTGCGGCCCTATCTCAGATGTTCAAACTTACCGATTGGCCCGCCACCAGACGGTGCGCGGCGGCGGCGGCTTCAGATGGTTCTAACCCAATGTCTCTATCTCATACATCCAAACTTACCTCGTGCCACCAGATGGCAGCGGCCCCGCTGCGGCTTTATCTCAGATGTTCAAACTTACCCGTGCCCCGGGCTAGCTGGTGGCATAGCCTTCACCGGCGCCCGCCAGATGGCAGCGACTCCACTACGGCTTTATCTAAGATGTTCAAACTTACCTTGTGGTGTGCACCCACTTCATGCTGATTGGTCTGATTCAGACGTCTAAGCCTACTGATCACCCTTCTAATGTAAGCCTGCCGATTGGCCCGTTCTAAGCCCACTGACACCGGACTTTACTGGCTCCGCCCATTTCACGCTGATTGGCCCATTCTAAGCCTACCGATGGCTGGCCCTGATTGGTCCATGCTAAGCCTACTGAACGGTGATTGGCTTACCTGTCGCTCCTAAGCAGCTTCAGATAAGACACACACGACAATTGTTGATTTCAACCTTTATTTGGTACAACAGCCTCTTGGTTCAGCTGTGGGTATAGGTTCAGCTGCATCAGAGAGACCATTGGTCTACGTGAACATCTCTCACGCTCACTCAGCTCCCTCGGTAGATCCCAACTGTTATTGGTTCATCTGACGCACGTGGCCACTCATCCAGCTCCTTATTGGTTCTAGTCGGTCACCGCTCCCTCATAGGCTCCAACTCCGATTGGTCCATCTAACAGCAAGTGGTCACTGCTATTGATCCATTGAACCGCAAGCCACTCATTGGTCACTCACACTCACCTCTAGGCGAGATAAATTTAACTGTGGAACTTTTACCATAAGATAACTTTAGCGGGGGCTGGTAGGCTCCAACGGCTATTGGCCCGTGCCTCCACCCATTGGTTCACAACGCGCATGCTCTGACGGCGCCGAAGAAGGTTCCCTACACATTTAATAGAAATTATGCTATTGGTCCAGCTGCGTCATAGGGCACGGCTGTGGCTGGCCCTGATGCTACTTACTTCGTGGCGCAACTCTTTAATGGCTCCACCCACTTCGCATTGATTGGTCCATTTTAAGCCTACTGACTTCTAAGCCAGTCCACGCTAAGCCTACTGATCACTCTACCAGCGCTCTGATTGGCCGCTACCAATTGGCCCTCGTTCTAAGTCCACTGACACCAGATGGCGCAACTCTTCACCAGCTCTGCCTACTTCATGCTGATTGGTCCATTCTAAGCCTACTGACTTCTAAGCCGAACCACGCTAAGCCTACTGATTGTCCCTTCACACCAAAGCCTACCGGTGTCTGGCCCTGATTGGTCCACGTTAAGCCTACTGAACAGTGATTGGCTAGCCTGTCGCTCCTAAACCACAATGCAGCAGCTTCAGACAAGACACACGACAATTGTTGATTTCAACCTTTATTTGGTACAACAGCCTGTGGGTAGGTTCAGCTGCATCAGAGAGATCCCGGTCATCCCTTGCGCTCATTGGTCACTCAGCTCCCTCGATAGACACCATATGGCTCATCTAACTGCAAGTGCTCATTGGCCCATCTGACTACAAGCCTCTCATTGGTCACTTATGTCTAGGGCTCCCTAACAGGCTCCAACTGCCCATGCCTCCATCCGCGGCTGCTCACTGGTTCACAATGGAACTTTTTCACATGCTCTACCCTACACAGACAAGAGATGGCGCCGCTTGTCTTTGCAAAGATGGACAGCTGCCATTGCATTGGTGACTCATTTCTATCCAACCGGTTCAAGAGAGCCAGCGTGCTGAACAGCTTACATGCCGCCGCCTGTTCACACAGCCACAGTTGGAAATGGGGAAAAAAATTTTTTTCAGGGTACACATCTCAAAACACACTCTACACGAGTAAAGTTGGCTTCTCCCGGTTGCACGCGGGCGTTAGGTCAAGCCCACCCCATGAGAACAAGCTTAGGATCGTTTAGGATGTGTGTGTGTGTGTGCTTTGCAGTTCAACCTAAAAATTGTTTCAATCAAGCAGAATGGCAAATGATGCAATGGAGCGCGTTCATTCTTGAGAACGAATTTTGTGACAGAACATAAACAAAACAAAACATTTCAATGTGCAAAAAACTCATCGTGATGCTAATCAGGGAAGCCAGCATGCGTTCGAAATAAGCAAGAAGAAGCACATGATCGAGAAAACAACGATAGTTGGTGCTGTGCAGAGAAGCTGGTTTGAGGGAAAAACAGCTTGTATGATCAATAAACCCTTGGGCCTGTTTTTATTTTAGACAGCGCGCATTCAACACGCGAAATTAAATAAATCGAGCAGAATGACAATAGCATAGTGGCGCTATGTGGTGAAGCTCAAGACGCACTGACACTCCAACGCTTATTAAACAATGCTATGCACGCACGTACTGAAGCTAAAAAAGAAAAAGGCAGGCTCAACCCAAGCTGAGTATGAAGAAACACACTGCTCCCCTCAGAATACCCTGTTCAAACATAGCCAGTGTACACGACACAGCTCGCAGTCCTGGAAGCACTCTTAGAAATATAAGTCCAAGGCACAACGTCGCACTATGAACGAGTTCATCTCGGAAAAAATGCGCGCTCACCTTCGCAGACCGGTCACGAGCACCATACCGCAATATCTGAAACATGCGGCGCGTGGACAGCTCACGTGACTTTAGCCAGCCCGTGCAGTTTTAGACTTCAACATAAGAAATTAACTAAATCAAGCACAGTGATGCTATGTCGTGACTGACGCTTATTAAACAATGCTATGCAGTGAAGCTTCGCTCGTACTCAATGTTAAAAACGGACACTCAACCCAAAACTGAGTATGAAGAAACACAATTTCAGATTGCTCTCTCCCCGAACATTCCGTGCACCTCCGCGTTCCTTCTCTATACTGGAAGCAGCAATATTAAGATCGTCGCACTATGAACAAGTCCGGCTCATCAAAAAAAGAAAGGGCTTACCTCATCACACCGGTATTACGCACGTAGACTCTTGTCGCATGGCGCGGTACAGCAGGGTAGGGAAACACGGCCGCGTGGACAGCTCACACGATTTCAGCCTGCCCGCGCACACCTCACAACATGCGCCGACACACCCAACATGTCGACCACTTACGCACGGAAAACTTGATAGCCGAAACACAGGCGCGTAAACACCCCTCTGGTTGGGACCATCTCTTTTATATCAGTGCTCGCTCGTTTCCGCAAGGTTGCAAGCCCGAGAAATTGGGTCACCTTGAAAATGAGCCATCTGTTTTATATCAAAACGCACTTCATGGCCAAACTCTGCGGTGGACCCTAGCGGAAAAAAATGTTGCGTCAAGGTGATGTAACGAGAAACTGGGTCACCTCGTAAATCATGTTTTCCGAGGCCGCACGTATTAAAACCAGTGATCACACCACGCTATGAGAAGGAAAAAAAATATCCCTATGAGTCCACCTGCTCATTGCCGAAACGAGCACCGAGAACAAAGGGTTCGCTTATACAGTTTCCAAGAGGTTCCAAATGTCCCTCGCAGCTAACGGGCGCGCATCACGGGCACGATTGTGTAAACAAAATCGCACCACCCTCCAAGGGCGCATTTGAGTTCCGTCCGTCGGTCGACTCTGGGTTAAGCGCACAACGAGGAAGATGAGGAAAGTTTTCAGTTCATTCGGCAGTATTTCCTGTTTTTAGGAGGGAAAATTCTGTGTTGTGTGATGGAGACGCTATATTGATAGGTGATAAGAAGAAGGATTATATAGCACGTACTCATCGACTAAGCGAGTATAGTTTGTGGAGAGCGCCACGCTATTTTAAAGTAATTTTATATCATATCCCAAACGTTCTGCGCGATCAAACGGAAAGAAGAAAACCGTTTCACGCATCACGGTGCGTGCGCGTGCTCAAACAAGTTCTGGCTATTAGTAAAAGAAGTAGTTTTGGGTTCCCAGGCGGGTGTTTCCAGCGCATCAGGCAACAACGTAAACTGTTCTGCGCGATCAAACAAGTCCCTCTCCAACGCGCGTACCATATCATAACTTGTTTCAGCGTGCTCAAACAAGTTCTGGCTTTTGTGGTCGTATGATGGTGCAGATTTGTAAGAAACACTGAAGAGAGTCAAGGATGATCCTCCGACATGAGAAAAGTGATGAGCAGCGACTTGACAACCGCGAAACTGCGAAGCCTCAGTGTGTCGTGTGAGATGGATCAGTTCGTATGCAAACGCATGCTGGCAGGTTTACAATGCCTACACAACTTTTTAAATGGACACGGAGAAGAGAGTGATTTTAGTGACATTTTGAGAGCTATTCCCGTGCGGAGTACTCATAAAATAAGACAGTTTGTGAGATACAAGTTGGAACTGCTGGAGCGATATAGAAACGGAGAACCCATCGACGAGACAATCATAAATGCCGGGTTTTCCATCCCCGTGGTGCGCGACTACTGGAAAAAGAACCACACGAGCTTGGACATTACCGTCATCGAGGGAAATGAACGTGTTGTCTCCACGTTAGAAGACATCCTCGCTAAAGTGTTGTGAATACAGTGTTTAGGAGTACCGCGGGGTCTCTATGAAGCTTTCATCGGGAATCGATTCACCACCATCGATAGGGTAGACGATGCTGTGGACGAGATCCTACGAGTATACCACGAAATTGAGCTAGAAAAAGGAGATGCGAACCTATTCATGATATCACGCGAAGTCCTAAAGAGATACGGCTACAGAGACATCGCGGGCATAGATATTCTTCAAGCTCTTCATCTGCTGCGCGTCTTAGTTTACCTCTGGAATGAATGCTGTCGTATCATGTACGAACCGGATGGCTGTCCCCTAAAGATCGAGTGAAACTGCTGTGTAATCCTCACGTAAAATAAAGCTCTTTCGTCCGCACAAAAGATTTTTGAATGCATGAACAGACGGTTTCGAACGTCCAGTTAGAAAAGGTATTGCGATTTTATCCTCGCTGTCTAATCAAAAGCACTATTTTCAGCAGGGCGAACGGTCCTCGATGTTTTGACGGCGTTTTTCGATTGGATTCCGGAAGATGCAGTACCGCGGGGTCTCTATGAAGCTGTCATCGGGAAACGATTCACCACCATCGACAGGGTAGACGATGCCATGGACGAGATCCTACGAGTATACCACGAAACTGAGCTAGAAAAAGGAGATGCGAACCTATTCATGATATCACGCGAAGTCCTAAAGAGATACGGCTACAGAGACATCGCGGGCATAGATATTCTTCAAGCTCTTCATCTGCTGCACGTCTTAGTTTACCTCTGGAATGAATGCTGTCGTATCATGTACGAACCGGATGGCTGTCCCCTAAAGATCGAGTGAAACTGCTGTGTAATCCTCACGTAAAATAAAGCTCTTTCGTCCGCACAAAAGATTTTTGAATGCATGAACAGACGGTTTCGAACGTCCAGTTAGAAAAGGTATTGCGATTTTATCCTCGCTGTCTAATCAAAAGCACTATTTTCAGCAGGGCGAACGGTCCTCGATGTTTTGACGGCGTTTTTCGATTGGATTCCGGAAGATGCAGTACCGCGGGGTCTCTATGAAGCTGTCATCGGGAAACGATTCACCACCATCGACAGGGTAGACGATGCCATGGACGAGATCCTACGAGTATACCACGAAACTGAGCTAGAAAAAGGAGATGCGAACCTATTCATGATATCACGCGAAGTCCTAAACAGATACGGCTACAGAGACATCGCGGGCATAGATATTCTTCAAGCTCTTCATCTGCTGCACGTCTTAGTTTACCTCTGGAATGAATGCTGTCGTATCATGTACGAACCGGATGGCTGTCCCCTAAAGATCGAGTGAAACAGAAGAAGAAAAGGCGTCTTTGACGAGCAACCGATTGGAGTGCGGAACAAATAAATAAATATTTTGTCAACACAGTTGTCCGTTTGTATGACTGGATAGGAAAAGCACGATATTTCTTGCATTTTTCTAAAGATATAGATTAAAAAGTTGTGCATATACTCACACATACTATACAAGATATATGATTGTGGATTAATTGCTAAAATTTATCGATCCACATTCAGGAGAAGTGGTGACTACCACACATCAGTAAGAGTTTAATCACAATTTGAACAAGTGTTGCGATTTATGATCAGTGTTGTAGAATGTGTAATTTCACAATACGCAAGCTTTAATTCGCTCACTTTGACGAGCACTCTTTCACGATAACAGAGAATTTAATCCAATGAATTGATGTTTTCTATATACACTATAACATAATGCGAATTCTTTATGTCGTGGATATTAAAAGTTACGAATATTTTCCGAATGAAATTTACTTAAAACTCGAAGAAAGGGTCACCCGCGTCGACGAAGACGTTTCGGCAACACGCCGGGCCGCGTTTCCCCAATGCCGTACCCGAAACCGAACGCGATTCTGCGCCCGACGCGTTAACGCGATACCGCACGCGTGCGTGTTGCTTTTTGCGGAAACGGGTTCGTCGACGCGGGTAACCCTTTCTTCGAGCTCTCAAAATGTCACTAAAATCACTCTCTTCTCTGTGTCCATTTAAAAAGTTGTGTAGGCATTGTAAATCTGCCAGCATGCGTTTGCATACGAACTGATCCATCTCACACGACACACTGAGGCTTCGCAGTTTCGCGGTTGTCAAGTCGCTGCTCATCACTTTTCTCATGTCGGAGGATCATCCTTGACTCTCTTCAGTGTTTCTTACAAATCTGCACCATCATACGACCACAAAAGCCAGAACTTGTTTGAGCACGCTGAAACAAGTTATGATATGGTACGCGCGTGGGAGCGGGACTTGTTTGATCGCGCAGAACAGTTTACGTTGTTGCCTGATGCGCTGGAAACACCCGCCTGGGAACCCAATACTACTTCTTTTACTAACAGCCAGAACTTGTTTGAGCACGCGCACGCACCGTGATGCGTGAAACGGTTTTCTTCTTTCCGTTTGATCGCGCAGAACGTTTGGGATATGATATAAAATTACTTTAAAATAGCGTGGCGCTCTCCACAAACTATACTCGCTTAGTCGATGAGTACGTGCTATATAATCCTTCTCCTTATCACCTATCTATACAGCGTCTCCATCACACAACACAGAATTTTCCCTCCTAAAAACAGGAAATACTGCCGAATGAACTGAAAACTTTCCTCATCTTCCTCGTTGTGCGCTTAACCCAGAGTCGACCGACGGACGGAACTCAAATGCGCCCTTGGAGGGTGGTGCGATTTTGTTTACACAATCGTGCCCGTGATGCGCGCCCGTTAGCTGCGAGGGACATTTGGAACCTCTTGGAAACTGCATAAGCGAACCCTTTGTTCTCGGTGCTCGTTTCGGCAATGAGCAGGTGGACTCATAGGGATATTTTTTTTCCTTCTCATAGCGTGGTGTGATCACTGGTTTTAATACGTGCGGCCTCGGAAAACATGATTTACGAGGTGACCCAGTTTCTCGTTACATCACCTTGACGCAACATTTTTTTCCGCTAGGGTCCGCCGCAGAGTTTGGCCATGAAGTGCGTTTTGATATAAAACAGATGGCTCATCTTCAAGGTGACCCAATTTCTCGGGCTTGCAACCTTGCGGAAACGAGCGAGCACTGATATAAAAGAGATGGTCCCAACCAGAGGGGTGTTTACGCGCCTGTGTTTCGGCTATCAAGTTTTCCGTGCGTAAGTGGTCGACATGTTGGGTGTGTCGGCGCATGTTGTGAGGTGTGCGCGGGCAGGCTGAAATCGTGTGAGCTGTCCACGCGGCCGTGTTTCCCTACCCTGCTGTACCGCGCCATGCGACAAGAGTCTACGTGCGTAATACCGGTGTGATGAGGTAAGCCTTTTCTTTTTTTGATGAGCCGGACTTGTTCATAGTGCGACGATCTTAATATTGCTGCTTCCAGTATAGAGAAGGAACGCGGAGGTGCACGGGATGTTCGGGGAGAGAGCAATCTGAAATTGTGTTTCTTCATACTCAGTTTTGGGTTGAGTGTCCGTTTTTAACATTGAGCACGTGCGAAGCTTCACTGCATAGCATTGTTTAATAAGCGTCAGTCACGACATAGCATCACTGTGCTTGATTTAGTTAATTTCTTATGTTGAAGTCTAAAACTGCACGGGCTGGCTAAAGTCACGTGAGATGTCCACGCGCCGCATGTTTCAGATATTGCGGTATGGTGCTCGTGACCGGTTTGCGAAGGTGAGCGCGCATTTTTTCCGAGATGAACTCGTTCATAGTGCGACGTTGTGCCTTGGACTTATATTTCTAAGAGTGCTTCCAGGACTGCGAGCTGTGTCGTGTACACTGGCTATGTTTGAACAGGGTATTCTGAGGGGAGCAGTGTGTTTCTTCATACTCAGCTTGGGTTGAGCCTGCCTTTTTCTTTTTTAGCTTCAGTACGTGCATAGCATTGTTTAATAAGCGTTGGAGTGTCAGTGCGTCTTGAGCTTCACCACATAGCGCCACTATGCTATTGTCATTCTGCTCGATTTATTTAATTTCGCGTGTTGAATGCGCGCTGTCTAAAATAAAAACAGGCCCAAGGGTTTATTGATCATAGAAGCTGTTTTTCCCTCAAACCAGCTTCTCTGCACAGCACCAACTATCGTTGTTTTCTCGATCATGTGCTTCTTCTTGCTTATTTCGAACGCGTGCTGGCTTCCCTGATTAGCATCACGATGAGTTTTTTGCACATTGAAATGTTTTGTTTTGTTTATGTTCTGTCACAAAATTCGTTCTCAAGAATGAACGCGCTCCATTGCATCATTTGCCATTCTGCTTGATTGAAACAATTTTTAGGTTGAACTGCAAAGCACACACACACACACATCCTAAACGATCCTAAGCTTGTTCTCATGGGGTGGGCTTGACCTAACGCCCGCGTGCAACCGGGAGAAGCCAACTTTACTCGTGTAGAGTGTGTTTTGAGATGTGTACCCTGAAAAAAATTTTTTTCCCCATTTCCAACTGTGGCTGTGTGAACAGGCGGCGGCATGTAAGCTGTTCAGCACGCTGGCTCTCTTGAACCGGTTGGATAGAAATGAGTCACCAATGCAATGGCAGCTGTCCATCTTTGCAAAGACAAGCGGCGCCATCTCTTGTCTGTGTAGGGTAGAGCATGTGAAAAAGTTCCATTGTGAACCAGTGAGCAGCCGCGGATGGAGGCATGGGCAGTTGGAGCCTGTTAGGGAGCCCTAGACATAAGTGACCAATGAGAGGCTTGTAGTCAGATGGGCCAATGAGCACTTGCAGTTAGATGAGCCATATGGTGTCTATCGAGGGAGCTGAGTGACCAATGAGCGCAAGGGATGACCGGGATCTCTCTGATGCAGCTGAACCTACCCACAGGCTGTTGTACCAAATAAAGGTTGAAATCAACAATTGTCGTGTGTCTTGTCTGAAGCTGCTGCATTGTGGTTTAGGAGCGACAGGCTAGCCAATCACTGTTCAGTAGGCTTAACGTGGACCAATCAGGGCCAGACACCGGTAGGCTTTGGTGTGAAGGGACAATCAGTAGGCTTAGCGTGGTTCGGCTTAGAAGTCAGTAGGCTTAGAATGGACCAATCAGCATGAAGTAGGCAGAGCTGGTGAAGAGTTGCGCCATCTGGTGTCAGTGGACTTAGAACGAGGGCCAATTGGTAGCGGCCAATCAGAGCGCTGGTAGAGTGATCAGTAGGCTTAGCGTGGACTGGCTTAGAAGTCAGTAGGCTTAAAAATCTACCGAGGGAGCTGAGTGAGCGTGAGAGATGTTCACGTAGACCAATGGTCTCTCTGATGCAGCTGAACCTATACCCACAGCTGAACCAAGAGGCTGTTGTACCAAATAAAGGTTGAAATCAACAATTGTCGTGTGTGTCTTATCTGAAGCTGCTTAGGAGCGACAGGTAAGCCAATCACCGTTCAGTAGGCTTAGCATGGACCAATCAGGGCCAGCCATCGGTAGGCTTAGAATGGGCCAATCAGCGTGAAATGGGCGGAGCCAGTAAAGTCCGGTGTCAGTGGGCTTAGAACGGGCCAATCGGCAGGCTTACATTAGAAGGGTGATCAGTAGGCTTAGACGTCTGAATCAGACCAATCAGCATGAAGTGGGTGCACACCACAAGGTAAGTTTGAACATCTTAGATAAAGCCGTAGTGGAGTCGCTGCCATCTGGCGGGCGCCGGTGAAGGCTATGCCACCAGCTAGCCCGGGGCACGGGTAAGTTTGAACATCTGAGATAAAGCCGCAGCGGGGCCGCTGCCATCTGGTGGCACGAGGTAAGTTTGGATGTATGAGATAGAGACATTGGGTTAGAACCATCTGAAGCCGCCGCCGCCGCGCACCGTCTGGTGGCGGGCCAATCGGTAAGTTTGAACATCTGAGATAGGGCCGCAACGGGGTCGCCGCCGTCTGGTGGGTGCCGGTGAAGGCAGTGGCGGCCAATCAGAGGGGGCTGGGAGAGTGCGCGGACCGGCTTAGAATGGACCAATCAGATGGGTAAGTTTGGACATCTGAGATAAAGCCGCAGCGGAGTCGCTGCCGCCGCGCCTGGACCAATCAGCGGTCGCGCCGGCCAATCAGCGTGAAGCCGGGGGTGGAGTCAAGTAATTAACATAAAAGGGGCGGAGCTATGGTGAACCAATCAACGCGATCAGTAGCGGTGGCCAATCAACGGGCGCGGGGCGCGGACCCAAGTAATTAGCATGAAGGGGTGGAGCTACGGTAAACCAATCAATGCTCAGTCAAGGCTTAGCATGAGCCAATCAGCGTGTGAAGTGGGGGCGGAGCCAATTAATTAGCATGAAGGAGCTACGGTCAACCAATCAAAGATCAGTAGGCTTAGCATGGGCCAATCAACGTGTGAAGTGGGCGGAGCTAATGGCGGCCAATCAGATGGCTTTGGATTTGGCTTGTGTTGGCTTAGAACTGGATTGTGTTGGCTTAGAATCGGCCATCTTGGATTAGAAAAAAGATGCCGTTATAGCGCTCGGTTCTTGTGCCGCTCGGTTCTTATGCCGCTCCAAAATTATACAGTCTATCTCTATACTACTCTTGTGGGCGTGCGAACACTGGCACGTATACCTATGGGGACGACCGTTTACACTACGCACCGACCACCAGGCTTTGGTCACACTCCTGGGTTCACAGGGAAGTGGACACCGGCCCTTTCGCATCTCACGGTGTACTGCTCGGCTCTTCTACTACAATTTCACCATCAAATACAAGAAAGGCGACCAAAATTGCGTCGCGGATGCCCTATCCAGGTTACCGTTGCCTGCTCAAGATAGCTTCGACGAGGAAGTTGTCTGCGTAGTTTCGTCTGCAGTATCAAAAAACGAAATGCAGGAAGCTTCACGAGTCGATCCTTCGATTACTGCTGTTGTCAAATTCATTGAAGACAACTCGTGGCCTTGCGCCAATTTACCGACATCACTGCTTCCGTTTTACCGTTGTCGAGATGAGCTTTCTTCCGTGGACGGACTACTACTACGAGGAGATCGCATTGTCGTTCCTCAGGCTGTGACTGACCGGCTCCTAGCATCTGCTCATGACACCCATTGTGGTATTGTCCGCACGAAGCAGAGGTTGCGAGAGTACTACTGGTGGCCAGGCATGGATTCTCACGTGGAAAAGATGGTACGATCATGCTCTGTCTGCCAGGCTTGCGATAAGTCCGCGAAGACCGCCCAGCAACCTCTTCATCCCATACCATTCCCTAAAGCACCGTGGTCGAAGCTGGGATTGGACATCGTTGGACCATTTGAGCATAGAACCCACAGCCGTATCGCTATGCACTTACTCTGGTGGATTATCACAGCAAATGGCCGGAAGTTTCGTTTTCATCCACCGTTACAGCGAGGACAGTAACTACGTTCTTACAACATCTCTTTAGCCGTGAGGGATATCCGGAAGAAGTTGTCACAGACAACGGGCCACAATTCCTCGCAGTCGAATTTGAAGACTTTCTTCGCAGTTGTGGAATACGTCATACTCTGGTATCGATCTACTACCCGCAAGCCAACGGCCAAGTTGAGCGTTTTAACCGCGTCCTCAAGGACATCGTGCAAATCGCCGCTAATGAAAACAAGCCGCTTAGGACCACCGTGCTGGAGTATCTCACCGTGTACAGGTCGACACCCCATGCAACCACTGGAGTTTCACCGTCGGTGCTTCTACACGGCCGCAACCTAAGAACGAAACTGCAGCCGACTGGCATTCCTCTCATCACGCCGAAACTCGACGTGCCCGCAATTCGGCGTCGTGTAGCAGCCCGACAAACCAAACAGAAAACAAACGAGGACAACAAGAGACGTGCCGTCAAGAAACGATTTCATCCAGGGGATTACGTGCGCGTTCGCCTGCCTGGTAGGCAAACCAAAGGCAATTCAAAGTATTCAGCTCCTCTTAGGATTGTAGCGCCCCGTGGTCCACTCTCGTACCTCCTCGAAGACGGGAGAGTGTGGCACTCATCAAAGTTTGCACGGGCTCAGCCACGAGAACCACCTGCGGGCGACAAAGTGGACACTTCGTCACGGCATGGCTGGTGGACTGTTTCAATTCCCGAAACGGAATCTGCGCCGGTAGAGCAACCCCAGGATGCCCTTGAAGCACCACCACCACCACCACCGCCATTACGACGTAGCGCGAGAAGTCGTGCACCACCTGTGATATACCCGAACAGCATTCCAGGAACATAAAGTGGACATGTCATTTCGCTGGACATATACATTGTGGAATGCTAGAGCATTTGCCGTCTTGTGTGCTAATTTGCAATTGACTTTGTTTTGGAAGTTTGTATGTCATGGGATTGTCTTTTTCAACAAAGGGGGATATGTGGTATCGGCGAGGCATCGTCATGATGGCTCGAGGCGCGTGCAATAAAAGGTTTGGGAATGGAACGATGGAGTCAGGCTGCGTAACTGGGCTCTGCCCTGTACATTCGGTGTAAGACACCACACACCGTGTACAGTAAACACACAAAAACACAGCGGTTCATATCTCTACTTTTCCTTTTTGTTTTCCCCTAAGTTATCGAAAGTGCTTTATTAATGCGATGTTCGACGAAACGATTTATTTGCTGTATTAATTCCCAACAAGTTTATTCTATTTAATCTGTAGAGCTTTTTTTTTTTTTGTCGCAGTTGGAATACCAGTTCTCGTATCCTGGGTTCCTCATTTGTCGGCGTTCCGATAATTCGGTTTTGTGACTTTTCGGCCTTGTGATTTTTCGGTATTTTGAATTTTCGGCCTTCCGGTTTTCGGCCTTATGATTGTTCGATGTTTTGATTTTTCGGCCTTTTGAGTTTTGGTCTTTTGATAATTCGGCCTTGTGAGTTTCGGCCTTATGATTGCCACCTGGCAGCACGCCGGGGGCCGCCTTCTTTCCTCGCGTGACATACGGATCAGTAGGCGAAGTGGGACAACCTGCAGCGGTTATATCTCATATGGCCCGAGTGTGCATAAGGCCCAAGTGACCAAAACGTCCAAATGTTCATAAGACCCGAAAACAAATTGGGCCTTTTGCGCATTTGGGTCAAATGAGCAGGACAGGATAAGGTGTCCAGAAGGCCCTAACGCCCAGAAGGCCCAAATGGTCGTATGGCTCGAAAACCAGAAAGGAAGTCTAACAGTGTATTTTTTCGACCGTATTTTTCAGTGTACACTCTTAAAAATGAACTTCACCTCATAGCACGCTCCTAGCCAACCATCATCTCGAATGATATCGTTATCTGCCCTGATTTGTTGAAAACGGTAGGCGTACGCCCTTTTTTGTGACAATTATGTACAGCATAAGTGTCACAAAAAGGCGTACACCTCCCATTTTCAACAAATCAGGGCAGGTAACGATATCATTCGAGATGATGGTTGGCTAGGAGCGTGCTATGAGGTGAAGTTCATTTTTAAGAGTGTATAAGCGCCGTTATACATTGAAAGAAGTTCTCTGAAGAAATCCTGCGCGTCATCTAATGTCATCATATGCGCGTCATCATCCTGCGCAGGACTTCTTCAGATAACTTTTTTTTATATATAACGGAGCTTGTACACAGAAAAATGCGGTACTTTTATCAGTGTGAGTTATATGCGAGAAATATTTTTTCTGTAAAATTGCTTTTCAGGTGTGACTGCGCAGGAATTCCACACTTTGCCGAGAATCGCTACGGCTTGGTATTTATGGATTTATTATGTTCATCAAGCAGTGCCCATTTTGGACAATTGCACTCGGTCACTCAGTGGAATATGCTCCTTCTGCAGCGCGATCTCACGTGAACTCAAACAATGCGCTTCTTCCGCCTTGTGAAATGTAGTCTCCAAAGAGTTCAGTTACAGAATCAATTCGAAGGTGTCCGCCTATTTGATAGAGCGCCATTTGGTCGAACGGCCCCGAGAAAATGACCCCGGAAAATTTGGTGACGGAACAAATGGTCTCGGGAAAAAATTGCACCGATGGGTTAAAGCTGAAAAAACGGTCCCATGCGTAGGCGTGGTTTGCGACGTTCAGACCCCTCCCGAAATCGTACCTTTGGTAGCGCATCTGGAAGAGAGAATCAAGGAGTAAACCCTTCTCTCCTATGCAAATTTCCTCCTGAACCCCGCCAGAAATATTTTTTTCTGGCTACGCTACTGCGTGCCCGGCTTGTATAGTACCTTCGCAGAAAAAGCGCTAAATATTGTGCGTCATACAGACTTGTACGTATCTTGAGTACGTACTCAAAATACAGTATTTTAAATACTTTTTCCGATATTTTGGTACTTTACTCAATACTTTTTGTGACAAGTATTTTTAATGTATTTAAAATACTTTTTTCGGTATTTGTTTCTCAGTACTCAAAATACTTTCCTTCCTGGTCAAGCCATATCCAGCACACTTCCCGCCGTGCCGAGATTTTCAGCTCACTGGAATTTAACCCCCCTTTCTTCTTTCTTTTTTCGGGAACTTCGCGAATCTGTCATATCCTCTTGCACAATAGGCTGGTCCCACCTTGCTTGTCATTAGCCAACTTCGCCAGAAAGCCGTTCCTATTCATATTGCCAGGTGAATCACCAAGGGATTAGGTACAAGCGAATCCCAGCATTTATTTCCTTGGTCACCAAAGCAATAAACACGTGCCACAGGTTGAAAGACCAGAACGGGCATACAGGACGGATTACGAATTGGTTCAGAACATATCAACAAAGTTTACTTGGGTTCATCAAAGTTCACCAAACATTGACACCAAGACGTTGCAAATGAAAGATATGCTTCAGCATGGCTGATGAAGTTTATTCCTTTCATTTGTCCACGTTCAGAATACGCGTTTCACTTACAGCTAATGTTAAAGTGCTTTAAAGAGTACCTTAAATACTTCTGAGAGTATTTAGTACTCTACTCAAATTACTTTCAGTTTTGAGTATTTTGTACTCTATTTTAAATACTTTTTACGTAGAGTATTTAGTATCTTATTTTAAATACTTTTGCGCAGTATTTTGTACAAGTCTGGCGTCATAGCAGTATTCAAGCGAAAGTTGAAAAGCTTTTAATGCGGCAAACGAATCAGTCGTTCAATAAATATATTAGGCACAGAGCTTACCAATCTGTACCAAGCGAAATATTGAACGCTGTAAGGATTCAATATTTATTTGTATTTTACTTTTTGTCACATTTATATCTTATTTGCTTGAAAATTTGTTTCTTCATTTCAGTACTTTCATTAATATTTTTAGTTCAGTTACCTTTTTCTCCTCTGTCGCATTCAGCATTTAATTAATATTGCGCATATGTGCAAAGAAATACAGTATCTAGGTCACTCCTGGTCTTCCCTCCTGGTTTTCGGGCCATATGACCATTCGGGCCATATCAATATTTTGGCCTTCTGGGCATTTCGGCCTTCTGGACACCTTACCCTGCCCTTCTCATTTGACCCGAATGCTCAAAAGGCCCAAATTTTTTTTTCGGGTCTTATGAACATTTGGGCGTTCTGATCACTTGGGCCGTATGCACACTTGGGCCATATGAGATGATACCGTCTGCAGCATATATTAGGCCAAATGGGACCCCCTACAGTTCGAGGTCGGTGAACCTAGTAATGAATGGTGAGAATGGCGAAATGGGAAGACACGGAGGAAAATGACGCAGCTGGTGGAGAGTGAGGAGGTACACACGAACGGAGCGGCTGTGTTTCTCTGCGGCCAAGCCGCTCTGTGCTTGGTGCTTGTTTGCTTGGGAAGGCAGCACGCAGCGGCACGTGGGCGATATGTATGTACCTTGCGGTTCAAGAGAGACTCATCTCCGCTCTATTGCGCATGCACTGGTGTTAGTTCCCCTGTCTCGAACTCTTACGCGAATGAAATATGTCAGAACACCAGACCACTCATAAACTTATAAACCTATATCCCCCCATCTTAAAAATGAACTTCGCCGCAGAACAGGGTCCTAGCCTATCACTATATCGAATGATATCGGTGTCTGCGCTGATTTGTTGAAAACGGGAGGTGTACGCCTTTTGTGTGACAATTATGAACAGCATAAGTGTCACAAAAAGGCGTACGCCACTCGTTTTCAACAAATCGGGGCAGATAGCGATATCATTCGATATGGTGATAGGCTAGGACCTGTTCTGCGGCGAAGTTCATTTTTAAGAGTGTAACTGACCCTCGTGCCGGAATCTAACCGTGTATTCACACGAGCGTGTTTTCTGACGGTGCAGCGACAGAAGGAGCGAGAGGGTAAATGATAAGGCGCTGAGGCTACGCCCTTTTGGAATGCCTACACAGATAGTGTTCCAATGTGCTGTCGGCTCAGATGCTGGGGAAGCCGGCGATAACGTTCGCGCTGCGGTTGAACGTTGCAGCATTAATTTTATGCGCACGGCGCTTGGTACACAATGGACGAAAGAAAGCGAAAATTTGTGGCTCTTGCTTTTCTCATTGACGATAGTGAATGCTGCCACGAAAAGAAGCAGTTAAAGAAGCTATGGACGAATGAATGGGTGCTGAGGAAAGAGTACGGTCTGCAAAATAGCCTTCTACGGGAGCTACGACACGAGGACCCATTTGTCTACCGCAAGGTTTTGAGAATCGATGCGGCCACTTTTAAATACATTCTGCTCCGCATAGCAAAGCGCAGAAGGAGAGTATAGAGGCCAATATGCGGGACAGTATACTAGCCAGTGATCGTCTTTCCGTAACCCGTCTGCAACAGGTTCGTTCGAATTATGTGCGCTTAATCATTCCTCTAAATGCATAAAACGTTCGTAAATAAGAATGAGCGGGAAAGAGTGTAGGAGAGAGTACTGTGAAAGCCGTGCGTCGTCGTTTTTTACCGTGACTCCGCAGCAGTCTGACGGTGTTGAGTGTGGTGTAAAGCAGAGACGGCTGTGGCGTAAAGGTCGCACCTTTCGAGCACAGTAAAAACAGCTTCACCGCATAGCAGGTTCTGCGCCAATCATTGCCTAGAATGATAGGGCTCTCACTTCTGATTGGAGGACAGAGTGGAGCGTACACCTTTTTGTGTCAATTGTGTGTGTGTCTGTGGTGGTCCCTCTGCCGCACGTTCCGCTAAAGCAAGAAACCTTGTCCTCTTTCTGCAGAAGGGAGGTCTTGCTCAACGGCCCATCTAATACTTTGCTCTCCCCGACGAACTCATGCACCCTCAACGCATCTCCACCCTTCATCCTCTACCCTCCATCTGTCTTGCTTTTTTTTTTCGGCGAGCTTGGCTAGCTTCGGTAGCTTCCAATTCCTGCGTTTCATTGGCCCCATTGCTTTAGGCGTTGGACAGGCCATGTTTTTGTGTCTGCTACTCATTCCCAGTAAAACGTTCATCGCGTATACCAGTGGCATAGCGAGGCATAGTTCACACCCACTCAAACAACCCTTATGATCTTTCCTGTTTCTTTTCTTTTTCTCTTTTTTGGTGGGGGTACGTTACCGTCCCATACATACATATAAAATTATGGAACAAAAAGAATTTCACGAATTGGCACTTTTTGCATATCGCGTTATATAGGAAGCTCCCCTAGTGACCAATTATGAAATAATGTCATAACAAAGCGAGATGCCATCACGTAAGTGTTGCATCTTCAGCACTATAGCTTTATCCAGGGGTAAAGCACATTACTCTAAAGCGCTGTGGCAGTTCCCAACCTGTGTGGCCGCGATGAATGGGAAACACGTAAGAATAGTGAAACCGCCGAAAACTGACTCCCTTTATTACAACTAATCGTTCTCGTTGGTGCTTGTCAGAACACGATGTATGCACACAGTGGCCTCCCGCGAATGGACTGCATTACGTGATGATGACCCCGGGGTGCTACCATGTAGGCTTGTGTAATGACAGCCCTAAAATATTATACCATTACACGGTTAATTTATGATGCCAGACAACTATGAATATGCGTGATCCCAGAGTGGCCGGCTTGGGGATAAAATTTTGCCCCCTTTGTCTTACCCGGCGTGCGATACTGCTCACACATTTCTCGTTTTTAAACCAAACTGCTAGCGTCCTGAGCCGATACCTTTTGGTTTGGAACGCGAATGCTGCCAACTCGTTATTATTGATTAACAGCAACTGATACAACGACTGCGCCGTGAATATGGGGACCCAAAAAGTGTTTTGGTGTACACATCTACCGTTGCTTCGACATCCGGGTGTCTCTTTTCCATTTCAAGAGCGATCTTTCCCCACATGGCATGTTTCCTTGGTACATTTCGGTTTTGCTCATCGGCAAGCTTCCACAAGATCAGGTGTTGCTCTACCTGGTGTATTAGATCAAAAATAATAGAGCTTGTAACATTGGCAACAGAGGGTGGCTTTCTTTTTCGCTCCGTCCTCCTTCTGCGCGTCAGTCGTCAGGTTCTGTGCCCCGCGAACAAACTATCCGTGTGGTTCTTTCTGACGGACGGAGCTGCTGAGCGCAGTGATGTTGCACAAGGCTCTTTGATATCTCGCCAAAAATACAATAAAAACGTGCGCGCTTCATAGATTCTGCTGTGCGATAAGCTCCGCCCGCGACCGAATGGTTGGATGATTGCGTGATTATGCTGATACCTCCTTCTCCTCCTTCAGTCGCTGCGCAGTCAGAAAAGGCGCTCGTGTGAATACACGGTAACGGGAACGAAATATGTCCCAACCCCCAACCTAACTGACCCTCGTACCGGACTCTCAGCGCGCCCGCCACACCAATTGTCCCCAAATGTGTGTGAGTGCATGTGTGAAATCAAGACCCATTACACGAAATAAGCATGTTCACATATAAAGCAAGATTGTTCTCAGATGAGAATACCATGATATCCCATACCCAATGAGAAAAAAAAGTGACATGAAAATTCAGCTGTCCAGTCTCGTGAAATATGTTCGTGTACAGCCTGACCATGGCCGGCGTTGTCAAGCCCGTGCCATTGGAAAGCCCGTGCCGTTGGAAAGCCCGTGCCGGAATAGCAAGCCGTCCTTTCTGGCTGACCTTTCCTGTGAAAATAAATAGATCCCCCGCCCCCCGGCCCGGGTCCGGTGACTGAAACCTGATACCGGCCCAGGCCCGCATAGAGAACGTAAAGCGCCGCCCTGCCCGCTGCCGGGCCGAGCTTGTGTACTTGGAACCGGCGCATCTCTTTCCGGGTAAACGGTAGGGTAGCGCTTTTCTCAGTGGAGATGTCCATCCCTGCGTTCAGGAAGTAGGCATGTATGGCATCAAGTGAGCTCTGGAGCCGACGCTGAATTGCAGGGCGGGACTTGCCAACCATCCAGACGCAAATATCATCAGCATAGATGGACAGATGCACCCTCCGAGGAAGGGACCCTTGAGGCCCATCAAGACAGCGTTGAATAACAGGGGGCTAAGGACACTTCCCTGAGGAACTCCCTGTGGCACAGTGATCTTTTCCGTGTCCCCCTCGCCTGTAGTGACGAAAATCTTCCGTGAATGGGTGAAACAGTCAATAAATCTATGTTAACATCGCCACCTAAACATAAGCTATACTTATTCTCAGAAGCGTACGAAAGTAGCTCTTCTAGCAAAACAAGAAATGTACGAATGTTCCCTTGTGGTGGACGATATATTACTGCGAACATTTGACTGGCCCTTGTAACGCTCAAGACCTCATATTCGAGAAGAGAGAGAGTAAATTGTTCAAGTAACTGAAATCCATTTTCACGAGCTAGCATCAGGACACCGCCGCCGTGGGAATGACGACGATTTAAGTAAAACTGATTGTAGTAAGGCAGAGAGAACACATCATCGTCAGAACGATACCACGTTTCAGAAAACATTAATACATCAAATTGTAATTGTATGCTATCTACCAAAAAACACATATGGTCATGCTTGTTTCTTAGTGACCTTTCATTCACGTGAAAAAAGTACATGGTTTATCGACGCTGTCTACCACATTTTTTACATCACTTGGTAAATACATGACAAAAAGAAAAGAAAAAAGAAAGGAAGAAAAAGAGCAAAAAAGAAAGACAGCAGGATGACAGCGACCGCCATAACCATTGCATGGCAGATGCCTTAGGAACAAAACTTAAGGTATAAGGACTCACTATTAAAGAACCAAACCAACAAGGTCATCAACAAACACAGCAATATTTATGCCATTCTTTCAATATCTTCTTGGCATCTGAAGTGAACTACAGGCATACCATCCGATTTTCTAGCATATATTTTGCCGTTCCGGACCCAAAGGTATTTCCACTGCAAGGCGCGTCTTTTCTGTGACACTTTTCCAAAAATTTTCTTTAGTCAGGACAGAGCTGTTCATTCACATATACTGCTTCACTACCTGCCAGACCAACATCACTTCCACATAGCCTCCTCTTTCTACAGCTAACAAGCACATCATTGCGCTTTGAACGACATCTGAACTGTACCACAACATGGCTGACGCCTGGCTTTTTTGTCGGCACCCTATGGCAGACTTCTATATCGTCAGAAGGAAGACGTACATCTATAGCCTTGCCCAACTGTTCTAACAGTGGAAAAATTTTCTCGTCCATGCTCTCCGGGATGCCGTGAATCTCAATGTTACGATTCCTTGAGTATTGCTTCAAGTTAATTATACATATTTGTAGTTGTTTAACGCTTTCGTTTGTTTTATTGTTCTGACCAACGAGTTGAGCAAGTTTCTCTTTTTGATGCTCAGTTTCAGTCAGCACGCTTTCGACAGTTTTCTTCACATCCAGAAATTCTGTTTTAATGTGCCTGAGTTCATTACGAATTTATTTTTCTAATGAATCTCGAAATGTTTCCAGTTCACGTTTCATTTCTTCTCTAATATCAGTCTTAAGTTCAGTCTTAAAATCCGCGAACATCTTTGACAACTCCCTCATCAGTTCTTTGGACATTTCTTTGGACATTATATCATCCAGCACTGCACTTCAATTACAAACAAAAGTTAATAAGAAAGAAATCTGGCAGTAGCGACAATGTTCTGAAAAACAACTACAAAATATAGTAGGGACCAACCTGTGAAAATATGACAACTGGTTTAGTGACGTGCACCGCACAGCCGCTACTGCCAGAGTGAGATCCGTGAGCTGTGGACAGTCTTTTATAGTGTTGTTGCTACGAGGGTCGATGTGCAGTCAAGCAGGCGACGATAAGATGTAGCAGGTGACCGTAGATTAATAGTGTCCTTGACACGTAACAAACCGGCTGAACAGAAGTATCCACTTTAGCAGTTGAAGGAGTATAGCAGCCAGCAGTCATCCCTGTCCTTGGATATCAAAAGCACATTGCGATAAGACCTGTGAAAATAGGACAACTGGTTTAGTGACGTGCACCGCACAGCCGCTACTGCCAGATGCATTATTGCAGTTACGAAACTTACTGTTACAACTTATTACTTCACTGTTACTAACTTATTACTGTTACATCAAAGCTGAAACAGTAAGGAACCCCTCAATAGCGGGTGCACAGGCACTAAGATTATGGTGGTGACGCCAAACACTTGGGGGGGTTTCTGGACACATCACTGCCACCCTGGTTCCAGCAAAATTCCACTCTGGTTTTAATAGGGCACACCGCTTGTGGACGGCATTGTCACGAAAAACTCCTACTACGCGGGAGATAAGTGCGAGTGACTAACGAACACACCGCGCGCCCACCTTGATGGAATATCTGGGGCCGACAGATGGCACTGATTTTCCGACCAACCCTCAGAAGACTTCTTGGTATTTAGCTTCCTCAGTTGCATAATAAGAAATACAGATACCAGCACTGGCTTAAAGTAGTGTAGTACCAAATAGTAATCTGGGGCTTTAAGTCCTGAGACAACAGTGATAGATCTGTGATTAAAGCAGTTCGCCACATTTGTATATTATCTGTTCTCTGCTGTGCGCCATTATGTTGCTGTTTTGCTCAATACTTAGAGTACTCATACGCCAAATTTTCTTGGTGTATGGAGCAAAGACGTGGCTATGATATTTCTTTTTAGCCTCACTTAATTTCTTCCTTGAGAACCTTCGTCAAACCTGAAACCAAGGTTAGTTTACATCACCGTCTAATTTCGGTTATGCGACGTTTAAGATGCTAAACGAGTCGCGTGTTATGCATGGTTTTCGAGTGTAAACATTGCGAGACTTCTCGGGCACGAACTTTGTTATGCATATGTGAATAGTGTCCTTGAAAAAAATTCAGACCACATTAACAATTCGTGTGGTGCTACAGATCTGGTTAAAATTGTACAAGGGCCTGCCCTAGGAAAATCGTAGAATGTCTATCAGGCTTGAATTGTATATATGTTGCATTTCAAAAGAACCATCTTGTGATCTGAAAGTCCACTAAGTACTTCGCCGTCCCATTTCCAGTCAAAAGTGTTAGACACCAGGAACAAATCAAGTATTGAAACAGAAGATTCTTGAATTCTAGAAAAATCTGCCACCGAAGCGGGTCATTTGTTGCAGTAATTAATTAGTTTCGGTTTACGTATTTTTGTCGCGGCTTGTCGCTGCGAAGCGCCAAAAGGACGCTCTTTCACTCCCTTATCCATCAATGAATTACGTCCTTACACCAATGAATTACACCAATGAATTACATCAATGAAATACGCCCTTTTGCGCTTCGCCGCGACCAGCCGCAAAAAAAAATACGTAAACCGAAACCAATTAATTACTGCAACAAATGACCCGCTTCGGTGGCAGATTTTTCTCTAAAAGGTGTCCACTGAAGGTTTCAAAAGGGGTAGTACCCATTTTAATGCCGACAGCGCCCTGCTTTAGAAGTTACGCTTTTTTACGAAACTCATTTGCATTTTTATTTTAATAATGAGCGCCTCCCACTCATTCACACGGTATGCAGCTTGTACGTGGTATCGGACAGATACTTGTAAAAAAGAAAGCTCGTGGATTGGTGCACCCGTTCGCGAATTATTTAGCCCGGGGATTTAACTGAAACACCCTGTATATAATAACTATGTTATACCCTTTTTAATATAACCTGATGATGGTAGCGATGAGTTAAGAAACATGGGCGGCATAAGAAACAATGAGAAAAAGATGGGGGTGTGAGCCGCGACAGGGTCGGAGTGGCTACCCCAGGAACGCCTACAAGCGGTGAAAATGCAACCAGATGCACATATGGTGAACGGGTTAACGTGCAAAGTGTATGACAAAGGTTTCAGAACGAATGAGGGTATTATGATAGAAGTCATATAAAGGGGGGGGGGGCACACCAAGCACGCATTTAGCAAGTCGTAGGGCGCATATATATTAGGTTTTTCAACTTGAAACTCAGTGTGTAATCTATACTGTCGGCATTGTGGCTGTCGGTAGTGGGCCGCAACCCAGGTGGCGAATTTCCAAATTTCTCGTCAACAGTGGCACTGTTGACGAGAAATTGGGAAATTCGCTACATTCCGCTTCGCAACATTCCGGTATCTTTCGCTTGCAGTGATCGTCGACTGGGCAAACGTGAATGTAGCAAATGTCACGTAGTTTCTTTGTACGCGTGGGCCGCGCGTTTGCTTATATCCTCGCCCAGCCTGCCGTCACAGACGGCAAAATGACATTTTGTCCAACTTTGGTTGGTCCAACTAGGTAGCAGAGATGTCATCAGCTAATTATTTAGTCTGTATATAATTAATATCCCAGAGTATCGGACCTAGGTCTCGTTCCCCTGTTCTACCCATGGTGTGCGCGTTTGTTCAAATTCTCGTCTCAGCCGGCCGTCGCAGACGCCAAAATGGCATTTTGATCAACTAGTTCACAATAACACTTGATATCAAATTGATATCAGAGACGTCATAATCTAATTATTTAGTATGCATATTATTAATATCCCAGTGTATGGGAGCTGGGTCTCGTTCCCCTGTTGCTCCCCTGGTCGGCGCGTTTGCTCAAATCCTCGTCCTGCCGGCGGTCAAGCTTGGTTTGCAAGAGCACTTGATATAAAATTGATATCAGATATGTCGTAATCTAATTATTTAGTATGCATATTATTAATATCCCAGAGTATCGGACCCGGGTCTCGTTCCCCTGTTGCACCCATGGTGTGCGCGTTTGTTCAAATTCTCGTCTCAGCCGGCCGTCGCAGACGCCAAAATGACATTTCGATCAACTTTGGTTCGCAATAACACTTGATATTTGTAGCACCGACGAGGACGAGGAGGAAGACGAGGGACACGAGATCTTTAGAAAAGAAGTATTCGAAGTAAAAGAAGTCTTGGTGACGAGAGCTCGATGCCTGGCGCTGCCGCTAAATTTTTACCTCCACCGTGCTGGACAGTCTTTGTCCCCTGCTTGTTCCCACTGTGGCCAGGATGAAACAACTCAACACTTTTTGCTAACCTGCTCTCAGTTCGGCCAATTACGCCGCAGGTATATCTGGACACCCTTGCGCTTGTTAGGAGCCACACTCTCACTGGCGTCAGTGCTGTCTCTCGGAGCATCACATACTGCGCTCTGTCATAAGGCTGTGGTAGCGGGTCTTATATCCTACATCGTGCTCTCCAACCGCTTCTAGGCACTTCCTTCTTACTCTCATACACTTTCACGTACACACACATTCATACAGTCATCCTTTTGGCCGTGTATAGTCGTCATACGCATATTCCTACATACGTGAATATCCAGTTCCTGTATTAGTCATCATACGTCATCTATGTCATAAGTTACTTGGATCTGAGCTGGCCTTCGTCCCTATAATTACTGCACAGATATAGACAAACATCTTTCACCCCTTTTGTCCTGGCCAATCTCCCTTAGTGGCTCACGGCCATTATCTCATTGGTAGAAGAAGAAGAAGAAGTATTCGGGTGATGCCCCTAGAAGGAGCCAGTTATGGTCACCGCCCCTAAATATATTAGATTTTGGCGCAGCCGACAGGATCACGAGACGATGTGGGTCCAGTTCTTCACGAAGCCAACCGCTGCATTCTGGAGAAGTACCAGGCTGATGGAGAAGATCTGGTCGCTCTGCCGGAGTCAGTGAGTACGGCGGATACAGTACGCTACATCACAGAGAAGGCAAAAATGAGTGAAAAGGATATTGCGGAAAAGTGCACAATACGAATTAACATGAGGATGGTAGACTTCCAGGAGCGGGTGTCGGCAAAGGTTGCAGAAGACACGCACCGTCTCACGGGCGCCCCACCCGCTCAGGGGGTCAGTTGATATATGATGTGCCAGCTAATAGCGCTGCAGCAGCAGCAGACTCAACAGCAGCAAGAGTCTTTCCGTGTAATCGCTAGTTCCATGGCACCACAACCGTGCTTTGAGCTTGTAAAACCAGGCTTTGAGCTTGTAAAACCAGAAGTCTTCGACGGTACCAACGCAGCCCCCAAGGATGGCTTCCGTTTTACGAATACGCGTGTGAGAAAAACCACTGGAACGCCGACGAAGATAAAATTAAAAATCTGAGGCTCTTCCTCGAGAAGATGGCAAAATCGTGGTATGAGCTGCGAATAGTGGAACATGCAGGTGATACTTGGAAACCGTGGAGCGAAAGCTTCCTGACCTCGTTACAGCTGAATGCCGTCGACAGGTGGCAACAGGCGCTGCCCTTCAGGTACAGGTCCGGAAGTACGCCCGAGTACTTTTTCGAAAAACGAAAACTGCTACAAGTAGCGGACCCCAACCTTCCGGATACGTTCGTGGTTCCGCTGGTAGTACTGGGAATGCCGAAGGATCTCCAACGGCAGGTACAAGTAAGGAGCCCTGGAAACGTCGAGGAACTCCTCTGTTGCTGCGGAGATCTCTACGTGGAACGGGCACCACCCGACGGAAGGTTCCCGAAGACGATCCAAGAGGTTCCAGGATGTCGAGGTCAACCGACCTGGGGACAACATGGACAAGCGAGGACCACCTTCCAGGGTAGAGATTTTCGCCCAGAGAACCGGCTTCATCATGTCGATGAAGTGAACGCACCAGAGCCCAGAATATTTAGAGGGGACGAAGGAAAAAACGAATAAAAGAGGGCTCACAGTCTAGTCCGAAGATGAAAAACGAGACTGTGTACCTGATTAATCAAAACCTAGTATATGTGACGATAATGCTCAATGGGAGGCCTACGGAAACCTTAGTCGATAGCGGGGCAACCGTCAGCATTGTGAACAGAAGGGAGAGCGACCATGCGACCGTCGCTAAGCGGCGACCGATCGTTGTGCGGAGTTATAACGGAGTTTGCTGCAAGCTAAATCAGTGGACGACGGTCGACCTTGCCTATCAGAACCGAACGATGTCTGTTGAAGCCCTAGTCATGGACAACGTAGAATATAGCTTCCTGCTATCAAGGCCCCACATGAAGGCAATGCGGATGAACTTGTTTGGGATGACAGGGTGGACATTGAGGCAGGCGCCTCTGCAATGACCACCACAAAGGATTCACACTTGAAGCCCACCAGGGCCGAGGAGGTAGTCGCAACGTACCCAGACCTGCAGTGTGTTGGACTCTGCCCACCGGCGGTCGCTGGGTACGCCGCCCCCTTTAAATTGGCCAACACCACACAATACGCAGGAAGCCATACCCGCTGTCAAGAGAAAGGAAGGCCTGGTTCCAGAAGGAGCTGCAAACGACGCTGTACGCCAAGATAATAAGGCCATCAACGTCGACCTTCGCATCGCCGATCACTATCGCACCAAAGGAGGATGGAACTTTCAGACTATGCACGGACTATCGCCTATTGAACCAGCAAACTGACCTCTTCCCATATCCGATGCCCCGCATCGATGATATCATCAACGAGACGGAGGGGTGTAAACTGTTTCATGTATCGATCTAACGAAGGGATACTGGCAAATTCCCCTTGCGGAGGAGTATAAACAGTACACGGCATTCATAGCGCCATTCGACATATATGAGTGCAATCGGCTCCCGTTCGGCTAGAAGAACTCCGGCGCATGGTTCCAGAAGATCATGGACGACATTTTGCGCCGTCTACATTGATGGCGTCGTTATTTACTCCCACACTCAAGAAGAACATAGCCACCATCTCTCACAAGTGCTCAGGGCGCTCAGCAGTGCAGGGGTAAAGGTTAACTTCAGGAAGAGCAAATTCTTCCAAGGGAAGGTTACTTTCCTTGGTCGAGTTTTGGACGGGAAGACCAAAAGCACGAAACAGGAGTCGGTAACCCGCACAAAAGGGTTACGGAAGCCACACGACCTCCACTCGCTTACGGTCTTCCTTGGCCTGTCGGGACATTTTCGTGGCTTTATAAAGGATTATGAAACCAGGACCAAGAGCCTCACACAGCTTACGAAGAAAGATGTGCCATTTCTTTGGACGGACGAATGCGAAACAGCGTATCAATTCCTGGTAGAAAAGATATCTTCCGACCCCATATTGACATTGCCGGACTTCACACTGCCATTTGAGCTTACATCTGATGCATCACATTACGGCACCGGAGCAGTACTGTACCAGAAGCGTCCTCACAAGCCAAAAGGACGCCAGTTGAGCGTAGTAGGCTATATTATTCGCACACTTTCCCCCAGCCGGAGACGAATTACACGACCACCGAAAAGGAGGCCCTTGCAGTGGTACTGGCCTTGAAATACGAGGGGCGTTCGAGTCAAACCGGGACTTTCTGTCTCCTGAGTGTACAAATGGCTCGGGCTACTTCTTTTTCGTCATTTTCACACGCGACAGGCCTCCGCGTTCACCACGTGGTGGCCCAAAGTTTGTGCAAAACAGAAGACACATGCTAGACAAGATGGCCGACAACGAGGTGAGCGCGCACATCGAACAGCGAATTGTCATGAAGTTTCTCCTGAATGAAGGCGTAAAGTCAACTGAAATTCACAGAAGACTTCAGGCTCAGTATGGCCACGATACACTTAGCTGCAGCAAAGCGTTTGAGTGGTGCAAACGGTTCCGAGACGGCCGTACATCAGTGCAGGACGATCCCGGCCGGGGTAGCTCAGAGCCCAGTGTCAGAGTTCCTGAGGACATCCAACTTGTGAAGCACCTGATCCTCAAGGACCGACGGATAACATGTCTCGATATCAATAGTGCCTATAGTGCGATCAATAGTGCATATTACTGCCAGGTTCTCAAGGATGTGCATAAGGCGCTGAAGCAAAAGCGGCCGGGCCTCATCACCAAAGGAGTCCTCCTCCTACAGGACAATGCACGCCCGCATACCGCACATCTCACGAGTCACGACACGCACCTTACAGGAACTTGGCTGGGAGTTGCTGTCACATCCCCCTTACAGTCCAGACCTCGCCCCCAGCGATTTCCATCTCTTCGGGCCACTGAATGCGTTCCTTGGGGGCCGCCACTTCAGCTGCGACGATGAGGTCAAGAATGCGGTCCGATCATGGCTGCTACGCGCCGGTAAGGATTTCTACGCTGCTGGCATCCAAGCCCTCGTGAAACGCTGGGACACGGGGATTAGTGCAGCTGGAGATTACGTTGAAAAATAAAACTAATTTCACGCCTGTAAGTTTATTTTATTTTTGCGAAAAATGAAAAGTCCCGGTTTGACTTGAACACCCCTCGTATTTTCGACCATACTTGGAAGGGCGCACGTTTGAGCTTTTCACCGATAACCAGGCGCTGTCACATCTCCTCAGGTTATCAGAACCAAAAGGCAGGATAGCTCGGTGGATCAACGAGATTCAGCACCTCGACTTCAAGGCATCCCATCGCAGCGCTTCTGATATCACCGATGCCGACGCTTTATCGCGCCTTGCGATCGAAGACGGCGAAGTAAACGCGGTCAAGCTCTGGGAGGGATCCGAGCAGTTGCAGTTCCTGCAATCAGAATGGAAGTAACGCGTACCTGGCACACTGGTGCCGAAGATTCTGGATCTCTATTATGATAGTCGTGAGTCCTTGGGGCACGACGGATTCTTGCGCACTTACCGTAAGATCAACAAACGCTTCCAGTGGAAGGATATGAAAAATGACATACAAGAATATATTGCATCGTGTCACACATGCCAGGTGCACAAGGCCGAATACCGGCAACAAACGGGTGCAATGATACTCCCTCCACATTCGAATGTGCCTTCTGAGGTAGTCCACCTCTATTTCGCAGAAGTTAAAAAAAAAGTGAAGGGGCTCCACGCACACAGGCTTTTCTGCTTTCAATAGACCAAGCTAACAGAAGGGTCGCCGCACGCGCCGGAAAGGAAGACGCACAGTCAGTGATCAGCCTGCTGGAGCGGGAGATGTTTTCGAACACCAAGACCGTAATATCGGACAACGGTCCTGCATTCCGAAGCCGGAAGTGGTTGGGCAGCACTGAAGGGAATAGCCCTGCGTACGACGACGTACCACCCAGCAGCGAACGGACTAGCGGGACGGGCGATACGTGACGTCAAAATCTACATGGCCGTCTACCCTGACTTCCGAGGCGGCTGGAAGTGTGCCTTGGAGGCAGCAGTGCGCCATCATAACTGGTCACATACCGCAGCACTGGGTTGTAGTCCCCACTACGCCGCTTTTCATACGGCGCCCATCCTCCAGGCCGATCAGTAGTTGGGTATTGAGGGCACTATCCGGCTGGAAGAACAGGCGTCGACCACCGAAACGAGGGCCAAGTACAGATGGCGGAACTTCGACCAGCGTCACAGCAACAGGTTGCCGAAACTTACAGCAGGGGATCTCGTACTGGTGCGGTATGGTTTGCGTGGGAGTCGGAACCCTTTCGAGGGTCCCTACGCGGTCAAGCGCATGGTCAAGATTGGAGGTGTTTTCAAGGCCGCAACCTACATCGGACCAAATGGAAGTGAGGAAAGGGCGTCGGTGGAAAACATCGTTCCCTACCATCCGCGGAGGGATGGGCTTCAAAGTGCCGGAGTAATGTAGCACCGACGAGGACGAAGAGGAAGACGAGGGACACGAGATCTTCAGAAAAGAACTATTCGGATGATGCCCCTAGAAGGAGCCTGTTGCATGGGTCACCGCCCCTAAATATATTACAATATTTAGTCTAATTATTTAGTCTGCATATTATTGTAGCGGCACCGCTACCGTCCTCAGCTCATCGTCACCTGCCCAGGTCATCTCGTGCCGCGACCGTTACGCTGGCCAAACAATAAAGCAGTCCAGACGTAGCCTCTGGCTGGAACGAACCTAGCTTAAGCTGTCTCGTCATATTGGTGACCCGAACACTTTTGGAACACTGCCGTCTCGCGCCGGTTTCCTCAAGCCATGTCCCACGGCGATCCACAGGCCCCAGCTCAGCCCCAACCATCATCTCTGGCAGGCATCGCCGTCAAACTTCCGCCTTACTTCGACCGTAACCCGGCAGTCTGGTTTCTTCAAGCGGAGGCCCAGTTCAACCTTGCCGGCGTGAGCTCACAGCAAACCAGATACTACCATGTCATATCAGCCCTTACACCTGCTGCTGCAGAAGAGGTGTATGACATTCTTGCGGCCCCTTCACCCACAACTCCTTACGATCAGCTGAAGAAAGCGCTGCTCCAGCGAACCACCGGCTTCCGACCGATCTCGCATCCAGCAACTTCTATCTGCTGAGGAGCTGGGGGATCGTCGTCCAACACAGCTTTTAAGGCGCATGCGTCAGCTGTTGGGGTCCCAGCCAACAGCGACCGACGACACCTTCTTCCGTGAACTATTCTTGCAGCGCTTGCCGCAGAATGTGCAGATGGTTTTAGCCACTGCCTCTGACATGTCCCTGGACAAACTTGCTACCCTGGCTGACGCTGTGTTTGAGGTCGCCAACCCCGCGGTTTCTGCAGTCATCCCCGCCACCTCTGCACAGCCGTCGCCATCACCACCGACGCAGCCGCCGCATTTCTCTGATGTTGCGGAACTTTGCCGCGAGGTCAAGAACTTAACCGCACTTATTGCCGCCTCCCATGTCTCGCCGCACGTCCGCGATTTCTCTCGCCGCCGTACAAGGCGCAGTCGTCGTCGTTTCCGGCACCGTTCACCGACTCCACGCGATTCCAGCCCAGCTCATACAGTCTGCTGGTACCACCGGAAATTCGGAGCCGATGCACGGCATTGCTTCCTCCCATGTTCGTGGCAGCCGGGAAACCCTGCCGTGGACCATTGATGGCGACCGATGGCCCACATCCTTCGTCCAGTCGCCTTTTCTACATACGGGACATCACTTCGGCACGACGTTTCCTGGTCGACACAGGTGCCGAGGTGAGCGTTATTCCCGCTAACAAAGGAGACCGACAGAGCCCTGTCATGTGCCATCTCACAGCGGTTAATGGCTCACAAATACCTGTTTTTGCACAACGTTCTCTAACGCTAAGCCTTGGCTTGCGCCGCACATTTCGCTGGGTATTCCTGGTGGCTAGTGTCTCCCATCCAGTCTTGGGCGCCGATTTTCTGAACCACCATCACCTCTTAGTGGATATGCGTAACCGCCGCCTCATCGATTCCAGTGCCAATCTTGCTGTGCCCGGAATATCGTCTTCACTTTCTTCTCCGGGAATATCATCCTTCCACGACGAGACTAATCCCTTCCATGCAATCTTGAAGGAGTACCCAGAGCTAACTCACCCACCCGATTGGAACAGCCCGGTAAAGCACTCGGTCGTCCACCACATCGGCACCAAGGGGCCGCCAGTTTTCGTTCGCCCACGTCGACTCGCACCGGAAAAACTGAAGTTAGCCCGTGACGAGTTCAGCCACATGCTGGACATGGGTATCATACGGCCTTCGTCTAGCAGTTGGGCTTCCGCTCTTCATATGGTGCCCAAGAAGACAGGCGACTGTTGTCCCTGCGGTGATTATCGTGCCCTGAATCGTGTCACAATCCCAGGCCGTTACCCTATCCCGCATGTGCACGATTTTATGGCTTTTCTGCACGGAACCACCATCTACTCGAAGCTTGACTTAGTACGAGCCTACCATCAGATTCCGGTTGCCGAAGATGACATTCCGAAGACAGCCATTACTGCACCTTTTGGCTTGTTCGAGTTCCTTCGTATACCCTTCGGCCTCGGCAACGCCGCCCAGTCGTTTCAACGCTTTATTGACGCCGTCACACGTGGCCTCTCATTTACATTCGCGTATATCGACGACATTCTTGTTGCGAGTTCCTCCTACGAAGAACACCTCGACCATCTCTGGCAGCTTTTCGCCCGCCTTTCCGACCACGGCATTATTATCAACGCCCTCAAGAACGAATTCGGGGTCAGCTCTCTGGAGTTTCTGGGGCATAAGATCTCTCCGGAAGGCATACCTCCCCTCCCGAGCAAAGTCCACGCCATCTCCGACTACCCGCGTCCAACATCTGTCAACGCACTCTGACGGTTTTTAGGACTCACGAACTTCTACCGCCGATTCATCCCTTATTGTGCAGAGATTCTCCGCCCTCTTGAAGCACTTCTTACCTCTCCTGCCAAGTCCTCCCGTCCCTTTGTCTGGCACCCAGACGCCGAGGCGCTCATTTTCCATCCGCGACCCGATGCGGCTACATCTCTCATGGTGGATGCCTCCGATACAGCGGTCGGTGCAGTTCTACAGCAAGAGCCGGCGAATACCTCAAGCCCTTGCCAGCCCATCGGCTTCTTCTCTCACAAATTACGTCCTCCCGAAACCCGATACAGCACCGTTGGCAGAGAGCTGTTGGCGATTTACCTAAGTGTGAGGCACTTCCGCCGCTTTCTGGAGGGCCGGCAATTCGTCATCTACACAGACCACAAGCCACTTGTCTACGCCTTCCAATCTGCCGGTCAACGTTACTCAACTAGGGAGCAACGGCATCTTGCCTTCATCTCCGAATTTTCGACCGACGTCCGTCACGTCCCTGGCCGTCAGAACCCACTGGCGGACGCTCTGAGCCGTGCCGCGATCGCTGCTCTTTCGACATCAACTACCCCCCTCTCGCTCGAAACCATAGCAGACCTGCAGTCTGGCGATGACGAGCTCCTGTCCCTGCGCGACTCGAACCCCACCAGCTTGACGCTGCAAGATATTACGTTTCCCGGCATCCCGTGCGCCGTTTGCTGCGACGTCTTGTCCGGCCAGCCCCATCCCTTCCTGCCAGTTGCCGCTAGGCGTCACGTTTTTGACCAGCTCCACGGCATGGCGCATCCTGGCATACGAGCGTCCCAGAAGTTGCTGTCGTCCCGCTACGTATGGCCACGAATGCGTTCCGACATTAAGCGCTGGGTACGGTCATGCATCTCCTGCAAGAAGTCGAAAATTCTGCGTCACACCCGCACTCCATCGTCGCGATTCCCGCTGCCGGACTCTCGCTTCAGCCACATTCTCCTAGATTTGGTCGGACCTCTCCCTCCCGTACAAGGCTTCCGGTATCTCTTGACGGTCGTTGACCGCTTCACCCGTTGGCCGGAGGCCACTCCCATACCTGACATTACCGCTTCAACCGTGGCCTCTACCTTCCTCAATTCATGGGTGACCCGCTTCGGGGTGCCGGCAACCATCACAACTGACCAGGGACGCCAGTTTGAGTCCCGCCTATTCGCCCACCTCACTCGCCTCTTTGGTTCGCATCGGACCCGAACTAGCGCCTACCACCCGCAGGCCAATGGTATGGTTGAGCGGTTCCATCGTGACCTCAAGGCGGCGCTCAAGGCCGTTTCTTTCACGCCTTGGGTAGAAGCACTTCCTATCGTCCTCCTTTCTCTGCGGGCTACTGTCAGGCAGGACATCGAATGCGCACCGGCAGAGCTGGTGTATGGGACGACACTCCGCCTTCCCGGTGACCTCTTCTCATCGTCCTCTACTGCCGCGACACCCGATTTCGCATCCTACGCCGATCGCCTGCGTGCCACCATGCAAGCCCTGCGTCCGACGCCACCCCGACCTCCGTCTGCTCGGCATGGCTATCGACACCCAGACCTAGAAACCAGCTCCCATGTTTTTGTCCGCCACGACGGCTCTCGTACGTGCCTGCAGCACCCTTACGACGGCCCATACAGAGTCATCAGCCGCTCGTCCAAACACTTCACCCTGGACGTCGCCGGCCGTCACCAGGTTGTCTCCGCGGACCGCGTCAAGCCCGCCTTCATCGAAGATGTTTCTACTGTTTCCACCGCCCAACCTCTTCACCACTCCCGCCTGGGCGCACGCGTCCACTGGGCCTCTCCTCTCCGCACCCTTCACTTCTACAACCGTTCAACCGGGGCCTGTGGTGTTTAACTACAACCGCTACGCTATGGGGGGGGGGGGGGACCCTGTAGCGGCATCGCTACCGTCATCAGCTCATCGCCACCTGCCCAGCTCATCTCGTGCCGCGACCGTTCCGCTGGCCAAAGCAGTCCAGACGTAGCCTCTGGCTGGAACGGACCTAACTTGCTGTCTCGTCATATATCATTAACATCACAGAGTATCGGACCCGGATCTCGTTCCCCTGTTGCTCCCCTGGTCGGCACGTTTGCTCAAATCCTCGTCCAGCCGGACGTCACAGACGCCAAAATGACATTTTGATCAACTTTGGTTTCCAATAACACTTGATATCAAATTGATATCAGAGATGTCATAATCTAATTATTTAGTACGCCTATTATTAATATGCCAAAGTATCGAACCCGGATCTCGTTCCCCTGTTGCTCCCCTGGTCGGCGCGTTTGCTCAAATCCTCGTCCAGCCGGACGTCACAGACGCCAAAATGACATTTTGATCAACTTTGGTTTCCAATAACACTTGATATCAAATTGATATCAGAGATGTCATAATCTAATTATTTAGTACGCCTATTATTAATATGCCAAAGTATCGAACCCGGATCTCGTTCCCCTGTTGCTCCCCTAGTCGGCGCGTTTCCTCAAATCCTCGTCCAGCCGGACGTCACAGACGCCAAAATGACATTTTGATCAACTTTGGTTTCCAATAACACTTGATATCAAATTGATATCAGAGATGTCATAATCTAATTATTTAGTACGCCTATTATTAATATGCCAAAGTATCGAACCCGGATCTCGTTCCCCTGTTGCTCCCCTGGTCGGCGCGTTTCCTCAAATCCTCGTCCAGCCGGACGTCACAGACGCCAAAATGACAGTTTGATCAACTTTGGTTCCCAATAACACTTGATATCAAATTGATATAAGAGATGTCATAATCTAATTATTTAGTACGCCTATTATTAATATGCCAAAGTATCGAACCCGGATCTCGTTCCCCTGTTGCTCCCCTAGTCGGCGCGTTTCCTCAAATCCTCGTCCAGCCGGACGTCACAGACGCCAAAATGACATTTTGATCAACTTTGGTTTCCAATAACACTTGATATCAAATTGATATCAGAGATGTCATAATCTAATTATTTAGTACGCCTATTATTAATATGCCAAAGTATCGAACCCGGATCTCGTTCCCCTGTTGCTCCCCTGGTCGGCGCGTTTCCTCAAATCCTCGTCCAGCCGGACGTCACAGACGCCAAAATGACAGTTTGATCAACTTTGGTTCCCAATAACACTTGATATCAAATTGATATAAGAGATGTCAATCTAATTATTTAGTACGCCTATTATTAATATGCCAAAGTATCGAACCCGGATCTCGTTCCCCTGTTGCACCCCTGGTCGGCGCGTTTGCTCAAATCCTCGTCCAGCCGGATGTCACAGACGCCAAAATGACATTTTGATAAACTTTGGTTCCCAGTAACACTTGATATCAAACTGATATCAAATTGATATCAGAGATGTCATAATCTATTTAGTACGCCTATTATTAATATTCCAAAGTATCGAACCCGGATCTCGTTCCCCTGTTGCACCCCTGGTCGGCGCGTTTGCTCAAATCCTGGTCCAGCCGGATGTCACAGACGCCAAAATGACATTTTGATCAACTTTGGTTCGCAATAACACTATTATGACATCTCTGTCTGTCTGTATTTAGTCTGTGTATTAATATCCCAGAGTATCGGACCCGGGTCTCGTTCCCGTGTTGCACCCCTGGTCGGAGACTTCAAATCCGCGTCCTGCCGGCCGTCAGAGCAGACATCTTGATCCGCAGTAACGCTTGATATCAAATTTCTTTTCGCCTTTCGTACTCGGATTCGACCACGGTTTCGACGCACGCGTATTACGATAACAGTGGAAGGAGGGAGCCTCGTCTGGGACGCATCTTTGAAGGAGCCGGGTGCATCAGGGTTAACATTCACACGTTGTGCGGTGATGATATACGGCCTGGACGACGTACTGACTCAAATTAGGCGATGACATTTCAAAAATTTTAAATTCTGTCGAAAAATCATGGTCCAAAATGGGCCTCGTGCAGAAATCGACGAAATCCCGATAGGCGTAATGGAATAAAATTCATTTGACTTGGGTGTTCTGCTACTGACTTTCTTGTTTCCAGGAGTTCTTTACATGGTGGTCTTACATGTTCTTACATGGTGTTCTTACATGGTGTTATTAAATTTTGCTGTTCATTTGCTGGTGTGCACGTCCCGTAGCGTCGCTACCCGCAAAGCTGTTCGGTATAGCAGTGGAGGGCGCCGACGGGAGGGTGACCGCGAATGAGTACGTCACATAACCCAGAGACATTCCTTGTGATCAAACATGTTACTTGTACGCAAACAGCTTTCAAAATGCAAGAGGCTAGAAACACTGGATTGAGGGCTGTTTCTCGTCGCATGCTGCAGGTATGGTCCCTGAGCTAAGACAACACCATTGCTGGGCTAGTACACTTTTCTTGCGTGTGTATGTGTGTGTGTGCGTGGCATGCATCAATTTATTCTGGACTTCTAGCCTAGCAACACATCAGCTAGGCGGCATTTTCTATAACTTGCGTGGCTGTTGTGCGAGAGTTCCGTTGGCTTCCAGCGCCGGAGGTTTCAGCACTGCTGGTGCTCGAATTCGCTGCATAGTGGACATGGCTGCTTAGTAGACGCACCGAAAGGTGTGCACAGTCACCTTGTACTTCTGCTGCGACGTCCTTTTTAGTCCCTGTACCTCAGTGGAGTGTGCAGCTGGTGTTTAAAGACGACGTCGTGGGCTGGTCCTGGTATTTTCGGCAGTGTTCTTGCCTGAATGAAAACCGATCGTACCAATTAGGTCAATGACAGTAAGGCACGCATGGCTATGGTCATGTCCACTATATTAAGGTCTCCTAGACTCCGTGGCTCTTCTGGCGCCGTTCAAATCCGCTATGTCATAGCCCCAAGGGTGTTGGTGGCTCTCGTGTCCTGGAAACGTCCATATCAAACAAGTATTACAGTATATTCTCGTGTTCGACAGTCTCGTTTCGCCAATTTTCTCTCCCGAACCACTTACAATTGCGGCAAAGCTGGCCCCAGCAGGAAAAAAAAAAGATCGTTGGGACGACGGTTTTCGCATGCGATTCCTTCTGAGCTCGTTTGCTTCGCATGTCTCAGACCACCGTCACACAAGCGTCTCAGCCTTATCAAAGCATAAGACCCACGGAACGATTATCCGTAATCAATATAAAATAGCACTACAGTTTCGGAACTGATGAGGGCAGCAGCGACTGTCGCTTTAAGTAGTTTCGCTAACTTAGTTTTGCTGTGCTGGGAAGTCACTGCAATATATAGGGCTGAACGCTTTTGGTGTGGGGAACAGTACAGAATGGCCTGGTGAGATGTGACCCTTTTCCGGAACGCTGCGAATAACACATGCCAGCGACAGAGGACGTTCACTTTTCCGGATACGCGAGTCAGAATGACCTAGGTTCTGGAAGATTGTTCCCCGTACTTGCTGTTCGGATACAAATAACGAATTCCCTATAACCGAGACGAAGTTCAATGGTAGCAGGTTTGCTCCTGGGAATGTAGTCCGGATGACCAGTTTTTCGGATATCCGAACTCCGGATAAGCGAGACATGACTAATTCCTGAAAATCTGGTTTCCTATTGATAATTCTTGATTGGATTTTGGAAGACGACACGTTATATTTCACTACAATACCGCCAGCAATGGGGTAGATGAAACTCCACAATCAGCATTAAAATGATTGTGTTTTTGTTGTTCTATGATTAAATTCTTTAATAGGATAGCCGTTAGGAGGGAGTCCTCTTTGGTAGTCAAGGGCCTTTGGGCCACAGGTGGGTCACATGTTGCCCCCGGGCCGCGTGTTTGAGACCCTTGCTTTAAAGTACATGAATATATTCTAAAAATTCCGGTAAGATACGCCGTGCCGATGACTGGGTCGCAGGATCTGAGTTTCCAAATTAATATATGAGAGCCTACCTCGTTTTATTTATTTATTTATTTCTCTTAACACATTCCCCCAATACTGAAAAGGCGCTCTACATGCAGATGCGAAGAAACGCTCTAGAGAAACGACAGAATTTACTCTCTTCTTATCGTTGCTTTACCCTCAGAAATATTTTACGTGCCCGCTGTAGCAACGTCTTTCTGCACGAGTCTTGTGTCCTGCTTCTAGGGGTCTCCATGGTATACCAGCATACCCCTTCAGGACAGCACATCGTCTCATGCACGCTCCCAAACCCGAGGCGCTGCACCCTACCCCCCTCCCAAAAGTGAGGTAGATTCCCGAATGTACATGTTTATGTACAGCACAAAGCGCATTACCGAGACTAAAGACCGATTTTTCGCTCGACATCCGTGTTACGCACAAGGAACTACATGCCTTCAAAGTAACTTGGAAAACAGATATTGAAACAAATATTTAAGTTGGTCCTTTGAAAGAATTTGCAAGATAGCAAATTACACGCAAAAGTATTTGGGATACGTAACTGAAATACCGTACTCACTGTACACGTCTGCGCTCACGTGTCCAGCCAGCATTTATTCGTTGTGATTTTGGTTTCCATGCTGCGCGCCGTAGACGTTGCATGCTTTAGACCGAATGTTATGCACACCCAATGTAATTTTGACGCCGTACATCAAGGGCAATGTGAATTTCGTGTCTACTTCTGCACAGTGTTCCCCGAAATTTTCAATTTCTTGAAACACTCGCGGTATGGCTTCCAATAATAAATCGAGTGTCTCTCTCCTGCATAGATTGTCCTATTTGAGTCTGGTACCTATACTGCGGCTGCCTTTTCTGACTTGGGTCGGAGCTTCGGGTCAACTTGTTGTGATCTGCTAATTAATCTACTAATTAGCGACTTGCGTTACTGAAGACAAATCCCGCCGAAAGCCTCATTGGCCGGCGGGTGTTCTTGGCCGGTGGGTGTTGGCCGGCCAGGGGCGCATACTAATCCTCCTGTCCTCCACTCTTTCCTGCTGTCCTCTAAATTAGCTCTTTAATTAAGGAATTTTAGCCAAAAACGAGATAGCAGAATGGCAGACCCGTGAAATGGCATGGCCCGTTGAAAATCATTCTATCTTTTAAAAAGCCAGAAAAGAGCGCGTGAAATATCCATCACTGAATTTCGATACGCAAATGAGCCAAAAACTGAAAAAGCGCATTATCTACAGCGATGAAGGGTTATCTAGGCTGGAAATCGTTTTTCTGGACAGGAGATCGGCACCTACTCCAGTCATCCCCATCGCACCAAATCACGTGACCCACTGACGTGAAATGAGCGCTGTGCTCCATGCTTTGCTCCTCGCTGCGGTTTCGGTTTGGGCTCATTTGCGTACCAAATTCCAGGATGTATATTTAACGCTCGTGCGTGTTTCCGAATTTGTTAGATGTGAAATGGCTTTCAACGAGGATAGTCTAATTCTGCTATATCGCTTTTAACCCCAGTCCCCCAATTAAAGTCGAAAAATACAAAACAGAGAAAAGGGGCCCGATCTGGCGGGCGGTCCCAGTGGCATGCATGCATTTCCCGTTTTTTACCGTCCTGTAGCGGGTCAATAAATAGAAATACGGTCGTAAATTTTCTTTGGCGGGTACATACTGGTATGTATATGTCATTACAGCAAAAATAGTAAAAAGGGGATAAATCGAGTTATCCCCTTATTGCATGCAGAGGTCCAATTAGTGAATCGTCTTGTATACAGGGCGTTTCACAAAACGTGTCATTCGGACTTGATAAAAAAAATTGGGCGAGGGAAAACTACGAGGTAAACGGCATTTGTGTAGCAGCTAAATTTGCCACCTTGCAAAAATATTTTCATTTGATTTCTTTAATTGAGCTCCAAAATTTTCCAAGTCAACATAACGTTTTTTTACAGAATTAGAGAGCCAGTAGCGAACTTAGTCAGATCCACCAAGAAATCTGCTCGATATTGCAAATGGAACTGACAAAAAAAGGTTCCGAAATTGAAGCTTCAAAGTTTCGGGTATTCAACGGCGCACCAAATCAGTCGCAAAGGTGCGCGGAGAGAACATGTTCCTGCCGCCATGAAGCTAGAACAATTTATCGCCGTACCGATAACAAGGCGGGAGGAGGAGGAGTGTCGTTGGGAGGAACCCGAGAGGTCTGCCTGCCTGATTAGGCGGCATGTTTCTCGGGAAGGGAAAGGTGGTGGAGAGGAGGAGAGGAAAGGGTGAAGTGGAAGACCGAGCGGAATCCGCTCGGGGGGAGGATAGCTGCGTCCATGGGCCGACTTCAGGGGAACTGTGCCGGCATACGCCTATTATACCCCTGTCACACGGGCAATTTCGATCCTGCTCGACCGAACCTGCTTGAACCCAATGCAGATCGGATGGTGCTACACGGCCGCTTCCAAGCAGGATCGAACTTTGATCCTGCTTGACTCAAGCCAGTTCCCATAACAGGATTGAGAATTTCAAGACTGCTCGACGGCCGCCATTTGCATCCTCGACCCCGGTGAACTGTCATAACTTAAGACGGACATGCGCGCGAAGCTACAAATGATGCTTACATCGGTATACGATAAATTACCACTAATATACCTGTTATATAGGAAACGCGAAATTAATGAGTTCCGTTTATTCATTTGCACAGGTCAACCATTCAATGCGCATTGAAAGTGGCCGTGTAGCAGCGTCAAAACTCGAGCGTGCTCGGGAAGTTGCTGCTCGGGCAATGCAGATCGGACTCGAGAAGGATCGAAATGCCCGTGTGACAGGGGTATTACACATCTGAGGACAACCCAGGAAAAACCCCAGACGGCACAGCCGGCCCGCGGATTCGAACCGCGGACCTCCCAGTCTCCAAGCGCACGCGTTACCGCTGCGCCACCGGAGCTGGTAAATAACACGGCGGGTGAGATTCCACCATACGTTGATAAGCCGCAAACAAAAAGAAAAAGATTCCGCTTTTTTCCCGCCCTCTCTTTTTTCGACCTATCTTTCATGGGGACAGGAACATCTCCTCCTCTCCGCGCATCTTGCGACTGATTTGGTGCGCCGTCGAATACCCGAAACTTTGAAGCCTCAATTACGAGACTTTTTCTGGGCAGTTCCATTTGCAATATCGAGCGGATTTCTTGGTGGATCTGACTAACTTCGCTACGGGCTCTCTCATTCTGTAAAAAAAAAAACGTTATGTTGACTTGGGGAATTTTGAAGTTCAATTAAAGAAATTCAATTTCTTTTAATCAAAATCAAATGAAAATTTTTCGCAAGGTAGCAAATTTAGTTGCTACACAAATGCCGTTTACCTCGTATTTTTCCATCGCCCCGTTTCTTGATAAAGTCCGAATGACACGTTTTGTGAAACACACTGTATATACTTCCTTCGAAAGGATGTCCGCTTGGCCGTATATCTCTGCAAAAACATCTGTGCTTCATTTTCCTAAAGGTTATGTAAAGGATAAAATTAAACACCCTGTATGTAATTAAAAGTAGAAAGATGCAGATGAAAGTCACTGAAAAAGTTAGCCAGCTGTAGCACTCGAACCCACATTTTCTGGATTACCGGTCCAGGACTCTACCAATTGAGCTAAGCGAACACGCCTTCTCAGCGACTTCCAGTGTGCGTCATCTGAAGGGACAAACCAGTCACTCTCTCACTCATCCTCCTTTCACTCTTACATTTTTGCTCACTCATACACACATTGATACGACAGGGATCGACGCAAGCGGCAAATGTTGAACATGAGAGAACTGATGCTCTGAGGCTGGAACAACATAGAAGGGACAATCACATACAAGGCCTCAAGTTGCCTAAGAAATCCAGAAGATGTGGGTTCGAGTCCTACAGCTGGCTAACCTTTTCAGTGACTTTCATCTTTCATCGTTAATTTCTTAGGCAACTTGAGGCATTTTATTTGATTGTCCCTTCTATGTTGTTCCAGCCTCAGAACATCAGTTCTCTCATGTAAAAGTAGAAGCCATTCTACTGGTCCATGGGAGAATACTCGTGAGGGTAGTTCCGTTTATAATCGAATGATGCCTGCCGGTCACATTTTTTATTTCTCTCGAAAAATATATATGTTATCCCACCCCCAAAGAGATGCGAAAGGTGCCTGACTGCAGGTCTCCACGATATTTTCTTCTCCGTCCACGGCTCTTCGAAGCAACCTTGTGACCTTGTATCTCTTGAAAGATATGTCCCATTTGAACGAAATTTTTTTTTGCTGAAGTGGATTGTGCACGTTCCACCGTGGGCTATTAAATTTATACGGTCAAGAGAAAAATATACGAAAAAAATCAACGCAACTTTTTTACCGCACGTTTGGAAGGTCATGGCCGAGACCCTGGATCTCCGACTGTGATGTTCTTCGCATGAGCAGAAAGATCATTCTTTGCTCTTTCGTTTGACGTTAGATACATTGCTTTATCTTCAGCCGTTGATCCCGTAACAATGCCGTGAACACCGGAAGTGTAGGGGGAAATTCTCATTTTCACGGCAGTTTTTACCCAAAAAGAACATCTTAAAATTTTCCGATATTTTGTAGTAACATAGCTGAGACATAGCTCTTTCAGGATATGCAATAAAATGTTTGCTTATTTTGGTCCCACAGGGCGGCGCGCAATTTTTTTTTTCGCACCCTTATTGGGCAGCGGGTTTAGGAGAACTCGTCACAAGCCCGAGAGAGAAATAAAAAATGTGACCGGCGGGCATCATGCGATTATAAATGAAACTACCCAGGAATTAGTTCGATAGCCTCGCTCGTGATCGCAGTTGTCTCGCGACATAAACCACAGTTATTATCGATATCCGCATATGTTTGTGTGCACGAATTGGTAGTTACCACGTCAGAAGGACAGTAACCCATTGCTCGGCATTTTGGGCCACGGAACTCACGATCACATTTATCTGACAAGGTGTGAGCTCAGCCTGTGGAGGGCCTTGATACTCTGAGATGACAACACCCGAAGTTGTGCAACTATCCCAATACAGGACACTATAAAACCTAAACTGCGAAAAAAAATTCGGGGTGGGGGTGAGGGTATGGCGTTCGCCAGCACGCATGATCTTTCGCCTTAACTTTAAGTTGTCCGACCTTGAACTTGCGTGTAATCGAGCCAGGGGGAACCGAAGAGTCAAGAGTGAACTGAACATGATATGCTCGAGAATGTTATATGGACGCTGGTAAGCGAAGCGGGAGCGATAACTGGAATACAATGCCTATCACCCGAGTTATAAATGGGTAGCACCTTCGAAATTTTTCAAAATTTCACAAAACATCATGAACATCCACGTTCAGTGATTCCCATTTACATCATAATGTGTGTCATTTTGCTTCCATTTTCGTTTCTGAGCTGCTTTCGCTAACAGTTTTGGCGTGTGCTCGTGTGGAACAGTTGCAGATCCATGCGGGTTGGATGCGACTGTTTAGTCGTCCACTTTAGATAGGATGTTGCTTCGAAAACCCTAAGCGAGATACGGTAATGTCAAAGATATGGAGCATAACCATGATGTCTGCTCATCATATGATAACTTATGACGATTTCGGGTGATGCATCTGGTAATTCGAGCGAGAGCGCCCAGGTCCAGCGCACGCTCTACACGGGAGTCATTCTGGGGCAGTCATTAGAGCACTGCACGGTCCCGGGCTTACCCGAAAGCCCGAGCCCGGCCCGCGGGCTGGGCCGGGCGGGCTTTCCGCTTTTTATGCGGGCCTGGGCCGGGCTTGGGTTTCAGCCACCGGGCCCGGCCCGGTTAGGGGCTTGACAACGCCGGTCATGGTCGGGCATGTACGCGAACATATTTCACGAGACTGGACAGCTGCCATTATTCATGTCACTTTTTGTTTCATTGTGCTTGGGGATATCATGGTATTCTCATCTGAGAACTACCAGTTTTTTTTATATGTGATCATGCTGATTTCCTGTAATGGGTCTGGATTTCACACGTGCACTCACACACATTTGGGGACGATGGGTGTGGCGGGCGCGCTGAGATGTTTGCCGATAAGACGAAAGGAGTTGGGCGATTTGGGCAACAGATGGAGCGTCCTTCGCTTCACCCAAGCAAGAGAGTAGCAGCCGCTTAGGTGTTCTGACGTATTTCGTTCGCGTGAGAATCCGGCACGAGCGTCAGTTAGGTTAGGTGTTCTCACATATTCGGTTCGCGTGAGAGTCCAGCACGAGGGTCAGTAAGATGAGGTGTTCTCACATATTTTGTTCTCGTGAGAGTTCGAGAAAGGGGAACTAACACCGGTGCATGCGCAATAGAGCGGAGATCAGTCTCACTTGAACCGCAAGGTGCACACATATCGCCTACGCGCCGCTGCGTACAGAAAACTCTGCTGAAGTTTCTGAAGGCAGTGGACCCTCACGGTCGGTTGTAGTACGGAACTGTAGAACCTAGGGAGCCTACATACGCGACACCGTCTTTAGGGTGGTGACATCTCCAGTCGAAGTCCCTCAGGCGGCCGGCATGTTGGTCCCCTGCTTTGGCAGGATCACGAATGGTGTTGCAGAAATGAAATTCACCGCATAGCACGCTCCTAGCCAGCCATCATCTAGAGTGATAAGGTTATCTGCTCTGATTTGTTGAACACGGGAGGCGTGTACGCCGTTTTTGTGACAATTATGTACAGCATAAGTGTCACAAAAAAGGTGTACGCCTCTCGTTTTAACAAATCAGGGCAGATAACGATATCATTCGAGACGATGGTTGAATAGAAGCGTGCTATGTGGTGAAGTTCGTTTCTAAGAGCGTATGCTCACTACACCACGTCGTGTAGGGAATGGGGATCAAGATGGCGGGCGGCGGCAAGTGGTGTGTCAGAGGCTGACACCACCCTTAGAACCAGACGTGTGAGCCTTCCTCTTCGCCTCCCCCTCCCCCACCCCCTTTCATCCTTCCACCGAGCAACGTGCCGCCAATCTAGGCAGGCAGATCACTCGAAATCTCTACGTCATCCCCCCCCCCTTTTCCTCGCTGCGCTGTGCTCTTTAGTAAATCTAAATACTCCTCCGGGCCTCGAGAACACAGAGCAGAGGCGGGCTAGGACCGGGCCTGAGCATGGAAACAGTCGGGTACGGGCTGGGCCCGGGCTGGAAATCTATAGAAGACGTCGGGACTGGGCCGGGTGGGGACGGTGCAGCCCGGCCTGGGCCGGGCCTGAAAAATAGGCCCATGCAGTGCTCTAGCAGTCATCACCCGAATTTGTCGGACGCTCTACCGCTCCTCTACGAGGGTCGCTGCGCTCGCTACGCATCGTGCGTTCGTAGTGTTCCTGACCTTCCGGCAGCGTCGTTGGCGTCGTCGCGCACTTTCGCCTGACGACAAGCATAGCTTGCGAGAAGCAGGTCACATCATCCTCTTTGTCATTCGCATTATCGGTGTCAATTGAACTTGCATCCCTACTACTTTCGTAAAGATCCATGCCGTCAATGGTGAACGCAACAAAGAAACAGATGGCAGACCATGTGACGGGCAGACAGCCGCAAAAGCAATACGTAGCAGACGACACTCGCGAGGCGTATGCACATGCTCGCGAGTTGAGGGCGGTTCTGGCTCGGCCTCTCGCAGCAAGAGCCAAAAAAGTGCTCTTGGGGCGAGAGAACTGCTCCGTATACTGCTCTTGCTCTGACCGCACCACCCAAATTTACCGCTCGGGTTCGGGGCAGAAAAAAGTGCCCCAAATGCATCACCCGAAATCGCTATTGGCTATATTGCATCACGTGCTTCGCGACTGCATGCCCCGTAACCGAAGAAATCGAAAACAGAATTCGACAAGGTTGCTCTTTCTGCCGATCCTTGTGGAACTGCGAATTTCGACAGCGCTCCTAGCGGTACCTGCACACAACTCTTGAGACGGCCACGTTGCCCGATTCTAATTCACGGAAGCAGATGTCTTCGTCGCCCTCTTTATTTTGTTACGCCGAGTAATGGTTTCTACGATTTTTCTGTAGCGTTCGCACACACAAGTGTGCCACTGTGCGCAACCGGAAGTTCGTCAGGTAAGTAGACAACCAGTTACGTCTGCAAATGCCACTTAGGATCTGCACACACCCTGAGTTATAGAGGGCGTTTTTATCTATCCTTTACATAATTTTTACATTAAAACTATGTTTCAGGTGGGATTCCCGCCAACCAGACACCCTGTTTCAAAAACGTATATACTGTGGGGGACACGGTTGTCTATAATCAGCACTCCGTGGTTAATCTCGTCTGAAATCTCCAGGTGTTGCAAGACTTTCTTTCCAGTAATAAAAGCCTGCAGCACATGCTCTACCTTCAAATACAATATTGGGACAACACTCTCAATCGCAACAGAGTTAATATGGGACGGCGAAGTAGTGAGAGGCGAATTTGGCTAACCGTGTCCCCAACAGTGCATACCTGCCGGACGCCTAATTACCTAACGTTCATTAAGCCCAGATAGCTTAATTGGAGCCAGCAGTTATTTAAATCCACCCTGTCGCTTCAATATCCTGGAGCGAGCACTTACATTGTTATATATAAATCGCCAAATTTTGCTATGCAAATGCGCCGAAACTGAAACCACGAATTTTTTGTGCACAAAACCAGGAAAGGGCTTTCGCGTCGGAGGGCCACGTGTTTTGTCGCGATGGAGCTGATTGGAATAAATTCTGATCGATTGACCAGATAGACCGCTTTGCGGCCCAGATAAGAAAAAAGTTCTTTAATATTTATTATTTCAGGACTCAGAATTAGCACTAAAAGAGAGTCCATCTAATAGGCAAAGGAGCACTGAGGCGATCCCAATTTTGTTTCTTTTACTTTTGACGTTCATATCGGCGAAAGAAATCAGACCGATTCTGTATACGGCAGTTTCTCAAAGCTGTTAAAAGAAATCCACTTACCTGCATCGAAAAAACGATCGAGTGCTGTAACATCCAACACCATCTGTCGTCGGATCTCGAAATCCTGGGACTCCTAAAGGCGCTGTTTCATCCTGCCAGGTTGACGTGGCATAGTTCTGCGCTGACGAAACCAGGGCTCAAGAGTGTATCGTTGCTGCAGCAAATGGAAGGGTGCGTTTGTTCAATATTCTGAGACTTATAGTTTATAATTATTGTCCACTGATAATAGCGCAAGAAACTACGAACTTTGTTTACAACGCGCACGATTGTCAGCATTTCGAGACGAATGATGCTATGCGCACGACGTCGTGCGCCAAAACCGGAAGTGACCATGCGCACGACGCGCTCTTTTTGAGGACCTTCTGACCTAACCGGCGGCACAGTCTCATGCCCGCACCGCCAAGTGCGTGCTAAAGAGAAAGAGAATATCCTTCTGTATGTACGGGCCTTTTTTTAGTCCGGTGGATTGGGATTGAAATTTCTTTGATTCGACGGCACTTTGAAAATTCAAATGCTTTGCAAGATTAAATTTATTTGTCAACTTTCATGAACTATTTATCGAGTTACAGTTTCTATTCAGCATGAACTGTCATCGGGTACCTCTTGCTCAGCATGCTGTCTTCGTCATCGCTTATGGCTTTCTTCTAGTGCCTTATATTAGCAGGACAAACCTTCCATTCTACGTGCCTCGCGAACTATGTTCGTTTTCACAACTTTAAATGTTCTACACGTATTATTTAGGCCGCATTCATCCAGACAAGAATAAGAGTTGCCATTGCAGATTAGGAAGTTTCTATCAAAAAACACGGCTCCTGCTTCCATTTCCAGATAGAAAACGAACGTTGAGCTTTCCGAGTTCACTATATTTTACAGCATTATCGGCTCTTTTTATCTGTCAGATCATTACCTATAAGGTACCCTTCGTTCATAGTTACCCCAAATTCCATGCGCCTGCGTCTTGAGTTCAGCCAACTTCTGTACTTAGTTTGTGAAAGCAACAACAAAGAATTTGAAAAGAGGTTTCAAGCCTAGGCGATTGCATTGACAACTGTAGCATGGCACAAGCGCAATGCTTGCCCACATCACGCTTCAAAAATTGTACTGTCCTCGCCCTAAAAACAACGAGGACTTATAGCGTACGGCTTACCTGCAGCAAAGTCAACTAGCAGGACGACCCTCCTGCGACGACAGAACGGCGCGATAGCCGTTCCAGCATCGTCCAGTGTTGTGCGTCTCGGGCTGCACGAGCGCCGATCACGCCGCTCGCGTTGCTATGCTTCTTCTTCTTCGAAAAAGTGGCGCATAGGTCACTGGAAATTGGCCACGGAACACTGACTTCATCACGAGGATTTAACACACTATGAAAAACGCTGAGTAGATTATATGTAGAGTTCCGGGTTCTCAGAGTTTATTTCAGTTTATTTAAAAAATGTCAGAATTTCACTTATACCGAAGGAAATGTAAGGATTCCACAAATGACATGTACACTAAAACGTACACTAAATGCGTAATTTTGCAAACGAAAGCAAATCGAAATTGTCCCTCATTTTCGTCTTCTTGTGGAACACTAAAACCGCTCCTGAGTTTCTCAGAGGACGCCTGACTGCTTTCAAGAATAGAAGACTTATCCCTCGATTAATTGCGGCCAATCGAGGTGGCCGAGAAGCCGTTCGAGAGTACCGTTCACTCGACGTGGAGGATGTTGGTTAGTTCTTCCAGCCGTTCTATTAAAGTTCTACTAAGTTCCTCTGGCCATCATGAAGAATGGATTACTAGCCCATAGCTGGCGCCTCACGCAAGGGCATCGCGAACACAACTCCTGGAGAACCGTGCCAATAGATTGTTCTTACTAGGTTTTTGCCCCCTCCTGATGTCAATGCCATGTAACGTAAATTTCATTATGTAAACATTTGCGAACTGAACTCAGAAATTTGCAAAGTAAAGGTCACTTTTTACCTCACCAACATGAAGGGCGTGCCGAATTTACTCAAATTCATGATAACTGACAGTGATATTCAGGAGCTATCCCGTCTGTAAAAATAGCCGATCATCATGCTTTTCAGAGCACTCGAGTAGAACACAGGGCGATTTTTTTAGCGTAGTCTCTGTCAGCCCGACGAAAGGAGGTTGCAAACCCAGCCCACAGAGTGATAGGAGAAAAAGTGACAGTTCCTGAAATTGGAAGAGGGAAGGCACGATCCCAGCGGAAGCCGGACGCGATAAGCCATACACTCTTAAAAACGAACTTCACCACATAGCACTCTCCTAGCCAACCATCATCCCGAATGACAACGTTCTCGTCCCTGATTTGTTGAAAACGGGAGGAGGAGCCTATTTTGTGCCGTGCATAATGGCACAAAATAGGCTCCTCCTCCCGTTTTCAGCAAATCTACCAGCTCCGCTGGCGCAGCGGTAACGCGTGCGCTTGGAGACTGGGAGGTCCGCGGTTCGAATCCGCGGGCCGGCTGTGCCGTCTGGGGTTTTTCCTGGGTTTCCCTCAGATGTGTAATAGGCGTATGCCGGCACAGTTCCCCTGAAGTCGGCCCATGGACGCAGCTATCCTCCACTTCTTCACTATCTCCACTATCTTCAGGTATTCCACTTCACCCTTTCCTCCTCTCCACCATCTTTCCCTTCCCGAGAAACATGCCGCCTAATCAGGCAGGCAGACCTCTCGGGTTCCTCCCAACGACACTCCTCCTCCTCCTCCTCCTCAGCAAATCAGGGGCGAGAACGTTGTCATTCGGGATGATGGTTGGCTAGGACCGTGCTATGTGGTGAAGTTCATTTCTAAGAGTGTACGATCCCGGTGTGGGCTGGGTTTCCAACCTCCTTTCGTCGGACTGACAACGATTGCGCTGAACAATTCGTCGCACGCTGTCCTTTGGGAGCTCCGTAGAGCATGATTTTAGGCATTTTTTCCCCGATACGATAGCTCCTCAATATCCCTGTCAATTATCATTAATTTGAGTAAATTAGTCACGCTCTTTACATTGGTGGTGTAAAAAAGAGAACTTTACTTGGCAAATTACAGAGTTCAGTTCGCCAAAATTTGCATAATTAAACTTCAGTTACACGGCATTCACATCAGTAGGTGGCGAAAACCCGGTAAGAACAAATGCTGTTGATCGCATGATTCTAGGTGGTGCGGTTTTTATACGTAATTCAATGGCATGTTTTCTCATACCAGGACAACTCATCCCAGGACAATTCATACCAAGACAACTTACACTAAGACAACTCATACCAAGCGAACTCACACCACACTCAAGTCCTCTCATTCTTTTTTCTCTCTTGAGTAGTAGGAGGGCTGGTCCAGGCTACAGGGTGGCGAAACTATAACCTGGACCCCTGGGCCCTGCCCTGAGCCCTGCGCGCAATTTTTCCCCGCGCGGCGCGTGTGCGGAGGGTTGTCCGCGCGCTTATCGGCGGGGGGAGGGCTGCGTGCGCGCTTACCCTTCAGCCTGGGTCGACTTCTTTCGACATTTTTGAGCCTTGGCCGACTTGGGTCGCGTATTTTTTCCCGCACCCGCCGGGCGGCGCTCGGCTGGAGGGCTGCGCGAGCGCTTATCGTAGCGTATTTTTCAGCCTGGGTCGACTTCTTTCGTCATTTTTCAATCTGTGCCGACTTCAATCATAATTTTTTCCAGCTACAACAGGTGTGCAGTAGGCTGTTTACATGCAAAGGATAGCCATACACAAAAGTACAAGTAAAAATATATTTATTAAAGTAATTAGTGTCAGAAATTATGTTATGGCTCTGCATGAATGGGAAAAACTTAGCCAAAAATCTGAAGCAGAAGAAACACAATACACGTAACAATACTTATTACAGGTACGATACAATAGCATTGAATAGGTATCACAGATCAAACACAATATTTTTTATTAACAGTAATCACAAGTTTTCAATGAATCAGAAGGGATAGCACATTTAATCAAAGAAGATGTTCTTACGATTACAATCAAAATTACTAGTTTCATTATAAAAAGTCTGAGATGTGAGAACCTGATAGATGTAAGTAATTTGGAGCACAATAGCTAACTTTAATATTCCAATATGACATAAATTTAATTCCTATTGAAGTGAATAGCGCAGATATAAGGCAATAATTCGAATCAACACATAGCATTAATATAGAACCAATCATCCAGCATGTAGGGAAATAACAGCTAGACCATATCAAAACGAGAAACGATCACCACATTTAATCAAAGAAGATATTCTTAATCAATACGATTATAAACAAAATTATAAGTTGTGTTATAAAAAGTCTAATATCCTATACGTGAGAACCATCAGTGCAATAGCGGGAAGTTCTGATAGTTGTATGTAATTAACTGTGAACAGCAGAGACCCTGGAAGACCATGGGACACGAACACAAGAAGAAATAAAATCTACACCACTACAAAGAAGTTATTCTTAATCAAAACAACATAGTAATCTATCATTCAGAAAATCACAAGAAAAAATCAAACTCATCAGAAAACAGACATGTTAAAAATGAACTTCACCACATAGCATGCTCCTAGCCAACAACCAGATCTAATGACACCTGCCATTATTTGTTGAAGACGGGTGCCGATAGATGTATGGAAGACCACGGAACACGAATGACACGAACACAAGAGGAAATAAAATCTATACCATTACAAAGAAGATATTCCTAATCAAGACAACAGAGTAATCTATCATTCAGAAAACCAGAAGAAAAAATCAAACTCATCAGAAAACAGACATGTTAAAAATGAACTTCACCACATAGCATGCTCCTAGCCAACAACCAGATCTAATGACACCTGCCATTATTTGTTGAAGACGGGTGCCGATAGATGTATGGAAGACCACGGAACACGAACGACAAAGAATGACACGAACACAAGAGGAAATAAAATCTATACCATTACAAAGAAGATATTCCTAATCAAAACAACAGAGTAATCTATCATTCAGAAAACCAGAAGAAAAAATCAAACTCATCAGAAAACAGACATGTTAAAAATGAACTTCACCACATAGCATGCTCCTAGCCAACAACCAGATCTAATGACACCTGCCATTATTTGTTGAAGATGGGTGCCGATAGATGTATGGAAGACCACGGAACACGAACGACAAAGAATGACACGAACACAAGAGGAAATAAAATCTATACCATTACAAAGAAGATATTCCTAATCAAAACAACAGAGTAATCTATCATTCAGAAAATCAGAAGAAAAAATCAAACTCATCAGAAAACAGACATGTTAAAAATGAACTTCACCACATAGCATGCTCCTAGCCAACAACCAGATCTAATGACATCTGCCATTATTTGTTGAAGACGGGTGCCGATAGATGTATGGAAGACCACGGAACACGAAAGACAAAGAATGACACGAACACAAGAGGAAATAAAATCTATACCATTACAAAGAAGATATTCCTAATCAAAACAACAGAGTAATCTATCATTCAGAAAATCAGAAGAAAAAATCAAACTCATCAGAAAACAGACATGTTAAAAATGAACTTCACCACATAGCATGCTCCTAGCCAACAACCAGATCTAATGACACCTGCCATTATTTGTTGAAGACGGGTGCCGATAGATGTATGGAAGACCACGGAACACGAATGACACGAACACAAGAGGAAATAAAATCTATACCATTACAAAGAAGATATTCCTAATCAAAACAACAGAGTAATCTATCATTCAGAAAACCAGAAGAAAAAATCAAACTCATCAGAAAACAGACATGTTAAAAATGAACTTCACCACATAGCATGCTCCTAGCCAACAACCAGATCTAATGACACCTGCCATTATTTGTTGAAGACGGGTGCCGATAGATGTATGGAAGACCACGGAACACGAACGACAAAGAATGACACGAACACAAGAGGAAATAAAATCTATACCATTACAAAGAAGATATTCCTAATCAAAACAACAGAGTAATCTATCATTCAGAAAACCAGAAGAAAAAATCAAACTCATCAGAAAACAGACATGTTAAAAATGAACTTCACCACATAGCATGCTCCTAGCCAACAACCAGATCTAATGACACCTGCCATTATTTGTTGAAGACGGGTGCCGATAGATGTATGGAAGACCACGGAACACGAACGACAAAGAATGACACGAACACAAGAGGAAATAAAATCTATACCATTACAAAGAAGATATTCCTAATCAAAAGAACAGAGTAATCTATCATTCAGAAAATCAGAAGAAAAAATCAAACTCATCAGAAAACAGACATGTTAAAAATGAACTTCACCACATAGCATGCTCCTAGCCAACAACCAGATCTAATGACATCTGCCATTATTTGTTGAAGACGGGTGCCGATAGATGTATGGAAGACCACGGAACACGAAAGACAAAGAATGACACGAACACAAGAGGAAATAAAATCTATACCATTACAAAGAAGATATTCCTAATCAAAACAACAGAGTAATCTATCATTCAGAAAATCAGAAGAAAAAATCAAACTCATCAGAAAACAGACATGTTAAAAATGAACTTCACCACATAGCACGCTCCTAGCCAACAACCAGATCTAATGACATCTGCCATGATTTGTTGAAGACGGGTGCCGATAGATGTATGGAAGACCACGGAACACGAATGACACGAACACAAGAGGAAATAAAATCTATACCACTACAAAGAAGATATTCCTAATCAAAACAACAGAGTAATCTATCATTCAGAAAATCAGAAGAAAAAATCAAACTCATCAGAAAACAGACATGTTAAAAATGAACTTCACCACAAAGCATGCTCCTAGCCAACAACCAGATCTAATGACATCTGCCATTATTTGTTGAAGACGGGTGCCGATAGATGTATGGAAGACCACGGAACACGAACGACAAAGAATGACACGAACACAAGAGGAAATAAAATCTATACCATTACAAAGAAGATATTCCTAATCAAAACAACAGAGTAATCTATCATTCAGAAAACCAGAAGAAAAAATCAAACTCATCAGAAAACAGACATGTTAAAAATGAACTTCACCACATAGCACGCTCCTAGCCAACAACCAGATCTAATGACATCTGCCATGATTTGTTGAAGACGGCTGCCGATAGATGTATGGAAGACCACGGAACACGAATGACACGAACACAAGAGGAAATAAAATCTATACCACTACAAAGAAGATATTCCTAATCAAAACAACAGAGTAATCTATCATTCAGAAAATCAGAAGAAAAAATCAAACTCATCAGAAAATAGACATGTTAAAAATGAACTTCACCACATAGCATGCTCCTAGCCAACAACCAGATCTAATGACATCTGCCATTATTTGTTGAAGACGGGTGCCGATAGATGTATGGAAGACCACGGAACACGAACGACAAAGAATGACACGAACACAAGAGGAAATAAAATCTATACCATTACAAAGAAGATATTCCTAATCAAAACAACAGAGTAATCTATCATTCAGAAAACCAGAAGAAAAAATCAAACTCATCAGAAAACAGACATGTTAAAAATGAACTTCACCACATAGCATGCTCCTAGCCAACAACCAGATCTAATGACACCTGCCATTATTTGTTGAAGACGGGTGCCGATAGATGTATGGAAGACCACGGAACACGAACGACAAAGAATGACACGAACACAAGAGGAAATAAAATCTATACCATTACAAAGAAGATATTCCTAATCAAAACAACAGAGTAATCTATCATTCAGAAAACCAGAAGAAAAAATCAAACTCATCAGAAAACAGACATGTTAAAAATGAACTTCACCACAAAGCATGCTCCTAGCCAACAACCAGATCTAATGACACCTGCCATTATTTGTTGAAGACGGGTGCCGATAGATGTATGGAAGACCACGGAACACGAACGACAAAGAATGACACGAACACAAGAGGAAATAAAATCTATACCATTACAAAGAAGATATTCCTAATCAAAACAACAGAGTAATCTATCATTCAGAAAACCAGAAGAAAAAATCAAACTCATCAGAAAACAGACATGTTAAAAATGAACTTCACCACATAGCATGCTCCTAGCCAACAACCAGATCTAATGACACCTGCCATTATTTGTTGAAGACGGGTGCCGATAGATGTATGGAAGACCACGGAACACGAACGACAAAGAATGACACGAACACAAGAGGAAATAAAATCTATACCATTACAAAGAAGATATTCCTAATCAAAACAACAGAGTAATCTATCATTCAGAAAATCAGAAGAAAAAATCAAACTCATCAGAAAACAGACATGTTAAAAATGAACTTCACCACATAGCATGCTCCTAGCCAACAACCAGATCTAATGACATCTGCCATTATTTGTTGAAGACGGGTGCCGATAGATGTATGGAAGACCACGGAACACGAAAGACAAAGAATGACACGAACACAAGAGGAAATAAAATCTATACCATTACAAAGAAGATATTCCTAATCAAAACAACAGAGTAATCTATCATTCAGAAAATCAGAAGAAAAAATCAAACTCATCAGAAAACAGACATGTTAAAAATGAACTTCACCACATAGCATGCTCCTAGCCAACAACCAGATCTAATGACATCTGCCATTATTTGTTGAAGACGGGTGCCGATAGATGTATGGAAGACCACGGAACACGAACGACAAAGAATGACACGAACACAAGAGGAAATAAAATCTATACCATTACAAAGAAGATATTCCTAATCAAAACAACAGAGTAATCTATCATTCAGAAAATCAGAAGAAAAAATCAAACTCATCAGAAAACAGACATGTTAAAAATGAACTTCACCACATAGCATGCTCCTAGCCAACAACCAGATCTAATGACATCTGCCATTATTTGTTGAAGACGGGTGCCGATAGATGTATGGAAGACCACGGAACACGAAAGACAAAGAATGACACGAACACAAGAGGAAATAAAATCTATACCATTACAAAGAAGATATTCCTAATCAAAACAACAGAGTAATCTATCATTCAGAAAATCAGAAGAAAAAATCAAACTCATCAGAAAACAGACATGTTAAAAATGAACTTCACCACATAGCATGCTCCTAGCCAACAACCAGATCTAATGACATCTGCCATTATTTGTTGAAGACGGGTGCCGATAGATGTATGGAAGACCACGGAACACGAAAGACAAAGAATGACACGAACACAAGAGGAAATAAAATCTATACCATTACAAAGAAGATATTCCTAATCAAAACAACAGAGTAATCTATCATTCAGAAAATCAGAAGAAAAAATCAAACTCATCAGAAAACAGACATGTTAAAAATGAACTTCGCCACATAGCATGCTCCTAGCCAACAACCAGATCTAATGACATCTGCCATTATTTGTTGAAGACGGGTGCCGATAGATGTATGGAAGACCACGGAACACGAACGACAAAGAATGACACGAACACAAGAGGAAATAAAATCTATACCACTACAAAGAAGATATTCCTAATCAAAACAACAGAGTAATCTATCATTCAGAAATTCAGAAGAAAAAAATCAAACTCATCAGAAATTGACATGTTAAAAATGAACTTCACCACATAGCACGTTCCTAGCCAACAAACGGAACTAATGATATCTGCCCTGATTTGTTGAAGACGGGTGCCGATAGATGTATGGAAGACCACGGAACACGAATGACACGAACAGAACAGGAAATAAAATCTATACCACTACAAAGAAGATACTCCTAATCAAAACAACAGAGTAATCTATCATTCAGAAAATCAGAAGAAAAAATCAAACTCATCAGAAAATAGATATGTTAACAATGAACTTCACCACATAGCACGCTCCTTGCCAACAACCAGATCTGATGATACCTGCCCTGATTTGTTGAAGACGGCTGCCAATAGATGCATGGAAGACCACGGAACACGAACGACAAAGAATGACACGAACACAAGAGGAAATAAAATACCACTACAAAGAAGATATTCGTAATCAAAACAACAGAGTAATCTATCATTCAGAAAATCAGAAGAAAAAATCAAACTGATCAGAAAATAGACATGTTAAAAATGAACTTCACCACATAGCACCATTTCGAGCGCAATTCCAACATTACACAACTTTTAATTTCTTATTAAATGAACATATGCTGTTCATTTAACAAGAAATTAAAAGTTGTGTGTGACAGGAAATAACGAGAAACAACACAACCAACAACTACAATTAATAGAGAGCCAAACTTGCGCACAATCCAACACATAGAGAAATAATAGCTAATCAATCTATCAAAAGGAGAAATATTACAATATAGCACAGACTTAACGCTGAAAAACGGGGGCCACTCTAAGCGGCGACATGTAAACAACAACACAGGAAAATAATCTATCATTGAACCATCATAAAATCGAACAATATACAATTTTCATTCTAACAAACACTACGAACCTTGATGGAGGTATCCAAGACATAGAAAATATGCACTGTTTTCATCTTGGTTTTCACTCTTTTCCTCAAAGCCGGGAGACTTTATAGTAGCAGATCATATCCTCCAAACGCCCATTTTCACAGACGTCCCAAATCAACCAAAAGCTCATTTCCTCCGAAAAAATATTCGGAGGTTCTGGGCTTTCGGTTGATCTGGGCACGCGGGTGGCAGTGACCCACATCCCCCAAATGATCTTTTCATCCGAGCGCCCAGAACCACCGAAAGCGAGATACTCGAAAGTACACGCTTCCCCCGTGTAACAGGGAAAAGAGGAAGCGAGAGCGGTTCCTAAGTGTGCGGGAATCCAATGTACAGCTCGAAGCAGAGTTAACTGAAGCGCCACTTCGACTGGCGGAGCTAAAGTCGGGGAGGGAGCAACCCTAGCGGCTCCTACGAGAAATAAAGGCAAATAGTGTTTGGACTGTACCACTGTTGCTGCGGGAGTGTCCGCCTTGCCATGAGCTGTTGACTCGGCATTAACCTCAGCTGTGGTTATCATTGCGATATTTGTTTGTGTTTGCGGCGATTATGTGAAGGTGTATGCCGGCTGATATCGCACGGATGCGATGACTTTATCTCATTGATACACGCGAAGGTGGTCGCGTTCGATCAGTGGGGCGTTTTCAGATCTCTGATGAAACAAATGAGGATGCATGGAGTCTAGTGGCAAGTTTATTGGACTTGATGTCCACCTTCGTGTGTTAATGAGATAACAGCATCGCATCCGCGTGATATCGGTCGGCATACACCTTTACATAATCACCTCATACTCAAACAAACGTCGCGAGGATAACCGCAGTTGAGGGTAATGCCGAGTCCCCAACCCATGCCAAGGCGGACACCCTCGCAGCATAATGGCGAATTCGGGTTGACATTTCGTGGCACCTTTTTTTTTTTTTTTTTTTTTCAGATCCCGAGCAGTCATGCTCGCTTGGGCGTAGTAAGAAGCAATCTCGCATGTTCGCGTGGCGCTTTCCCTTTCAGAGTTTGGCGTGTAGTACTTTTTTCGCCTGGTCTCGAAAAGATCGAGCAGCGGGTTGCCCAACTATAACCTTTGTCATCAAATCCACACTCCAGCGGTGACAGGTGCCCTCATTGGCCCGCACGTCCATGTTCACGTAATTTAGCAGACGACGGAACCCGAAGACGGGCGACCGCGATGCCCCTAGCTTGATCCAAGTGTACGAACTCTGCCCTGATTCAAAGGGATGAGGCGAGCCTGATCCTGATCCTAAAACCCTAAAACCGCTAGATCCCTGGCACTCATGTTCGGGTGGCAATTGTCACGTGATCCAGCTCGGGAGCCGACGTAGCAACTTCCGAGCGCTAGGCCGTGTTGCCATAAAATGACCACCCGAATTCGCCGTAAGTAAGACAGTCGAAACATCATTTCCCTGCATTTCTCCTAAGCGCCGCTAGAGTGCCACTCTTCCCGAATCGGCGGTTGAAGTCGCGTTCCAGTTAACTCCGCCTCGAGCTGTACTTCCTGCAACTCACCAGAGAGGGTCACGTGACCATAGCCGTCACGTGGGTCCCTTGATGCTGCTCATCCGGTGCTCGAAATGTTCTGCAACGTGAGGTATGCGGTCTGCTGACTTCTACAGCTTCTTTTGTTCCCGTGCTTAATAATTATCCTTAGAGATGTAGCACCTGGATATCCGCGAGATGTAACAGATATGACAGATATAAAAATTAGAGCTGATGCTTGCTTAAAGAAGCCTGAGCTTGGATAGGTAGAAATGACACGACACTCGGTGTGTACAAGTGAGATCGCGTTCAAGAAGTGATCTGAAGAGAGATATTTCGAAAATGAATTTTATTCGTATGCACGTTGCTCACAGGAGATGTACCATCTTCGGAAGCTCATGCTGGTCCGCGTCATGAGACACGGAAAAAGAACGTGGTGGGAATGGTACGTCTTGTGGCTGGAACACATAGCGGAACGGCGGAAAACGCACAAAAACCTCAAGCGCCTTCTAAGGAGATCGACAGTTCAGACGATATGTTGGTTTCATGCATTCATATTGCTTGCAAGCTCTTTCTAGGGGTTTTTTCAACCAGTTAATAGAGTGGTTTCTGAATGTCTGAACTGTATTAACAGAAAGCATTGAAGAAAAGTGGATATCAAAGAAAAAATGATATCCTTTTCGTGACTTGTGCCGTGGCCGCTTTGTTACTAGCACGAAAGCTTGTGTATATTAAAGTTTTATTTCAAAGAGTGCTTCATTCCCTGGACTTATTATGTTCCCACTACTACCAGACTGGACTGTGTATTTTCTCCCTTCATCACTCAAGTAATCGTTTTCCACTATGATGACCTACACAGTGCCTAGACCCCCAGTCACTCACACGGAAAATATCTCTCAATTCGGACCGGATCACTTCTTGAACGCGATCGACATCAATAATTCACTTCCTTCGCAAACTTCACTTCTGAGTCAGTTGCAGGAAGTGCATCGGGTTCCCACACGGTCCAAATGTCCATTTCCACCCACATCCCAAATCAACCAAAAGCTCATTTCATCCGAAAAAATGTTCGGAGGTGCTGGACTTTCGGGTGATCTGGGCACACGGGTGGCAGTGACCCATATCCCCCAAATGCTCTTTTCATCCGAGCGCCCAGAACCACCGAAAGCGGAATACTTGAAAGGAAGGGTGAGCGGTTCTTGGGTATGCGGGAATCCAATCCTGCAACTGACTCACAAGTGAAGTTTGCAAAGGAAAGGTATTATTGATGTCGATCGCGTTCAAGAAGTGATCCGATCCGAACAGAGAGATATTTTCCAGGTGAATGACTGGGGTCCAGGCACTGTGTAGGTCATCATAGGGGAAAACGCCCACGGCACAGGTCTCGAAAACGGTTGCAAAAGGGACCTCCTCCTTTACCTTTCTTTTATGCTTTCTGTTAATACAGTTCAGATGTTCAGAAAACACGCTATTAACCGGCTGAAACAATCCATAGAAAAAGCTTTCAAACAGTATGAATGCATGAGAGCAACATATCATCTGAACTGCCAATCTACTCAGAAGGCGCTTGAGGTTTGTGCGTTTTCCACCGACCCACTATATGTTCTAGCCGCAGAACATACCACTCCCACCATGCTCTTTTTCCGTGACTCATGACGCGGACCTCCATGACCTTCCGAAGGTAGTGCTTCCCCCGTCAGCAACATGCATACCAATAAAATTCATTTTCGGAATACCTCTCCGTGCAGATCACCTCTTGAACGCGATCTCATTCGTACACAACGTGTGACGTGTCGTCTCTATCCACCCAAGCTCATGGCAACACGGCCTACCGCTCGGAGATTGCTAGGTCGGTTCCGGACCTGGATGACTTGACAGTTGCCACCGGAAGACGAGTGCCAGGGATCTGGCGGTTTTAGGATCAGGATCAGGCTCGCCTCATCCCTTTTGGGTCAGGGCAGAGTTCGTACACTTGGATCACGCTAGGGACATCGTGGTCGCCCGTCTTCGGGTTCGACGTGCGGGCCACTCAGGGCACTCGCCACCGTTACAGAGCGCATTTGACGACACCGGATATAGTTGGGCAACCCGCTGCTCGATCGTTTCGGGACCGGACGAAAAAACTTCTAGCTGGCAAATTCCGGGCGCTCGGAAAGTGCCATACGAACATACAAGATTGCTTGACTGCTCGGGATCTGGCAAAAAAAAAAAGAAAAAAGAACTTTTTTGCCACGAAATGACCACACGAATTCGTCATTGTGCTACGAGGGTGTCCGCCTTTGCATGAGTTGTTGAGCCGGCATTACCATCAACGGTGGTTATCATCGCGACGTTTCCCAAGCAGCACAATGTACTGAAAGTCGAGTGCAATAGGTGTGGACGGTATGTGTCTTATCAATGTTCTTTAGTTTCAGGAGTCTGTTCAAGGCCTTCCACCTACCCGTCCACCCCTATTGCACTCGACTTTCAGTACATTTTGCTGCTTGGGTTGTTTTTGTTTGAGACGATTATGTAAAGGTGTATGCTGGCCGATATCACGCGGATGTAATGCTGTTATCTCATTGATACATGCAAAGGTGGATAGCAACTCCAATAAATTTTCCACTAGACTCCGTGCATCCTCATTTGATTGATCACAAATCTGAAAATGCCCCACTGAGCGAACGCGACCACCTTCGCGTGTATCAGTGAGATAAAGGAATCGCATCCGTGCGATATCAGTCGGCATACACCTTCACATAATCGCCGCAAACACAAACATAGCTAAGGGTAATGTCGAGTCAACAGCTCATGTCAAAGCGGATACCCCCACAGCAACAGTGGGACAGTCAAAACACTATTCGCCTTTATTTCTCGTAAGAGCCGCTAGGGTTGCTCTCTTCCCGACTTTAGCTTGTGGCGAAGTGGCGTTCCAGTTAACTCTGCTTCGAGCTGTACAGTGGATTCCGGCATACTCGAGAACCGCAAGCGTGTTCTTTGAAGTATCCCCGCTTTCGGTGGTTCCGGGCGCTTGGATGAAAAGAGCATTTGGAGGATATGAGTCACTGCCATCCGCGTGCCCAGATCAACCGAAAGCCCAGAACCTCCGAATATTTTTTCGGAGGAAATGAGCCTTTGGTTGACCTGGAACGTCGGTGGAAATGGGCGTTTGGAGGCGAACATTTTCCGAACGAAATTTACTTAGAACTCCAAGAAAGGGTCACCCGCGAAGACGAAGACGTTTCGACAACACGCCTGGCCGCGTTTCCACAATGCCGTACCCGAAACAGAACACGATTCTGCGCCCGACGCGGTACCGTATGCGAGCGTGTTGTTTTTTTCCGGAAACGGGTTCGTCGACGCGGGTGACCCTTTCTTCGAGTTTTCAGTAAATTTCGTTCTGAAAATATTCGTAACTTTTAATGTCCACGACATAGAGTATTCACATTATGATATAGTGTATATAGAAAATATCAACCCATTCGATTAAATTCTCTGTCATCATGAAAGAGTGCTCGTCAAAGTGAGCGAGCTCAAGCTTGCGTAATGTGAAATTACACACTCTACAACACTGATCGTAACTCGCAACATCTGTTCAAATTTTAATTAAACTCTTACTGATGTGTGGTAGTCACCACTTCTCCTGAATGTGAATCGATAAATTTTAGCATTTAAGCCACAATCAAATACCTTGTATAGTATGTGTGACCATATGCAGAACTTTTTAATCTATATCTTTTAAAAAATGCAAGAAACATCGTGCAGTTTTGGCTTTGAAAATTTAAAGAAGAAAATTGTCTTTAATGTTGAGTTTGCATTTTACAACGTTATGAGCTAAAGACTTATAAAATTAAAGTATGACCTTTCCATTTGTAGTGCCCGGATGCTATGACACTAAAATAATGTGATAGGTTTTCTGTATGGCTACGGGAAATCTCGAGTATATTTTGTGAATTGGATCTACGTTTATGTGTGACCTGCGCTGATCTGCTTATTATAATTAATACAACATATCTTCCATTGTGTTTATGCATAACGCTCATCTTCATTGTAAGGACGACGGAAGCGAAAATAAGCTGCAAAGCTGTTTGCCTCATATTGCGATGTGTACCAAAACAATCCGGAATTCGACTTAGATTTACGTATATTAGTTGAAATGTCGCCACAATCGCGATATAAAATTCGTCCGCGGAGCACTCTGAGCCCCTGGTGAGCGTCGCCTCGCCGCCGTAGCAGACCACGGAAGTGACGCACGTTGTCTCTCCTGTTGGAGTTCCTGACTTTCATTTCGCGGTGGTTTTGCGATCGGAGGTTGATTTTCGCGACAAGAAAAATTGTACATGCTTGTGAAGTCTTTCCTGGCTGTGCTACAGCATGTTGCCGACTTCCTTTCAGCAACGCGAGGACGTAGTGTTCCTTGCACGGACTACACACGGATAGACAACACAAACATAGCGTCAAACATCGACTGACGTTTATTACAAAGACAACACTACCAATGCTGGCCCCCAAAATCCATCCGAAGGAAGGTGATCTCATTCTCCCTAGGGGTGAGAGTTTTGCTGCTTACATTGCTGGCTGTCTTACCTTGCGTTCGGCCGGGGTATGTTTCAGAACAAACACGCTCTACTGGTCTGTGGTTGTTTCCGTGGCCGTATTGGCCATTGGCACTCGACTGGCAATCTAGAGATGCGAAGTTCAGATTCCGCTGATGTCTGACTTTTTTGATGACTGTCATGTTTCAATTGTTTCCGAAAGATAGGAATCTTATTCTCGCCGCGAATCCGTCTATGCCTACCTGCAGACAGGTGAAACAAGACAAGGAGTGCGCAGACATATTGTTGACGAATGGTTCAAACCAAATCCAGAGGTGTTCATTAGCCTTGACTTGTCAACGAAGTACATCAGGCTGAAAGAAGGAGGGGGGCCCACTTGACGTTTCGGCGTACGTCTGATTCTCGCTACGGGGAAAAAACAGAGACGAAGAAGCATGTACGAACCCACCTTTCATAGGATATATCGCCTTCAGACTTCCACGAGATCTCTGAATCGAACATCTTCATGCGTTATTCGGAATTCGCCGTTCACCGGGCAGCCGCACATGGAGCTCGAGAGATATTTGACGTCACGCGCTCCTCAGATTTTCCCGCAATGCTTTGCGGCAGCGGGCGCGCTCCATGGGCGATCGTGTCGGGTGGGCGGCCCAGCGCGCTCGTAATCGTCAAAAATATGCCCATCCGTACCGCGTACTCACAAAATACTAGTGGCAACATAATTCTACATAATATTTACACCTTGTTCGGTCTCTTTTTTGCAGTGGACAAATTTCGCTTCCGTTGTCCTTTAAGCATTTCTGATGGCGGTTGTGTGATCCGCTTCTCCCAAAATCTGATTGCCACTTGGAAATTATTACGTATACGTTTGTGTGCCGTGTGTTACGAAGATTACGTGATTAGAATTGTAGACTTGGCCTGCACGTCATGCTCGTAAAATTCTTCGTTTGCATTGTGGCATCTGATAATAGATTCGCTTTTCGCGAACACTTCGTATTATCTCGCAGGCACTGAACCCGAATGCAGTTGTGAAAGTTGATGACACTGTGTCGCGAACGCTTTGGCTTCTCCCGCCGCGATCAGTTATCTTGCCCTATCTTGGACAGCTCCTTTTTCCTATCCAGACACACAAATGAATAACTGTGTTGACGAAAATATTTATTTATTTATTCCGCACTCCAATCGGGTTGCTTGTCAAAGACGCCTTTTCTTCTTCTTTTACTACGTCTGGGATAGTGCAACTGATTGAGAAATATACATGCACTGTGGAATTTAATTCATGAAATATGATAAGTTTTCACAAGAGATTAGTGATTCTTTTTTGTAATCATAGACTGATGTATCATGCCTCTAAATTTCAATGACCGATCCTTCTCCGGCAATTCTATCCTTCGGATGTTGAACTTGTACAGAGTGTAGTCGGGTAAAACCTATTTGATGGTCAGGTCTCATTCCATATGAGAATTCTTACACACAGTCTGGAATATTCGTCTCCTTAGCAATCTTCAATCTAATCATAAGCTGTTTTCGTTGCGATGTGTAGAATACATTACAATGATGACAAAGAATACAATTATTATTTCAATTATATGCTTGTTTATTCCGATAAGTTACAATTCTATTCCAAACTCTGAAGTTTTCGTTTGTTGTCTTGATTCATGAATTCCGAAGACATCAAGTAGTTTATTCTGATTATTAGGCGCTTGAATCCAGCGTTGATTAACGCAGGTGATATGTTGTCGCCGTGTTTGTATTGCTTCAACAACTTGCACTTTGTCGCGATGAACTTCCACAGTCTCTTATTGATGTTTCCTTTCTTTGTATGAAGACTCTTGAATGGCCTACAAGAGAGTATTAGATGAAAATCGTCCGGTGGTCCACCGCAATTGATGTGTTTGTTGAGTTTCAACAGGTGATAATACATCAGACCTTGCACGACAATATTGAACTTCTGTTCATTCGACATCACTGACTGGTAGAATAAAATAATTGCGTTGCCGTGGTAGTGGAACATATCACGTGATAAGATTTTATGTACTTTCCATCTCAGATATGTGTAATTTCAACAAATCCGTAATGAACCGTGCGATATAGACCGCTTGTATATGATAATTTGATCTGACTGCTTTCTTGATGAACGCAATGCCCATTGCAATGATTACAATTACTTCTGGTCTAGTGTATTTCAATTCTTCGTTGGCAAACCTCAAAAACTCCTCCATCAATCCCAGTGGCCCTTCCGACGTTGATGTGCAGATATTTTTATAAGTATTGTAGATTCGGCATATAAATTCTTGCATCTTCAGTTCTGTAGTTTGTACCATATCTCCGAATACGACCATGTCTAGGATATATTGAAATGCAGCGATAATGGAATCGTTTCGCGGCTCTTCCTTTTCGAAGCAGTGTTTTATCACATCTTCCCATAACTTATGGTAGCGAGTACAAAATCTGTCCATCTTTTCAATATAGAACAATTGTCTCTTCTGTTTTCAAGTGCGCATCTACACTTAATTAAAAGCATATCTATGCTCATTTTATTGATCAAATTTCAAATTTTTATTGATCAAATTTTTTAGAATGTAATTAATATCCACATGCATGCCATGAGAATTATGGAAATTGATTTACAAAAAGATGTGATGAGTAAGAAAAAATGTGCGCTTTCAATGATTCTATGTACAAGGCCCTACTAGAGCCCGTCCCTCCCTAACTTGATGTTGTTGTTGGGGGTCGTCGGGTTTCATCACACTTTATCGCTTGAATCCACTAGTTGATCATGTTTATTCATTGAAAATGACAAGTTTCAGTACAAATTCTACGGTGTATTCACGCTGCTTGCTTAGAAATGATTTGTCTGAATTAATTATTCTTTTGTTTCAGGTTCGACTGATATTCTATGAGTTGGACATTATGTATGCATGATGTATTAATTGTGTCGTATTTGTTTCAATTGTTCACTCGATTGAGATAAGTAAAATAATCTCTGAGTTGGGAATGCCTCATATTTCTGAGTTGTGTTTCACATTTGATTTTTCTGTGTGGTTCATCTATATAGAACTTTCTGTTGCAAGATATTACAAAAATTGATGTAATTAAATTTGTTTCTCGTTTTTGATTGAGTATTGTTGCTACCATTTAATAATTTGGACTTTCTCTACATGTTCAATAACAATATCACATCTGTGCAAACTTAGTCGACTTGTCAACCACTTTGACGAAAGATTTCGGTTTCAAGGAAAGAATACGAAAAGATAGTGATCCCCGCGAATAATATCGACATCTATTTGCGCTGCACAATAAAATATATCGCCTTTGAACTATCTTATCTGACCTCTAGAACGTCCTGTTTGCTGGACGAAGGAATATAGCCCCCAACCCTTTGAGTGATAAAGCATGGGAGCTTGGTCATACAGATAGAGACATAAAGTCTCCCGGCTTTGAGGAAAAGCGTGAAAACCGAGATGAAAACAGTGCATATTTTCTATGTCTTGGATACCTCCAACAAGGTTCGTAGTGTTTGTTAGAATGAAAATTGTATGTTGGTCGATTTTATGATGGTTCAATGATAGATTATTTTCCTGTGTTGTTGTTTACATGTCGCCGCTTAGAGCGTTCCCCTGTTCTTCAGCGTTAAGTCTGTGCTATATTGTAATATTTCTCCTTTTGATAGATTGATTAGCTATTATTTCTCTATGTGTTGGATGGTGCGCAGGTTTGGCTCTCTATTAATTGTAGGTGTTGATTGTGTTGTTTCTCGTTATTTCCTTACGTCTATGCTGTTCACTTAATAAGAAATTAAAAGTTGTGTAATGTTGGAATTGCGCTCGAAATGTTATGACAGATATTCACGCTATTGCAATGATGGTTCTCACGTGTAGGAATATTAGACTTTTTATAATACAACTTGTAATTTGATTGTAATCATATTGATTAAGAATATCTTCTTTGTAGTGGTATAGATTTTATTTCCGCTTGTGTTCGTGTCGTTCTTGTCACATGGTCTTCCAGCGTCTGTGCTTTTCACAATTAATTACATACATCTATCGGCACCCGTCTTCAACAAATCAGTGCAGGTATCATCAGAGCTGGTTGTTGGCTAGGAGCGTGCTATGTGGTGAAGTTCATTTTTAACATATCTGTTTTCTGTGTTGGACTCATAAAACAAAGTAAGGTTTGTAGTGTCTCTTAGAATGAAAATTGTAAAGTGTTCGATTAGATTACGTCACGAGGTTGATTTTATGATAGTTAAAATGATAAATTATTTGTAGTGGTATAGATTTTATTTCCTCTTGTGTTCGTGTCGTTCTTGTCCCATGGTCTTCCATGGGTCTGTGCTGTTCACAATTAATTACATACATCTTGCGCACCCGTCTTCAACACATCAGTGCAGGTATCATCAGAGCTGGTTGTTGGCTAGGAGCGTGCTATGTGGTGAAGTTCATTTTTAACATATCTATTTTCTGTGTTGGACTCATAAAACAAAGTAAGGTTTGTAGTGTCTCTTAGAATGAAAATTGTAAAGTGTTCGATTAGATTACGTCACGAGGTTGATTTTATGATAGTTAAAATGATAAATTATTTGTAGTGGTATAGATTTTATTTCCTCTTGTGTTCGTGTCGTTCTTGTCCCATGGTCTTCCATGGGTCTGTGCTGTTCACAATTAATTACATACATCTTGCGCACCCGTCTTCAACACATCAGTGCAGGTATCATCAGAGCTGGTTGTTGGCTAGGAGCGTGCTATGTGGTGAAGTTCATTTTTAACATATCTATTTTCTGTGTTGAACTCATAAAACAAAGTAAGGTTTGTAGTGTCTCTTAGAATGAAAATTGTAAAGTGTTCGATTAGATTACGTCACGAGGTTGATTTTATGATAGTTAAAATGATAAATTATTTGTAGTGGTATAGATTTTATTTCCTCTTGTGTTCGTGTCGTTCTTGTCCCATGGTCTTCCATGGGTCTGTGCTGTTCACAATTAATTACATACATCTTGCGCACCCGTCTTCAACACATCAGTGCAGGTATCATCAGAGCTGGTTGTTGGCTAGGAGCGTGCTATGTGGTGAAGTTCATTTTTAACATATCTATTTTCTGTGTTGAACTCATAAAACAAAGTAAGGTTTGTAGTGTCTCTTAGAATGAAAATTGTAAAGTGTTCGATTAGATTACGTCACGAGGTTGATTTTATGATAGTTAAAATGATAAATTATTTGTAGTGGTATAGATTTTATTTCCTCTTGTGTTCGTGTCGTTCTTGTCCCATGGTCTTCCATGGGTCTGTGCTGTTCACAATTAATTACATACATCTTGCGCACCCGTCTTCAACACATCAGTGCAGGTATCATCAGAGCTGGTTGTTGGCTAGGAGCGTGCTATGTGGTGAAGTTCATTTTTAACATATCTATTTTCTGTGTTGAACTCATAAAACAAAGTAAGGTTTGTAGTGTCTCTTAGAATGAAAATTGTAAAGTGTTCGATTAGATTACGTCACGAGGTTGATTTTATGATAGTTAAAATGATAAATTATTTGTAGTGGTATAGATTTTATTTCCTCTTGTGTTCGTGTCGTTCTTGTCCCATGGTCTTCCATGGGTCTGTGCTGTTCACAATTAATTACATACATCTTGCGCACCCGTCTTCAACACATCAGTGCAGGTATCATCAGAGCTGGTTGTTGGCTAGGAGCGTGCTATGTGGTGAAGTTCATTTTTAACATATCTATTTTCTGTGTTGAACTCATAAAACAAAGTAAGGTTTGTAGTGTCTCTTAGAATGAAAATTGTATAGTGTTCGATTAGATTACGTCACGAGGTTGATTTTATGATAGTTAAAATGATAGATTATTCTCCTCTGTTGTTTTGATCAAGAATAACTTCTTTGTAGTGGTATAGATTTTATTTCCTCTTGTGTTCGTGTCCCATGGTCTTCCAGGGTCTGTGATGTTCACATTTAATTACATACAACTATCAGAACTTCCCGCTATTGTACTGATGGTTCTCACGTATAGGAATATTAGACTTTTTATAATACAACTTGTAATTTTGTTTGTAATCATATTGATTAATAGCGTCCTCGGTAAACTGCACCGGTGCGCCCCGGTGCGACCTGGTGCGGCTTGCCATCCTCGATAAACTGCACTGGTGCGCACTGAACGTCTTCGATTAAAGGAGTGCACCCGTTCAGTGCAGCACTGAGTTGCCCCGAACCCACACCGAGAAAATCGGCCGAGCGCCAGAGTGCAATCCCAAGAAGCATCGCGATTGCCGGAAGCACGGAGGAAGGCAGAAGCGGCAAGTAGCCAGGTGTAGCCGGGCAAGTAGCAGCATACAGTCATCGTCAGCATGGCATTCGATCGGTGCCGCTCGTCAGGTGCCTCTCGCTACGGGTCGCGCAGCCTACGAGCCACAACGAGCACAGATCTCTAGATAGCGCATGCTAGTATCCATCAGATCCACCAATGCAGTGCAGTTTCATGTTCGATAATGCCTCCGCCCAGGGCACCGCCAGTGTAGAGCGCCACGCACCACTGTGGTTTCGGGGCAATTCCGGAGCAAGTTTATCGAGGACGCTATTAGAATATCTTCTTTGATTAAATGTGGTGTCCGTTTCTCGTTTTGATATGGTATTGTGTAGCTATTACTTCCCTACATGATGGAGAATACGTCAGTTAGGTTCTCTATTAATGTTATGTGCTGATTCGAATTATTTCCTTATGTCTGCGCTAGTCACTTCATAAGAAACTGATTAATTAAATTTGTGTCGTATTGGAATATTAAACTTATAGCGTCCTCGATAAATTGCACCGGTGCGCACCGGTGCGACCTGGTGCGGCTTGCCATCCTCGATAAACTGCACTGGTGCGCACTGAACGTCCTCGATTAAAGGAGTGCACCCGTTCAGTGCAGCACTGAGTTGCCCCGAACCCACACCGAGAAAATCGGCCGAACGCCAGAGTGCAATCCCAAGAAGCATCGCGATTTCCGGAAGCACGGAGGAAGGCGGAAGCGGCAAGTAGCCAGATGTAGCCGTGCAAGTGGCAGCAGACAGTCATCGTCAGCATGGCATTCGATCGGTGCCGCTCGCCAGGTGCCTCTCGCTACGGGTCGCGCAGCCTACGAGCCACAACGAGCACAGATCTCTAGGTAGCGCGTGCTAGTATCCATCAGATCCACCAGTGCAGTGCAGTTTCATGTTCGATAATGCCTCCGCCCAGGGCACCGCCAGTGTAGAGCGCCACGCACCACTGTGGTTTCGGGGCAATTCCGGAGCAAGTTTATCGAGGACGCTATTAGCTTCCATATTGTGCTCGAAATTACTTACATCTATCAGGTTCTCACATCTCAGACTTTTTATAATAAAACTTGTAATTTTGATTGTAATCCTATTGATTAAGAACATCTTCTTTGATTAAATGTGCTATCCCTTCTGATTCATTGAAAACTTGTGTATGCATATATGATTACAGTTAATAAAAATATTGTGTTTGATCTGTGATACCTATTCAATGCTATTGTATCGTACCTGTAATAAGTATATTCTTTGTTACGTGTATTGTATTGTGTTTCTTCTGCTTCAGGTTTTTTGGCTGGGTTTTTCTCTTCCACACAGAGTCACAGCATAATTCCTTGCACTTTTGACTTTAATAAATATATTTTCAATTGTACTTTTGTGTATGGCTATCCTTTGCATGTCTATACTTGCATGGAAACCGCCCACTGCACACCTGTTGTACCGGAACAATTTCTGAGAGAAGTCGGCCCAGGTGGAAAAATGGCGAAAGAAGTCGGCCCAGATTGAAAAATACGCTACGATAAGCGCACGCGCAGCCCCCCCCCCCCCCGCCGCACACGCGCCGCACGGGAAAAAATACGCAAAGGATGCAACTTGTAATTTTTTTTATAATCGTATTGATTAAGCACATCTTCTTTGATTAAATGTGCTATCCCTTCTAATTCATTGAAAACTTGTGTGTATGATTACAGTTAATAAAAAATATTGTGTTTGATCTGTGATACCTACTCAATGCTATTGCATCATGCCTGTAATAAGTATATTCTTTGTTACGTGTATTGTGTTTCTTCTGCATCAGGTTTTTTGGCTAGGTTTTTCCCCTTCACACAGAGTCATAATATAATTTCTGACACGAATGACTTTAATCAATATATTTTCACTTGTACTTTTGTGTATGGCTATCCTTTGCATGTAAACAGCCTACTGCACACCTGTTGTAGCTGAAAAAAAATTGCGATTGAAGTCGGCACAGATTGAAAAATGACTAAAGAAGTCGGCCCAGGCTGAAAAATAGGAGAGGGTAAGCGCGCACGCAGCCCTCCCACCACCGATAAGCATGTGGACAATCCTCCGCATACGCGGCGCGCGAGGAAAAATACGCGCAGGGCTCAGGGGCAGGGGTCCAGGTTGTAGTTTCTCATCCCCGTAGTTTCTCAACCCCTACATACTACTTCTATTCTCAAAATACTCCGACAGGCGTTTGGGTCGTCCACACGGAGATTTGGGTTAATGCTGTTTTACATTCCATAGCGCTTCTTCGGAATCTATTCTTTGGCCCATATCTTGTCCCGTTTCTCACGTGAATGCACTGTGCATCATCCACAAGGAGCGCTAGTGCAATAAGTTTTTTTCTTTCATTGGTCCATCCTGCGCTAGACACAGACGAAATGCAAGCGCGAATACAGAAGGGATCGGAAAACTGACAGCCGCCGGGAAACTGACTCGTGTGAATGCAAGAGAATGTGCGGGCGTCTTCAGACGCGTAGTCGTAGTGACCACTGCTCTCACTCCTTCCCGACTTGCTGCCGGCAGAAAACTGATAGCGTCCTCGATAAACTTGCTCCGGAATTGCCCCGAAACCACAGTGGTGCGTGGTGCTCTACACTGGCAGTGCCCTGGGCGGAGGCATTATCGAACATGAAACTGCACTGCACTGGTGGATCTGATGGATACTAGCATAGTAGCATGCGCTACCTAGAGATCTGTGCTCGTTGTGGCTCGTAGGCTGCGCGACCCGTAGCGAGAGGCACCTGGCGAGCGGCACCGATCGAATGCCATGCTGACGATGACTGTCTGCTGCTACTTGCCCGGCTACACCTGGCTATTTGTCGCTTCCGCCTTCCTCCGTGCTTCCGGCAATCGCGATGCTTCTTGGGATTGCACTCTGGCGCTCGGCCTATTTTCTCGGTGTGGGTTCGGGGCAACTCATAGCGTCCTCGATAAACTGCACCGGTGCGCCCCGGTGCGACCTGGTGCGGCTTGCCATCCTCGATAAACTGCACTGGTGCGCACTGAACGTCCTCGACTAATAGCGTCCTCGATAAACTTGCTCCGGAATTGCCCCGAAACCACAGTGGTGCGTGGTGCTCTACACTGGCGGTGCCCTGGGCGGAGGCATTATCGAACATGAAACTGCACTGCACTGGTTGATCTGATGGATACTAGCATGCGCCACCTAGAGATCTGTGCTCGTTGTGGCTAGTAGGCTGCGTGACCCGTAGCGAGAGGCACCTGGCGAGCGGCACCGATCGAATGCCATTCTGACGATGGCTGTCTGTTGCTACTTGCCCGGCTACACCTGGCTACTTGCCGCTTCCGCCTTCCTCCTGCTTCCTGCAATCGCGATGCTTCTTGGGATTGCACTCTGGCGCTCGGCCGATTTTCTCGGTGTGGGTTCGGGGCAACTCAGTGCTGCACTGAATGGGTGCATTCCTTTAATCGAGGACGTTCAGTGCGCACCAGTGCAGTTTATCGAGGATGGCAAGCCGCACCAGGTCGCACCGGTGCGCACCGGTGCAGTTTATCGAGGACGCTATAAAAAAGCGCCGACAGCACCGGTAGGGGGCAGCGCTAGCGACAGCAGGCGCTGGTTTAGTAGACAAGCTCGCTGATTTTGCTGAAAATGGCGGCCAACGAGCAGACGACGAGAGCTTTGTGACGCCCTCATCTTGGCCTCCAGCCCTCCCTCACGCTCCCTCCCTCACCGCTGCCAGCGCTGTCAGCGGATGGCAAGTTTCCGTCCACTAGGGCAGCGCGCTCGTTTCGTAGACAACCTGCTGCCGCAGCGCCGCTGCTCCCGCTGGCCAGCGCAGGCAGCAGGTCGGGAGCCGCTGAGTGCGCTGCTGCTGCTGGCTGTGTGACGTCACTATAGCAGACGACATCGCCCGCCGCGTAGTTTGAACATGGCGTCCACATCGACTGCTGTGCTCATCACTGTCACAATAAAAACACCGCAAGGATGCGCGAACGTTCTTTTGTCACTCCAGAAGAAGCAAGCAGACTGCAGCACGGTACGTGCACGGAATTAATTGAAGTACGTTTCATGTACCGCGATGTACTAACTGAAATAAATCTCCCGCGCCCCTTTTTGGCGCGGTTTCGGTTCTGCACACATTTCCTTCTCTACAGGAGCAGTTTTGCAATGTATACGACGGATCAACGAATTATACAGAACTGAGACGTCCCTCGTGATAAAAGGGAGTCGCCTTTTGGGTATATATTGGTGTAGAAGCGTGAGGGAGGGCTGGAGGCTAAGATGAGGGCGTCACAAAGATCTCGTCTTCTGCCATTTTCAGCGAAACCAGCACATGTGATGAAAACCACATCGAAGTGCATCGAACGGCATCGAAGTCGTGTTGGGTGCCACTACAATCCATCCAGCCATCCAACATAGGGTGCGTTTTTTTATTCTACCCGGGTGACCCCCGGGTTACGCACCACGTGACCCGAGTGAGATGTCACGTGACCTGTGGGTAGGTACTCCCGTTTAGAAATTTTCGCCCATTACGAGTTACGCCCGTCTCAGCGAACATGGCGGCAGAGGCAGACGACGTTTTTGACGAGGACATGTTTGTAGAAGTTGTCTCCCTTGGGGCTAATGGCCATTCTCCGTGGGACGAAGAAGAAGAAGAGGAAGTTGCGGCACTTGTGCTGCTTGACGCATTTGACGAAGGGGAAGATGATGACGAAGGAAGAAAAAGGTATGCATCCAACGAAACAACAGTCGTGCTAAAGCCACCGAAATATGCAATCGAATGGCAAGGGTGAAGGTGACAATCCGCGCGGCTGTAGTTTAGTAACGCTCCCACAGCGCACGGATGGGCGTAGATTTAGCAGGAGTACGGTAAGGTCATTGTTGCCAGACGACACTTGTGAATACGGACGTCCAGTGCATGTTACCAAATAATATCGGCTTTATGTCATTGTTGCCAGACGACACACGTGAATACGGACCATACGGACATTAAAAGCAGGCTACGAAATGAATATCTGCTTTTGAAAGGCAGAACAGGGTTATTAGAAGAGTTAAAGCTCCTAGGGCCAACGGTGATGTAAAACAGAAAACTGCTTGCCAAGCAAGAACTTTACTATGAGACATAGGCGTATTTTGAGCGTAGATTTCTGGAATACAGCATTTAATATTGAAATGTGCACAAAAATACTGGAAATCGTTAGCAGAGGCACAAATGAATAAGAGGAAAAGTGATGTTTTACATGGGGAGTCTTAATGACAAAGGTCACATTCTGTACGTTATTCTACGTTGAATGTTCATGCATCACAAATGTCACGTCAAATTACACATACATATATATGTATATATATATGAAATACGTTGGGACTACAATATCCGTTGTGACTAGGTCAGCTGAATACGTAGTCCATGTGCGGAGAGAGCCCATATATATACTTAGCATCCGTCATGACTGAGGTTAGGTTAGGTCTGGCGAATACGTATTCTATGTGTCGAGAGGGCCCATATATACTGTGCATCCGTCGTGACTGAGGTTAGGTTAGGTCTGGCGAATACGTATTCCATGTGTCGAGAGGGCCCATGTATACTGTGCATCCGTTGTGACTGAGGTTAGGTTAGGTCTGGCGAATACGTATTCCATGTGTCGAGAGGGCCCATGTATACTGTGCATCCGTTGTGACTGAGGTTAGGTTGGTCTGGTGAATACGTATTCCATGTGTCGAGAGGGCCCATGTAGACTGTGCCTCCGTCGTGACTGAGGTTAGGTTAGGTCTGGCGAATACGTATTCCATGTGTCGAGAGGGCCCATATATACTGTGCATCCGTCGTGACTGAGGTTAGGTTAGGTCTGGCGAATACGTATTCCATGTGTCGAGAGGGCCCATATATACTGTGCATCCGTCGTGACTGAGGTTAGGTTAGGTCTGGCGAATAAGTATTCCATGTGTCGAGAGGGCCCATATATACTGCCCATATATACTGTGCATCCGTCGTGACTGAGGTTAGGTTAGGTCTGGCGAATAAGTATTCCATGTGTCGAGAGGGCCCATATATACTGCCCATATATACTGTGCATCCGTCGTGACTGAGGTTAGGTTAGGTCTGGCGAATACGTATTCCATGTGTCGAGAGGGCCCATGTAGACTGTGCATCCGTCGTGACTGAGGTTAGGTTAGGTCTGGCGAATACGTATTCCATGTGTCGAGAGGGCCCATATATACTGTTCATCCGTCGTGACTGAGGTTAGGTTAGGTCTGGCGAATACGTATTCCATGTGTCGAGAGGGCCCATCTATACTGTGCATCCGTCGTGACTGAGGTTAGGTTAGGTCTGGCGAATACGTATTCCATGTGTCGAGAGGGCCCATATATACTGTGCATCTGTCGTGACTGAGGTTAGGTTAGGTCTGGCGAATACGTATTCTATGTGCCGAGAGGGCCCATATATACCGTGCATCCGTCGTGACTGAGGTTAGGTTAGGTCTGGCGAATACGTATTCCATGTGTCGAGAGGGCCCATATATACCGTGCGTCCGTTGTGACTGAGGTTAGGTTAGGTCTGGCGAATACGTATTCCATGTGTCGAGAGGGCCAATATATACTGTGCATCCGTTGTGACTGAGGTTAGGTTAGGCCTGTTGAATACGTATTCCATGTGTCGAGAGGGACCATGTAGACTGTGCTTCCGTCGTGACTGGGGTTAGGTTACGTCTGACAGACACGTATTCCATGTGTCGAGAGGGTCCATGTAGACTGTGCTTCCTTCGTGACTGAGGTTAGGTTAGGTCTGGAGGACACGTATTCCATGTGTCGGGAGGGCCCATGTAGACTGCGCGTCCGTCGTGACTGAGGTTAGGTTAGATTAGATCAGCTGAATACATATTCCATGTGTCGAGAGGGCCCATGTAGACTGTGCATCCGTCGTGACTGAGGTTAGGTTACATCAGGGGAATATGTATCTCATGTATCGAGAGGGCTCTATGTCATGATTCGGCACCAAACACTGCGAGTGTATCCAGTCGTTTGTGTGTCCTTCAGGATGTGGCCCAACTTGAACAAGTTCGTGTTTGTGGTTTTGGAATCACGCACTTGCGAAGTGTCGTGCTTGCGGTGTTCGGCGACATCGCGAGATTGGTGTTTCATCATGGTTTCTGCCTAATGTTATGCGTTATTTGTAATAAATTTACGTTTTAGTTACATGAAAAAGGTTGAAAAGTCAAAGAATTGAGTTTTATACTTTTGTGTTTCTGTCATATTTTGGTTCCATTGGGATGGTGGCGCTGAAGTAGTGGGATGGGGGTTGGAGATAGATCGCGGTAATTATCCGTTGTCGAAAGAGGTAATTTCGTATCAAAATGCACAAATTTTGCAAATCGGTAACAATTTTTGGCCTGTAAAATAGTAAAATTGCATGTAGAGACCGGACGCATATCGGTTTTCCGTGTTTTTCATGATTTTTGTCTTCGTAGAAGCCGCGGTATCGTTACTAAACTATATCCATCCGCGCTATGCGCAGTATTTGCTGACTTGGTTTTGCTTTATGCACGTTACAGCCGAACGATTCCGAAGGTCGCCCACTATGCCGAAGAAACAGTGCAAGCCATGAGGGAAGACACCTTCAAGTCGCACTTTCGACTCCACAGGTCAACTGTAGAGAAGATGGCAACGCTGTTGGCCCCAGCATTAGAATCTGCAACTATTCACCCCGGACGGCCCACGATTCCCGCCATGAAGCAGCGTCTTGTTGTTATCTGGTCGCTGGCGAATTTGGAATCCTTTAGTCAAGTGTATCTGCACGTTACATGACCTGATAAGCGAAATACTGCTCAGTTGAGGAATTCTAATGTGATCCTGCTGTTCATACCATTCATTTTTAGTAGTGCCCACTTCGAACAGCAACAGATTGGTATCCTGTCTGTCTAGTGCGAATGCCTTGCCTTGTCTTACTCCAGCTGTTACATGACACTATCTTTCACTTGCAGGAGTGTTGGGGACCGCTTCGGTGTGGCAAAGTCTACGGTCTTCCATTGCGTTCGGAGGGTTGGTTCGGCTCTCTTGGACATGGCACGTCTCTTCGTTGCCTGGCCGAGCAACTGTCACGATGCGTTACCCATCATACTTGGCTTCCAGGGTAAATCTCGGTTTCCTAAGGTCCTGGGAGCAATTGACGGGTCGCATATAGAAATTACTGCACCTAAGGAGAACGCTTCCTCGTACGTCAACAGGAAGGGTTTTCACTCTGTGGTGCTACAGGCAGTTTGTGATCATGAGATGCGGTTCCTGCACTGTTCAGTTGGTGAGGCAGGCTCAGTGCATGATGCACGCACTTTCGCCGTTCTGAGGTGTATGGAATGCTCAACTCAGATCACTTCCCACTGGACAGTTATCTAGTGGGAGATGCTGCCTATCCCATTGGCCCACATCTCTTGACGCCACACAGAGACGATGGTCACTTGACAGTCAAGGAAAGGAGGTACAATGTGCATCTTTCTAGGGCAAGGGTAACTATCGAGAGGGCATTCGGACTGCTGAAGGGTCGGTTCCGAAGGCTCTTTCGTGTGGAAACCCGACGACCAGACATAATTGTCACCATCATCATTGTGGCATGTATTTTTCATAATGCTTGCCTGATGTGGGGTGATACATTTGAGGAGCCACCAGTTGCTGACAGGCAGGATGAGACGAGTGTCCCAGAGGACGAAACCCCTGCCGACGTAAGGAGGATTGGCATCCAGAAACGCGAGGATATTGCAAATTCCTTGTAATCGTGTGCTCCATGACAGTTTTTCATGCGTTTCAACTTGATTACTATGTAAAGGGTGTCTACCAGACTTCACTGATCCTTCCTGGCTTTTGCTGACAATTGGAACAAAACTCCCTGACCATCAAGCATGATGTAACGTTTTACATCCAACGCCGTTCACAAAGCTAAGCAATTTACTGAAAGCAAGCAAAGGATGGTTTTGCTGGCACTTTCTGCCTCAAATATACTTTGCCATTATTCAGTTGACCTTTTTTGGCGTCATTGTTGTGCTCGTCTCCAGGAAACACTAATGCAAAAGGCGCATCAGACACCCGTAGACCCAGGATGCTGCAGTGAGTGAAAGCTTGTGATCTTCCCTGACTTTCCCGGCCATTTTCCTTTTAATTCTCGGTTGGTAGACATCCTGTAAATTCCGTGTACTACTTGGTTACCCCCAATGTACTTTCCAAGCTTTTTACTATTCACTAGCGTTTATTTACTGTACAGTCATGAGAACCATCCAGAACTGTATTCATTGCAAGCATGGCCATTATTTGCACATTGTTTTGTTATTTATTTCATGTACGTACATAGTGTAACGCGACTGCATGTTGCATTAAATAAATATGACAAAGAAAAGTGGAAATGTCATTTTTGCTTTCTGTTTTTCTCTTTTTTTTTCAAATGCACATCAGTCTTTGGTACATTACCCTGTGCTTCTTGTTTGCCAGAAGCCATTTGTCAGCAGGACAAATGCTTAACGCATTAACTTTTGGGCATGTTCATTTGCACTTTCTTCATTTCAAGGTACTCTCTGAACAGCTGATTGAAGGTCCGCAGCTGTTCAACCCTTTCATTTTCCAACCTTAACCGTTCTCCAGCATTGCGTACGTTGTTTTTTGATGTTCGACTCTTCTTGCGAGGTGAAGAGACTTCACTATGTGGGGTTTCTGATGTTTGTTCTTGGTCCTCAAGGAGGTGGAGTCCACTAGATGTTGAGGCCAAAGCGGGTGGCTGTATCTCGGGCTTCTTCCCAAGAATATCGTGCATAATACTCCAATACTCCCACTTTTGACTGTGTGAAAGTAAAAAGCAGGTGTTGGCATGAAATCAACCTGACTTTATGAAGGAACCTTGAAAAACCCAACAGACCTTCCATTCCCACTCTTGTTTTTGCTGTCTGCCGCTGTTTTGTAGGTTTTCTTAAGATTTTTCCACTTGTCAGAGCACTGGGTGGAAGTCAGCGTGTATCCCTTTTCCGCAAGCAAGCCTGAAGCCCTGAGGTAGAACATAAGAACCTTTGCATCTGTAACATTTCTGGATTGACACTACACCCCTTCTCCAAACGTTTGCACGGCTTAAAGCACAGGTGCAGTAAGGCACTTACTTGGACCAAAATGCCTTCGTGAACTTCATTGTGCCACTCCTCTCTTCCTCCTCTTGGCAGAGGCTTAGAAGGAACCTTACTGCCTTGTCAGGCCAGAGGACGCCGTTTAGTCGGCTTGTGTTGTTTTCAGCAGCTTGGGATAAGGAGATGCTCGGCCCATTCGTGCAGGGTTCTCCAAACTCATCTGGTTGGGCAGCAACTACCTCTTGTTGAAGAGGGACGACCTTGGGCGCTGTCAAAATTAAAATGCCTCTGAGCAAGCCATTCATGATCTTCAGCTACAAAGAAGTTTGCAGACGCTTGTCAGCACATGATTCATGTTCTGCTCAGCCAACATTTCTCGTGCAACACCTAAGCACGGTTTGAATACGTGCTCATATATTCGTTACGACCCTCTAGAATGCGTGCTTAACTACCACCGAGAAACGCAGACGACAATGCGTGGCTGACAGCACGGCTTGCTTCTCGACCGCGCATAAAGCAGACGGCTTACCGTTTGACACGACAGCGACGAGACCGTGGACGATACTGATATGTTCCACGAGGTCTTGTATTCCAAAGCTGGGGACATCGCAGTATGGGCACTTCAGTGCCTGCACCGCCTGCATGCTCGGAATCCGAAAGTTAGCGGGACTCTCACTTGAATCGTGTGACGTCATAACACTTTGCTACCCACCTGCTGAGCTGGGTCAGCGAGAGTAGGTACCCAGAGTAACCCTCGAGCGACGAGAGTTGAATTTTCGCCGGTAGGTTATGACGTCACTTCCGTCACCCTCGAATTTTCGCCCAGTAAAGGTTAGGGCCAGTTCTCACTTTCCGACGCCCGACGCGGCGTCGTGAGCGGGCGGCGGAAATAGACGCGCATTTCCGGAGTCGGGAGAGGAGAGACGTCGAGCCAAAAAAACTGCCATGTCGAACTTCTTTCACGACGTCGGCGAGAGCTGCCGAGAACGACAGCTGGCGACCAATTAGGTGACACAGAAAGGCCACGCCCCCTGATTTTTCGTCTGCTTTGGACGACGGATGGCCACTGTTGTGGGAACATGAAAATTGTGCGCGCTGACGGGGCGGCGGAAATGCGCATCTACTACCGCCGTCCGCTCACGACGCCGCGTCCGGCGTCGCCAAGTGAGAACTGGCCATTACCCCCGAGTTACCCGGGTAGAATAAAAAAACGCACCCATAGTGTAGAGGTGTGCGCCGTGGGCATTTTTTTTCGGCGGCAGCGTATAGCAGGTTGAAGGCCCGGCGGCGTCGGCGTCAGCAGCGTCACGCCGATGCTGTCATACCGGCGTGCGCCCCGTGGGCTGTCAATATGTTCTCTTCTCCAACGGGGACGCACGAACACCTCAGAGCAGGGGTATTTTCTCCATCATAGACACCGCGACGGTGGCAGTATTTACTGTACCATGCGCCAAACAAGTGCGTGAGCACTGGATAGTATTATGAAAGAAAACCGAACACACAAAGGAACATTAGGAGAAGTAAAGCACTTCAAGAAGGTCGTCGCCCAAGAACTTCGACTGGGCGCGTTAAGTGCGCGTTAAGCGCTGGAGAAAACGACATAGCTAGATAATCAGAACGACGAGCCATCCCTTTAATGGCAACTACGCATAACAGTTATAGCGAGTGCCGAACGTTCACAGGACGGCGACGCGTGAAAGCTCTGTCCACTGATCCAGTGGCTCTTTGTGGGAAACCATATAAATATGCGAACGTTAGCAAACGATATGACATAAGGCGCACCCACCACGTCATTGAACAGTATTTTTGCAGAGGCTGTAGTTATCATGAATAAATACTGTAAAATCATTTAATTTCGCAGCCCTAAATTTTCGCGCATCGAGTAGGGATATATTCGCAACAACTAAATTTCGCCCACTCCTCGAGTCCCTCGAATTTTCTCGATTCCCAAAATTCGCGAAAATTAAGGTCTCGCGAAATTAAAGGGTTTTACAGTATAAACTTGTCCAGAACGAGTGGGTTGAGTCTGCCATGCTTCGCGCGCATTATAAGCCCCGCAATTCCGCGATTGAAAACACGCTCTCTGACTGGGTGCTTTTCTCCGGCACACACAAAATGCACTATTTGCTACGCACTTTTCGATCGCAGACGACGGGCAATCCACGTAAGAGGACCAAGGGCTTTGGAGCGATCGAGCTGATTGGTGTAGGCGCTAATCTGTTGGCCAGATAGATCGCTTTCCAACCCAGATAAGGGGAAGCTCGCGTCATTTCTGCGCTCGGAAATTGCTACTTTTTGTTTCGGCTCATTTGCATAGCGACATTCAGCGTCGGATATTTCAACCCACGTGCCCGTTTAAGAAATGGCTTTCAACGATTAATATCTTCCGTTCTGCTATCCCATTTTTACGCGAAATCCCTTAATTAAAGAATTAATGTATTTGAGGTAATTAATGATCTTATAGTTACATACTTTCTTCGAGACCTGACCAACTCAAAAGCGGCATCTATTTCGTTCCGCTATTTTTTAAACAAATTCTGTGACGAATAAAAAACAAAACACCCTGTATATGGATCATGACCAGTGCTATGGTGTTGGTGGATGACCGGAAACAACCTGCAAGAATTGAATGACAAGTTTTCCTGGAGTTGTGCCTCCAGGGTCGGCAATGAAACGAAACTCTAAAGCATAAACAGCATATCAGGAGATGAAATTGTTACTGCTAAAAACACCACAAATGAAGCCTGGAACCTAAGATGAAAGAAAAACAAACAAAATATTAGGTATGGGAGATATTCGTTTATAGAAAGTGGATCAAAATGGGCGCCGATTTTTCAACATCGGCGGCGGCGGCGGCGTCCCGACAGTTTCGGTACGGCGGCTACGGCGATGCTCCGACCTCCGGCGGCGGCGCTTCGACGCGGCGGCACACACCTCTAGTCAGAGCCATCTGGAGCCATCCATCGTCGTAGCTATTGGCTATATCCACTGGCTATATCTAATGATATTCTGAGGAATCCAATGCATAATCCATTTTTGGTGATGGCGTCTCTTTCGATCTCTCTAGGCAAGTTTCATCTACGTTTGCGACATGGTTTGCGATGGAAAAGGTCAGCCTGCCCTTTTTTCGGAACATATGACTACGAATTTTGACGTGTCAAGTCGCTAGAACATATCTAAATGCGTTCAAAGCGGCTCTGCACAATGTCAACGATTTATACACGATTTATGCTCTATACGTAGTACGAGATGTAGAGCGAGACGCTTGAGCTGCTTCACAACTTATGCAACTCAGGTTTCAGTTAACTCAATTTTCAGTTGTGTCCATGTTGTTTAGATGATTACTGAAGCGCGTCCTTGGGAGACATGTACGTATTTGAAGTGCAAGAGGTATAGCGTGTTGGTTGTCAGAACATGTCACATGTCGAAGCTACGCATCAGTCCACAGGTACCCGTCAGCAGAGATTGATTTTCCCAGCAGCTTTCACCCCCCCCCTAATTTTGCTCGTTACCGCCCAGAAATGTCTTGTCGAACGCTCCCCCCGCGGGGGGTAAGGTGTCCCCGAAATGTGGTCGTTCTTCTCGTCTTTTCTTGTGGTTGGTCCAAAGATTATGCTCACACGTCCCCTTCTTTTGTGTTTGAAGTTATGGCTATTGTTTCTTCACCTGTTTCTTAAGTTCATCAAGGACATATTTATCGAAATTGCGAGTTTCACAGAGGAAACTAGTCAATGTCCTACCTCGTCTCGGGTTTTCAAGTCATGGATCGTCACCATCAGCTCGCTTGCCTTTCGTAGTCAGTGTGTCACTAGCCTCATATTCAAAATACAACGAACTGCGCAATCAAGGCCGTGGATAAAAGATTGACGTTTACGGGGGACTGAATTTCCCGGAATCAAATCGTATTCCGCGTAATCAATCGTAAATCGACACAGTGTGGCAAAACGAAAAGGAAATGGGGCAGAGAAAGGTCGAACAAAAAGGGACTGCCGTGATAGTGATAGAGCGTGAAAGTAAAAAAAAAGAAAATAATTGGGAAAGTCTGCATGCTTGATCAAACTCTGGAAACTGCTGAGAATGCTGGTCATCGTAATTGGCTGGCATATTAGTCTCAGCACGTGTCATGACTGCACTTAGGTTAAGGGATTACCGACAGCTGCAGCACTTAATTTTTTTTATAACATTACAAGGTGCATTGCACAGAGAGCTAGGATGACCATTTTCATGCACGTGGCTTCAGAGGGGTGCCTACTACTGTGTTTGACAGTGTATATGCAGCACAGTGGTACTCCCCCCCCCCCCCCCCCCCCCACCTCCCTTCCCCAACAAAGAGAAGAAAAGAGTCCTGGGAAAATCCCTGCATGTCAGTCACATGAGAGGAGTGGAGGTGAGCTCTCTGTATGGGACTATAGGTGGGGTGCACGGGCGTGCGCCAATTCTCCGGAAGAAGGGAATAAGCATGGGTAAAGCTACGGCTCATGCACACCACCTATACACTCACTGTGCAGATGATGAATAGGTTGTAGCAGAAGGGATACTTTGCATATGGAGCTGTAGGAAATTAAGAAAGCAGTGTGTGGCTGTTTAATAGCTCCTTATGCTTTATTTCTGGAACAAGAAACATATGGACTGCAATTATCCAGACCACACCGCAGTTGCTCCAGAACGATGGCAGTGTTTTTGTCTTGGTAAGTTTTATGTCCTCAGGAAACAGGCTTGTTTGATGTATCTGATAGTGGATAGCTGCCATTTCCATTTGTCTGTTGCACTGCTTGTATGAAGTGAGATCAACACGAAGCAGACACAATAAAATATTGCACATTTTGTGTTTGCACAACAATACGATTTGCAAGAAACCTCAATAAAATTTCAGCATATGGCTGTCAGTCTGCAGAGTACCATGTGCACTTGGCCCTGTATGTTTGTGTCACAATCAGAATCTATGATTGCAAACATTACCCTGCAGAAAACAGCTATAGCATATTAATGGTTCAAAGTACAGCAGGTTGAATTCTTCTGTGAGGGATCAGTGTTTACCAGGAACTTCATTACATCCTATCTCAGTACTCCAGCGATGGAAGTGAAACACTTGGATCAGGCAATCCACTGTGTTATTTCGTGGCCAGTACGTCAGTGTTGGCTTCTTGAAGTGAGTCACAAGTTAATTATGGAGTAGCGTTCAATTATTCCTTGACATGCCATAGTTAAAAAACAAGAACCATTTCATGTGTAACCCAAGATGGTGGAAATATCTGGTGCAACCTGCAGCACTTCTTGATATCTGCTGTCATCGTTCCTTATTCCAGATAACCTCCAATATGGCACCCCTGCTCTGTTCCTGCTTGGACTACTTACATGGCCCCGGATCTCCCTGACTTTACCAATACCTGCAGCACGGGTGATCAGTCCAATAAGGATTGACTCCTCAAGCATGTCCTCCTCTGGCTCAAGCTGAACTGCTCCCTCTGGTACCTCCGCTTGTGCTTCCACAGTATCAACTACCTTTTTATCAACCTTTTTTTATCACAAATACCTTATGTGCTTCATTTTTCGAGTCTTCCCCTTACAAATACCTCAACAGTCATTCACTTTCATCAGTGCCCCAAAATCATCTGGTAATTGATCTAGCTTGTTTATTCTAGCTTTCACCTGCGGTGCCTTTTATAAGGCACCTGTCCTGGTGTAAAGGGACTATCACACCCGGAAAGGTGTATGAGACCCCACAGTTATTTTCGGCATGGTTTCACAGCCTATTTCGTTTCGACAACAGCTAAGTTATTAAATTAAGGAGTTTTACATTGGCACTCCCAGTGCAGCCAAGCCAGAATGACGTAAGCCACACACACAAATGGGAGTGGAGTGCAGGTGATTGTCTTTGAGGTCTTCACGTTTTGCACAAAACTATGCTAAGTGAAAAGCCAGAGGCAAATATGCAGACTTTCGTTTACCAGTGTGAGTGGTGACGTGACCATGTTACGTGGGACGCTGTAGGTATCCATTCTTTTCGAAAGAAAAGTGCTGTACTAATGCTGCACCGGTTCTGCACCAGTTCTTAAATATATGCGAGAGGGTTGCATTGCTTGAACTAGTTCAGGAGGTGCAGGGGAAAAGAATGAACCTTGTGTTGTGCTCCTGGCTGTACCAACACGTAGGGCGCTAACCAGCAACATCCCACGAGCTGATCGCAGACATCTCAGCGACCCGCAGACGCCATCACTCCTGCCCGGTGGTTGGACACCCAGGTCTTTCTGCTGCTCCCTCATTGGTCTTGTCCGTGCCAGAGGCCACTCACTGATTGGCCTTGTCCAAGTGACATTTACAGAGAGGGAATTCCAGAATGCTCTCAACATCTGTTTCTGCTTTTGCCTTGCATTACATCAAATTGCACAGAAACAACTCCACACTAATTCGTGTGGAGTGGGACCGCTGAAAATCCGCACTATAAGCGGTACCGCACTACAGTTAAACCTCTATGTAACGAAGTCGGTAAACACATTGCAAAACTTCGCTATATGGAGAACTTCGTTATAGAGAATGTTAGCTAAATTTCGGTGGTTGTTGCTACAGTTAAGTAGCCTGAAGTTCCCGGGAATATAACGCACGAAAAACAAGACTATGGAAGAGAAAGAAGCAATTTATTTGGCTCAGAAATAGTCAGTTACTCGCTTTTGCACAGTCTTGAGGAACGTCTGTATCACAGACCGTTCATAGTTTGCCAGCACAGCCAGAGCGCCCTCCTGGTCCTTGTACGATGCCTCGTATCGTCGAAGCACGTCAACAGAGTCGAGCACCTCCCTAACAGATGGCACACATATGTCCTCTTCAGTGTCGCTCTCGCTGTCCTCGTGTGTATCCTTACGCAGACTGGCGACGATGTCGGCCTCAGTAAGCTCCTCTGTGCATACTGCCGTTGAGTCGGCGTCCAAAAAGTCCTCCAGTGCAACATCATCCGGCACCCCACCTTGTTCTCGAAGTTCTTCCCATCGCTGGAGCACAGCGAGCGCGTCCGTGGCTTCAGTTCTCTTTGGCCTTCAGGATCGTTGGCAAAGAATTCGCCAGGTTCCGAACCTCGCAGCTACGTCCTTTTTCTTTTCACCCTTGGCGACTGTGTTGATGATCTGCACCTTGGCATCTACGGACAACGATTTCCGCTTGAGCACGTTTGCCATGGCGTCCACTTTACTCGCTCACACGCGGAACCAAAAAAAGTGACAACTGACCGGCGGCTGTAAACTGTAGGGAGAGAGGAGGGGGCCTCCTTCCTTCTCATTCGTCGAACGCTGGTTGCGCCGGTCACAGAGCCCCCGGTGCCCTCCTCTCCCCAACTCTCCTTTGTACAGGCTTCTCCAACACAAAGAGCGACCTCGATATGATGCGTCCGGCACCCCGGATGGCCCTGCGGAACGTCGCACTATTTCCGAGAATCGGAGTGGTGTTAAGCGCGCGCGGAACTTCGTAACATAGAGAACACGGGCAAACGCACTTCGCTGTACGGAAAACCCAAATACATGGGCTTCAATGGGACAAATGTACAAGCATTTGAAAAAGTTCGCTAAATAGAGAAATTCGCAGCAGGGACAGTTCGCTATAGGGAGGTTTAACTGTATAACCAAATATGTATCATATTTTTAGGCCAATACAGTGAAACCTCGTTAGTGTGTACCTGGCGGGGACGCGAAAAAACTACGTACTAATCGGTAGTACGGTTTAACCGAAATTACGAACTATTGCTCGCTTACCTGCGCGGTTGAAGCAAACAAGTCGAGCACAGCCTAAAAAAGCATAGCAGATCGGCATTTATTCGATTTCCACAAGAAAGTCTGTGATTTTAGCTTGACGCTGAGGTTGCTTTGCGTCGATCACCACCTTTTTGAACGCGCCGAGTCCACCGCCCCCCGTCCCCGAGTCCCCTCCTTATGGTAAACTGCCGCATAACTTCCAATGCCTGTGCAGCTTCTGCAAGTAACGGGCCTTCCGAATCTTCAATCTCTTCTCTGTCGTCCTCGTCATTGTCTGTATCACCGCTTGCGGCGGACGACGACTCACTTATCACAGAGGCGACAATCTCACTGTCCGACCAGTCGGGACACGTTTCCACACTGTTATCAATGTCCCGGAACACATGGAATTGCACGCTGTCTGCAGCACCCTGGCGCTCCAGCAACTCCGAAAGAATGCCTTCACATTCGTCGTCGGCGTTGTCCTCCTCACTGTTCTCACCCTGGACTGTACTGTCCGTGCACACCATGAACCCTGCACGTCGGAAGCAGTTCTGAATTGTCGAAGGTTCCACCTGCTGCCACGAATGCTGTAGCAAATGAACTGCACCGAGGAGATCAATTGCGTAGGTCTTTAATTTTCCATCGCCAGCAGGATCCTGCGCATGATATTTTTCCTGTAGATTTGCTTCACGGAGCGAATCACCCCTTGGTCCAGGGGCTGAACAATCGCAGTCGTGTTGGGGGGCAGGAAGGCCAACTCCACGGACGTCAAGTTCTCCAGCCGGGCATGGGCGATGCATTGTCCAGCACTATGACTATCTTCCTTCCCTTCGCCGTGAACCGCCGGTCCAAAAGTCGCACATACTCTTCAAAGACTTTCGAAGTCATCCATGCTTTCGCATTCCTTCGATAAAGCATGCCCGACGGCAGCTTCCGACCCTTGAAGCATCTTGGGTTTGCAGCCTTTCCGATGACTAGGAGTGGCAGCTTTTCGTTACCTGTGATGTTGACCCCAAAGGCAACGGAGATTCTTTCCTTGGCGTGTTTCCCGCCGGTACAGACCTCGCCTCTGAATGCCAAGGTTCTGTCAGGCAGAGGTCCGTAAAATAGCGCAGACTCGTCCATGTTGAATATGTCCTTGGGAGCATAACCACCGAGAATTTCCTGCAGCTTTCTGTTCTTCCAGTTGTGAGCACCGGCTATGTCTGCCGCTGCGGCTTCACCTGATACAACCTGTGCCTTGATGCTGTGCCAGGCCTTGAATCTTGCCAGCCAACCACTGCTGCACACAAAGTCGTGATGGTTCAACCACAAGGGAAAACATTGGGCCTTCTCGATCAGGAGTGGTCCGCTGACTGGCAAGTTTCTTGCCCGCGCTTGCTTGAGCCATTGCACCACCGCAGCTTCAACATCTGGAAACGCGGAACCACGCACACGGCACCGGTTAACGCTGGTGGAAGCAACACTTTTCAAAATCTTCTCTCTGGAGTTCCACACCCCGCAAACTGTCGTCAGTGTCAGTCCTCTCTCGCGTGCCAATGCTGACTTCTTTGCTCCTCGCTCGATGGTGTGAATGATGTCTATCTTCTCCTTGATCTTTAAAACTCGGTGCTTCACCATTCTGCGTCTCTCCAACAACAGTAACAACCGTACCTGAAGTGTCCGCACTGTACGTGTCCCAGAGTTCGAATGACCGTAGCAAACAAAAGACCCAAGAAACGAAACCAGCGAGGGCGCGCATTGAACCCCTCGCCTACTTCCTCTCCGCGGACGAACGTCACTTCCCCTCGTAAGAGAATGACGTGTCGTCCTCTCATTCAGAGAAGCCACGTGTTATTCGCCCTCGAACCCTGGCGTCCGTGCGTGCGCGGAGCGGTCGACGAGGGAGGAATCTTGTGGCGGTGGACGGTGTTTCGCGACGGAGGAGGTACACATTAACCGATATGGGGACTGCAAGCTGCTACGGTTTAACGGGCGGAAAATACATGGGCTTGTATGGAAGTCACGTCGGGGATTCGGCACAACTACCGTTTAACCGGAACTACCATTTAAGCGGGTACAGTAGACTTCCGTTAATTCGACTCCCGATAATTCGTTTCTTCGCTTAATTCGATCGAGTTCGAAAGTCCCGGCAGGGACCGATGTGTTTCTATGGGTAAAAAAGTTCGTTATTTCGAACGCCAAGGCGGTCCACAACGGATAATTCGACCGGTGTGTCCGAGAATAAGGCCCCCACGTCGCGCATTCCGCCACCGCACATGCCGCACATCCCACACATACGAACAGAAGAGCAGGGTCGCCAATCGCAGGGTGACATAGTGACATACGTCAGCACAGCCGGCGGGAGGCCCGTGACAGTGTCCCGGGCGAGGAGGACAGGGCACGCGCCCTCTATCCGCGCCCTCCTCTCCACAGTTCATTTTGTTCCGTGCGTGCTTTTGCGTAGTTAGCATTGTGGTTGGTAAGCCAGCAGCCCAGTTTGCTATGACCACACGTGGCAAGTACAAAGCGCTGTCCATCGGCACGAAGGTAGCTATCCTCGAAGACGTTGCCAGTGGTCATCTGAGCCGAAAAGAGATTGCCGAAAAGTATGGCGTTACGAAGAGCACACTTGCGACTTTCATCGCCAACAAGGACAAGATCTTTGAATCTCGAGACAAGGAGAACTTCGACGGCCGTAGGAAGCGAATGCGGACATCGGCGTATCCCGACGTAGAAGAAGCGGTGTTAGAGTGGATCCGCGACATGCGAAGTCGAAATTTGCCACTCAGCGGACCTATTGTGTGTGAAAAAGCAAAGATGTTCGCAACGAGACTCAACGTCCCCGAATTCGTTTGTTCTGATGGCTGGTTGACAAGGTTCAAGAGCAGACACAACCTCGCCTTCAAAGCAGTTTGCGGTGAGCGTGCCGACGTCGATCCAGAAGTTTGTGCGCACTGGGCGAATGAACGACTGCGTGCCATTTTGGATAACTATAGCCCCGACGATATCTTCAACGCAGACGAAACTGCACTTTATTACAAGATGCTTCCAGAGAAGACGTTAGCATTTAAGGATGACCCGTGTGCCGGAGGAAAGCGCAGTAAAGAACGCGTCACAGTGATGGTGGCCGCCAACATGTCCGGTACAGAAAAGTGCCGGCTGCTGGTTCTGGGAAAATCGTCAAAGCCTCGATGCTTCAAGGGAATCAAAACATTTCCTGTAGACTATGCTGCCAATTCAAAAGCTTGGATGACGGCGCAGCTGTTCCGGGAATGGATCATAAAGCTGGACCGAAAGTTTGCGTCGAAAAATCGCCGAGTGGTGATCGTCGTGGACAACTGCAGCGCACACTGCAACGTACAAGGACTGAAAGCAGTGCGCCTTGAATTTCTTCCCCCGAATGTTACAGCAACAATGCAGCCCATGGACCAAGGGGTGATAAAAAACCTGAAGGTGTTATACAGAAAGATGGTGCTGCAAAGAATCATCATCTGCCTCGAAAACGGTAAGGAGTACGGGGTCAACCTCCTTAGTGCACTGCACATGCTTGCCCGAGCGTGGGAGATGGTGAAGCCAGAAACAGTATCAAACTGTTTTCGCAAGTGTGGGTTCGTCGCACAAAGAGATGCCTCGACTCCTGCACCGGACGGCGTGGACGTAGCAAGCAGTGCTTTCGAGACGGACTTGACTCTGTCCGAAGAGCCAGATGTACAGCGGGCCCTCGGCGATGTGAGTTTCAGCGACTTCGTGGACGTGGACAACATCGTTGAAGTGTGCGGTCCACTCACAGACGACGATATTTTGAGGCAAGTGTCGTGCTCCGCGGAGGATTGCCATGGCGAAAGTGAAAGTGACACTGACATTCTCAGCGAAGAAGGTGCGCAGTGTGCACGACCAAGCGCTGCCGATGTGGAAGCGGGACTCAACGCTGTCGAACTGTATTTATCTTTCGAAGACAATGCCGAAAAAGCGTTCGAACACATCAATGCTCTGCGCGGCATGTTTTCCGCCGCGCGCTTCAAGCGTAGGCGACAACAAGCCATCACTGATTATTTTCATCAATAAAAAGAACGTTTACTGTGTTCATATTCCTGCCTTTTCGTTAATTCGAACGTCGGATAATTCGATCAAATTGCGCGTTCCCTTCAGGATCGAATTAACGGAAGTTTACTGTACTTATTAACGAGGTTCCACTGTACATGCCCGAGATTGAGCGCCCACCTTTCTGTTATACCATGCGCGGAGGTCCCTTGCAGGGAAAACAATGTATTCAACAATGTTCTCACGGAGCCTGGAAAAAACGCTGAATTTTGTCTGGCGTAGTTTCCTGACCGTGTCTTGCACGTGCGTCCCCAACAACGGCGCGGCAACTGAATGCCAAGTCGCTCAGTCCACTCTGGGTACAGAAGTCCCTTAGTTTGTGCACACACACTATCGCATCTTTGTGATGCATCACAGCTGCCGCGAAGTCCCGCTCATCATCAGAGTCGTTTTCCAGTGCGCACTAACAAATGACTGAATGACTGACTCTTACATACCTGACAGGACCTTCATTGAAGTCAAAAGCGTATCAACATTTTTGAACCGAGGTTGTACAACAGCATTTATCTTGGCACAGAAGCTAACTGTGCTCGCACTCCCTCTCACATCCACTGACTCCATTCCCCACCTCTTACGTACACTCGATTTATGCAACACCTATGGAAGAAAAGACGGTGATATTTGTTTCACATACAGGGTGTTTCACTTAAGAATGACCCCTAATTATTAAAGCAAATGTACTCGAGATAAAAATTACAAACCTTCCGCGTCATACTTGTGAATGCTTTTGCCGCCCAAACAGGTGGTTTCCATCAGTGTACCTCATTGTCTAATTAGCTTAATTGAACTGAAAAAATTCCCAAGGAAAGGTAACATTTTTTTGTGCTAATTAGAAAGCCCATGGCCACAGCTTATCTGTTGGCAGCTATGAGTTATTGATAATCACCGGAGTTGGCTGTCCTCTGTCGGAGTTGGCTGTCTGGATGTTTTTTTTTAAAAATCCCTTCTCTATTTCACTTAAAAAATAGACGTAAAGCACATGAAAAAAAAAAAAGTAATAGTTAAAGGGGCCGTAAACAGGTACACAAAGTGCGCATTTCTCTGCGTTATGTTATTGCAACTTAGGCAGTGAAAGCTCTTTGCAATTACTAGTGCTCAAAACCAAACGCCCCTTGCATAGGGATGAAATATTCGATGCACTCTTTCGATATTTAGCTCCGCCCTGCGCTCTAACTTTACGTCATTTTCACGTGGCGCTTTCCTCATCAATTACGATCAAGTGTTGGTTGCACGCGTGATTTTATTTCACTTACGGAAATGGATTAGATGAATGTGAGTCTTATTTCATTCAAAACCTAGAGAGTTACAACATCAAACTGGAACAGAAATGAGTTCGATTTAGATATCACACGCACACTACGTTTTCCGCGCAGTAGGACGGAGCACACCTCGAGTGCGAATGAATATCCGGCACTACAGTTCCGGAATCTCAGGTGGGTGCGCGTTGGGCCATGTACAAATGGTTCCGACAGGGCTGCCGTACTTTGGCTTGAGCCACACGGCATCGTATCACCAGCTCGTGTGGCACAGTGGTTAGCGTGCTGGTCATGTCACGTCGTGACCGGGTGGTACCCGGGTTCGAATTGCATCATATGATAGCAGCTCACGTGTTGACATTTGTGCCAGTCGAAGATGTTGTAGATGTCATGACGCTTTTTCGGAACCAGGGAGCGCAAAATTTTGTTCCATACAGACTGAGCACTCCGCCTCACAGCTGATAATGAAGCCTGTTTATTGGCTGGTAATTTGAAATGTCACGTTTGGTGCTCGGCCCCCGATTGGATGGCAAAAGTCTGCGTAGCCATGTGACGTATGCGTGGTGGGGGAGAGGCGTGCAGGTTACTCATCTTTGAAAGCATTTATGTGGGTCACTGAGCTGGCACGAGCCGAATGAAATGTATATTTGGGAATTATGACCTCCGTTCATTCATGGGGTACCCTTGTTTCCCAAATGTTTGGCAGCCTCTTTACGGCCCCTTTAAAGAAGGTGCTCGGAGTGCCTCCCATCTTCCCCGGTGCACAGCTGGCAGCTGTACAGTACATGATTTGCGGCCATCCGCAGTTCCTCTTGTGAAATCACACAACAGGAGTCAGTTATTCTCCCCTGTAGTTCTTGTTGCGTTGCGAACTCGCTTTGGTAAATCGTGTCTTTAATGCGGCCCCACAGGTAGAAGTCCAAGGGGGCCAAATCTGGTGACTCTGCAGCCCAAGGCACAAGGCCGTCTGACGTCTGATTCATTTGCCTCGGAATTGCCCTTCAAGAAATTATTTTGCGCCACTAAATGCGTGTGGTGGGGCTCCGTCGTACTGCAACCACATTGTGAAACACTTCTGTAAAGGCAGATCATCGACAAAATCCAGCAGAACTTTTGTGAGGATCTCTCGCACATACTTCTGGCCCGTCAAGTTCTCATTGTAGAAGTGAGGACCAATGATTACACCGTCGAACATTCCAATCCACACATTGAACGACCATTGCACCTGGTGCTTGGATTCACGAATGCAACGTGGGTTTTCAGTGCTCCAATAGTGCGCATTGTTTAGGTTCACTTGCGCATTGCGTGCAAAATGAGTCTCATCGGTCGACACGGCTCACATACTTACGGAAGGTGCCCTATTCTTTCTGCATATTTAATATCTAATTGCGGAAGTCCACCTGCTTGGCAAAGTCACTCGGTTTAGTGCCTGATGAAGACTCGGGTGTTAAGGGTGCGCCACGCTGTTGAAGCACCAACCCCAACCTCACTGGCAATGCGTCGGACGCTGGCATGTGGGTCCCCTGAAACTGACGCAAGAACGGGTGCCGCGTGACGACTTTGCCGGTGCCGATGTGAGGGTCGATTTGTGAAGTATCCCATTTCTCTGAGCTCGTTATACACCCATGAGATTGTACGCGCTCCTGGGGTGTGTGTCTGCTTTCAAATCGATCTCCGTACAAAACGGCAGCTACATTTTGACTCATGCCTGCCGCTCCAAGCGCCGGTATCATATTCGTTTTTTCTTCAATCGAATAGCAGAGCCCAGACATCACGAACTCACACACTACGGGCTGGCACATGCTACATTCCAGAAAATTGCGCCGTGATCAAAAGGGAAACTTCTGTCTTTTATTTTCTGATAAACAGAGTTTGTCTCGACAGATAAAAGGAACCAACCAAAAAACGAGGCAGCATACAGGGGTGGACCTGCCTTCTTGCTGCTTCCTGTGTTGTCCGTTCCTCCTCCCCATACTTGGAGGGACAATTTTGCCAAACGACGAGCGAAGGCTTTTCGGGCAATTTTTACATGTTTTCGGGTGTCAAATTTTTGCGGAAAGATCTTGAAAGATCCTGTAATTGTGACTGAAATGGGGGGTTGTGGCCATCGGCTTTCTAATTAGCGCAAAAAAAAGTGATCTTTCCTTGGGAATTTTTGGGTTCAATTAAGCTATTTAGACAAGTTAATGAGGTACACTGATAGAAACCACCTGTATGGGCGGCAAAGACCTCCACAAGTATGACGCAGAAGATTTCTAATTTTGATCTCAAGCGCATTTTTTGTGATAATTACGGGTCACGCTTAAGTGAAACACCCTGTATAATGAGCCCCAATTAATGCGTCCGGGTGTAGCCAGTCGTGAGTAGTTTGGGACAAACATCTGATTTCTTGTTTCTTGTACCAATTAATCGATTAAAGGGCAATTTCAGGAAATCCCAATGCTCCATATGCATGTTGCATGCTGGGCTCTTGCTGTCCTGGGGAACGGGACAATGGTCCTTCATGTTTAGTTTTCCCCAACATTGACACGTCGTGGATACTGGGCTGAGAGAGGAGTAATTGAAACAGTTTGGAAATCTTTGCCTTCTTTGCGATGGTGATGACACAAGTTAGCACAGTTCTAAGCAGCACTTTGAACCCTGGGATCTTGTCACGTTTATATTAGCCCGTCTATCTCGATTTAGCCTGTCTCTAATTGTTTCTCCTGAATCCTCAACCTCAGCATTCTGTCTGAATCTTGCACCTCTCCCTCCAGGTATCCATTCTCTTCGTGCTGCGACAAAACTGGGTGACTTGCCTCGGTGGATCAGTTGGTAGCGTGTACTTCCACCGATACCAAGGTAGCAGGTTCGAACCAACGTCCAGGACGCCTGCAACTTGGTGGCAGGGTACACACGAAGAACCCTCAGGTGAGCAAAAGTTCCGCAGACCGACCAATGTGGTGTCGCTTGTTATCATAGTTGTCTCACGACGTAAAGACACGAATTATCAATTATCAGAACTGGGAGTGGTCTCACAAAGTTGTTCTTGCTGTGTATCTTTCTTCACTGAAACCATTTACAGTAAACCCCCGATAACTCGTCGTAAAAACCGGAAAAAATTTCGAGATAAGCGGGGTTTCGAGTTAAGTGAACAGCGAAAAGTACGTTGCCACGATGTTACCACAATGCGCTATGTTATGAAACGTAAAAAAAAAAAAGCGTTCCTACAGTAATAGGGCTCGTAAACAATTTCGAAGCCATTTATTTTTTAACATCATCTGAGACTGAATAACTCCGTAATAGCAATCTGCTTGGCATTTGCGTCTGTGAACAAGAAAGCATCTTCAAGCACTTCAATGCAACGCACGAGACGCTCCCGGCACGTCACTACCGCAGGCACTCTCGACGATTTCTGTATCACTCAGTTCACCGCTACTGGAACATCGCCGTCGTAAAGCGCATAGTCCTCGATGTTGAAGTCCTAAGTCACACTACCCAAAACATGCGAGGCGCATCACGTCGTTGCACAATTCATCACAGCCACTGATGTGGTCTGCTGGCTCCGGTACGGCGATGGAAGACCAGAAACCCACATGAATGAAACAGTTCATGCTACTGGCTTGATGAACTTGCTACCAGGCCTTTGATAAGTGCCACCTTCCGCTCCAAAGTCAGGGACTTTCATGCGCGTTGTTCAGCCATCATGGCGCCGCAAAGAACAAAACGAAGACGTGCTCGGACGAATGCGGAGGAGGAGGAGTGACGGGTGGAAAGGGGAGTGCTGTCTGCCTGCCACAGCTAGCGGCGCGTGAGGCGTGAGTCACTAGGACTGAAAGGCTTTGACCTTGACCTAGCCTGGGGGACCAAAGAATGCACGTTATCAGCTGTAGGTACGCAGACCTACCGGTGATGGGATTTCGAGATATCCGTACTCGGGCAAAAAAAAGCTTCGACTTAAAAGGGCCCAAATATATAGGAAGCATTGGGACATGGATCGGGACGCAAAAAATATTCGACATAACCGATATTTCGAGATAAGCGAGTTCGAGTTAACGAGGGTTTACTGTAGTTGTCCAGCTGACTTCTGCAATTGATGACCAGTTGTGCGATCAACCACCACCCCAGCTTTTACGATCACTGTAGCCCAATCAAGCATGCTGCTTGTAGAACCCGGTTGAGGCTAAATATTTTAAAGTAGCGGTCTAGAGGCACACAACATTGTTTCTATTTTTGGTCGGTATGGAATGTTAGGCGGCCGAAAACAGTTTTCCCACAATTAGTGCAACCGTAGTGAAATTGGGACGCTTGCAATAGCCCCCTGAACCTCCCGTGTGCGAAACACCCTCCTTCGCCTTCACGATTGACACGTGATGAGTGCCGCCATGCACATCACTATGTGACGTGAGTGGTAGGGATGCTCCTCATTGGTCACATGATCGAGGTGAGCAACACCACGCAGGCCGGTCTGCTACCGCTTCGGAGACGCCATGTTCTCCGTCTGTGTGATGTCTGAAACGGAGGATTTGAAGGCTGTCAACGCCACGACCACGATTTTTTGGAACCGCAGACACCACAGGAAGAAAGAGTGGTACAGCCCGATCTGTGTGTTGTACAGCGATACCCCAGTGCATTCCGACAGTGTGCAGCCTCTCTGACCGTTTTCGCCGCACGGTTGGTTCAGTGGCTAGCAGGTGGCGCCACAATAGAGCTGTCATCACTTGCTTTCTGCTACTGTGAATTCTGAGACCGTGGAGATGCCACGGATATACAGTCAAGCCCGTTTATTACGATCTTTGATAGAACGATAACTCCGATATTGCGATCGAATTGTTGGTTCCCGTCAGCTCTCCCATTGAACTACATGTAAACAAAACAAAGCGCTTGCTCGCATATAGCGATCGGAATTCTCCCGGCAGCCTGTAAAACGCGTGAAAATTAGATAGCAAGATTGCACCATTTCACTGAAAACAAATTACAGTACATTGGCATTTTCAAGAGCCTTCGCCTCTGTGCCCGCTAAAGTGCGAACGCAGTGCGTTTATCCACGCATGACTGCCGTGGATTAGATGCGTGCGTTGCATGGCACGCGACTTCGAAAGGGCGGAAGGAGCTCGCGAGAAGTAGAGGAGGTTGCTCCCTTTCCACGTCGTTCTCTCGTCCATACTCTCGTCTTCAAGCTTTTTCTCTTCGTTTGCTGCGTGCTTGCTACGATGGCGTCCGTGGTTCCGAGACGCGCGAGGAAAGACGCGTGGCTCGACCCTAAGTTACATGCGCTCTAGGGGTTTCGTACTGGTGCAAAACCGCGTTGTGAAGTGCTGCAGCTTCGAAAACTTGTATTGGCAGACAGTTGCGTGTCACCACCCAAACACGCGTCGACGGATTGCCCGTGGCGGAAGCACCTTCTGCTGGACCTCACAGTCCCAATCGTGAGAATGATGATGACTACGGCATTGGATGATGAGCAGTGAATGAGGTCGTCAATCGCAAAAGGTGCGGCGCCTCACATGATATTGGCAGTTATGTTATCAAAAGCTTTCGACGCACAGCTGAGTCAGCTAGATAAAATGCTTCTGTGCTCCCAACAAACGCGCATGTTCAGCGGCATTCTACTTGTGGCGATCTACTTCGTTTGCGCGAACCCGAGCGGCAATTTCTCGAAAGCTCGTTTTCTAACGATACTCTGATATAACGATCAGATTTCGCGTTCCCGTCAATATCGTTATGAACGGGCTCGACTGTATTACTCTCGCGATCGCAATCTTATTTTGTCAGGCTGCGTATATGTTTTTTTTTTTTTAGAAAACGTGAGATAAATCATATAAAGAACAACAGTCAACAAGAAACAGCTCGCAATGTTCGTAGCAGACGGTTTTTCCTACCAACGAATGAGGGGACTTTCTACCACAAATGTCACACTAGAGTGGGTGATTTGAGAGAGTGGGTGGGCGATTTTGAAAATTAATTGTGCCGCGGTGAAACAACTTTGGACAAAAATATTTTGTGAGAATGCTTTTCATGTACTGCTTTAAAAGATGGCAGCAGTTTTTGGCCATGTTAGATACCACTTTAATGCTCCTTTAAGGGGGGACGTGGGGATCAACACAAACTTTTTTGTTTCTTAATAGATTATGATGAAAATTTGCACCATCGTTGATAATGCCCTCAAAATGAATTTACCAGAAAAAATATTATGATATCTCTAAAACTTTTTTTTTTTACAAATTTTTACAAATTACAAAATCTTTGCATTTTGTGAAAGGCCTGCAGAGTTTGAAAAATATGATAGAAGACGAATAGTCTTAGAGTGTATTCCCAAATGAGGTTGTGACATTCTTAGTTTTTTCAATTTCCACGTTGACAATTTTTGGTTTGCATTTTGCATGCGGTCGCAACTGACACATCTAGCATACAAACGTATGACGATAGTATAAATTGTAAATTGATTTACCTGAAAAAATAAGAATGTCACTACCCCTAGAAATGTTCAGTGATTGTAAGAAAACAGAGTGCACCAATATAGACCGAGTCGTTACGGAGATATCAGTTTCACAAGTGGGGCAGGTAGAGTGAAAAGTTGGTTTGAGAAAATGAAGCGCAAAGTTTCACGCTCTTTTTACTGCAGATTAGAAGGCTCCAGCAGTGTAGTCTTTTGTGTCCTTTTGTGCACAGGTTCAGGTTCAGGACAAGATTCCTAGTGTCTGATTTTGTTTTCGTCTTTCGTCTTAGTTTTTTCGTCTGATTTTGCCAGGTAAAAATCAGGTTTCACCCTAAAGAGGCAAGCTTCAATTCGGGCTGCAAATTCGGGGAGGAATCAGGTTAAACCCTAGGACTTCAGGAGTAATCATATTCAATATTTTTCTGGTTGACATAGCCCATCTGTGTTAAAATGGTGCCACGTAGTGTACTGTCCACGGGATTATACATAGCACTGATATGTCAGTATATCGACCTTGTGTTCATGGTATGTAAAAGGGAGCTAGGGGCTTGGCAGGCTGCACAGAGCTTTTCCTTCCAGCGTCTCATAAAGATATTTGATGAGGAGACTAGTGTGTAGTTTAATGTAGCTGCTACGAGCTCGGGCCAATATCTACTTGATGCTGTACATCTCACATTCTTCTCAGCTCACCTCAAACTCTCATTCTCAGTGTCCTCGTCGTCATTCTCTCGAACACCGTAACAATGCCCAACATCTATGACTTCTCACCTTGCTCTCTTTCGATGTCACTGAGTATTGCAGAGTTATGTGGTAGAATAGGACTATAGAAAATGACCTACTTCTGTGATACTTGGCTAGGAAAGTGAATTTTTTAAATCGAAACTAATGAAACCGCACTATGAATGCACGTTGGCAATGCTGAAATGCACTGACAGCAACATAACTCTTCTTGGGCTATTGTTAACATAGCTTCCTTGCACCTTAGGCTGATTATATTAATATACGTGAAATTGAGAGGCAAAAAATACTTCACCGTAGCCCATTATTGCTGCCTCATGAGACACTTTGATTGGGAGACAGCAATATTTTACATAGTGGCTCGTCTTCCACTGCCATTGAATGGGTTGTTGAGAGGCAATAATTCAATGCTGGTAGGGCTGTGACCTTCCTATATGCTGCTGCATTACTGGATAATGCAGGAGGATTACCTCTCTGTCACCTGGTCAGATCTGTGTGGGAAGATTTAGAGTGTGTTGGTTAAGTACCGTATTTTCAGGCGTATTAGCCGCACCGCAGATAAGCCGCAGGACTCGTTTTTCTATACATTTTGAAAATGTTTTTGCAGATAAGCTGCACTCGCAGATAAGCCGCGGGTAATACGACGCGACCGCTTTGTGCGCTAAACCAGTGATGCACAAATAAAATCAATAGAGACTCTCAACGCTCGTCGACGCCGTACTCCCTGCCAGCTGCCCTGTTCCCGTACTGGTCCGCGACGTCGACGACTTTTAGTTTGAAGCCGCTGTCGTAGCTGTGCCTCCGCAATGGAGCCATGCCTTACCTATAACTGCCATGTCCACGCATAGCTGACCACGTTTTATCCCGATGTCAGGTGTATTGAACCCTTCCTGTGGATCTGCCGACAAAGGAGACTGTAGGGAAGACCATAAACCCTGTGGTCCACATTCCAGTATCGGCATGATGTATAACAAAGGAGGTCAGTTCCAGTGTTCTACGAAGATCGGATTGTGCCCTTGTTGCGTGTTTTTTGTGGATTGACGAGTTAGTGGTGTTCCAGGAGACATTAATCACTGTCACCCCTTTTGTTAAAGCTGTGTGGGGGAACGTATTTGGAAGGTCAGTCCACTCGAATGTAGACCCGCCCCTGTTCGGTATTGTTCGTGCACTGGCAGGGCGGTCCTGTTCCGAAAAACATGAGACACTGTCGGCCCTTTCGTTTCGGCACGTTTAATCCGGGGTATGGGGAAAATACCAGGGAAAAATAGCCATCAGATAAGCCGCACCTGTGAATAAGCCGCAGAGCGTCCGCGAAAAAAAAAAAAATCGCGCATAAGCCGCGGTTAATACGCGTGAAAATACGGTGACATGGTGAAAAATGGCAAGACAACATGGACAGGCTGAGGATAGCATGTACTAGCAATGAAGACAAATGACACTGATGTCCAGTCTAGACTGCCACTCCTTCACCACAAAGGCCACTTCTGATGGAAACAGGTTCACAGATTTTATGCTCACACGGTTGTCCGTGTGCTCAGTGAAGGTTGCCTTGATAATCTCCTTTCTGCGGCTTGTGCGATGACTGCACTTGACTACTGCTTTTCCAGAGTTTTGGCGCATTATGATCCTAGTTGTCGCTGTGCCACAAAACTCCCAATCATCATCATCAACTACTGCTTTTTCAAGGATGGGGTGGCAAAGGGTGAGGGCTGCACAGTGCAAAAAGGCTTGCAAAAAGTTTGTTGCATGCAATAGAGAAGTTGTGTATTCCCTGTCGTTGTGTTGTGGCAGCCAGTACATAGGCAGACCTCAAAGTGCGTGAATGAACACCTTCGGCAGTCTGGCTCACTCGACACTGCCCATGAAAAATCATTTGGACTCATGTCTGAACAATTGTCATCCCGTCTTTGAAGAAGTACTTTACTCAGAAGGTAATTTAGCTACAGGAAAAGTCACTGAAAGCAGAATGTAATTCAATTACAATTACTTATCCAATATAGTTAAGTTCCCCTTGAGTTACTCATCAAGATCATGTTTGGTTGAAGTAGATGGATATTGAGTCTTCCTTAACATATTTAAAAACAATGTCACAGATGTGGCACTCATCATTACAGTGGTGTGTACATATCACGATAGAACAAACTGATAAAAAGAGAGGATAAAAATCTACAGGCCGGTTTCACGTCAGTTCAGGCAATGAGGTCCCATCGACGTCCTGGTTTTTTGTCCTTTTTATATTTAGAAGCTCATCGTATATGATGATCAACAGCGGTAAAATAAATAATTTCTACTGAATAGTTTTTGCGCAAAAAAATTGAGCAAATCTGGCCCCGAATTCGAGTGCTTCAGTTTTGCCATTTTGGCACGGTTTAAAAGATATTGTAGTGAAAATTTATGCATGAGAATGTCTACAGGCCTGCAGTCTGAGCGCAGATTTTAGCGCGAAGGTGCAACGCTCTGTGCTATAAAAAATGGCGAACATGCTCTCTCGCGCATTTTTTTCCAAATTCGACACGTGATTTCTTTGGCTGTAGATGTCCCTAATTACCAAACTTGGTATCAGTTCACTCAGCTTTCAATGCTCTTTCGTCAGATATATCTATGGTGCATATACCTCCTACAGGTACCTGCTGAAACAGGCAAATGTTAAGGCACATTTAGAAGGAAACGAGGATTTTGTGCGTCCGTTTCTTGAAAAGGCACCTTTTAATTTTGACTTATATTTTGCCAGGACATGGCCCAACGTTAGACTTTTCATTTGACATAAAAAAATTCTGCTTCAAAAGGCGTACACTGGCGACTAGCGCTAAAACGTGGCCCTATACCCTGAGTACGTACGTGTCGAACCACGGCTGGCAGATCCGCGGGATGGCAGGACTGCAGTTGATGCGTCCTTCATTTGGGCAAGGCCTGTTTCTTTCTTCCTCTTCAAGGCCTTTCGTCTGGCCTCAGCTGTACCTGAGCTAGTCGTTCGCAAACTGTTTACGCATTGCTAAGGACGTAATCCACGCCTGAGAGTTCGTGATTTCCCACAAAGCATCTGAACAAAATCCTACGTTGCCGTAAAGCCGTATTTCAACGACTAAAGGGTCAGGGAAGGTAAGACCTCTCTCTTGCAGTTGGGTACACGGTGATATGCATACTGTACAAATAAAATCGAGTTAGTAGTTGCTTTTTCCAGGGTTCCCGCAAGTTCCTATGAAGCTTGTTTTACTTCATTTTACAGTATTTCCAAGTTATGCAGAAGGCTTTCGCGTGTTCTGTGCTCAAGTCGCAGCAACAGTACATTTCTTCTCGGAGCTAAGGTCGTGGGTGGGTTCTCGCATTTGTCATAATTACATTAGAGACGTTCAGAGCAAACCCACATGGGAGAAGAATAATCCACCTACGAAGGTGCACAAAATGCGCTTCTATTTTGTTGAATCTGGAAATACAAGTGCATAGGAAATACAAGAATACCACTGGGGAAAAACAGATTCCCACATTCACATGTGTGGTAACAGCTGGCACAGAAACGCACAGTCTTGGTGTGCTGAGGGAAGTCTTCTGTCATGATTCAGCACACTCACTGTTAGCTTCAATTGCTATTGAAGAGTGGCTTGACGAGAATGTTCCTCTTGCAGCTAATGATTTACGTGTCAGATGGAGGAACGGCAAGCCATTTTAAAAATCGGCATAGCCTGTATGAGCTCTCCAAATCTATTTCTGTGAGCGCGACATGGCCGGGCCGGGAGGAACAGGCCATGACAAAAGTGACAAAAGCGTGTGTGACAGGACTGGTGAAATAATCAAGCACCATGCCACGACACCTAACTTGCGTTCACACAAGCAAGATGTCATTCTAGGGTCACAAGATACGATAACGTGCCTGCCAAAATGCCTAAAGCGCGTCCATTTACTCCATGTACACTCTGAGGACGTGGCTTCTCTTCGAATGCAAAAGACAAAGGAATGGGTGAATGTATACCCATTCATGCATCAAAGGGGCATTCAGGGTTTGCATACGTGGTAAAGCAACACATCAGGAAGTGGAGGCCGAGAAACATTCATAGCTCGTACCGTGGACAGTAAATGCAGAAAAGTGACATTTTCACAGGAACTGAGTGAAATCATTTGTCGTAAAATACTGCTTCCGCTTTCGCAATCTTGTAAATATATCGACCACTTTTGATTACACAAAGGTGTCCCCTTTTCTTGTACGACATCGACAGAGACTGCCAGCCGGGATCCGACACGTACGCACGCAGAGTAGGGCCGTGTTCTAACGCACTAATCGCCAGTGTATGCCTTTTGAAGCAGAATATTTGTACGTCAGATGAAAGGTTTAACATCCGGCCATGTCCTGACAAAATATAAATGAAATCAAAAAGGGCCTTTTGGAGAAACGGGCGCGCAAAATCCTTGTTTTTTCGAAATACTATGCCTAAACATTTGCCTGTTTCAGAAAATACCTATAGGAGGAATATACGCACAATAGATATATCAGATGAAAGAGCATTAGAAGCTTAGTGAACTGGTACCAAGTATAGTAATGAGGGACATCTACAGCCAGAGAAATCACACATCGAAGTTGGGACAAAAGTGCATGAGAAAGCATGTTCGCCATTTTTTATAGCGCAAACCATAGCACCTGCATGCCAAAATTGGCGCTCAGACTGCTGGTCTGTAGGCATACAATGTCTTTTAAAACTCTTTTAATGTCTTTTAAAACTGAAGCTCTCTAATTCAGGGCCAGATTTTCTCAATTTTTTTGCACGAAAACTATTTGGTAGAAATTATTTGGTAGAAATTATAGCACAAACCATAGCACCTGCATGCCAAAATTGGTGCTCAGACTGCTGGTCTGCAGGCATACAATGTCTTTTAAAACTGAAGCTCTCTAATTCAGGGCCAGATTTTCTCAATTTTTTTGCACGAAAACTATTTGGTAGAAATTATTCATTTTGCCGCTGTTGATTATCGTATACGATGAGCTTCTAAATATAAACAGAAATCCAGGAGGTTGATGGGACCCCCCTGCCTGAACTGACGTGACACCGGTCTACATAATTCGCCAACAACTGCGTTGTTTACCGTTTGTTTTCTTCTTCTTCTGACAAGCTCTCACTTCATCATGAGATTGACTTCATCTCCTCATGGTATTCAAGTTGAAAACCCTCCCTTAACATCTATATATGATCTCATGTTTCATTCTCACGTTCCAAACAGCCTTACTCTCAGCGCTATAGATTAAACAACATTCCTATTTCCATGTCTAACTCGTACAGATATCCTGGGTTAAACTTCGCACAAGATCTCTCATCGTCCAACCATATTGATTCTGTCAATAATGCTCTTTGGAGCCTTGAGATCATCTGCCGTAACCTTAAATGCACTCGAACATCCGTTAAACAACTGGCTACTCCACAGTGATGTGTCCAGAACTTGAATACAGGTACAGCATAAGGTATCGTAATCGCTCTTACCTTTTTAATCTTCTAGAGTCTTGTCAGAATTGTGCTGCTCCTTTCATCTCAAACAACTACGCTTATCCTTCCAGCATCATATCTATCAAACTGTTCTTAGGTCTTCCCCACCTTCAACTCAGCAGAAAATTATCTTGTTTATGTCTAATTCATAAATTTTTTCATAATCAGCTCTGAAGACCTCATTTTCTCATACTGGCACCATACGTTTCACCTCGCCTAGACCACAATTCAGCCACTTCTGTAAAGGACAGTTCAGCATTCTGATTTGTTTTTCCATTAGCTATCCGTGAATGAAACACCCTTCCACAGTTGCTAACCATCCTTACCAACACACCATATTTAAACAGGAACTTGCTATATTGTTTGGTTTAGCTTGAATGTTCCTAACCTTACTTATTTGTACCATGTTCTCTTATTTTACATTGTGTAACTTATTATGCACTGTGTGTGTATATGCTGTGTATGTTAAGACTACTCACTTTCGTACAGTACAATGTTCCATTGCCATGCTTATTTTTTACTCAACAAGGTCCTTTGAGGTGTATGCATAGATAAATAAATTGATTGAGTATGATATGTATTGACACAAACACTTAAAACATTGCTTGAGTATGTCATGTTTTAAATTAACCTTTGGAAGACCACTACTTACAGGAAAAATGAAGAACCTGAGCACAGCAGCATGAAACTATAGCAGAAAGTAATTGTCCTTGGAATACAAGTTAGAATTATTAAATTACGATTACAGTTACTCATTTTTCAAAGTATCTAGATACAGTTCAATTAATATTTAATCGCAGTAATTGAAGTTCAGTTGCATCGCAGCTCTGCTTCTGGCTGAGAGTCCAATTTCTTTCACAAAGTCTGTATGTAATGCTCTTGTCCCCTATTTGTGACCATTGATGTTCGAGGGGATGTAATGCAAAGCTGGGCAAGGATGTCTGTCATAAAGAATTCGGACTCGTTTATGTGTGGCCTTCTTGTCTGTGGCCTGGTAATATCTCCTTCATTTTTAGGAATCACAGGAGGGGTGGGATGTAACAGCAATTTTATCTTTTGTGTGGTCCAGAAGTGCTCTGGGTGAGCTCTTTTATTTGTTTCTTACAGTGGAACGTGACAGTGTTCAGTGGACATTTGAATGTGTGATGTGAACTCCTGCAATGTGTAACATACCTGCAAGTGTGGTCAGTCTACAAATGCCCAATGGTCCTGGGGCTTCATTCTGGACATTCAAATAGTATAGCATAAGATCACCCTCAAGGTAAGCCAGCATGCAATTCTTGTTTTAATGCAATATGACTTTAGTACCCAGCAGTGCAGCTTGTGACAACAGGTAATATGCACACAGGTTTCTATTCCTTTTTGTACCGGCCTCGGTGGCTCAGTCGGTAGCGTGTTCGCCTTCTGATCCTGAGATCGCGCGTTCGAACCCGGGCGAGGACACCAGCAACTTGGTGGCAGGGTACAAGTTGCTTAGACACGCCGTCTTCCGCGAGAGTTGTTAAATACGGGGTGCTGTGTGGTGAGCTTTCATCGCACGTTAGAGAGCCTTCGGGTGGGCAAAAGCAATCCACAGACCGACCGCTGTGGCGTCGCTCATGATCTCTGTTGTCTCGCGACGTAAACGTAAACCCTCAATTTAAAAAAGAAAATGTTCCTTTTTGTAGCTAGCTATTGTTGCATAATCCCTTGGCGTGTCTTTGTACTTGACAGTTGTGTGGATTGTCGCATTGTCTCTCAAGTTGCTACACTGCGTCGTGGATAATGCAGAGTTAAATAATGTAGCAACAAATTCTTGAAAATCATGCGGTTGTCACAGTTTGTTTCACAAGAGTGTACTTCGTCTGGACTATACTTCCGTCATGTTTGTTGAGTTGGGAAGATTATAGGTGGACAACTCGGATTTTTGGAATCTTTTTATTCAGCCAAATAGTTACATTACCGGTCTCCACCAAATGCAACGCCCTACATGGAGGATCTCTCCATCCGGTACCCAGCAGAATAGTGCAAATCTCATGCCTGATACTTGACAACGGTGCCGCAACCTAAGCTGATTCATTAATGACTCACACGACACATAGTGTGTTGCGGCGGGCTCGCCTATGGTTTCGGATTGCGGCAATGAAGACGCGAGCGACTCCGTGTAGTCCCGCTCAGGAGGTGCTTTATTCGTTTACACTCTTGTGTAATCAGTAAGGCCACCCATTTTCTGCTGCGGCAGATCCTGAATTCCGCGGCAGAGGATTGTGAATTCTGCGTTTTTCTGCGGCACATGCTCAACGGTGTTGAGTTCAAACAGAAAGATCTTTATTGGGCCCCCAAGATACAGAAAGAAGCTACAGCATTAAAAAGCTGTTGTGGCTAAGCATGAGATGGTACTTCGTATTCTCATCTGACAGAGAATGACGTTTATCACTGACAATCATCTTATATCTGCTGAATGATCTCTCTGCATCAACAGAGTTTATGGGTACACACAGGTACTTGACTGCAATTGATGCCAGTGCCGGCGTCAGTGTTTTCATGCCATCCCAAAAGCCAATGATGTCAAAGGGCTGTGGCGGTGGGTCGACTTGCTTCGAGACAGATGGGGCCAGGTCACGGTCAGAAGACTTGCAGTCTTTTGCAGTGTTGATATACAGCAACCACTCAGCTGCTAGGTTTCCAGCATCTCTTCCTATACCCGGGATGTTCTCATAGTCACAAAGTTCATGTGACATCGACTTTAGTTGCAGCGGGTCTAGGGCCCTCATACTCTTGAAAAATTTCCAAGTGTCACTTTTTTCCAAGAGCTCTTGTGCTTTGCGGGCAGCCTGGCACATTCCGCTTCTTATTTGTTCTCCTACATAAGCAGCTTCATCATCTTGCACACCCTCTTGCCTCATAAGGGCGCCGTAATCTTCCAAAGATGCTGCTTTAAGGTATCCCCAGAGTGCAAACAAGGCATTGTACACCTTGTGTGCAGCCACTTCCTGACCTTCTGCAGCCTTCAACAGGCTGGCCACCTTTTTGCCAAAAATGGCAATACACCGAGTGGTGTACTTCAGCTCTGTATATATTTCTTGCATCATGGAAACTAAACTGTCTACTCCAGCAGCATCTCCATACCTTTCTTGTACTTTTTCCAAAAGAGAGGGGTAGTGCTCAAAGTACTCAGAGTGGAGCTCCACAGCCTCAATCCATGAATTCCATCTGGTTTTCACAGGGGCTGGTGGCGCCCTGGGGTTTTCCACACCACATTCTTGCAGATGAGCTTTGAACAGTGCGCGCTTTCCGCTCGAAAGTCGAAAAGCCTTCTTCATATCCCCAACGTACTTGTCCACGAGGGGAAATGATTTGTACATGGTCGCGCCGATCAGATTGACACCATGCGCGACACACGTCACGTGGACGGCGTTGGAGCACAGTGGTTGGATGCATTCGCGAAATGCTTTCTTCATATATGACGCGCTATCGGTGACAAGCGCGGTTACGTCTTCGAACTCAACACCGTACGTCGTGAGTGCCTTGACGACGATCCGGCCGATTACTGCGGCGTTCACCTCATTTGTGAACGTCACGTCCACAAGGACTGGTTGCAAAGAGTCGCCAGTTGATGACGCCTTAACGAACAGTACGTTCACAACGGATTTCGCTCGATCGTCGGTCGTTTCGTCGATGACGACCGATACAGTGGCACCGCTGAACATGCCTTTTAGTGCCGACTGATGTTTAGCGAAAAGTTCTGGAAGCCTGTTCCGAAGATTTTTGGCTAAAGGGACTGATCCCCCATTTGTAACCCGCTTCTGCAAGAACGTGCGCACTTTCGGATGGTCAGTCTTTTCTATTGGAATGTTGGCCGACACAAGCATGTCCAAGAATTCGAGCACCAGGTCCTCCCTTGCCTCTTTTGCCGTTAAAACGGTTTCTAAAGTTTGCAGCCTGGTCCGTTTTTGCAGCCCCGATCCAGACGCCGTTGGGTCCACTTTTGCTTTTCCGACATTTTTCCGGTGGCTGCTGCTTCTGATGTGGTCGTCAATCGTAGACTTGCGTTGGTGGTCAATAGTTTTCGCGCAAGGCCGGCAGAAAAGTAAACCGCCGTCTTCGTAAAAGTCCTCCGTGCCGTACTCACGTACCCGTTGTTTGGCATCTTTGTTTCCCAGATGGGACCGCTTAGACATTTCCACACTTCGCACTCGAAAACAACAGAGCGAGATGGCAGAAACGAAAGTAAAGTTTCGTCGATGTGCCGCGCGCGCCGCCGGTGTTGCTCCTTGCCCCTTGCCACCGCAGGCGCGCGCAGGCACGCGTTTTGAATTCCGGGAACATTTGTGGCGTTCATTTTCTGAAGTTAAGACAAAAAATGGCGCAGGATGCGGGAAGTCGATCCGGCTGAAATCGAATTTACGGCAAAAAAGCGGAATTCCGCGGGATTCCACGCGGATTCTTGTATTCCGCGGCAAAGTCGCAATTCCGCGCATTTTCGCGGATTCGCGGAATCGCGGAAAACGGGTGGCCTTAGTAATCAGATACATAAGATACATGCAGCCCCATCTCACAGAGTGCTAACAACACATCTCCCCCTTCTTTTTTTCTCACTTTTCTTTCGACTTTTTTTTTGAACACACTTCTTATCTCTTTTACATTAGTGTTTCATCAAAGGTCCAGACGATGTGCTGGTTTCACGACTCTTCCACACTGAGCCTTTGTGTGTTCCACTTGGGAAGTCAGTTGCTTACTTGGATGTCTGTCGTGGTCTGACTCCCAATCTCCTGCTGAGGCTTTTGTGTCGACCGTTGTTCCTGGCACGTCAGCCGGCAAAATGTCAGGGAAGTCTGTAGACTCAGCAGCCTGAGCAGCTGTAATGATAGCTTTCTCCATTGGCATAAGACGGTACCGATTGCGCCTCACAACACCTTTGTTGGTTTCCACCCAGTATGAGCGTGGGCTTTAAAGTTATCACTACAGCTGCTCAGGCTGTTGAGTCTACAGACTTCCCTGACATCCTGCCGGCCGACGTGCCAGGAACAACGGGCGACACAACCGTCTCAGGAGGAGATTGGGAGTCAGACCACGACAGACATCCAATTAAGCAGCTGACTTCCCAAGTGGAACACACAAAGACACGGTGTGGAAGAGCTGTGGAACCAGTACATCGTCTAGACCTTTGCTGAAACACTAATGTCAGTTAAGAAGTATGTTCGAAGGATGAGCCACATGTTCAAGATGAGGCACAAATTTGCCCAAGTAGTTCACCATGCCAAGGAACATCCTCAGTTCATGTACAGACCTAGGGCACTTGAACTTTTTAATAGCGAGTACCTTGCTTTCATCAGGTCTTATCCCATCTAACACGTGAGTCAGAAACTTTACCGTGCATACTCCAAACTCACACTTTTCATCATTGAGTGTGAGGCCATGCTTCTGGAGTAACGCTTCTCGTAGGCGCCTATTGTGTTCGTCGTGAGTAGAGTCGAAGACCAGAATGTCATCCATGTTACACACGACACCATCTAGGTCGCCCAGTAGCTGACACATTTTTCGCTGGAAAAATTCTGGTGCAGACGTAATCCCAAAAAGAAGACACTTAATCTTTGACAAAATGGCGTAAATGCAGGCTAACTGGTGGATAAATTCCATGATAAGGCAAGCCTGAGCGATGGGCAAGACACGTAAGCAAACACAAACACGAAGGCTCAAACCAGCAAAACCAACCGGCCAAAACCGTTTTGCTGGTTTGAGCCTTCGTGTTTGTGTTTGTTTACGTGTCTTGCCCATCGCTCAGGCTTGCCTTATCATGACACTTAATCTTGTACCTTCCAAATGTTGTGATGAAAATTGTCAATGTTTGAGTCTCTTCTGTCGGCTCATACTGCCAAAAACCCGAGTTGGTATTCAATTTGCTGAACATTTTTGCTCCTAATCTCTGTGCGAAGACGAGTTCATTGATTGGGAGTGGGTGGACTTCTCTCGACATATTTTGACAGGTATTTTGAACCGGTCGTGAAGTCCACAAAAAAGAAAGCCCAGCAGTGAATTTGTCAATGTTCCATTTGTTGACTCAGGAATCAAATGTTGCAGGTCAGGACTCATGTCCACGTCTCCCACAAAAGCGTCTCGTTGTTTGTGGTACTCTAGGCGCTCCTTGATCCTCATTTCATCGACAGTCAGTCCGCAGACTTTTGCTTGAGGGGTCTCAAGTGCTTGTAGCTCTGCTTCTAAACGGCAGCAGAATCCAACTTCGCCCGATATAGTGCCAATGTACTTCTGAAGTGTACCTCTGCATCTGTAGCCTGAACAATCCTTCGGATCTGATGTGCTCATAGGTCTTTGTCGATAGGTTTCGGAGGATAATACAGTGCCGCACTGTCTTTTCTGACCACACTGGCTTCTTCTTCTTGTAATTCTTCACTTGGTCTAGCAGCAAGACTGCCTTGACATCTCCAGCCTCTGCGTCGGATGCAACCTCCATGAATGAGGTTACATGACACTGCTCTTTCAGCTTTTCAAGCTCTTTCTTGTAGGCATCCACAGTCCTGCTTAGCTTATCAATTTTAGCTTTAAATGCACGCTCTTTTGAAGCTCACACCTTTTTAGCTGTTGATTAAATTTTGTGCACATGCATTTGTAAAATCAAGGTACAAATAAAGCTTGTACAGTCATCATATGGTATCTGCTGTTAAAACATGTTGCACAGTGCACGCACCAGAACGTGTAAAACTAAGACTTTTATCTTTATGCAATGTTTTTTATCCTGTGTGAAGGAAAAACAGCAGCAGCTCTAATTTATTTGTCAGCTGAACCACCTTGCAACCATTTCTGGCAGAACAACACATTTAAAGAACACTTCTGCCTTCCTCATGGCAGTTTCCAGAAATTTGTTGCCCCGTGCATGGAGATTTCATCCTTGGTCCACCTGACAGTACCCGGTAGTAATATGCATAGGTTTCATAGAGTGACAGCTGGCCATCAATGAGTGACACATAACTACCCACCTTATAGGCTAGCTCATCAAGCTTGCCATTTGCAACAGAAAACAGGCACTTGACTTCCACCACTCTTCTCAGAACAAGACACACAAGAACACCCCCCATCACGTCAGACGTACTTGCCAAAAAGGGTTTCTCCTTGGAAATAAAGAGTCCTTGTCACTAGAAACACCACATTGTCATGTCCAGCAAGAACAAGGTCTTTGCATTTTGCAAGGACACTCTTTTCATTAGCTCTTCCATATGCCACAGCACGTCCCATAGCTCCATATTTGGCAGTGTAGCAGACTTGTTTTACCAAACTCATTGAAAGAACTGGGACACTAGTGGCAGACACAGCATTTAGCTTTGAAGCTGCAATACGGCCACATCTGTACCTGATGTAAACATCGAATTTTCACGCACGTACTGGGCAAGGAGTGACACATACACTCAATCTACATTTCTCTATAGTGTCCTTCTGAAACCGTCATGCTGCTTTCGACGTCCTGGAAGAATGTTCGACTCCTTGGGTTCTCAAATAGCATCACGAACAGCACGGGCGGCTGTCACGAGAAAACGTCACTGTCGACCAGTTAACTTCTCGCAACGCTTCCATGGTCATTACACGCACCACAGTCGAACACTGACACTTTGGCACGCTCTAACTTTTATTGTGGAAGGAAAAAACCTTCAACTTTCTGTGCACTCAAACGTCATGTACGGAAGCATGTGCCTACGAAGTTTGAAGAATTTTCGAGGTGGGGTTTTTTAGATATGAGCTCTCAAAAACCTCATTTTTTTCAAACGTCACGAGTTGTAGACGCCTCCATGCGTGACACTAACCTCGCCTAGACTTTTAAATTTGATATCAAATTATAGAGCTCAGTCTCCGCTACATGGAGATGCCTTTCTCGTTTCACTGGCATGTACACAAGTGCCGCATAGCCGTAAGAATATGAGCGATTTTCGTTGTCGCCATCAACTTTGCGTATGTTTAGCTGCGAAATAACAAAATCCCCGGTGGAACCGAACCGAAGCACTAGAAGCCAACATAGCTGACAGAGCGTGGAAAGAAATTCAAAGCCGTGAACGCATTCGTTGGACAGATATTGAACGCCAAAATCGCTATGCTTGAAAGTGCCCGGGACCTGCCATATTCTTCCGGATTTTTTTCCTCGGTAACTAAAGAGACTAGAGAAAAGATACTTGCTGTCTCATTCTCAGTCTGAATCAGGCTACAAGATACATTTTTTCAATAAAGCTCACTCATGGTGTCCGGACCACAACAACAACTTTATTTGACTTTGGATTTTGAAGTTTTGCAGTCCGGACCACCTTGCCTGAGTTTTACATTGCCTGAAGTGGAATCACCCATCTTATCCATATGGCAATTGGAAGCCTTTCAAGTATATATTCTATAATCGTCGGGTGAAAATATCATGCACCCTTGCAGGAACAGCACAGAAATGAAGGCCACATGCGATTACCGAACGATTCTGGTCACCGCCATTTAACTAGTGCGCACTTCGGGGCACCTAGTGACGGAATATGAACTAGCAACTTGCAGAAAACTTTGAAATCGAAACCAGAATATATATCTCATAGGATACATTGAACGTTTACCTTGAACATAAATTCAGTGATTTATTCGATTCAACCTCAGACACACTGAAAGCACTAAAATGTGCCTTGGCCACTGCTTGTTGTCTAACTAAGCCATTCTGTAAGTTTTGGCTGCCTCTGCTGAGCAAGGTGTTGCACTGTAACAAAAGACATCTGTCCAATATGCCTCAAGTATTCCTCGGAGCCCTCACGCTCCTGAAAAATTGGAGCGGCACATTCAGAGCACGATCAGAGAAGTCAATGGAGCAACTTCGACATCAGTCTTGACGACTGTTGTCATCAACTTCACTGTTTGAGGGTTTTTCAATATGTCACACCTCTTCAACAATTTGCATCCATAGTGTCCTGCCTGGAGGTAGCAACATCATCATCCAGAGTAATGTACGATTCAGTGTCCACAGAAACACCTGCTTCACAGAGTGCAGAAATGTAATCTTGCACATCACTTGAAAGTCATGCCGTAGGCGTAGGAGCCAGTCGAAGTCATCCCGGTGTTGCGACACAGTGTTTCGTTGTGTCCCAGCTACAGCAGAACTTCGAATGGCACATACCAGGCAGACGGCAAGGAAAAGCACGGGAGTGCTTGACTTTTTGTGTAAACGTGGTTGTGGTCACAGTGGCAACTTGCCCTGCTCCTTAAAGATCTCCTCATTTGTGCCATGCCCTGTCCATTACTGTCAAACAGTGCCTGAATCATCCATGACTTCGAATTTGCCCTGTACTCCATGTATGTATTCCCAGAGTTTTAGAGGAACAATCCACCAGACTGGCTCAGTGATTCCACCAAAATACTTCAGATGTGCTGTGCATTTGACACAAATTCGCTATATGCAGTAACTTTTTAAACATGTACAAGGTAAGCAGATGTTTAGGTTACAGATGTTTGTTTTAGATGTTGTTTTTGAACTGGCTGGAAAGACGGACCTTTCTGTGGGAACGTTGATCACGATCGTTCATGAACACCTCCAGTTTCGAAAAGTTAGTGCCCGTTGGGTCCCGAGGCAGCTCTCCGTGTTTGACCGGCAGAGAAGACTGGAAATCTCCCAAGAGCTAAGGTATCATTTCGACACTGAAGGACAGCCGTTCCTTGATCGGATCATCACGTGCGATGAAACGTGGGTGCACCATTTCACTCGTGAGTCTAAATGCGTATCAAAACAGTGGAAGCATCCGGGCTCGCCAGCTCCCAAGCAGCTCCGAAGCCCCCTGTCTGCGGGTAAGGTCATGGTCACGGTTTTCTGGGACAAGGCTTGCGTTGTTCATGTAGGTTTTCTGCCCAGTGGTACCACCATCAATAGTATATATTACTGCCAGGTTCTCAGGGATGGCTCTTTGGTATGCGCTCTGAAAAGAAATGCACCGATGTGGTGCGTCACTCTCGTAGATCGCTGCAAACTGTCACCTGGCACCCTCTCAGCTGCGAAGAAATGTGACACTGGGGCACACTTCTTCTCATTATCACGATGGTTCACTACGCGTGCCCTCATACACTTCTGTGCTCTTTTCACTGCCTTCACTGCTTTATCTTTGCTCGATCGTCCACACGCCTCGCCTCGACCTTATCCAGGAACAAGGCATGTCCGTACCCCTCTTCTTCATGTACATCCTTCGAGAAAGAGCCTCCCCCCCTCTTCCTCCTCCTCCTCCTCCTCCTCCTCCCAGAGTGATGGTCTGGAAGGCAACTATTTGAAAATCATGAGAAAGCACCAAAATGAAAGAGATGATCACAAGTTATGCGACAAGTGCTGCATGAACCATCAACATACGCGCCCTATTGGCACACCCAAACCAAACCAAAGTGGGATCTAAATTGATACCGCCCAATAGCCTTACAGAGCAAGAGGATCTGGAACTGGATAGCCTTTCAGAGCAACTTATACAAGGTATTCACACGCATTATAGCAGGAAAACTACAGGAAGAGAGCAACAGCCGATTATGTGGGGTGCAGAACAGATTCTGGCGGAAAAGAAGAACAGAGGACACCATTTTTATCCTAAAGCAAATCATAGAGGTATTCCAACAACTCGGACAGGGTCTATACATAACCTTGTTAGACCTGGAAAAAGTGTATGACGCCATACTACACAAAGTAATGATTTTAAAGAATGTGAGAAACGGGCGTATCAGAAAGCCTGATTTCATTTGTAGAATGTCTCTACAAGGAAATCTACAGTACATACTACCTAAGCCCATACAAATCAGATCGAATCAAGCAAGAGATTGGCCTTGGACAAGGATGCCCTTCGCTCTACGAGATCTAAAATCGGATACCTCAGGCGACTCACTCACAGCCTCGTAAAAAGCTATATAAAACATATCTTTCAGCATATTCGATATATACGCACCAAAACAAGATGGGTGAAGAGAATCTCACACATAGACCAGATCTACAGCGAGGGAACCATCAGACAAAAGGTGAAAAATGAGGCAGAGTGGATCAAAATTATATGAAAAGCAATGCACCAAGTCGAAGAAGAGAGATTGCTGACAGCAATGGAAAAAAAGAAAAGTTTTGACTTCCACAGCACATACAAGGGCCGACGTGCACCAGAAAAATTCTACCGGGGAGACTGCAGAAGCGGCCTGCTCTTCCAAGCGCAAACTAGATCACGACTAACAAAGAAAGGTATCGAAGAACTGTTACAGATGGATACAGCAAAATGCACTCGCCGCAAGACAGGAGAAGATGAGGATCGTCATTGTATACTGTTCTCATGCCCGACGACAGCCTCAACAAGACTGACAGCAGAATCACCCCCAACACTACTTGGTTTCAACGGTAGCAATCCATAACACACCACGGAGCGAACAAAGTGACACCTGGAGGCATGGGAGAAGGAGCGCAGGAAAGTGACCATCGAAATGAAAGCCTGAACCCACAACCCGAGCCTCAGACCCATCCGACAGCCCAGGCAGGCGGAGATAGGCAACCGGAAGGACATGTGATACATTTCCAGCGCCATCTACAGGCCGCCTGGCAGCATCACCTTGTCAAGCATCGTCATTCTTCCTTTATTATATTTTAATTGACTTTGCCTGTGATTGATGTCACAAGATATCTGCCATGATTTGTCAATTTGCCAATGTCCGTGACTCATATCATGAATGGCTGCTCATTTAGCACCTTGTTCATTCTGCCCTCAAGCACGGGGGATAGCTCTACAAATTTGCGGGCTGTTGTGAACCAGATTTTCATGATGCAATGTTCAACAATTTGAAGTGGCTCACCTTGAGCGTCTTTTACAAGGTTAACAAGGTGATCATTGCCATTTTTGAATGGAAACGTTGAGGTTCCCCACAGGGGGCCCAGCGTTTCGACAGTCTTGGTTACATGAAGCAGCTGATGCACATTGTATGTAGCAGCTGTGGGTCCATACAGCGTATGCACTCCAGAAACAAATGCTGTCAACAAATTGTCAGCTTCCTCAAGATTTGCTTCCGTTAGAGTCGTGTGCATGAGTAGGAATACAGCTTGGCACAGCATTGCAAAGTGACTCAGGTACACATTTGGTAATATGCCTTTCAGGCATGGCAGTGAATAATAGAATAATAGTGAATAATAAGTGAATAATAGAGTAGCCAATGGAGCCATTGTGTGGCTCTCCAGTGTGCTCGATCGCTGATTGGTCGTGGAAGCCAGCAAAACATCATCAGTGGCTTCATGTTCATGATGATGGCGTCAAGACCTGGGATGTACCTTCCAATATGTAATAGGGTTGTCCGGTCATCGTCAGCCACAAGCCTAGTAGCTGCCGTGTCTGTCACTCCTTCCAGCACGCAATGCATGAGATCAGGAGACACAGACCACACGAGGTTGAAACCTTTGAGCTGAAGTAGTGGAGATGACCTGCTATGACATGCTGTGACATGCTGTGTGACAGCTCATCTCAGTGGAATGCATCTTGCATGTCCTCCACCATACTTCGGTGTGTACGGGCGGGAGATGGCCTTTCACGGGGTATCACATATAACAGTCTTGTATGTGATAATTAGCAACTTTCTTAGATTGAAAAGTAAGAATCTGCAGTGCATGTGACTTTGGGTTCCACAGCTTAGTTTAAGGACCACATTCCAGTTTTTGCAGGAAGTTTAGAAAATAGCATCGCTTCCACAGTGCATTGTTGTCACTCACTGACAAGATTTCCATCAAAGTGTGTTGCACGGATACGGAAATCACTTCACAGAAAACTGTGCACAAAAATAACCTCACGCACGCGCAAAACAGACGTGTCTGCTGTTTGTGATTACCGCATGGAGATCCAGTAAAGTTGCATCCCTAATGATATTTGATATTGCTTCTCTGTCAACCGTGCTTGCTCATCCTTCTCGCACTCCACTTGGTATGGTTTACATTTGTTGGCAGAACAGCTTTGCAAAGGATGTGATAGGCGTGTTAGTAACTTACCATCTATAACAGCTCCTTCTTCGAGGCACCATGAGCAGCCGAAGTAGCCGTTTAACTATTTCATATTTTGCAGAGCAGCCCTTGCTGGTGAATCTACGGAACAACATGTTATGTAAACCTGTGATGACATCGTCTCGCCATGGCAGTGCCACTTAATCCTTCTAATCTTGTTGAATACTTCCACAAATGTCCTCATGAAAAGGTGCATTGGTGGGTGATTCTTTCCAAATCACAAGGCTCCAAGCAAATTGTTGTGAAATTGGACATCGAAAGGCAGTTGGTTTAGGATCATCTGCATGGGCCATACACTGGACGTATTTGCGTTAACGACTGGTGCTCCATCTGTATTCAGAGTCACAGTAATGTTGCTCCACTTCAAGTGGCGTCTGATACTTTTATGCATCCGTCCATTAATGATGTCAGAGTAAATGCCATAAGTGAGTTTTCAATGGTCCTCAGAGTCTCGTACAAGCACTGAGTGTGGCGTCGGAATATGTCATAAATTTGTCTCCGCATGTTGAAGATGAGGAAAAAGCATCCTTTTCTAATCAGTTGTTTCGTTCCATGTGATGCTCGGCAGGTAATGCACATGAAGGTTTGGGGATATCCCATTTGTTTTCTTCTTCCCAAGGCAGCCGAAGCACTTAGTGCAGAGAAAGTGCGTGCAAAGTGATTTCGTCCGGTCTTTCCACAGTTTCTGAAACATATACTTGGTATCTGGAACAGCATCTGCACCGCACAAGATGTTCACAAGTTTCAGTAATCCCTCTACCTGTGACCATGACAGTGCTGCTTGCAGAACGTACGCCAGTACAAGCAGCAGTGCCTGAGCCTTTGTTATGTTCTGATTTGGTAAGGTCTCGGTCGAACATCTTTTACTATAGCGTTTCACCTCATCGTCATCTGCAATAAAGTCATCATTGTAATTGTCTCAGTCACCGTCTGAGAATGGAGCATGGATGTCACTTCCAGTCAGGGTATTATCTTTGTTGATTCCTTCTCAACTGTCTGAATGTTCCAGACTGCCCACGTCATTTTCAGGTGATGTATTGCTGAGATTGTCTTGCGATGTCTGATCAGCTGTAAGTGAAGCTGTGGCTCCGACATTAACGACACCTGGAGTCAGCAGTTCATACCTGCTGTCATCGTTGAGGTCAACTTGGTCGACTTGTATGAATGACTCCTGCGCGACATCAATGAAAATAGCAGGGCATTCCACCTCACTCTCTCTAACTACACACATATTTTGCCATTGAGGCCGGATTTCCCATTTAACAATGTGTCGTGCTCCGAGCCTTACAGGGGTTGTAATGACTTCCCTGCAGACAAGCAGAATCTCCTTCGTACATTTCACAAAGGCTACCACACCTAGCTTGGATAAATCGAGAGCATGTCTTCTTTGGCCTGTGGTACTGAGCACTATGTATTGCAAAACCGTTCATAGAGGCCCTGAGGTACCCATCAAAATTGGAAAAGTGTCCCAAGCGCTCTTGAATCATGTCTTGGATTGCACGAGAAATGCCCAGTGGAGTACATTTGGAACCAAGAACGCGACTCGATTATTTACAGTTATGGGCAAAAATGTTGAAGCCACCAGGGAACTCGACATGTGAACTAAGGTGCTGTAGTTTCTGGCTCATTACATGCCTCTATGCTGTTTGGAGGAGGGAACTTGTTTGGCAGCAGTGATCATATGAAGAATGAAACCAATATATAGGACTCAAAGGGGAACATTGAAGCTGCCAACGGAGGGCCAAGGTTGCGTACAGTATTAGGAAGATGCAACAGCTGATGGACACTATACATTGTCATTGTTTCGCTGTATAGCTTCTCTGTCTGCTTAACGAACTGCTTGAGGGATGTTTCTGCTTGAGTCAACTCGTCTGGCAGAGCAGTGGACTTCAGCAGTCCATAAACATCACACAAAAGGGTGAAGTGACGCAAAAACCTCAGGGGAAGGATCCCTTCGACATGTGTAATGCTGTAGAATAATAGCCAGTAGCCTTCCACGACGCCCTTTTGCAGAGGCACCTGAGGTGACGTGAGGATGCCACTGGTGGATGTATCTGCCCCAGTCATTCATTCAATATGCTCACTTTGTTGCCAATGTATGCCTCACTCGCACACTGTGTCATCCGGTAGTCAGGGATTTGTTTTGTGACACCTTCTAATACACAACGCATGTAGTTGACGCTATGCCACCTACAACATCAAAGCCTCGTAGCCCAACCACTGCACTGAGACCTTTGCTGCCGTTCACAACTATTCTAAGACTCGTGGCTTTCTTCGTGTCCCTGGATACCTCATCATCAGTGCGTAGCCTCAGTTGCTTGCGATATCAGTATAGTGAACTGTTCCTGCACAGAAAAAAGTCATTTATATGAAGCAGTTGTGGGAGCGTATTCCCACTCTTGGGGGCAAAGCCCGTCCATTCAATCCCCGTGGAAGGTGAGACACAGAGACAACGTCAAGATATGGAGAGAAACTTGATATTCAGTTACTCACATAATGTAAGCCTTGCACAGAGAATGTTCCCCAAGCTTTCACGAAGCCAGTCGTTCCGAGCACTGTCTCCGAGGCCAGCCGCTCCAGGCTCTGTCCACGCTCACACGCGCTCACGATTTTTTATCTGTACAAGCAAAGGCCCCTCGCACAGCACGTGAGACTGATACCTGACCTAAACACTGGTTTTGCCTGGTGCCATCTATGTGTGGTGGCCGAATTCACCACACAGTATTCAGCCAACACTAAGTGGAAAATATGCAAAACAGTACAAAGTATGAAAATAAAGAGCAGTCCCTAAAATAATAGTATGTACAATCAAGTGCAAAGAGCACACACATTTCCAGATTTACTAATTATTTTGTATTTTGTATTCAGTATATTTTCGGGGGCGGTAGCACCAGGGGCATCCATCGTAGCCATTGTACTGTTTTCTGTTCAGGACAGAAACCCTGGCTGGAGCATCGGCACAGCATGCAACAGCGTGAATATGCGGATATATCCATGTAGAGTTGCCCATCAGTGATGTCACAAAGATCACGGGATAATGAGAGACCCCTAATCCACTCAATAGCTTCAAGGATAGACTTCGAAAATCGCTTTAGCAGGGATTGTAGCTGGAACCTGATATCAAAATAACAAAACAACTTTCCAGGTGTCACTAGATTAGTGATGTCATACTTTGTATGGCAAGAGGAGCACATCATAGATGCAGCCATTGCAAGCTGTCTTCAAATGTATCACATTCCTCGCAAAAGTAATGCAGCTCTAAGGTGGCATTTTTTGTGCGTCTCCATAGCTGGCGGATCATGTATTTGCTATTTGAGAGAACCTGACCTCCAAGCAGTGCACTAACAAGCTTAAGGAGCCTGTCAGCATGCGTCCATGAAAGATCAGTAGCTGCAGCATAAGCTATTTGAGAAGTGCCTGCGCCTTTGTTGTGGAGTGGTTTGGAAGTGTCAAACCGGGGTATTCTTCGAGGAATTCGCTTAAGTCAGTGTTGTCATTCATGGCACCTGCCTCAGAGTCCCAAGACTCTGTGTCGAAAGTACTGGAACTGAAGTGAAACATGCTTGTGTCGCTTTCATCCTCCTCCGCAGGGCCTTCTACTTTGTCTCAGTTCAAACCTGAGGTTCTAGCATCAGAGTCTGGATTTCCTGGGGAGCACCCGATTGCTATGTCATCACCTTCACTTCCACAGATACCATCACTCCCAGGCAGAATGGGCTCATGCTGCTGTGGCACTGAACCTTGGTGGTTACCTGCATGTGGTAGACGAAATTTAATATTGATACAGGAGCAAACCGACGGTGATGAACAAAAGAGAGCGTGATACAGGTGTGGGAGGGCCCGCAATTTGATTTAACCCCAAGGAAACAATTTATGACCCGCCAAAAGCAAATATAACAATAAGACATGACGATTCATTTTCATCTTCTATGCTTTCCTCTAAAATACGAGCCTACTTGTCTGCAACATGCCTGAACAAAACTCATGAGCATGCTCGTTCATGTTCCGTTTGACGAATGAGTCGAGCATGAGTGAGCAAATGGAGCAATGAACGGGGAGCTGCGCGAGGCACTTTTTTTTCATTTCGTTTGTATAAGTCGTTAAATTCACTGGCTCAATAATTCAAGAATTTGTGAGGAGCCAGGATCAGGCAATTATTCCCGTAACCTTGAGTTTGCGGTACCGCGTTGCGGTGACCCTGCAGCAGGCGTCTTAGGGGCCCTCAACCTTGAAAATCCAGGAAGAAGTTAACAAAGGGTATCATAACTAGGTGATAACCCGTTGCATTTGTCTTTCTTTTGTGCTGTTCTGACTGAGAGGGCTGCGATTAGAGGGCCTTACTCAGCTGGTATCTGGATCATTGCCGAACTGCCCTGTCTCCCGTCATTCCTGTCTCTGCATCGGGCAGGTGCAATTGGGATTCGATTGTGATATGGCAACTTTTACTAAGGCCCATCCATGTGACAGCGTGCTTAAACCCATACATGCTAACTTTTCCTTTCTTTTTTTCTTAATAAACATATCCGCCCTCCCTCCCATGCATGCTTGCTGAATGACCCAGGCTTACAAGGAACCGCGGTTGCTGTCCGCGGTTGCAAGAAGTCTTTCTGCAACATGTTTTACGTTGAAGTGATAACGCATCAACATGATATGCATTCGTTGGATACGAGGAGGTACCATCTCTACGTCTTCAGATCCCAGAGGTGATACTAACGGAAGATGATCTTTTTCAATAATAAAGAAAAGTTGTCTTTGGTACTGACTGAACCTGTGCACGGCCCAAGTGCATACAAGGCATTCTTTTTCGGCTTGACTATATCTTGCTTCTGTGGGTGTTAAGGAACGTGATGCAAGTGCAACTGCTCTAAGCTCTCCCCGCAGTTGTCGCTGCAGAAGAATTGCCCCAAGACCGAAGGAGCTGGCATCTGCGGAGACCACAGTGGGATAACAAGGAGTGTACATCACCATACATACTTGACACCAGAAACATTAAGACACCGCTTTCTCGTACCCTTCGTGCATTCCTGAGCTCCTACTGAAAATTCCACCAGACATATAAGATGGTGGACCACAAGAACATAATTGTTCACACACACGTTCTTTCTGCGGCGTGCTGCCGCCTTTACGCCTCTTGAACATGCCTGAAAAATTGGCAGAATGCAAATAAGGAAAAAACAGAATTACTCAATTTGAACTACTGTACAGTGGCACGCACTCAAAAAAGGCGCTACCGTAATAGACTCAACCTCCATATAGTTCTCACCATACAGTGTCTCCAATTTGTGTGGGGTATAAGTGTCTCCCTCGGCTTGCTGAGCACCATCTGGTTCGGCATGGTTGGAGAGTGTCCCTATTATGCTCTTTTTTGCCAGCGCAGGTGCTGACCATATTGCGAGGGTTTGCTTAACAAACATAGAGTTCTCCATGTACCCATGAATCTTTTCCCACACAGCCTTCAAGATCCATACCCCTGAGTCTGCGTATACCTGCGCAAAAAGTATGCACAAACAGAATAAGTAATTGCGGCACACATGTCAACAGTAGGAAAATGCGAAAAGATTTGGATACTTGGCAGGTGCCCATCCAAGAGAGCTGTTAAGATAGTTGATTACCACAGATTGTGATGTTATGATACAAATACGTGTGCTACAATGTCCCAAGCACTTGCACACACTTGCAAATGCAATACTTTAGATATCTTGCAAGTGCCGAATGTCACCAACACAATGATACGTATCAGTGATAAAAAGTACAGACAGGATTGTAATGAGCTGTCAAGATAATTGTTTTCAGCCTGAAATAGGTGGACAGAAGTATCATTCATACAATCTCCCCCCTTCTTGACATTATATAATTATTCACATTATCTAAGTGTGGCTCAACTATATTTTGTTTTACATATATAGAACGTGAAGAAAAACAATGAAGAAAAACAATGTGCAAGTTTTTGGCGATGCAGAATCAAAAATAACAAAGAGGTTAAGAGCATCAGCTGTTTACTATATACATTAAAAACAAGACTTTCGTGCAGTAGGCTGCACTTCTTCAGGTTTGAGGACCTGTTACAAGTCAATACATACATATATATAGGAAGAATATATACATATATAAGACATATATATAGGAAGAAACTTAGCAGAGGCTCTTTGGCTGCACGTTGAACATGTGTTTATAAGTCCCAAACGTCGCCACACCAACATTGGACAGCTGTTTCGGCCTTATTGGGCCTTCATCAGCAATGCATAGGTGGGCGACGTTTGAGCGAGTGGCGTCGGAAGGTCACGTGGAACGTGATGTCCTCCCGTCAGGGTGAGAAACTCACCCCTGAAAGCCCAGTGTATATATATATTTTTTTTTTTTTTTTTCACTAAAGGACTTATATTTGCGTATTGGGAAACACAAATGACAACCTGACTGTCACAAGACACACAAAGTGCCCCATATGGAAGGTGCTTTAAGGGTCCCAGTTTGTTAGGTCCCACTCTCTTGTGGCAGAGTGTGTGGGGGTTTAGATGCGCAGGTACCTGAAGGATTGTTGCATGAATATGCACCGTTTAGAAGGCAACACAGATTCCCATCTGCAGTATAAAATATAACTGAACATGCTTAGATAATCTAAAAGTTGTATGCAAGAACGGGGTGTAACTACGAGGGCGTCGAGGGGGTGCAAGTGCCTACTGAATTTTGTGTATCTATATGCTGACGTCTTTGCATTGCGGTTGCGAGGTAATAATTGAGACCACGAAAATGTACAGTGCAACAAAAGCAGAAGGATTTATACAAACATACATAGTAGAATGAAATACAAATCAAAGCTCTTTTTATAATTTTACAAATTTTCTTGACAGGGGCTTGCGTGCAAATGCCTTGTAGATGTCGTTCTTATCAGTTGTTGTGGAAGCATAGTTCACTAGAAAGAGTCTTATGTACTTTGTGCACACAAGTTCTGCCAAAATGTTGTGATGCTGGCTGTCACCGTCAGGACAGGTGAGCAAGTCTGATCTTGACACAGCTGGTGCTGCCACATGCACTAGGCTCCTGAGTGGCTTCTCAGTTTGGGCATCGTCCTTAAGTGATGCTTCCACAAAAAGTTTCAGAGTCTCCAAAACATAAAGAAGTCCATCAGAGGGATACAGCAGACCTCCTCTATCCTGATGCTGCGTGAACTGCTGGAGTGGCTGACCTGTGATGGGCTTCGTTGTGCGAGAGCTGCATATCTCGCACTCAATGAGTTCACCTACTACACGTGCTATGTAACCTCCAATGTACACTGTAGCTGACTGTAGTGTTGGATACATCGCAGGTATCCTGGGGACGTTCAGACGCTGAAGCACTTGCAATGCTGCTACTGGAAGCCCTGGAAGTGTTTTGGGCGCTTGTGGCTTTTGGAGCGGAATTACACTGCTGCACTGGGACTCTGGTGTGTGCATCACATTGCTGCTTTCTGGTGCAGCTGCAACTCCGGTCTTCAATAGCTTCTCCAGTCCTGCTATGGCAGAGCGCACATCTAGCTGGTCATTGCAGCCCAGTGACCGCCTCAATGCCCCAAACAGTGCCTCGATTGGATCACTGCTGAATTTCCTTGTTAGAACAAAATAGAATTTCTCATTGACCAGTAAATGTCTCACGCAGGCCACAGTTGAGTAGGTCGACAGAAGTAGTGCTTCATATGTCTCAGCAGTGAGAAAACCATGTGCACAGGCTGCTTGATTCTTGAGCTCCTCCATATACATGGGGAATGTCACTTCAAGCCATTCCAAGCGAGGGTCGTTCGGGTCATCGTAGTGCCTTACGTCGGGGTTGCGTTGCTCGATGTGTTGATGCTTGTTGCTTGTGTCATGGAGTATGAACCAGCGGTACACATTCTTCATGAACACGATTGATGGGCAAGTGGCAGTTGTGTCCTGCTTGTTGCCTGAGGAACTCCAATGCTGAGGTTACGTCTGGAGACAGTACCTCTACAGCTCGTTTCACGTTCATCTTCTCTATATTGCTCGGATATACGTGTTTCCTGGTCAAACTCCTGACAGGCTTCACAATCCAGTCTCTCTGTATTTCGTAGAGCTTTTTCAAGTGCGAGGATGACACCTCTCCATCCTTGCCAAAGTTGCGTGCAAGGAACTGAGAACGGATGTTCTTCAGTATGTGACAGTAGTCAAGGCTTATGAAAAGAAGCCTTTCCGGGTCACATGAATGCCGAATCCTTTAGGTCAGAAACCCACCAGAAAGCTCCTTCATAGCATTGACATTGACCTTGTGGTTATCAGTCACAAGGCGTAGCACCCTGAACCCAGCCTCCTCAACTTTGTTCATCACATAGTGAATCAACTTTGACAGCAGTTCGCCATTTAGCCCCTTGGTAAAGAAGTGTGACACTGGAATTCGGTAGGATGTGGAGAGTCCATTTATCACGAAGCACAGTAAGGGGTTTGCCAGGAGCCTCTTGCTTTGCAGTTCATTAGCTACTCCCATGTCCACATGGCCAACAAAACAATCTTGCTGTTTGTTATACTGCAGTTTCTGTTTAACACGCATCTCGTCAACAATAAGAGAACAGACCCTGGACTGGGGCGTGTCAAGTTTTTCAAGCTCTATTTTTAACCGGGCTTGCACGAGGTTGCTGAACCCAGTTTCTCCACTGATGCCACCAATGAAATTCTGCGGTGTGTTCCTGCTTGGGAGCTTCAAAAGCATTTCTTTCCTCATGTGCTCGTATGCCTTTGTAGACAAGTGCCGCAGCACTATACAGTGGCGCACGACATCTTCAGACCATAGTGCTTTCTTCCGTTTGAAATTAACTATCTGATCCCATAGGAATACAGCAGAGAGGTTCTTTTCATTTGCTTGCTCTCTGATGCATGGTAGATCACCAAAATGAGAGTCATCTTTCATTTTCTGAAGTTCGGTTTTGTAGTGATCTACTGTCCTGCGAAGGCTTTCCAGCTGTCTCTTAAGTTCTCGTTCTTTTCGTTTCCATTTTGCCCTCTCTCTTGCTAGCAGGCTTGGGATCCCTATATCTGCTTGTGTTCCTTGGTCTGCTACTGTTACATTAACATCTTTAGCATACACACTTGCTTCGACATCAGGAATACTTGCTTCCGAATGGCATGTCGACTCTTCTGATGATGACTCCTGAGCGGTGCAACAGTCAACAGCCTGTGGTGGTGGCTCCTCAATCTCCACAGTTGGTTCGAAGCACCTCTTTTATTTCTTTGGTGGCTCATCTTTGCCACTAGGGTTCTGCGCAGCTGATCTCTTTCTTATGCTTGCTGTAGCCCTCTCCTTCACGGGCTGGGGCTGCATGTAGGATGGGTACTCGGGAAACACTGAAGGTACGACACCCTTCCTCAGGCGCCGTCGCTTACCCTCTATGAAGTCATCCTGCTTGAAATGTTTACTGCACACCCTTGAGTAGTTAGACGTGGTGTTTGGCATCCACTCGTCTCTTTTTAGAGCAGCTAGCCACTGTTCTCGCACAGTCGCGTCCGCCGGCACCTCGTGGAATGATACGCCAGGCACCTTGCATTTTCAATCTGACCGGCATCGCGGCACGCAGCAGTATGCCATTGAAGTTTGAAAATCCCGGCTGCACGAAACGGCCTACACTGTGTCAGTCCGAATATAACGTACACAGCGTGCTGTGCTGTTGTCACAGTCTGTCGCAGTTTCATTAAACGGAAACGTCTCCAGAAGAAAACAACAGAAAGATCTGAAAACGCACACGAAGAGACAACCATCTAAAGCAAACGCTCAGTTCAGTCTATGGTCTTTGGTTCAGTACATCCCTACGTGGCTGTCGACCTCTCTCGGCAGGCGGCGGCGTAACAAGTGCCGGGGCGAGGAGGAGCGAACGACAGGGCGAAACAGGTTATCTGACAGGCAGAGAGAGTATAGAGGAGGCTTTTGGTGAGCGCGCACATCGAACAGCGAATTGTCATGAAGTTTCTCGTGAATGAAGGCGTAAAGTCATCTGAAATTCACAGAAGACTTCAGGCCCAGTATGGCCACGATACACTTAGCCGCAGCAAAGCGTTTGAGTGGTGGAAACGGTTCCGAGACGGCCGTATATCAGTGCAGGACGATCCAGGCCGGGGCGGCTCAGAGCCCAGTGTCAGAGTTCCTGAGAACATCCAACTGGTGGAACGCCTGATCTTAAAGGACCGACGGATAATATGTCTTGAACTGGCTCGAAAGACGGACCTTTCTGTGGGAACGTCGAACACTATCATTCATGAACACCTCCAGCTTCGGAAAGCCGGGCCTCATCACCAAAGGAGTCCTCCTCCTACAGGACAACGCACGCACGCCCCCATACGGCGCATCTCACGACACGCACCTTACAGGAACTTGGCTGGGAGTTGCTGCCACATCCCCTTTACAGTCCAAACCTCGCCCCCAGCGATTTCCATCTCTTCGGGCCACTGAAAGCGTTCCTTGGGTGCCGCCACTTCAGCTGCGACGACGAGGTCAAGAATGCGGTCCGATCATGGCTGCTACGCACCGGTAAGGATTTCTACGCTGCTGGCATCCAAGCCCTCGTGAAACGCTGGGACAAGTGCATAGTGCAGCTGGAAATCGCGCTGCAAAATAGTACTCATTTCTCGCCTGTAAGTTCATTTTACTTTTGCGAAAAATGAAAAGTCCCTGTTTGACTTAAGTCAAACAGGGACTTCAACCGGGAGGGGCGTTCAATTGAACGCCCCTCGTACAAAGGAGTTAGCCGAGGCATATCATATCCTGTGCGAAGCGTACCATAGTGCTCAACAGAAAATGTTACTCTGCTGTGTCTTACCACATTATCTTCACCCTCTCCCCAGTAGGAAGCGAGGTGCCTTCTGGGGCATCTGGAGAGTCTGTACAGGACAAGTTTGCATAAATCAGCACCAAAACGAACAACACAAATAGCACTTGAGGGCAAACAAGAGGGTGCGCTTTTAGCTGTACTAGACTTTGCCAAAAAGATAGGGCGCTTTAGGGTCCCTTGAACTTTGGGATTAATTTATCTCATGAAGCTGGAATATGGCACAGGGTCGGACACACATAAGCGTATCGCGGGAGCGCATGACCTGCAAGTATGCCAGCGCCGCGTAACGGATGCTCCTGGGTTTGAGACCTCGCGCCTAGCGAACATTCGCCACCTCTCGGTTGGGTTCGTCATTGCTCTCGTGGCGCCGGCGGGCGGGGAGACCCGGGAGACCCACCTGCTGTTGCTATTCAATCTCTGCTGACGATGTTTTGATGAGTGCGTGGCGCGTTGTAATCTTTTACGACATCACCGTCTTATCGGGATCAAGAAGGAAAGTGAAACAGACGGATGTGATGACATACGATGCATCCTTCGCAAACGAACAGATAACTATACATTACAATAAATGCAAGTATGCCACGACATGCGCCTGTTTCACTTTTCTTCTCGATTCCGATAAGACAAAGATTACGTCTCGCCACGCACTGATCAAAACGTCGTCAGCAGAGATTGAATAGCAACAGCAGGTGGGTCGCCCCGCCCGCCAGCGCCACAAGGGCAATGACGGACCCAACCGAGAGGTGGCGAATGTGTTCGCTAGGCGCGAGATCTCAAACCCAGGAGTATCCGTTGCGCGGCGCTGGCATACTTGCAGGTCATGCGCTCCCGCGATACGCTTATGTGTGTCCGACCCTGTACAAGTTCACTTATGACTGAGGCAGCTGAATACTAAGGTAGTTTAATTTTGTATTCAGTCAGGTGACTTCATAAAAAAGTGAAACATTGAGGCGGAAAAGCTGAAAACACACTGCGAGGCAGTTCAGAAATCTGAGCTTATAATGCGTTATTGAAAAGAAAACCACGAAATCTACCTTGACCTCGTGGACGTCTTGTGGTGTAGGTGATAGGCTAGACTCTTCAGAAGACATAGCACTAGGGTTGCTTGACTGAAAGACTAGAGAGGAAAAACGAGAGCAAAAGCAACAACAACAATAACAAAAGAACGGATTGCAACCCAGCTTCAAAGTATGAGTTAATAAAGCACAAATGAAGGGCTGTCACATGGGTCTCACCTTCACCACTTGCTCGTTGGGTGTCTGTGGTCATAGGTGATTGGCTACGCTGTTGAGAAGACGCAGCGCTGTTGGGGCTGTGTGACTGAAAGACTAAGACGAAAAACTCAGTAAAAATGCACTGCAGCAATAAAGCAAGTGGTGGTCGGATGCGGCATGCCTCTTCACTGAACATACGTGAAAAGAAAAAAAAAAAAAATAACAAAGAAGCAACGGAATGAACAACTAACTATCTCTCAGGTATGGTGATTTCTGTTTCAAAAGTGGACCGGACTTTTTTTTCTAGGCTTGATTTTTCGGTTATTCTTTGCAAAGGAACCTGTGGTGATGTAGTGGCACAATGCACTATCGCACAAGTACACTGAACACATTTTTTGTTTTGTGTATTTGTACCTTGGTGCATTGTGTCACTACATTGTCACATGTTTCTTTGCAAACAATAACAGAAAGATCAAGCCTAAAGAGAGAGAGAGAGAGAGAAAAAGGCCCGGGCCACATTTGAAACGCATATCACCGCAGAACGCTGCAGTCACTAAAATGGGCAGCACAAATGTAAAGTACTGGCATTAAAAGCACGTGAGTGATGTTGCACAAACAGCAAGTTTTTTTCGTGTTTATCACGCGGTGGTGCTCTACAAAACAATAAAGCAGGTGCTGCCTGATTGTGGCATGTCTTTCTACTGAACACAAGCATTAAGAACAACAACATATCAGTAACAGCAACTCTCATGTGTGGTGATCTGTGTCCCGAAGTAGCCTGCAGTTCTTTTTCTAGGCTTGATCTCAAGGTTATGTTTTGTAGTATGACAGTGCACTGCAGTACAAGTACATTAGACACAAATATGTGCTCAGGAAGACCACTACAGCAAATTCCAAACTTGTGCTATGGTGCAGTTGTGCTACTATTCATCAGAGATTGCTCAGCAAATGATAACTTATATAGCAACCCCAGATAAACGAATGCCTAGGCCATTAGGAAGAGCGATCACTATACCCACCATTGCTATGCCAGATCCATAGTTGTAGATCACAGCATTCATTCAAAGTGCTTTTTGTATTTATTCAGAAACATAATTACTGGGGCCCTTACTCGCAAATCTGAGAGCTTTAAACAAAGCATTTCTAATGAACACAGCGTGCTGTAAGGCTTCTGGCAACACACTATCTGGAGCAACCAGTAAGCTGACAGGATACTGGCTACCCCTTCCTCTACATCTGTAACACGGAAAAGTGAAGTCTTGTCGGCAAACAGGTGCTGTGCCTGTTCGATGTCAGTCCCTGTGAAGAGCACACACAGTGTGACAGAGATTTGCTGATCGTATTGAAAACGGTGCAGTTAGAACAGCGCACTAATGATGATACAGAAGACAAAGATACAAGAAAAAAATCGAGTGAATACTAACGAGTACATTGCACTAGCACCATACAACTAAATGCTCTTCTTGTGCTAAAGCCCCATGGGGGCAATCAGTGTACACTGATGTTTCATGAGTGGTGCTCCCAGTCCGAAGGTGTTACCCGTACCGTGCTAAGGGGTGGAAAGGCGAAGTGTAGAAGCCTTGAACGGTGGTGGTCAGGGTCTTGGTCAAGCCCCAGCCGATTGGGTTTTCCTTAAAACTCCAGGACCTTCAAATGCGTATAAACGTGAAATGTGAGCGACTTGTTGGACCGTCCATTTCCTATAACTGCATGGTAAAAAATTCTTTTACGAGCGGGGCCGCAAAGCAACCCTCAACTGGAGTGCACGATGGGAATTCAAAAAAAAAATTCACTGCAAAATATACAGTTCTTGCAGCAGCAAGAAATGGCAGAGAAAAGGTAGTCACTTTGGGTAAGATGTCACCATTCTTCATTGAGAAGGCGACTTCTCTGTCTATGTATTTTCCTGAGGGTCAAACACATGCGATCAGGTGACATGCTGATCAAGTGCACCTCTGAAACAGACTAAGACCATCATGAATGCATATGAAATGAAACAGATTCATAGACCTCATGACTATGAGGTGCTTAAGTTCTCCAAGCTTTCTAAGGGCGCACTCCCGCACATCTGCACCTCCTATAGTTCTGAACTGAGAGCGCAAGATACACGGACAAAGAACGGAGAAATTGACAGGACGGGCGCTAACTTCCAACTAAGTTTATTGAAGAAAATGAGCAAGAAAGCATAAACCCCCTCACAGCACACGTGTCACATTCTGGGCGCACCGGTTCTGAGGAAGATCAGTTCCTTTTCGGTTAGAGGTACAGAAGGTGTGCTAACGCATACATCTTGATGGTTATTTATCTTTTCTGCTTCTATTATTTCCCTTGTTAGTTTAGTCTTGTTTCTTGCGATGATATGGCAATCTTGATAGATGGGTTCATATCCATGAGTGTTATAATGATAAGCCAACCACCCCTCTTTTTTCTTGTTGTTCACATGGTTCCGGTGTTCGCGCAAGCGATCATTAATACATCGCCCTGTTTGGCCTATATAACATTTTCCACAAGTGAGTGGTAACTTATACACCACTCCTTCATCACATGGAACAAATGGATTTCTGTGCTTGGTACTGCATTGTGTGCGTAGCCTGGGGACAACTCAACTTACTGAGCTTACTTAGCTTTTCTGGGGCCGAGAAGACAACCCTTGCTCCTGCCCTTTCACCAATCTTTTTTAGGCGGTGCGAGATGTTATGCAGGTAGGGAATGACAACTACTCTAACCGAAAAGGAATTGATCTTCCTCAGAACCGGTGTGCTCAGAACCGGTGCGCCCAGAATGTGACACGTGTGCTGTGAGGGGTTATGCTTTCTTGCTCATTTTCTTCAATAAACTTAGTTGGAAGTAAGCGCCCGTCCTGTCTATTTCTCCGTTCTTTGTCCGTGTCTCATTACCAACTAGCCCAATCCTCAACCCTCCTATAGTTCACTTGTTTGAACTTCTGGAGCAGATTCAACATCATCAATGGAAGAGTCACCAGAGTTTATGCAGAGATTGCGAAGTATGCAACGTCCTAGTATAAACTTTGACGTCTGGTCAACTGTGATGAAGTCAAGAAGCTGCACTGCCGAAATCGCTGCTTTAGAATGCCAAATGCATTCTCAATGCGCACACGTGTCCTGTAGAACTTAAAATTAAACTCTTCCTGCTCCTTTGTCAATGTACCATAGTCCTGAAGGGAGTAAGCAAGTACTCCCTCAAGGGATATGCTGCGTCACCAAGAATGTGATACTTGTTTGCACAACATATATATGGCAGCTTTGCTGTGACTGATGAGGTTGTGAAAGCCGGTGCATCATGTACCTTTCCCGGGAAACCCGTTCAACATTGAGGAAGCGCCGCTTGTCATCGCACACTCCCTGCATGGTCGGAGAAGGAATCCCAAGCAGCACAATGTACTGAAAGTCGAGTGCAATAGGGGTGTACGGGTAGGTGGAAGACCGTGAACAGGCTCGTGAAACTAAAGAACATTGATAACACACATACCGTCCACCCCTGTTGCACTCGACTTTCAGTACATTGTGCTGCTTGGGATATCATGTCTATTTGCACACGTGGACTTTTATCTTGTGTATCGGGCGCCGAATCTGGGTGTAGGTCCGATCAGTGCACCCGCTGACACCTGAGACTCCTGAAATCTGTGAAAAGGGTGCCTCATGTTAGAGATTAGAACAGAATATCACAAAATAAACAACTTTCTGTACAGTGAGGCAAAAGCAGCGAACTTAAGGGGGCTGGGACACCTCATAGATTGGTTAATAAGATTATGGACGTGTTGTACCGCACCCCGTGACGTCAAGGCCGCACGAGTTTCGGTATTCACAGTGCCCATTTTCTCCGTTTCTGTTACCCTCATCGCTGTGGCAGTTTCAGTGCGGGTTCACACTGGTGCAGAGAACCATTTTTTACATTTATCTTGGATAATGTGGGATGGCCTGTCTCAACCCATTTAAGAACATTCAGATCAGTGAAGGAACAGATGAGGAGCGTGCAAGTGAGCTGGTAGGCATTTGATGTAGGCAACATTTCCTTGAGTTTGAGGAGCAAAGAGCACAGAAAGCAGACACTACACGTACATACAGGGTGTCCACGCTAAGTGTGAACAGATTTTTTAAAAAAATATATAACACTTTTTCCAAGATGAAATCAATTGCAATATAGCGTATGCTAAAGGGCACTCCCTAGCAGGGCATTAGCAAAGTCCAAAGGCAATGTCTTAATTAACTTTCATTAACTTTTTAATTATAAAAGCTACAAGGTTGTCCCAATGAGAACATCTGTTCCTTTCGGTCACCTGATATCGTAGCCGTTTTCAGAACAAAAATCCGTTCGATAGATCGCCCGCAAAAAATTCTTGAAGGAATGCCATTTTTTCTTTATTTTGTTCATTGCGCTTCTTAGAAGACGCGTATTTCCTTCATCCCCAACGGGAGAGGGGGAAGGAGCACAGTGCCGCCTCATGCGTCGAAGATGAGCTTTAAAGGGACGGTCTCGTACAGCCGGGGCGATTCCGAAACTTAGCCAAAACTAGTTTCACAAGTATTGTACACATACAACCGTCAAAGTTTCATTCGGAATAACCAAGTCGTTTTCGAGGAATTTGTCGAAACGTGCCGTAAGAGCAGACAACGAAAGTTGCGCCTCTCTCATGCGTACGTCACGTATGACGTCGACCCGCGGGTGCGTCGTCGTTGTCATGGTAATTGTAACTTGCAGAAGCACCTTTGTCTGAGTAATCCTCTTTGCTCTCGAAATGGGGACACTCAGGCATATACCTCCGCGAGCGGAGAATGTAGTCCGAGCATTGACTGTGGGGTCTCCCATAATGTGGCGCACAATAGAATACGTGGAAGCTAAGTCACGTGTTTTCTTTCCGCGAGTATTTAATGCGGTTTTTAAATAAACACGTTCTCCTTCTCCATGTACGTCGTCAGCGACGCTTGATTTCGAAGCATGACCAGTATACAACGGGGAGTGTAATGGAAGCGCGCGTAATATATTTTTGGTCGGAGGTGTAATGCGACCACGCGCGCCGATGGCCAGCGACTTCAGATTTGTGATTGTGGATGGGGTTGTTCTGCGACTTTTAACTTGTTTCTGAGGATGAACATAGTTGTTCTGAACCACCATGCTTGCCACTACTTAGAATGCGCGTTTTTCACCTGAGAACTGAAACAAAATGTACGAGAGTTGCCGCGGTGCCTAGTAACTTCTGAAAATCGTCTGCTCACGCCGATGCACTAGCACGCGCAAAAGCAGACGATTTCTGTATCCTATCATGGACTTACCCGCAGGGCGACGTGGCCGTTCTTATTGTTGCCAACACAGATCGCGGCGTGCTCTGCAATCTTTATCAATTTAATTCGGTTATTTAATAACTGTGGCGTGTTTTGTCGGGTAAATTAGCAGTATTCCATTTTCAACAAAGGACAATCGAATGGTACACTTTATGAATGGGGCAGGGGGTACGAGACCGTCCCTTTAACTTGCGGAAACAAAACAAAAACAAATGTATCGGGTGACTCTATCGGAATTGGCCTTATCTTGGGTTGCATTTTCTGTTTCCTTTTAATCTTTTTCCAGGACGCGAGAGGCGATAGTGTGCTCTTTCTCCCTCTCAGATTGGGGGTGAAAGAAAGGCGCGTCTTCTAAGAAGCGCAATGAACGAAATAAAGAAAAAATGGCGTTCCTTCACGAATTTTTTGCGGGCGATGTATCGAACGAATTTTTGTTCTGAAAACGGCTACGATATTAGGTGACCGAAAGGAACCGATGTTCTCATTGGGACAACTTTGTAGCTTTTATAATTAAAATGTTAATTAATGAAATTTGATTAAGACGTTGCCTTTGGACTTTGCTAATGCCCTGCTAGGGAGTGCCCTTTAGCATATGCTATATTGCAATTGATTTCATATTGGAAAAAGTGTTATATATATTTTTAAAAAATCTGTTCACACTTAGCGTGGACACCCTGTATGTGTAGTATAGTGTCTGTTTTTGGTATTTTTCTTTGTTCCTCAAACTCAAAGAAATGTTGCCTGCATCGAATCAGGTATATATGGATTAATCCAATGCAGAACACAAATAAATGAAAATCTGACTTCTAACCTCCTGAAAATCCCTTGAAAGTGCATCTAGGTCGTTAGGGAACTTTCCCAAACGGAACAAAACTTCCTGCGGTGTTCCTGGGGGTATCCTTTCCCGGAAATTCGGATCTCCCTGGGAGACAGACTTTCTTCGTACAGATATCCCCCACATCTCCGAGTGATCACGGTTTGGACGTCCCACAAACATCCGTCGTTTGTCCTCACAGGAAGTTACACGGAGATGCTAGGACGTTGCACGGACTTATTTGCGTTCGTGCTCAGGGCCCTGTATTTTCTCATTATTATTGATGCTCTTCGTTGAGCTGCTGCGTAGGTGGACAGATTGCTACTAGGCGTTTTATTTTGCCATTTTGTTTCAGCTTCGGCCACTGCGTTTTTCTTTCTCAGTTGCTCATCGTGGTTTGTTTCTAGTATTTCTGTTACGGGCAATGGACATGCATTTTTAAAAAGCTCTTAGAACCGTGAACTTAGAAAGGCAGTGGCATACCTTTCCAAAGCGAAAACAGATACTATATATTGCTTGTCTCGCCAGCTTCCACAACTTCGAGAGTCCTGTTTGCCTGCGAGTCAAACTAAAGGGTGAGGTGTTTAATTTCAATGCGATTGCGTATACCGATAACGCTGGACTCAAGAACTGCTTGGCATATTAACTCACTGTCATGATTACGTCTGTGTTTCTTACTGCTTTTGATTTGAGGCATTTAGCTGGTTCAGCGAAAGTCGAAGCGGTTACGAACATTACCCTGTCGGTATCATACGTTCCCGGATGCGATAGTCCCTTTAAAGGGATACTTTGGAACGATTGGTGAAAAAATTGCTGCACATCGTAGTTGATGCATAACATCCACAGTCTACCTGCCATCAACTTTGTTTCTACCTCGTGTGACGAATATGCCTCAAATAAGCGAGCACTCAAACCGAAACGGGAACGTGGAGAGGAGTCTCAAACACTTTCCGTTCCGAACGCCAACACGTTACGTCACCCTGCACGGGGCGGACAAGTAGTATAGCACACCGGTCGTAGTCGCTGCGTTACATTCCCGGAACAAAACAGTGGACGAAGATTGGGGATCAGATCACTCAGACACAGATGGAAAGAAACAACGGTCATCTGCTCCCCTGAGAGCCAGAAAACAGCGCAGGAATGGTATGACTAATGCACGGTGACGTTGGCCGAACAGAGAAAGGAAGAAGTACTTCGACGTTCGGTGGGATCCAGACTTTTCCAAATTTTGAAAGTCGTTTTTATGATTCCACCTTCATTTTCAAGCGAGATATTTTACAACTGTGTTCAGTTCGTGTAAATGATTGTGGGAATACCGCAAGCTTGAAATCCATTTTGTTCCGAAGTCTCCATTTAAGGAACTTCACACACACATCATTTACTCGTGAATGCAGCACTGTCATTTAACAACATATGACAGTCCATTAATACTTTGAACATGCATTGAGCTTTACGCCTCTGGTTGGGCGTGAAACAGTGAATCTTTCAGCGAGCATACCATTTTCCAAACTGCAAAACATAAACAGTTTATCAACATGGCTCATGTCTTGTGCCATCTCCGACTGATTGGAGAGTATTACCAGGCTTGTATCCATGAAACGGTCTTAACAATTAACCCCTTTTTCACCATTCCCCCAAAAAGCCCTTAACCTCGCTAACAATGTTCTTAGGCTCGGGCCACATGAACTCACTCGGGTATCATCTTTATGGTTTCTGGGCATTGTGCTTCATGAAAATATCGGGTGGCAACATCATATTCACTTCATTAAAAGGATAGCTACGTCTGGTGTCTTCACACTTGCTAACCTCAGATGCCGTTAACGTTCTGTGTGCTACGCCCTTATGCACTCACGTATCCCATATGCCCTCGAGGGTTATGGCCTCACATATACCTTCAACCCCTTCTCCTGACCCAGAAGCAGACACTGCAGATTATTCTCTTTTTAGATCCTGCTGAGTCTGACTCATTTGGTTTCCCCCGCCCTATCAGAAATTAACCTTTCAGGCCTCAGGTGTTATTTGACCTCTCAGACTGAAAGGACCTCTCAGGCTAACGGGACCCCCCAGGCTGACAGGACCTCTCAGGCTAACAGGACCTCTCAGGCTGAGAGGTGCTTGAAACCCCTCAGGGGTGAGAGGCTTTCAGAACCCATCAGGCTGAGGGTAGTTCTCTGTGGTATTGGTCTGTTGTAACGGCACAAGTTGATGGAGCCAGAAAAATGTGTTGTGTAAGATTTGTGCTGTGCTGATATATGCTACCACCACCAAAATGGCTTTGACTGTTCCCTAAGAGAGTGCATGTGACCACATGTCATATGAACCACATGGAAATTTACTTTTTCCTTAAATCGGTGCACTTTTCGCTGAGATATTTTCTGATTGATTGTGCTCTCTTGATGGCTTCCTCTTCCGAGACAGGGCTCTCTCCTTTGCTAAGGCGCAGAATGAAGAAATCTGAAGGAAAAATAAAATTAGCCATCATTATAGTAGCAAAGGAACAATAGCTCTGGTTACAGGTGGTTATAACCAGTGTTTCCAGTTTTTTGTACTTATAATATATAGAAACTCTGGGGGTGTTTATCGGCATTTATGATGTTTGGAGAAATTGAAATCCAAGACGTAGACTAGAAAGTAAATGCCCGAATTGGGCATTTATAATAATTTCCCGGTTAATACGTAGTTTTCACCCACTTCAGACATCGAATTTCACTAACTTTGACGTGAAATACATCGCCAGAGCACAGAAATACAGCACCCTGGATCGCGTCGCGTCTTTCCTCCGCGTGGTGTGCTCCGTGTATGGTAGGTAGAAAGGGTGGTAGTGGTACCCCGACCGGCGAGAGAAGCGCACGCTCCCGCTGGAAGAAAGGCGCAGAGGGCGCTTCAAGCCTGAGGTATGCGTTCTTTCCCCAGTCGACGGTTCGCATTTCGATGAGTTTCGCCAATAATCGCGTTCTGAAGCAGTTTCTTGCGAGTTTATTTTTAGCCGAGACACTACGCACAGGGGCTACGTGTATTCCTGAACAAATGGGAGGCTTTCACATGAAAAACAATAACAAAACGCAATTCGTACCATAACAGCCGACAGATTCTAGCGAGCGCAAAAAGCTGCCGCATCTGCTCCAATTACGTACTACACCTTTTAGTTATCCGCCCTTTCCTCAGCAATAACGGCACTTTACTGCACAAACAGGATACATTTATCACTATTTATGACTAGAACAATCTTACAGCCCTGCCCAGAAGTCCTGGCCACTAGCATAGCAGCTACCGCAACGGAAATAAAATAAATATCAAATAAATAATAAATAAATAAATAAATAAAGCGCTTGGCCTTGTCTTCCTGCGTGTTATATTTTTTGAGTTTGTTATATTATATGAGTTTAGTCGAGACTGTTTGGACATATTCCTGCATACTCTTCTCTGCTGTCTGTCGAGGTTTACGCCCTTTACGTAAAAATAAAGCATTGTGATCAAATAAAACTTGCACACAGCACCTGTTAGTTCATTTCTGTGGAGACCACAACCAACATGGTGTGTTGAGGCTGGAGCACTGGTGGTCAACTCATGGAGGCTGTCAGTATGTAATTTGTACATGCTAAAAAATCTAGTGAAAGCTGCTTCAAAGGAAGAAGGGAAGGGTCCTTCTGTGCAGACGTATTCCCGGCGTCTACAGCTTCATCAGCCATGTCAGAATCAGATGTATTCCTTTAGCAAGGCACTGGCGACTCCACGTTGCGGTTCCTCCTGTTGCGCTGAGCGGGCAGTTTCTTGGAGTTTGTCCGGGAATTTTTGGGTCCGGGAGTATTGTGCGTACCGCATCATCTTTCAGGGTAGGCCGGTCACGCTTCATCGGCTCGATCTTGACGTTCACGACAGGTGCGTTGGCGTAAAAGCGCAATCGTCGAAATGTATTTCGCAAACGGCCGAATGTTTTTGGAGAGGCATGTCTGCACTTGCTGTACGCTGATTCCATTCTTGAAACCTTTCTGGGTCCTGCGGAACGGCGAAGAGGGCGAACTTTCCAGTTGTGTGGTTTTGTGTCACCCCTGTGTGTGCTGTCATATCAGCTGCATCACCATCGCGATTATTGCCACGTGACTCCCGTATTTGGGTTTGAGCAGGTGGGGACACGCGCTCGCCAGACTTGCTAGGCTGTTTGGTCGACATAGAATGCGGTAAGGTTTATTTTATTGCTAAATTCGAACAAAGGCAATGCTTAGGTGCATATTGTCACGTGCATGGTATTCAGTGTTGTGCACGGACTTGATGCCATGCCGCCGCGGGACTGCTCTCCACATGATGTGTAGCGAAGCCAACGGACAATAATGTACAGTTGCAGCCCAAACCACTGCCGTTGGGAGATTCTTTGCGTTAAAATGAAGGAAACGCTTTCGTTTCTCAAGATACTCTTGACCTGCATGTGTACACATGTATCTGCACCTCTGGTGACCCCGTAGTACGTACTTTTTCCGCTTCCCCGCCAGGTACGTATTAACGAGGAAAAATAGACCTCTCGCTGTTTGTAAACAAATGACGTCATAGTGTTCGACAGCGCCATCAATTTGGTAGAGTTGAACTACGCTCGAAGCTAGAGCCCGCGCTCGCGCCCGAAAGCCACGGTCTTGAGGGGGTTACGGTGGTCCCTGAAAGGGCGACCTATGGCACCTCAACAATTCCCATCGCCTATGAATAGAAATAATGATTTGATTATTTTTATGTCTCCAATAAAGGTGTTAGGGAATGTCAGTGAATAATGACACTCACTTGTGGAAAGATACTCCAGATATGGCAGAATCACTTGTGTGACGTACACCTTGGGAGCGCACATGGTATGGGCATGACTTGTACCCGAAGCACAAACACAGCTCGGGAAACAAAACTCCAGATACAGTGTAGCAAGATTCGCAAGTTCACCAGCCAACACCAAACACCTTATTACAAATGAAGAAATGCTGACATGACAACAACAGTGGGAATAGTGGGTATTGCCGGTGTACATTGACGACAAATATTCACCACGATCCTGCGGTCCCGGAAGCTTCCTTGCACTGGCTTCAAAACTGTTCTCCACATTTCCAGGAAGCAGGCCATTACATTAAAAAGAAAGTAAGTCAGAGCCCCAAAGAATTCTCGGCGAGCTTGTGCTGTGAGGTGCCACCCCTTCCCCGTCACAAAATTAGTGAGCCCATCTTCCTTATCTTAGCCTACCACTCCCTATGTCCTTAATTTACTGATTTGCTTTATGTGTATTAATTGTGTATCACTGTGTCAAAAGAAAAGAAAACAAGTCGTCGCACCCGAAAGTTGAACGTAAGAGCATCAGGCACCGAAATCATGAGGAGAAATTATCCTTATGATTTCTATGGTGTCAAGGCCCCATGTTTTTAGCGGCGGCAGAATGCACATGAGGCGGTAGGTTTGTTTGTGTGCTTACGAGGCTCTTCCGGGAGAGGCGAATATTTTTCGTCTGTGGCGGCTGTCCCACAAAGGATGGACCGCCAGGATTACCATCACCAGGGTCAAACCAGTCTTCCAATCGTTTCATTACCCCGTCGGAGTTTCCCCTAATTCGACATGTTCTAACGTTCTAGTCAACGATTTCTGGTCAGTTGTTTCAGCCGCATTGTTTCTTGTGATGCAGCGAGCGTCAAAGTCGCACTCCGCGTAATTATCTTTAGCTGATAACCGCGACCGGCTGTCGACAACTCCGGAACCGAAACTGTCCTAGCTGCCCCTTGCACTCAAGGCCGCCTTTTCTTTCTAGAACAGGTGATTACAGCACGGGGAGGGCGCAGTATTACTTAACTTCATATTTATTTTATGCTTACTGCACATTTGTTTCCTCGTAAATTGATTACAGTAACAATATTCACCATGGACATGCCAGGGACAGCGCGCAGACAGCACTGGCACATGGCAACACTGGCCGCCACAATATGGCACATCCCTCGTCTTGACGCAGAGCTAGCGCCACCTTTGCTTCTAGCCTCTCCTTATGATTTCTATGGTAAGGGCAAGGAACTTTCCCGTTTCGCCTTCAGCTGACACAGCATATCGCTCAGGGTCTCTGCAGCAATATTTGCATCGAGTGTCTCACACTTAAATAGTCTGCTGAGAGGACATGTGTCCAAAAAGATGTTACTCATGACGTGCACGATGGGGATCACGTCAACTGTGGACAACGCCGTTATTAGTGTGCGAGCGTTGATAGCAGATGACGGCTGTCCTTTCCAATTTGACACAGCCTCCAACGCTGCTAAGATGCCTGACTGAGAGGCCGTGAACGTTGAGACTGCGTTGTGCCGTTCTATCCATCGAGTTTCACAGAGGCCCATCAGCTTTCCCTTCAACACAATCCGGATGATGACATGCCGGATGACATACGTTTCGATGATGACGTGAAGAAGGACACTGTTACTTGGAATGTCCCCATTGCGTTACGAACGCTCTGTACAGAAGATGATTTCGATATGCTTAAGTTTAAGGCGTGGTTGCAGGCGTGGAAGCAACGTCAACGAGCCGCATTGATAGCCTCCTTCTTAATTTCCTTCACTGTACTACAGGCCTCCGATACCATAACACTACATCCGTCAGTTCCCATGCCTACACAGTTTTCAAGATTCAGTCTCATATCTTTTACTCTGTCGATCACAATCTTTCCGAGCACTTCACCAGTGCAGCGATGGCTCATATGTCTGGTCACTTCCAGGTGCATCTTCCGAAAGTGCAGCATGGGCGTTCACAAACATAACAAAGTCCTCCCTTATACAGTGCGTACCGTTGCTCGACTTCGTGATGGTGTACCTCAGCAAGAGACTCATTTGGGAGATCTGGGCAGTGATGTGCAAAGTACCTCAAAATTATACTTCAAGTAAAGTACAAAGTACCTGGGGTCATTAGTACTTCAAGTACAGCACAAAATACCCAGTTCCAAATGTACTTCAAGTAAAATACAAAGTACTAGGCAAAGTACTTCAAGTACTCATCAAGTACATTACGAATTTAATTTGTATCACTTTTCATTTCACTGTTTAGTATCTGTGTCTTGCTCTTTTTGGCAAAACTTTAGCGAGCATTCTTGACAAATCCTCTAAAGCCATGAAGTCCCAGGTTAAGAGCTAACCCGTGAATATGAACTTAATCAGATGGCATAATTTGCAGTCACATGTAGAGAGGTAATCCGTCAGCTGTGCTGTGATTATGTTTTATACGCTGACTGATCCAAGATCTCCCACATAGTGTGGTGTTCCGGTACTAATCTGCTTGGCCAGGCTAGGGAATTTCAAGGGGGGGGGGGAAGTACAAGCCAACGGAGATTATATATTTCACTGCATTCCATGCTGCTTTTGAAATACAACATGTTTAAACAAAGAATATGAAGAATGTAAAAAAGGATGAAGCACAATGTAAGCCATCATTTTTATACGACTGTGATCTGCAGCAATGTAATCCATGTGACCAATTAAAAAAAGTACAATGTAAAAATTTCATGTGTGTTTCTCAGAGTGTTCTGTAATATAATGCCCACACAATAATCACACATTGGGATATCAAATGATTATTAATTGCCAACGAAGGAAACAATATAAAAAAAGCATAGAACCCTGCATTGGGAGAACTGAAATAACAATTGACCAAGTCATTGTGCTGCCGGTTAGTGCCATAATGTGTGCGTGTATTTGCATTCCATTCGTTTTACATAATCATAGAAGCGTTGATACTTTTTCAACACTTCAAGCCGCTCAACAATAAATTTGCTTCAACAAATATGCTCTTTAAAAGCACAAAAATCATTTTTTGGTAAAATGTCAGACTGGGACTCTTGGTAGTGCGTCCCATTAAAAGCGCTAAAATGACGGCAAGAAGACGAAAACACACAGATAGCGCTATCTGCTATCTGTGTTTTCGTTTTCTTGTTGTTATTTTAGCGCTTTTAGTAGGTTTAATTTTTGATACTCTTTTGTGATTTCTTTGTCTGGACTTCAAGTTTGGGTAGTTGAGTACTTGATGGGAAAGTACTCGGAGAAAGTCCTTTAAGTACAGTACAAAGTACACGACTTAAAATGTACTTAAAGTAAAGTACAAGTACACTGAAATGTACTTAAAGTAAAGTACAAGTACACTGAAATGTACTTAAAGTACTACTTGAGTACTTGGTACTTCAAGTACTGCCCATCATTGTATCTGGGACATATCCGTTGCTTCGTCCAACAAGACACTGTAGAACTGTGATGCTGTTGCACGTTTCATAATCGCGGCAAGCACTTCTTGTCCTCAGCACTTGAGAAGTTCATTCTGGACTGGGCTGCTTATATACGTTGCTTTCGACGTGCTTGTTAGTAGTAGACGTAGGGAGATACGCAGAACCAAAGAGCCTGGTGACCATCGGTCCCCACCGCTCTAGATAGGAAGGTATTTGGAGCAAGATCGTTCCCGCCAAGGAGGAGCACGCACCAAGACCGCCCCGTGCGTTTCGCGGCCGCGCGTCGCGTAGAGAGGGGTTTCCTTCTCGCGTTTGAACATGCATGAACATGCAAAGTACATCTTATTCCCTTTCCACATCTTTTATTACATCCCCGAGCTGGTAGTTTTCCTACCGCACTTAACATAGCATACTTTCCTCCTGAAGACATGCAGGCAATAGACATACACATTTGTACAAGTGAAAAATATTTTATTAATGCCAATTAAAGTCAATGATGCTTAGTAATGCCAATTAAAGCCAATGGTGCTGGGAATTGCCAATTATGTTGCCAATCTGTGTGAAGGAGAAAACCCAGCGGAAAAACCTTCACACCTGAAACAGAAGAAACATAAAAGACAACAAAGATGCTACAGGATGGCAATTAAGACATGAGAACGGAACATACTCACACATTTTCTTCATTGATTTGGCAGCTTCCATAAGGGTATGAATCGATGGCATTGAATTGATAACGTTTATCATCATAGGGCATGAGAGCAAGCTTGGTATTCTCCAAGGTATACATGCACTGACGTTTGCTACATATTGATCTTTGCACATGAGATACCTTTTCACTATTGAACAACACATTTTTGTACACATTACGAAGCCAATGCTTGCGAAGTATATCCTTCTTCACTCCTTTTGCTCTAGCTATTTGATCATCACCAACCAACTTTATCGAATACATTTTAGCCTTTAGAGCAACTACCTCCTCAATTATACGACCACCAGTCTCACACTTGAATCTAAACAACTTACCCCTATTTTTGTCACTGTACAATGCGTGATCTCCAGGATATGATGACAGGTCCAGATGTTCATCTGCAATTTTCTTCAGTTCACCTTCATAATCGTCAGTCACCAACTCTAGGATAAAAATATCAGTGTCCGTGTACATGGGAATGACTGTACAGGAGAGCTTGCTCTGTAGAGTACAATAGAGGAACTCATACATGACATACTTCGAGTGGTCAAGCACGCAGAATCCAATCTGCAATGGGAAGTTACATTTGATAGTTCTTTTTTTCAATTCATACAGCACACAATTCTCAGAGAGAATTTCGAAATGAACACAGTCATTTGAACTGCTATACCGCTCAGCTTCCTCTAGACTAAAGGCTACCTTAATATTCCTGAAACGAGAAGGATTAAGAAGACTTCTTCCAAATATACTTTTTATAGAGAGCTTCATCAAGCTCTTCTCAAACTCTGTTTGTGCTGCTCTACGACGCTCAATGTTCATCATGATATATGGTTCAAATATCTTGCTCTGCTTGAATTGTAGTATTTTATGGATCTTGCTCACTTTCATACCCAATCTATAGTACAACCCTAGCAAACGATAGTGCACAACATACCCTGTTTTGTCCATACATGTGAGAAGCAACTTCTCTTGAGTGGATGTCCTGTAATTAAGCTGCTCAATTAGTTGATGTTGGTACGTTGACAACCAACTTAAGTCCACCTTCTGCTTGCGCGGCGCCAGCGGGAAATACCGTGTCTTCTCATGCAACTCAGGAGGGTATACTAGATCGCATACGTATATATAACCGATAGCTGCATCCTCTGGGTGATTAACAAAATCGATACTCGAGAACTTTTCTTCAGGCACCCATTCGAACCCTCCAACTGGAAGGCACTTTGTGAGACAACCACCATACAAAGAATTGGCATCATAGTAGGCCAAATAGCTCGATGGTCTTTCTTCATCGTAATCAGGGCAATCCTTATTGTTAGCTCGAGCATAGCGTTTCGATTGTTGGCAAATACCTCCACGAATGGAGCCCTCAATCGTACGGTACATTTCTTCATCAGTGAAGAGCTCTATTTCCGCCGAAGTGTGCTTCAGAGCAGCTTGCCAGCTGAAACCTGGGAAACTCACAAAGCAAAGCACTTCCAACCCATATGTCTTCAAGGATAGAAACCTAAGATGCTGCATTACATCCAACAACAACAATGTGTCACATAACAAATAAAGGTTGTTGTAATCGGCGAGGGTCCTGCAAGAAAAGTGATTAAATATATCCTGTGCATAGGCATAGTCATCGTCGCTCACAGGTGTCCTAGTTCTTCTTTGTACACATCAAAGCTCTTAATGTAGGCGTATGGAAAGACACATTTCCGAGTCAGACGAAGAAAATCTTCGCCGTATACCTACTTCAGACACTTGAACACCCTCAGAAACCATTAAACTGTCAACAAGACAGGACAGTGATTAAATTCAAATATTGAGTAGTGTCACGGAAAATGAAATTACCATACTCAAAGTTCCGTATTTTTTCACTACTTGTTGCAATAAGTTTGGGTGGTGTTTTCCATTTCATGTCGTGGAAACCACGAAGCAAAGAACTGATGTCATATAGGCCAAATTGTGTACCAAAACTGGTATCTTACCGTTATTTGCACAACCAACGTTGCATTGGTTGCACAAAGAGGCCAAAAAGTTTGGGCATCATACCTACTGTGGTCATGGTGACAAGTCTTAGGGTGAGCTTGATCAAAGAGAACACCGCAGTACTCGCACTGAATGGCTGCATTGTGTTTACTCTCTTGCTCAGGTGACAAAATTATAGGTGCTGGTTCGCTGTTATACATTGCTGCGATGTCGTGTAGAAGCATGAGATATTCTACACACTTGGAACCAGCATCAGGTCCCAAATATACATCTTTTGCAACGATCTGCGAGTCGTAAGGTACTAGAACTGCACAAAATGAACTCATTACGTGGCGTTGTACGGCATTTTTGACTGCTGTATTAGGGTCCAGAATGGACTCTGTGTCAAGTCCTATCACATAAGGATAGGCGAACATATTGAAATATTGATTAAATTTTATTATATTTTTGCCCGGTGGTGGGAACTGTAAGATGACTTCCTTCAAGTTCCTACACACACGACAATGCCTGATTAGCGAATCATTTGTATAAAATCCACGAGTGCATCTCTCGCAGAATACCCGACCGTTACTACTCATCAGAGCGTTGAAATTTCTGATACCAAAGAAGTGATCATTCACCTCCAACAACTTAATACCAGTGATGGGCAGTAACTACTCATGAGGTAGTTTAACTACAACTACTAACTACTTCCCTTAAAAGTAATTGGAATTACTAATTAACTACATCTTGCAAAAAGTAATTAAACTATATTTGTAACTACTACAAAGTAGTTTCAATTACTTTTCCAACTACTTTGTGGAAAATGGCTGTAAGAACAATAAAGGTGTCACTAATAAGTAATAATAGACAGCAATATCGGTTGAAGTAATAATTTAATTCGATGTACATTCGTAATGCGTTCACACCATCCTGGTGCCCCTGAGTCCCAAAGCGCTCACCTGTCTGCGGTCATAAATTGGTACATAGGTAAATAGGAGTTGCCGTTAATCGGTGGAAATTGTCTATAGCAAAGCACTTGAATACACAGATCATTTATTAACGCAAGTGAATTTACTCACCCGTACGTGTTTCAAGAAGTTACTGGAACTTCTCACGCTGCCGGACAACGTACGACAGGGGCAAAACCGGCACTCTGCAGTGAAGTTTGCGCTTCCCTCCTTGACCTTAACATTCTTGTAGCAGTACTCAATCACGAAGGAGTCCATCCCGACAGTGACACAGGCAATAACGCCGACAAGAAGAAGAACGTGAAACATGCTGCAACAACAACGAACGCATGCTCGCTGCAACCCAGAACGCTAATACTTGGATTGGATTGCCTCCGGCCGCGACCAAGCGGGTGCCTCGGGCTAAGGCGTCTGCTACGGCTTCGCGCGATCACCACGAGGTCGCGGGCGCGGCTTCGTAGTTAAACTACAGTAGTTAACTACAAAAAATGTAATTTAACTACCAACCTGCAACTACATATGACAGAGTAGTTATAATTACCAAGTAACTACTCGAAAAGTAATTTAACTAGTAATTCAACTACATGTAATTGAACTACTGCCCATCACTGCTTAATACTATCATTGCATTCCTTTTTCGGTATGCGAGAGGCATGCAATGTCCCATCCTCATACTTGTAAATAAACACACCAATTTGATTACGATCTTCCCAGATCTATATCAGAATATGAGACTGGACCCTCAGGCCACCACTTCACACGAGCAATAGAATTTGACTCACAATTTTTCAAGTATTTGGTATATGATTGCCAATTATTTATACGCCTCTTCTGAGGGTGCAACAAAGCCAATGTATTATATTTGAAGCACTCGTGAGGGGCGTTGGGAGGAGAGTCCACATTGGTAATTGTCTTGCACTTTTTTTTCAACTCATCGGGTATAGCCGTTCTACACCCAATGCGCTTCTTTTTTAATTTAGTGATAGTTACCTCAAGTTCCAAAACATCGCTGGAAACAAACCCACTACCAACTCGTTGATAGTTTTCCACGTTTTGCGAGAGTTCAGAAAAGCTCTCATTTAGTGCAACCATTATATCTGAAAGATTATGTATCTCTTGTGATGTTGTTGGTATGTATGCAATGTTAGTTGTGATATTGTCACCTACTTCTTTCACCATATGCAAAATTAGTCGCATATAAAATCGGAAAGGTATACACTGATCCTGCAACATTCGCACTATATCATGCTGATACAAAAGAACATAATCGATCGGATCTTCCACACTGTCATCATGTGGAGAAGCAAACAGCACAAAACATCTATTATGACCACCAAATGCACTCTGAGTTAGAAAGAATGGTAGGTATGGAACTTCAACGCCGGGGTGGGCACCTCTGATATGTTCTGGGAGCTCTTGTACCTGATCGACATTTGGCTCTGGTGGTAATGGGTTGTTTAATTCGGCAAAATTGTCATTTTGAATGGCATCTGTTGGAGTATCCGAATCAAACAGACCATCATCCAGTAACATATTAAAATCCAATTCCCACTCCGGATGATTAGCTTCCACACCACCAGCATCAATTTGCAAAGCTTGCTCCCTCTCCTCAATACGTTGTATTAATTGTTCAATACCATCATACCCACAAATTCCACAGCGAGGCACTAAATAAAAAAAAGAAAATGGAAAGGTCTCAGTTATAATATCTGAAGATAAATCAAGAAAAATACTCACTCTCAGCAGGTCTAGTAGGAAACTTGGGGAGGAGGCAGCACAACAAACAAGCTTTGGTCACGAACTTGAGCAGGAGGCAGCACACCAAACAAAATTTGGCCTGGAACTTGAGCAGGAGGGCAGCACACCAAACAAAATTTGGCAGGCAAAATGAAACAAGCACTGCAACCAGGGCAACAGAACTTGTTGGAGAAACACTGCACGCCGGGTGTAGGAAAAAACGGTCCCGGAAATAACCGAATCCATGCTCGAATTTATAGGGTGAAAATGTTGATGTGGGGGCGGGCTAGAGAAATCCACATGTAGCAAAAGTCTTTGTAGTAAACAACCAATTGCAAACTAAGAAAAACGCAACCAAGAGTGAAAGTATGCACATCCTCCCCATCGGATTCCTTTTCAACATCCCCCTCACAGTCGACGATTGAAGCGCAGAAGTGCTACGCGGTATGTATAGAAAGTTTTCCCGTTTTTTCCCTCTCTAAAAATGTGATTCTTTGTTAAGATTCTGATTGTCTCCTGACGGGGGATTTTCAATATGGTGAGCATGTCAAAGGATGTGTAATCACAAAAGGCCTTTGCATCTCAATGGTCTCGCGACGTAAACCCCCAGTTATTATTATTAAAAGGCCTCTGTTCCAGGTTACGAATACATTTACGAAGAGTGCGATTTTAGCAATATACAAGCTTTAGTCATGTGACTGATACGTCGACGACAAGAGGACACGAAGGTCACACTGACATAGAATTTTGTCGATAACCGACGATATGATTAAGAAGAAGCTTGATTAAGAAGATATGATTAAACAGAAGCAAACTTGAAGAAGCAACTGCATTGGGATGATGTGCGTTCGTGAACACTATTTCGTCTGCGCGCTGATTCCAACAGAGGCCTCGACTGTGGCATTTGGGGAGCATCTCTATGAATCTCCGTACGATTTGGAAAAGATGATTAATAACTATGTGTTCTCCTTCTAATGCAATCAAATTCGTTTGGTTGATTGGCAAAGAAGTGGAGTAGTTTACAAGATTCCAGTTGAACATTCATTGACTTGCGATGTATAGAGAAAATAACCTATACTCGTTCTTTTTTTTTCAGCTGTGGAATTGTTTATTTTCACAGTTGCTTTAGAAGCTTCACAAAGCTTTCGCTCGTCCTGCTTGTCTTGTTGAGTCCATATGCTGATGTAAACAGTTCTTCCTCATATAGCATTGGTTGGTCTGTTTTGACACTCAAAAATATTTTCGATTGAGTTTTTTTGTTAAGTTTGAAACATGATAGTAATGCGTAAAGAAGAAAAAGCGTTGGTTTGAGGTGTGTGTGGAGAGAATTTTATCATCATCCTGTGTACCGATTCTCCCCCAACATCAATTACTTCCATCCTTGGGGCGTTTGAAGTCGTAAAAAGACCGTACATCTCCACGTTCTATTGTTGACGGGATGGGGAGCTTATGGTCAATTGTGTTGTAGCCAGCTAGAAAGGTTTTGTCTGTGCCTCCTCACAACTGAGAAAAGGTTACTTGCATGCAGTGAGGAATACATGAGAGAACTCGTGGGCTTTGTAGGAATATTTCCAGCCCAGCTCGTTCTTGTAGGTCAATGAAAAATACATGTTTGTTGCTTAGATATGCATATGGTTTGTCATTTCACCGCCAGAAAATCAGTTCCTGACATAGGCTGTTTATGACTGTCTAAGTATACAAAAAAGAGCTTCCCATCACTAAATGGTCATGTTCGTTGTTCTCATTTTACCTGCTTTCGTTGCATTTGTATCATGTGATGTAAATTTGGGACAGTGATCCTTACATTATATCATATTACATTGATATTACATTGATAAATGAGGTCATGCTCATTCTTTCAATTATGCATTGGACTATTTTGGCAGTTGTCTTGAAATAGTCTTCGAAGCCATGAAACTGCTCAAAAAAATAAAAAATAAAAGTAAGCTTATAGATGTATTATCATATGTTCTTTCATTTTCAAATTTATGCTACTGATTAAGGGAGAGAATAATGATTCGATACATGTGAAGCGGTTGTTTATCCATAACGTTAAAAAAACGGTATGAGTATATTTAAAATTTGTAGTGATAATGAATGCTACAGAGAGAAAAAGCAAAGAAAAGCGATGATGTTTACTCTGTGTTACAACTTCTTCACTTGGGGATTCTACGTTCAATTAAAGCATGTCGTTTGCTTTTACCCATCGTATTGTTAAAAAATCTATGACATTACTTGTGCGTTGGTATCCTTCAGTCCACTGCTTTGCCATGCAATAGGAATTTCGGCCATGGGGAAACCGTAGGTTGCGGTGGGGGACCTCTCCCGTAGGTTTCCAGAAAAGAATGGAGAGGGACAAATGAAAAGACGGGGGAAACCGGTTCTGTAGGGACTGGGGGACAGTGAACTTGTCTCTGTGTGTATGCTATTTTGTCCTTCTCATGGAAATATTCAACAAAATCCGAGAATGTGAGTCAAAATTGCGTTTAATCTGTGCACATGTAATGATCCCGAATGCAAAAGAATGTAGGCTTTGTAGCCTCTTTCAGATTGATGAACACTGTCCTGCTATAGAAATTCGTGTTGCTTGGTGTTTGCCCTAGGTCAGGTCGCAGTGACAGCGTGCATAAAAGTTAACTCTACTTTAATCAAAAGTTGTGTTAATAATATCCCTCTGACAGTTTTTAGCATTGACTATTGATTGTTTTAATTACCTCTATGACTGCTCGCCGTGATTCTATCCCTTTAATGATTATTCGATGTTCCCTTGTTAGCATGTTATTTCTAACAGTGTTGCTGTGATTGTTGCTACGATTCTGTGTGTTTGATTCTACTCCTCCAGACTATCTACCAGGGTGTCGAACCGAACCCGAACCGGAACCGAAAACCGTACCCGAACCGTTATTTTTGCCGGAACCGAACCCGAACCGAAATTTTCAGAACACTGCTGAACCCGAACCGGAGCAGAACCATAAAAAATAATAGCGGTAACCGGTTCGCAACAAAACGGTTCGGACATAGAAGTCAGCACAAGAGTTCCTCTCTATCCCCGAACGAAGACACATCGGTATCATCATTAACAAATTAACAGAGAGTCCGGGACAATGAGAATAATGTGACAGTTTGTCAGAAATTACAATTCGACAACACCTGAATCAATCTGCAATTACACACGGCAATCGAGAGTCGCGTTCGTGTGGTTGCCCACACAACAATGGCGTCTTTTGTTTGTAAACGGAAAGAGGCCTTATAGGCCTCAGATAGGATTTCAGAAATTTTCACCTAGCAGTCAGACGACGACGTATAGTAAGTATACTTTCAGCATCTTTTTAACATGTTGAAGCGCAGTTGTCCTTGTGAGCGCCGCGGCTGGCGCCTCACGCACGCGGTGATGCGGCGTCTACTCTTCAGAGACGAGGTGCCACGCGGACGAATGCAACAGGAATAAAGTAGGCCAGTTATGTAGCTCTACACGACGAATATGTGATCAAATAAGCGCCCAAGATTTCTTTTTACACGTGAGCAGTAAAAATTAAACAAGTCAGAAACATGAGAAGTGAAGAAGGAGCGTACGCAGAACGGTGCCTGTTTGATTGGTCGTGGTTTGAAAAGTAAATGTGGTTCTGCTTATTGGTAGTGCAGTTGTGCCGTGATGCATTGCCTTTGTGAGGTGGATTAACTAGTACACTGCTGTGAGCTCGACAGAGTAAGGCTGGCAGGCTTATTTTCGACATGCTTCAGTACGGTTTCAGATCGATTCACGCTGCGAAGGCAGTGTGCCGGCAAGTACTGTCGTCTATCTTACGCTGTCCATCTTATTAGGCTTCCTTTCAGTTTATCTTGCTGGCACTGTGCGTGTGAGAAAGAGATTTTGGGAACAGAAAGTAGCGGGACAACACCGCTTCATCAGCGTGGACTCTATTTGCAATAAGTGTTCATCCATTTCTTATTTCTCTCGCTAAAGAGCTACCTCACCGCTAAAGACGTCAATGCCGACAACAGCAGTAAGTTATTAGCCACGCATTTCCTGATAAAAGCAGTTTTATGGAACATATAAAACGGAAGCGTTGAACCGATTGGCGAACCGGTTCGGGGTTGCGAACCGGTTTGCGAACCGGTTCGGTTTTTGGCGTGGCCGAACCGGAACTGAACCGGAACGAAATCAAAACAACCCGAACCGAACCCGTATTTTTTGCGGTTCGACACCCTGCTATCTACATGTTCCTGTGTTTTGCTCATCACTTGACAGATTCGTATTTGGTAGCTGTCGATTAATATAAGTTGAGAATTATTATTCCTCCAAGCAATGACAAACGATAATGGTTGCTACGATTCTGCGTGTTTGATATAAATCCTCCATCTGTCTATATGTTCCTGTTTTTTTTCTTCACTTGATAGATTCGTATTTGGTAGCCTTCGATTAATATACGTAGATAATTATTATTAATTCTTTAAGCATTGACTATTGCTAATTGTTGTTACGATTCTGTGTGTCTGATTTTACTCCTCCATACTTTCTCCATCTATATACATGTTCTTAACTTGTGCTCCTCTTTTTAGCATAATATTTGTAGTGTTGACTAGTGATAATTGTTGCTGTGATCGTATGTCTGATTCTACTTCTCCAACTATCCACATGTTCCTGCGTTTTGCTCTTCACTTGGTAGATTCGTATTTGGTAGCTTTCGATTAATATAAGCAGTTAATTATTATTTCCTTACACCTATTTGTGATGGTGATCTGATAAACAAACAAACAAACAAAACGGGGGTGTGAGTTACAAAAAAATTCGAATTGGCCACCCTGAAGATGCTTACATATAGAGTATTTGTGATCATTGTATATTGTTCAATTAGGATAATAAAAAAATATCGCCATAATATAACAGCAAGATCAGTCGTTGCATTTGTGGTGTTACTTGTGGTTTGATATCATCCTTCACTCTAATGATGATGGCACCCAATATGTATTTTGACTTTGGGATGGAATCGTCTATATGGGGTTGAGGGAGATCTCCCACGCGTTTCGAGGAAAGAGTGAAAGAGGGATGTGTGAAAGGAGAGGTGAAACCGGTTTTAGCAGACTCGGGTCAGGAAATAAGTTTATCTGAGCTTGTGTGTGTGTGCGTGTGTGTCACTGTGTTCTTCTCATGGAAATGTTCGGCAAAAATGCGTAAATGTGAGTCGGAATTGTATTTAACGTGTGTACATGTAATGATTCTGAATGCACAAGAAAGTGCAGGCTGTATCATCTTTCATATCAATGAAAATTGTCCTCCCTATATAGTTCGCGTTCCTCGGTATTCGTCCTAGCTCAGGTCGTATTGATAGCAAGCTTCGAAGTTAAAGATTATTTAATTAAAAGTTGTGCTAATGATGTCCCTCCGACAACTATTGTTTGTTTAAGTAGTGCTTTCCTGGATGGCGCGGTGTGTCCCCCCTGTTGTGCTCTTCAATCGAAATGACTCGTATTTAATAGCATTGAAATGATTTGAGCATGGAATAATTAATTATTTACATGTATGATTTTTTTATGTTGTTTTACAACATGAAGATGGAGGTCACATAGAAGAAGCTCAGACTTGTTATGGTAGAAATTTTAATTTTAATTATTAATGTATGGACTAAGAATCTCTTCCTTAATTAAAAGTTGTGTTCCTGAAGGTCATTTAATAAATATTATCTGCTCTGGGGAAGCGATTGTCTGCGCGCTCTAGTTATCGAATCTATCCATTTGATATTAAATTGGTTTAACTGCAGATATTACGATATCATAAAATTTGTAGTGTGTGTGTGTAGGATGTGAATGTTGCAGAAATTGTTCGTTTCAACTTTACACCTCTCTATGCTGATTGCTAGTACTTTAGATTAATAAAATATTTTCACTTGTACAAATGTGTATGTCTGTTGCTTGCATGTCTGGACGCGAGAAGGAAAGTACGCTATGTTAAGGGGAAGCATGGGGAGATGAAACACTCTTCCTTGGAGTGGACTTCCTCACTCAGGATGTATTGTATCTGGAACTGGGCCGGAGAGGGAATAAGATGGGCGGGCAATAACATTTGGGTTGGTGGTTATGTACTTTGCATGTTCATGCATGCTCGAATGTGAGAAGGAAACCCCTCTCTACGCGACGCGCGGCCGCGAAACGCGCGGGGCGGTCTTGGTGCGCGCTCCTCCTTGGCGCGAACGACCTTGCTCCAAATACCTTCCTATCTAGAGCGGTGGGTACCGATGGTCACCAGTATCTTTGGTCAGGAGTATCTTCCCCAAAGTACTACTCTTGTTTCCAGGTGACACTTCGGTATCGCATCGCCTGATCGCACCATCAACTGAAGTAGCTCTCGAAAGTTGCCCTGATTCACAGCGCTCTCCTCGGTTTCGGTGTCCTCCTCTTGTCTAACCTCCAAAGGTTCAATGTCTCGGTGGCCTCGAAATGGAATATTTTGCCTTCCGAGGAATATGACACAGTCGATGATTCTAGCAAGGCAAGCACGATTTTCCTGTATCTGCTGGAGCCTTGCAGTTTCCAGCTTGTTGCTTATGCCTTCTGGCGGCTGGTGATAGGCAGATAGAAATGCCTTCGCTGCTTCAACTTCGCCCCGATGATATTTACTTTTCTGGTGCACTTCGAGGGCGCCGTCTTTCCCGAGAAGCTTGGCAAAATTCAAAAGTGGTCTTGTTACCAAGTTCCCAAGTTGCTGATATCCCCTTCTGCGCGATTCACGAAAAATGGGCAATATTTGCAAAATAGTCCTTTCCTTGTGTCCGAAACGACCAACCTCTGATACTTGCTGAGGTGATCACGCAGGACGAAGCGTGCTTCAGTTTTACCGCCCTTCCTGTGTTTCGACAATGGGAATTCGTAGCTAAGCGGTGGATGCCAGTGTTCCTCAAGTAACTTCACCAGAGTGTAGTCGTTGGGACTTTCTTTTCCGACGTATTGTTCAATGTAATAAACAGGAACGCGAACCTGGGCGTCGTTGAGGTCCATAACTTCTGCGGGTGCCGCAAATCCAAGCGTTACCGCTCCGTCATTACAATTCCCATCTGCCTGGTCTCCGATACAGTCTGGGCCAGGATCATTTGACGGTTGTGCGTGAGACGTATCCGTGTCCATCTGAAAGTCCACAGTCGAGGAGCATGCAGTCGCTTCCGAGGGCACTGACGAGGTAGAACTCGCGTCTTTCTTAATGGGCAGAAAGAAAGTGTCGATCCTGGAGCACTTGGCGGCCCGTGTGCCAAATATTCCACGTGTCCGACATTACTTTACGCCTCGACCACTGATCCAGCAGGAAGAACAATGAGTTTATGGGAGCCAGAAAGTGAAACTAACTTTGCACAGGCAATTTTTATCGTACTATGGATTTTAGGAGTAACAAGCGGTTTCGAAAAGCATAGTGCGCTCGCAATCTGCTTCTGCCCAATACAAGTGCCCTTTCAATCACTGAACGATAAAAAAGTATAAAGCACCTGTTGGGGTTGAATACAGACCAAAAGCCAGGAAGCATGTTGAAAACAGGGGTATATTACACTGACTTACACAACGGTAAAACAAAAATACAGGACGTTTCGACGCCTGTACGGGCGTCCTCATCAGCTTGAGTACACACGCGAAATGGCCAGATAGAAACGTCCTGTATTTTTGTTTTACTGTTGTGTAAACCAGTGTAATATACCCTTGTTTTCATTTTAAAAAAACACACACGATCTGTTATTACCGTTCATGCACCAAAGAATCTACTGGTTTCCCACTCCTGCTACTGTGTTCGAAAGGTCTAGTCGCGAGGCACATTCGCAAGTTCACAACTTGCTTCTCTATGCTTTTCTCATTACGCAGAAATTGTGTGTATCACCTGGATTGTTATACGTTTCTTACCAATCAATTACGACAATGTCATCTTTACTAGTTTGAACCGCACCGGCTTTCAACAAACATAACAAAATACAGTTAACGTTTCGGGTCCCATCATTAGAATGACGCTGTCCTGGTCGTCACCGGGTATTTACGTAGAAGAGGAGCGTAGCATTCTGGGAGGGGGCCTGGTTGTCGATTGATAGCTTCTTTTGTTTTCTTTATGTGCCATGACTCCAGCTGTCTCCTCACCCCCCATTTGTTCTTTTTCGCCAGAATGCATGGGTTGTCAAGGTCTAACATGTGTCCTGTTTTGCGCGCGTGTTCACACAGTTCTGTTGGGTTTGTTGCTGATTTCTCGATATCTTTCTTGTGTTCCTTCATTCTTGTTCGTGTCTTCCTTCCTGTTTCTCCGATGTACACGGCAGGGCAATCTTGACAAGATACCTTGTACAACGCCTCGTTCTTCTTCCGGTGGTGTTCTGTCCTTGGGGAGGCTTAGTACGTTCCTCAGTGTTGTCGTGGGCTTAAATGCAGTTTTAATGTTCACCTGGGAGAGCACCCGTCTAATTGGTTCTGACACACCTTTCAGGTAGGGGATGGTAACGTACATGGGTCTTTCTTGACTACTTTCCGCCTGTTCCGGGCGTGTATTCATCATTCGGTGGTATGTATCAGTAGTAGGTACTGGACTCTCATAGTGCACAACGCCCAACTGGCCTGAACACGATTTAATTAGCAATTAGAGCTAATTGGGACCCCCCACATTAATCAGCACCCTCCAGGGAGCCACCACACTAATTGGGGAAAGTCTAACTCGTGTCCAGACCAGCTGAGCGTTGTGCACTATGTGAGTCCATAAAAAAGAAAAATAATAGGCAGAAAATAAAATAAAAAGATAGAAATAGAGTGGAGAGAAACAATTTATTCGAAAATCAACGATGCCGAGGCGAAGAAGCCGCTCCGCAACACCCGAGTGACCAGCGCCCGCCATGTTGGTAGTTTGCACCCAGCAGTTGCAGAGATCGACGACAGGTGGCCACGTAGTTGCAAGGCATCACACCAGATGCCGCCACCGTCATAGCTCTAGACGAGAAAGACAGAACAAGATACTAGCGGCAGGTAAAAATGGCAGCACTGCTAAACAAGTCTAGGCATGCGAGAGAAAAGGTCTAACCGCTACTGCTAAAACAGCACGGAGAAAACAGTACACATCGGGGGAAAAAGGCTTACGGGGACGATCGCTTAGGCCTAACCTCAACGTCACAACACTATGCAGCTAACACAAGGCGGGAACCACTGGGCACACATCGCTAAACATGCGTCAACACGAACAAAAGGCTTGCTCACTGCAAAACAAGTCTAAACATGCGAGAAAAGGCTTAACACGAGCGCGGTCAAATCACTCGTTGGTCACCGCTAAACACGGCAAACATACGAGAAAAGGAGCGCGCTTAGGCCTAACCTCAACGTCACAACACTATGCAGCTAACACAAGGCGGGAACCACTGGGCACACATCGCTAAACATGCGTCAACACGAACAAAAGCCTTGCTCACCGCAAAACAAGTCTAAGCATGCGAGAAAAGGCTTAATACGAGCGCGGTCAAATCACTCGTTGGTCACCGCTAAACACGGCAAACATACGAGAAAAGGAGTGCGTCAAATCACTCACCTTTTCCCCCGCGGCAACTTCCAGGCAGAGACTGAGCGAGCGCGGGGAACACACGTCTGCCCTGTACGACAGCCAGCCAGAAACTGAGCGAGCGCTGGGAGCGCACGTCCGTCTTCCGCGACAGCCCGAGAGAAACTGAGTGAGGCGACGCGCAGCGGCAGCTATGGATGCGCGCGCGCCCTCTGCCAGTGGAGTGCAGCTGTAGCTTCCACAGTTTCGCCACGAAAACCACCGCCCCCCTTGACCACGTGATCATCCGTAACGAATCACGACAAAATAGCCGGAAAACGGCGCCAAAGAGCGCGCGCTGGCTGATCGAACTGCGCATGTGCGCTGCGTGCCCTCTCCACACCCTCTCACTCATCTCCTCCCCCCCCCCCTGTTCCAAGCGCTTCGCCAGGTCATCTGCTAATATTATCGGGAAGCAGAAAATGAAAATCCAGAAGACGAAGGAATTCACATGTACAAATTTATTGACACGGTAAACATATACACAAGAAGCAACATTTGAATGCAAGTAAATCTACACGATTATTACAGAATACTGCAGAATAAACAGAGAATAAATAGCGCCGAGCAACAGAAAGCGTGACTATCATATTATACAATCCTTAAGGGAACCTATTCGGTTTGGAGAAAGTAGATATTATTACACATATCTATAGCACGTGATGAGTCGCAGAAGCCATCCGCTTCATCCCAGCACAACTGTCGAATTTTCTGGTGACAGGGGCCACATGCTCGCGGATCGCAGGGCCACGAACAGCTGTCGATGTCTGAATGAAAAAACAAAAAACAAGGGAACCTGTTACTGATATGGTAAACCGGAGCACAGGCAACGTTAATTGGCTGAATACGCTCTATAAGACATGCCAGCGTTACGCGTCTAATGTCGACTAATGCCAAAATTGGAGGAGCCCTGCGTACGCGATGCACGCTGTTTTCCTTTTCATGCATACCAGTGTATTAAGCATCAGACACATTCAAACAGCGGAACAAAACGCAAGAAGCAACGCCACGCAGAATCATCAACCAGATCATGACTGTTAACCGGCAGAAAGTGATGTAATACGGGGCAAGGTGCACACAGTTAGGCGACAGTATTAAACGTCTGATCACTGACATGCATCATACGTTTATCTGCTTACCTTTCATTCAGGCGTTCATCCATGGCTCGAAGATCTTCGAAATCCACGAAACGAAATCACCGCCTGCTCACATAGGCAGACGCGAGCAACACAACGGTCAGACGGGTCGGCGCCTCGGAGAAACGAACGCGGGCGAATCCACCGGTTAAATGAGCCTCAGCCAATCATGATCGAGAAGGGTCACGTGGGAGACCGGAGCCAATGGAAAGTAAATAGCCGGAATTTGGCGGGAAATGCCAGTGGCGACACTATTTGCGCGGCCGCGAAACCGGCTTACTGTGCCTCCTCTGCCTCTGCTCCACCCGTCCGCGCATGCGCGCGCGCGCGCTCCTAGCGCCCTGTGCGCCGCCCGCGGGTGTTTTCGGTTTCGGCTCTCCGCTGCGTGCGCGCGCGCTCCTAGCGGCGACGGGTGGCTTCTGAGTTCCAGTTTCACTATTGCGCGCGCGCGCGTTTATCTCTATAAAGGCACCGCGCACTGCGCTCGCGTCATCATTCTGGCCGATACGTGGAAAACGCCATGTGTGGTTTATTCTCCTGCGTTTCTCGTCGTCGCAAGGAAAAGACAAAAAACGAAGAACTTCGCGAATTTATTCGCGGCATCGTGGAGGAAGCCTTTCAAGTCCACCGCCTGGAATGGTTGCAAGCGCGTCAAGAAATGTGTCAGGACAAGATGAAGACGCTCGACCGCATCTCGACCGCATCAAGATGAAGACGCTCGACCGCGGACAGACTGGCGAAAAAGAAGTCCAACTTTAGCCTGGATAATCTGTATTGGGAACGCAGTTCCAATGTAGAGGACGACGACGTGTAAATAAAAGCGTTGCATTTCTCTTCGAGTCTCAGTCTCTTCTTTCTCTTCGTGAAACGTGTACGCACGCAACATGTCTTCCCCCGAACCTTTTCGTTTCCGTCATCCTTTTCGCTGTATCTTAAAGGGACTATGAAATTTCCCGAACCCCCATACTTTTTTTCGATGGAGACTGTTCCCGCACAGAAACTAATATGCCACAAATTTTTCCGGACGAAATCGCTCCACTCTGCGAGGAGCGCGCGCTGGAAATGTCTCTTCCGCGTTCCTCCTCTCCCGCGCATATTTCCCTGCCGATGGTGTAACTGTACGGACCGCTCTTCGGTTCCCCGTTACGTCACCGGTGTTGCACAATGGCAAGTAATGCCGCGAGCTCGCGCTGTGGCTGCCGCCACTGCCGAAATCTGCCGATCGCGCGAAAGCTGCTGTCATGGAGATTTCCACTCCCGATGAACGCATACGCGGGATCCTACGGCGCATGCTCCTGGCGGGATTCCTCGGCTCGGCAACACGTCACGATGACGTGTTGCTGAGCCGGCCGTGGTCGCGTCAAGTTACCCGTTGTGTCTCCGCTCGGCAGCTCGTCACGGCGCGGCGCCAGCTGTCCTCCCTTCGCCGCTCCGTTTAAATTCGCTCCCGAGAAATCCGCTCGCGCGACGAAAGTAAAATTTCGGTTCTAGACTCAGAAAAATGTCTTCTTTCGAACGAAACGAAGAAAAAAATCGTTTCATAGTCCTTTAAAATGCACTATGGGATAGACTAAGAAAAATTAAGGGCGACTACGCCAGCTTTTCCGTACCGCTGCTACAGGTTAATGGCACAGTTTGTAAGAGCATAGATAAACAGGCAAATGCTCTTGGTGCTCACTTCCCAAACGTTTCGAGTTCATCACATTGCACACCTGACTTCTTAAGGTTCAAGGAACATGCGGAAAAACAAACAGATGTGGTTACAATAAGCCTTTTACAAAGACAACTTCTTCACGCCTTGTTTTCTCGTAAAGCCACGGCACCTGGACCAGACAACATCACTTATTCTATGCTCAGCCATCTGTCAGACACCTCCCTTGACAGTCTTTTGGACTTCTTTAATCTGGTCTGGCAAGAAGGCATGCTACCTTCTAGCTGGAAACTGGCAACAGTCATCCCTCTCTTGAAGCCAGGAAAAGATAAATCTGATCCATCAAGCTACAGGCCGATTGCTCTTACCAGTTGTCTCGTAAAGACCTTCAAGCGCATGGTGAACAGTCTGCTTGTGTACTACCCGGAACTAAACGAATGTCTCGACCCTTTTCAGTGCGGGTTTAGAACTGCACACTCAACAACTGATCATCTTCTGTGCCTAGAAACTATAATAAGGGAGGCTTTTATCGGGAAACAGCACTGTGTTTCTGTCTTTTTTGATTTGGAGAAGGCCTATGACACAGCATGGCGTTATGGTATTCTCAGGGACCTCCACTCTCTGGGAGTATGTGGTCGCCTGTTTCGCTGTGTCAAACACTTCCTCCAATGGCGACTGTTTAGAATTCAGTTGGACACTACTTTATCGAAGCCGTTCGTACAGGAGAATGGTGTCCCGCAGGGCGCTTTCTCAGTGTCACCCTTTTTGTAATCAAAATAAATTCACTTGTCAGTGTTATACCCCCATCTGTCTCGTATTCTTTGTATGTAGACGATCTGCAAATATGTGTTTCGTCATCTAAACTTGCTGTGTGCGAAAGACTGCACCAGCTGACTATCAACAGGTTAACCAAATGGTCATCTGAAAACGGATTCAAGTTCTCACCCACCAAGACTGTTTGTGTACCGTTGTGCCAGAACAAGAGGTCTTTTTCCGGGTCCATCACTCCAAATGAAAGGCCAGGATATTTGTGTTCAGTATGAACATAAGTTTCTTGGTCTGATTTTTGACAGAAAGCTGACCTTCCTGCCCCATGTGAAGGATTTGAGACGCAAATGCTTAAAACCTTTAAATGTGCCTAAAATTCTCTATCGCAGGTCTTAGGTAGCGGACCGCGAAACCCTCCACCGCATTTACATATCCGCTGTCCGTTCCAGGCTACTGCACGTCCCTCAGTTCTGAATGCCTTAGGCACAGTGCATCACCTCGGATTAAGGCTGGTCCTTGGAGCCCTCAGAACTTCTCCAGTCCAAAGTCTTTATGTTCAAGCAAACGAATGGTCCCTAGAAAGACGACGGTTTTATCTTGGTGCGTCGTATCGGCTGAGAATTAAAAGTTACCTTCAGCATCCTGCGCTGCCCTGTGTGGAGGGTACATGTTCCGAACGGCTATTCATGAACAAATCGAATGCCATACCTGTATACAGTATTCGGCTCCAACAAGATGTAGAGCACTATACTTTTACGCGGAGCTACAATCGACCTCCGCTACAGCCCCCACAAATGCTCCCTCCTTGGCGAACACCCGTGGCACATGATACTTCTTTAACAAAATTTAACAAACAAGAGAGATATGCTGTGGAAATACAGCAAGAATCTGAGACCCTCAAGGAAGGCTTCGGTGAACACACTGATATTTACACGGATGGTTCAAAACTAGTACAGGAGTATCGTGCGCCATGATTTCAGGAACATGTACAAGATCGCATTCTTTGAGCAGTTCTGACAATTTTCAGCGCAGAAATGTATGCGATTATTGTTGCACTAAATCATATTGTAGAAACACGTATAACGTCGTCTGTTATATACACAGACTCACTGAGTTCCATACATGTCATTTGTAGCGTCAAACCACACAAAAATCTTTTAGTCAGACGTGGGCAGCACTTAGCAAATGTCATACATGAGAAATGGTACAGTTTGAAACTTTGTTGGGTACCCAGCCATGTCGGTATAAGCGGCAACGAAAGGGCTGACCGTGCAGCTCTCGCTGCCCATGGCCATGACACCACTCCTTTTGAGATCCCTCTCCCTGATCAACTGCTGAATTTGAAAAGGGTCATCAGCAGGAAGTGACAAGCTTTCTTGTCTGGACAAACTGATAACAAATTGCATGCACACAGTTAAACCTCAAATTGGAGCCCCATGTAGCAGAGCAAGCGTTTGGGCTGGTTGGTTCATATTGAATTAAAAACAATTAAAAAACCCCAGTGCTGGGTAGGACAAGGACAGAGGATAAAAGGAACTCAGTGCCGGTCCTTGTCTTTTATCCTCTGTCCTTATCCTACCCAGCACTGGGGGTTTTAATTGTTTTTAATTCAATTGGAGCCCCAGTTCAAGTATTTAAAAAGCGGCTACACGAGGTTTTGTCAAGTCGGTTAAGGTTGGGTCACACACATTCGACCCATGGGTACCTTTTGCCAGGAGAGGATGCACCTGAGTGTGCACGCTGTGGCGCAGACCTTTCCATTTTGCGTGTACTCATTCGTTGCCCTTCCTTTGTGACACATCGCCAACGTCATTTACATAATAATAATAATAATAATTTATTTCACCAATGACACTTAGTGAGGGGATACAGACAAAAAGCTGCATATCTTCTACAAGTACTGTATTCCCCTTCACCCCGCATTATTGTTAGGGGATGAGGCCCTCATCCCTTTGAGGACGTTTTCCTATTCTTAAGGGATATAGGCATCGTGAATGAATTGTAATATCCTAGTTATCTCATTTTATGTGGTGGTTTACACACCTGTCGAACAACCTCATTTCGAATCCTTTTGATTTTAAACAACAGCAGAGTTTTGGCGCATTATGATCCCAGTTGTCGCTGCGCCATAAAACTTCCAATCATCATCATCATATCTGGCGAGTGGTTACGATAGCAGTAGCTCTAGCTACCTCGGAGGTGACTGCCGCGGTGGCACTGGCTGTGGTGCGAGTTAGAGCCCTGCGCGGATGAGAGTTTTGACATCCGCATCCGATCCGCACCGCCCCATACACAACCGTTTACATCCGCATCCGATCCGCTGGGCAAAACGTAATAGCCGCATCCGATCCGCAAAATCCGCAAGTTTTGAAGGACGCGTAAATACCGCTGGAAGAATGTTGGTATAATTTCGGCTGCCTCCATGCTGTCACGGAAGGACGCACGACGACAAGCAAAGATAAACCTTTCAACAAACACGGTATGGAGAGACTTCTGGAACACGTGGAACGCTACCTCGCCGGTGCTCGTGTGGACGCCAGAATGCCTCCTCTCCCGTCTTTGCCGTACATGGTCAAAGGTGAACCCGAGCATGCGCTCGTTTTCTGCGCGCAATACAAATAAATTGCTAGTGGAAAAATTACAACATGCGGTATATCCGCGTCCGATCCGCTACCGATCCGCTGCCTTCGCATCCGATCCGCATCAGACCTCGAGCCATCCGCATCCGACCGCACACCGCAGAAAGTGATAAAGTTTCATCCGAATCCGCAAGTATCTTGCGGATATCCGCTTCCATCTGCGGATGGTGCAGGAGCTCTAGTGCGAGTGTATGCGGCGGCAGCCGGGACACAGGAGGTCCCGCCACCTGGAGCACGATCTTCAACTTGTCATTATGCCATAATGGGCGTCAGATGGTGATGATGGTAGTGCTGAAAGAGGCAGTTGTTGGCAGCAGGTCATGACTAATGCTCCGAGGGCTGTGCGTCCTGGGCTGACTTCTATGGGAACTTTAGTAACATATGTGTGACGACATCTGAGGGAAAGCCAAGGAAAAACCCCAGACAGCACAGCCGGTACCAGGATTCGAATTCGGGTACCCCCCAGTCTCGGTGTGATTAGAGTCAGTAAATAAGCTACGCTTCAGTGTATTGACACAGAGGCAAAAGGGACAGTTGGAGCCGCCATGTTATTTGCGTTTCACCTCCAGCGCCATCCATGGAGCGCCCTTCTGCACAGGTGGCGAAATTCTGAACCGTAGCTTCTTTAGTGACTCTGGACGTGACATGGTCAACAGGCAAACCACTGGGCCAGTTCAGCAGGTGCGCATTAAGTGCGTCATTTCGGCCTGTGATTCGCTGCGAGCTCTTGCGCTAGCCTACCAAGCAGCTTTAAAGCTCGCGAACCTTAAATAAAACGATAACGGTCACCATGTGAAAGGTGAATATCGGGCGACGTGTAGGGCCAGGAAGCGTAGCCGCTAATATAGTATGCAGTTGCGCGCTGGACACTGCATCGGAAACGTGCATGACATTTTCTCATGACACAATAACTAATAGTAATAATACTAATCAACAGAAAAACCAGGGAAGTAAATGTTCACCTCTACAGTTATGACTGATCATGGGTCCTCACAACCAAAACACCTTCATCGGTGTGGAACCAATGAAGCAGTCATACAGGAAAATAACTGCATTATGACAAGGTGCAGGTATATATATATATAACAAAACAGATGTGGTAATTGTTGGGAGTCCATATACAGGGTGTCTTTCTTTAGGGTGTCGTTCACGCATTTCTTTTTTTTTGGTGGACGTTCAACCGAACGGATTTTTGTCCTGAAAACGGCTGCGATATCAGGTCACCGAAAGGAACACATGTTCTCATTTATAGTTTTTTATGAAAAATCTATCTCCTAGAGAAAGACACCCTGCATATATTTCAAGATCCGACCAGGAACTCAGTCAATAGGAAGACAGGAAGATCTTCAGAATATATGTAGACAGAAGTCGAGCAATATTGGTAAAAGGAATTGATATTTTTCTCGTTGTTGTTGGAAGTTAATGACACACACAGTGGATCCCGAATCCGCATATAAGGGGTAGTTGTATGCTATTTCATTCTCTTCTTTCTTGATGCTAGCAACAGGGTTTCTGCAGTCAGGGCCGGCGATGGGGGGGGGGGGGGGGGGAGTAAGGTGACTGTCTTAGGTCCCATGCACAAAGCGCTCATCCAGGGATTGCTTTTTTTAAATATCAAGTATGCACTTAATCGCACGCGCGATCTTCGACTAAAACAGAATTGAGAGAAAAATGGGCTATGTGCCATTCCGTCATGTGATGAGAAAAAGTCCCACTTTTAAGAAAAATCCGCCAACCCTGCAAGCAATACGGAGGATTTCGCACCCTTCTCTCCTGCTGACATTTCCCGTACTGCTAAAATCTCCAACTGCGAAAATCTTATCACTTCTTATCTTTTCATTACTGCTGGTGTGAAACAGGCCCCGCGATGTGCCTTTGCCTCAGTCCCCGCACACACCTAGCACCGGCCCTGCCTGCAGTACTGTCAGGGGGTATAGGTGCATCCTATGCACTTGATCTCGTTCTCGACCCTCTCTCTAGCAGCAGACGTATAAAGCTGCCCTGGTTGTTGCGGGACCAGAGTGCCATGAATCACTGCCATGCGTGCCTGGCAGTGGACGTCGGCAGGGCTGTCGAGCATGCTTGGTGAACGTTGGTTGCGTACAAGGCAAAAGCTGAGGGAAAAAACTATTAGCGTCTCTGGTGCAAGGCTGCTTGCAGGTTATAGTTTTGAAGAATAAAGAATTTGAGGCATTTATGCTGCTCTACGTTGGCACCTCTATTTTGAAAACTACTCGATACAATAATCTGTTACTGAACACCATGGATTATGTAGTGTCATTGGACATTTTTGACGTACAAGCCACATGCAAATCGATAAAACATATCCTGTCTGCTGCCACGCACAAGACGCACTGCACTTTGCATAGCGTATGCGGTTCCTTTCTCTGCAATTTGGGTTCCTGCACTGTGGTGAGCTGTGCAGCGGAAAAAAACTCTGCTAAGTGCTTTGCCTCCCGTTGTTTTCTGGAACACAGCAGGTGTCAAAGGAACCACCCTTCTTCTTGGAGCTGGTTCTTCATTGGTGTCACTACTTTCATAGCTCTGTGTTGTCCTTTGAATGTCCACGCTGAGCAGTGTGTGCATAATGTCCAATTTTTAGTCGATGTACCCGATAGATTTTGTTCGTGGCGTGCCCTCCAGGAGCGTGGTTTCTTTGTATTGGAGCCAGGAGTTGACACAGGTGAAGTTCAGCAACTGCACGAGAACTCAAAGTGTCCGTCTTTTCGTCGTAGGTCCGGACGAATAGAATGAGAGCAGCTTTTCACACAGACCTACTCTACCCATATTTGTGTTATAGTGTCGAACAACAGATGGCCTTTCGGTATCAACTTATTTCCTCTCTTTTTCGGCTACAGCTTGTAAATGTCTGCAGGTTTTGCTCCTGATGTGGACACATGGAGCACTGCCATGTTATCATACCGGAATACACAGGCCAGTTTATTGTCTCTTCACACAAACTGCTTGGGCGAGTCCCATCTTTTCTTCCGCAGTTTCTTGTCGGAGCACAAGTGAATGGCCTTCGGCACATGCGATTTCATGATGGTGCCTGTAGCAGTCCATGTCCATGAGTACTTCTGACATTTCTGGACACCATCAGACTTCGATCGTTATTGTAAAGGGGCACGTTATTTTATTCCCCCCATTCCACCAAGCACTGGGGTAGAGTATCGCCTGTTGCGATGAAACTCCCCACTCTCCAAGGCCGAAAATAAAGTTGTTGTTGTTCCATGAGTGGAACTGTGGTAAACCACCTGTCGAAGCATAGCTTGCTTCTGCTAAGGTACTGTGTGGCAAAGATCTAGTACTGAGTTTCCCGCAACTCAGATGTGTTGTCCACGAAAAGGAAATTATCTGCTCATCAATGCAGAACGCTTTTTGTCGTGGAAGGTTGTGGCAGGACTTTGATTCTGTCAATAACAGGACGGACACGCCGCAGCTTCTCCCTTTTTTGTCCTCGTTTCTCACCCGGTCGTCGTCAACGAGTGCCACACTGCTCCTGATCTAGAAGTACCTTTCCCTACTAATGCTGTCACTCATCATTGGTGCGGCAGTTCCACGGTGGACTTCCTCATTTCGCTTGGTCCTCATTACCCTTTTGCTTTATAACACGGATGTTTTCTTTTTGTCATGGCATCAAAGAAATCATCCTGGATATACTGCAATTTTTTTTTTGTTTGCCTTCCAGCCTGTCATAGCGTAGTTTGGTTTGTTTTCTGCACCCACTGAAGGGCCAGAGACGACAAAGTGGGAGTACCTGTGTTGTCAATGCGCCATTAAAACTCCAATCATCATCACCGCAAAGTGGACGTCCGTTGCTTTCCACCGTCATCTTCGTCCGTCACCTTTCTGTATGTTGGTACCTTCTTCCTCCTCAGATGAAGAGTCACTCCATTGCTGATTTGCAGCTGCATTTGTCAATTCGCTTGTGTCATCATCCGAGGCTTCTTGGGTATCTGATGTCTCCTCAACAGTGAGAAATTCCAGCTGTCTCTGTGCTTTCAGCTGCTATTCTTACACATTGTTCTGATTACCACGTCTCAGAAGCTAGATTTGAATACCGGAGTATAGGACTTAGGAGAAACTCGCCCCTAGACGCCATGTGGCGACACCGTCGCGTCAGAGCCGACTTCGTTTCGCAACTTTTTTGCAGCGCGCGCTGGATGGCACGTGGGCGGAGGGCTGTCAATGCGCTTATAACATAAACATGCAAAGAGGAGTCGTACACAAAAGTACAAGTTGAAATGTAGTTATTAAACCAATTATATTGCCTGTTGTAATGCCAATACAGTCAAACCCCCGCATAACGATATTCTCTATAACGATATATCCCGCACAACGATGATTTCCATTTTTACCGTCAAAGTTTGCATTGCTTCTATGGAAAAAGGACCCGCGCATAACGATGAAATCCTCCACGCCCAGTACTTGTACAGCGATACCAGCCGCGCTGCCGCACGTGCATTTCATCGTCATTTTCCGTCGTGCTACACACCTCCGCGAGCGCGCCGAAGAGAGCACATTGCGGGGAGGAGAACTCCGCGTGCTTTCCGTGACTCACAAGGCTGTTGACCCTAATGACTCACAAGTCAAGGTCGCTCCCGGTTCCGACCATCGCGCCTTTGCCCTAATTCCCGTTTTGCATTTCTCCTGCTTGCATTCTTGGGCCAGTTTCTTTTGTGGGAATCTCTTCGTGCTTGATAGGCATCCACTTCGGCAGCTTGTGAGCATCAACATTCCCTACAGACGGTCATGGCGTCTGTGCCGAGGAAGCGCAAGGCAATATCTTTGGAAGCGAAACTCGCCATCATCGATGACCATCGACAGGGAACGAAGGTGACGTTCCTGGCACAGAAGCACAGACTTTCGCAGTCAACGATATCAACAATCCTGAAGAATGAAGAGAAATTGCGGAAAGAAGCAGCCGGCAGCGGAGCGAGTGCGAAGCGAAAAAGGATTCGGGATCGCGCGTACGAGGATATCGAGGAAGCAGTCTACAAATGGTTTCTCGACGCCCGAAGTCGGAAAATCCCGATCAGTGGGCCGGTCCTGGCCGCAAAAGCAAAACACTTCGCTTACCTCCTCGATGAAGATTTCAAGCCCTGCGGAGGATGGCTGCAACGATTCAAGGACCGCTATGGCATCACGTACCGACGGATTGTCGGCGAAAGTGCATCAATGAACCGTGCAGGCAGGGAGGCATGGCTGGATGAGCATCTTGAAGACATCTTTCAAAGGTACACCGAATGCAACATTTATAACGGCGACGAGACGGGGTTGTTTTACCAACTGCTGCCTTCAGCAACGCACGCTCTCAAAGGAGAAGACTGTGCGGGGGGGAAACACAGCAAGGTGCGCCTTACTGTCTTCCTGTGTTCGAATATGGATGGTAGCGATCGGAGGAAACCCTTTGTGATAGGGAAATCGAAAAAGCCACGCGGTTTTTCCAACCCCGCACAATCAAAAGGCCTGGATGACTCGTGCATTGTTTCAAGATTGGCTTGAAGAATTCGACAGGGACATGTTAAAGCAACAAAGGAAGGTTTTATTATTGCTAGACAACTGCACTGCACATCAAGTTAATGTGACCTTATCGTCAGTGGAAGTGCTCTTTCTTCCGCCGAACACGACCTCTGGACTACAGCCCATGGATATGGCCGTAATCGCCAACGTGAAAGCTTTCTACAGGCGCCGCGTTGTGGACCGCATGATTTTCAACATAGACAGAAGCAAGGCGCAAGGAACGGACTATGTTCCTGACCTTAAGGTGACGCCATTAATGGCTGTGCAGTTTGTCAATGCGGCGTGGTACGAGGTGCGCCGGTCGACAATCCGAAACTGTTTCCTCAAAGGGGGCTTTCTTCCCCCTGTACCTGCTGATGACGATCTCTGCGACGACGGCACATTGCTCGAAGACGATGAAGTTACTGACGGGATTCGAAGCCTATGGCAACAAGCAACGGACTCAAACCTCGTGGACCGCGACGTGTCTTTGGAAGACTACATCAACAGTGACGACCATGTGCTGGCCACAGAAGAGTTTACCGACGAAGCCATCGTTAATGAGGTTCGCGAATTGCGTGATGGGAATGTGAACGACGCTTCATCAGACGAAGACGACGACGCATCACCCCCTGTTTCGTGCGCCGCTGCTCTGCGCGCTCTCGACGCGCTGAAGGACTTCGTTGTGGATCGCGGCCTACCCGTTGAGTACGCGGCAATCCTCGACGCCCTTGAGCGCGAGGTTGTAGTGCGCACGAACAATCAGAAGCAAGCGAAAATAACAAGCTATTTTCAACAAATGCTGGTTTCCAAAGTGAACTCTGGTACAGTCTGCCTTATCGCAGCGGATAGACAATGCGGCGCGGCTATTTTTAGCCCAGCCCGCGGTTAGCGATATAATCCGTATAACGATCAAATTTACGATAACCGTCAATATCGCTGTACGAGGGTTTGACTGTAGTACTGAGAATTGTGCCAACTGTGATGCCAATCAGGTGTAGGAGAAAGTCCTAACCAAAAAGCGTTCACTGCCCGAGACAGAAGAAACAAAACACAAGACAGTAGACATGTAATAGAAAATATATATTTGTTGGCTATTTAATAAATCCAATAGTGCTTCAACTAAACTATCCTTTACTGAATCCCTTAGGGTTTAGGGATCTGAAAGAAAACATAAAATCAGCGTCCGACACGTTGCTTACCACTTGATAGCTCATGTAGCCCGCAGTAATAACCTGAAAGGGGACTTATTATTATATGAAATCACAATCTGATTCACTAATACATACCCCGCGTTGCACCAGTCTGAAAAGGGAATCTCAATTACTATCAGCAGCAATACAAACATTACAATAATGCATACAATGAGGTGCAGCAGGACCCCAATAATCTGAAATAATTATTTACTCTTAATAACATATAGTACATCTAACCCTATAACTTTACTCACCTCCGGGGTTCGTGGCGGCACCTGTGTAGTGCCTAAAGGTACTTGCAATTAATCATAACCAAACATAGTCATATGTTAGTACATGCATGCTGACTCATTTGCTTCCACCGAGTCATCTGAAAAACTCGTATATTTATTTCAAATCAATCAAATTTTGATAACACATACAGCTCGGTGGCAGTGACTCTGGGGTTGAAACAAGAAATCAACTTTAAACACTTTTCATATTCACTATAATTCCTTACCATCCCCAAAAAACAAGACCGGACTCGATGTACAGACTGAGAAAGACAACATTCATGAGAAAAAGAACTACACAGCTCAGCAAAATTTACCGGTGTCATCGTCAGACATCTTTTAAATGAGATGGTTGGAACAAACCTTCACTTTTTAAAAGTGGTGTGACCTCATTATCATGCCGCCTCCTTACCACTGATTTCCATTCATTCCCTTGCAAACAAGGTCATCTCCTCATTTTCCTATTCGCTCTCCAAACCGGCAGCTTTCTGCCCCCCCAAATAATTACTCTGGAGCTGTTTTGTCGCTGTTTTGCAAAGAAACAGGAGGTGGAGACAAGAGTAGTAGAAGGGGAAGGATTATCCTAACCAAGGATACTGGTGACTGTCGGTATCCCCCCTCGTCTGATATCGGAGGGTATTTGGAGCAGGATACTCTGCGCCAAGAAGGAGCGCGTGCCAAGACCGCCCCACACGTTCCGCGGCCGCGCACAGAGGGCTTTCCCTCTCGCGTTTGAACATGCATTGACATGCAAAATACATCTTATTCCCTTTCCACATCATTTATTACATCCCCGAACGAGGAGTGTTTTCATACCGCAATTAACATAGCATACTTTCTTCCTCAAGACATGCAATCAACACAAGTACACATTTATACAAGTGAAAAATATTTTATTAATGCTAATAAAAGCCAATGGTGCTGGGGATTGCCAATTATGTTGCCAGTGAAAAATATTTTATTAATGCCAATTAAAGCCAATAGTGTTGGGGATTACCAGTTGTGTTGCCAATCTGCGTGAAGGAGAAAACTCCAGCAGAAAAACCTTCACACCTGAAACAGAAGAAACACACAAGACAGTACACATTTTCTGCAACAGAAAATATTTTTATTACGTATTTAATAAATGTAATAATGATTCTATTAAGCTTTCTTCAATTAGACCCCTAAGGACGTTCGGATCTGAAAGATAACATAAAATCAGCATTCGTCACATTGCTTTCCCAACCAGATGACTCACTGCAGCAGTAGCAGCAATGATCTGAAAGCGAACATTAAGCACAACATCCAAACTCTCATTCACTAATACATACGCAGCATAGGGGGGGCAGGGGAATCTGAAAACAGAAGACAACAGCTATTAATATCATCTACATAAAATGATAAGCCATTGGAACTCTATAGACCTTTCCAGGGGCAACCTGAATACCAGGGCGCATATCGCACAGCAATAATCTGGGGTGGAGAGTAGCGGGTGCTCCTCCTCACCATTCCCTCTCTCTGGACTGTTGGCGTTGCTGGCGGCTGCCGCGCGAAGTTAGGTCCGCGTGACGAGTGTCCGGTTTTCACGGGAACAGTATGCCGTACAGTAATCCCTATTCATCTGGGCAGCACTGTGTTGTGTATGGCTGCCTGAATAACCAGAAGAAAAGGAACGCTGCAAGAAAACAACCGTGTGATGTTCACGGTGTGCTGCAGGAACAGTGTGGCTGCAACATGTACCTGTTGCACAGGTTCCCGGCCGACCCGGATTTGAAACGACAGTGGTTAAGCGCTGTTAATCGCAAAGATTTCGTATCTTCACCATCTTCGTGCGTGTGCTCCGAGCACTTCGTGGACGGCCGGAAAACAGACCAGAACCCCGTGCCCATGCTGTCTCTGGGTTACGATAGAAAGGTATGCGTGCTAATGCTTTTGTGCACTACTACAGAATTCATACTTTGCAGGTACTAAAAGGTCATCGGCGTATCGTAAAGCGTACACATAGAACGCCGAAGAGGATGGTGCGCGGTACCTAAGCGAGTAATGACGTTGATAATCAAGCATTCTTTTTTTATTTTTTAGAGAACGAATGAGAGCCAACGGGGGCTACTGTCAACGAGCCCAAGTTCCGCGCAAACATGCAGGAGGAGATGTTGAGGAATGAACCTCGTAAAAGTGCCACTAAGGAACAATGCAACACAGAGGAAGTTGCAGTGTCACATTTCCTCAGTGCTGCTGCATTGCTTGAGGTACACATGCTCTTATATTACTTTATTGGAATGTGCAGTAGTTTCTCAGAGCAAATTTGAACTGCAAAACACAAATTGTGTAAGTAAAATTCCAGAGAAATAGGTGCACCTGATGATGTGTCTGATGCACAGTGAGAGTGTGTTTGTAGAATGTGTATTTGTTCCTTACAGGACAGTGACATTTGCTTTGAGAGTAGTAGCATAGGGCTTCATTCACCATTATCATCAGCACACATTCTTGTGACGGGCTCCCAAGATTCCGAACGTGCACAACCGCAACGAATGGATGCAGTAAGTACAAAACAAAATATGGCTGAAAGTGTTGCTACTACTCTAAAGATGGCAGCTTGTGATATTTACATCATGACGAAAAATAAGCTTCTTTTCCAAGGAACTCTGCTAACGCTGCTCTCTTGCAGGAAACCCAGACATCTGCCAGAGGCGGGCTTGCTGTTGAGGAAAGAGTGGATGCCGTAAGTAGAGCAACCATTTTATGAGTCAAACAGTGGCTTGCCAAACATTTCTCTTTAACGCCATTTTGCTTTGAATGTCAGGGTACCCAGACAACTGCCACCAGCACGGTAGCAGGACAAACACATGACCAGGGAACGCAATGGGAACGGAACCTCTATGAGGATCACTGTTATGCGCAAATTCCTGCTACTGAGCCGCACCGCACGTCATTTGCCAGCACACTCTCTGCTGATGACAATTTCTACACAGGGGTGTCACAGCCAGTGTTTAGTCAGATGGTAGAAATAGTAACAATGCTTGCACAGAAGCCAAGCTTTCTGCCACGCGAAGACCAGCTCTTGCTGTGCCTTATGAGACTACGTCTGGGGCTCCTCTACGGACATCTTGCAAGAATTTTTCGTGTGTCCGTTTCAAGTGTGGGGAACCACTTTATTGATATACTTGGAATTCTCTCTGAAATCATGAAGCAAGTTGTTACCTGGCTACCACGAAGCTACATTTGCAATACCATGCCCGACTCATTCATTCAGAATGGATATTCCTACACCACATGCATTCTTGACTGTACTGAAGTTGTGCTACAACGCCCGAGGAAGCTCATGCCTAGAGCACAGACCTACAGTAACTACAAAGCTAACAATACAGTGAAGTTTCTGGTGGCAATTGCCCTGAATGGCTTCATAATGTTTGTTTCCAAAGCTTATGGTGGGCGTGCATCCGATAAACTTATCACGAAAGATTGTCGCATCTGTGACCTTTTCATGCCTGGGGATGAAATCATGGCAGATAGAGGCTTCACTCTGGACCACGAACTGCAAGTGCAGGGGATTCGACTTAACACCCCAGCATTCACAAGAGGTAAGTGCCCTAGCTCAAAAGCAGCCATGCATTTAACCACAATTTTGTTTTGCAGGGAAGTCTCAATTAACAGAGGCAGAAGTGACCCAGACAAGACGGATAGCCGCTGTACGGATCCACGTTGAAAGAGCGATCAACAGGATAAAGACCTATCGCATATTGAAACAGGCCTTACCTATTGCATCTAAGAAGGTTATCAGTAACATAATTTTTGTATGTGCTGGGCTCTGTAACTTAAAGCCACCCTGATCAGGGAAGCTCACAGGACAGCATAGGTGGTAAATGTTGTGTGTTGAGCATTTTCCAATAAATCATGTATGTCCTGTGGAGAGGAATCTGAGTTGACGTAATGGGGGTTCAAATGATGGCCGATATGTTGCGACTTTCACAAGACTAAGATCAATGTTTTAATTACAGCTTCAGGATATTGCAGTATGTTACATTAAGTTCTCTTTGTCCATTTCTGTGGTGCTCTACAAGCATTGGCAACAGTGCACAAAAGTAAAATTTTCTTAGTCGCACAACATTGGTAGCCAAGAACGACGGGTCAAATAGCACTTCAAGAACTATATCAGTCACATCACCACTTGTGGCAACAGACCACACATAAAAATAACACCGTCGTCTTCCAGTGCACAGCATCTGGAATTGCACCTGCATGAACAACCCATTAGGTCCATTCTTTGAAATAACATAATTCTCGTCGATGAGCCTCACATCGTATTTGCCTTTCACAATCATTTCCTTGCAGTTTTCAACATGGGGACACTTGATCTCGAGGACAGCGTCTTTAGATTCAATTATGCCGTCAGGAGAGGCGGCAAGCCATGGGTAATCTTCACTCACGAAAATTCCACACTTCACAACGTGGAGCCCAGTCCTAGCCATAAACCATTCACGGGCTGCATTTTCACATGCTTTGCCATGTTTTATCGCTGCATTCCCAAGGAATGATGGCATGGCAATACCCTTTGCTGCCTTATTGTATGATGTTGTCTCCCTTTTTGGCACCTTCTTGACATTCGATGCTGTGAGCCTCAAGCGACGTGCTGCATGCCACAGTTCACTGTCCTGGCCTCGTGTATGGTACTCAAGCGTGGATATTGCAGTCGGCGATAGCACAATATAGTTCTTATGAAACGTACTACATGGCGAGCAACTGTGCGGCAGCTCATATTCTGCATCATGGCTTGCATGGTTACCTGGGCATAAGGGCCAATGTTCCATCAGTGGTGACGCAACACCTTTCATATTTCCTCGGTCTTGATTCCGTGGAGGAGGGTGGAAGGTTTCATTCAGAAGTGTTCCTATATGAAAAAGAAATAAGTTTGAGCAAAATGTCGGACAGCTGTAAATCCTGCGACATGGCAACACTGAGCTTTTTAGAAATAACAACTGAGCTTCACGAATAACTGAAATGAGCATGTCTGGTCCTGTCACTTCTTGAAAATGCTACCGCACACACACTTTAGTACACAAAATGGACCAAAATACCTTTAACGTTGAAGAGAGGAGACAAGGGTGATGACTTCATGAACTCCTTGAAGGTTCTGTCATCCATAGGCGGGTCACTTGGTAGTGCTGCTCTTTTTTCCCTTTTTACATCCGGGTCAAGTATCCGCCTCTGCATCTTGAATGAGACGTCCCCTAGCACAGCTGGTTCCACGTTCTGCTTCGTTCCTCTGTTCCACTGCATTACTGTGTCTGTGCAGGAAATGCCAGTCAGCCCATTGCAAACTGCAAGGTCTATCTTCCAGAGGACTGCTCCAACGTGGCTGCATACTCTGGCTTTCCCTGCCATGCAGGTACAGCCAGCAGTCAGAACTGTGCCACTGTACTTCGCACATATCCATACAGAATGGGGTCTGTTGTGCACAGCTTGCGATGGTGTCACCTCACCTTTAACAAACACTATTTCGTTGTCTACTTTGTGGACCAACAGTTTTCCAACCCACCCGCACTGTAGGTAATTGTATGACTCCAGGCTTTTATAGGCCTTCACGTCTTTCAAGTCACAAGCCTTTGAGCTGAGAAGGTAGTAAACGATGTCACCTGAGGTGACTCCCGGCCACCACTTCATATCGTCGCTCCAGCTGTCAAGATCGTCGGGATGAGGGTAGTACCGGCCATCTAGAATTAGAAGTTGAACCTTGTAGCGCAACTACAACTGTGCGTCAGATTCCGTGGAGATATCATTGCCCTGACAAAAACACACAACTGTTAGAGCGCTAGCCACTCACCTTCTATCATTAGCGGGATCTTCGCCTGCTTCGTCTTTGTAGTCGACGGCTCTCGCGAGGCCGGAGCCATCACGACGTAAATATTTTCAAACAGCAACAATACTTCGCGGTAGGCACTGCACCTCGCAACAGTAGCGAAAAAGTAATAAGGAGATGTAAAGATAAACGGAAACAACGATGACAAAAAATAAAAATAGCAAGAAAAGTGCGAAGCGTAAACAGCCCGAGTAATCAACGAGGTAGAAGTAGAAGACCGCGCATCTCCAAGAGTCCAATATGGAGGAGAGGAGAAAGCCGGCAGAGGTCGCTGTGGCACTAAACATGGCGCGGCGCAGCGGCTACTCGTTGGAATCATGTATATCCTGCAGGAGAACATAATAGCAACGCTCACTATTACATACACTGCATTGTGGGGCCAGGGTTATCTGAAAACAAAAGACAACAACTATTACCCTATTGAAAATTCCTCTGATGGACCATCAAACTTGATGTCTGGGAGGTTTTTTGACCCTGATGGTTAAAGCCTCCAACTTTCCGCGAAATTTCGTGGAAATGACGATCTTCCGCACAATCACCTTTTTTTTTCGCGGAAATTCCGCGGAATGCTGTAATTCACTGTGCAGTTAATAATTTATGCTCCCTTAGTCAATAATGCCTGTTAGATCTAAAAAAGCTCTTCGCTAAAAAAGCCTCGTGCTAAAAAAAACAACATTGCTTTGCCTGCAAACGGCGCCGTCAGCAGACGCGCGACCAGCGCGAGTCACATGGCACGGTTCTCCTCTCCCCGCGTGTTGTAAAGAAACGAGAAAGGGTCAGCGCGCACGTGCATTCCGGGAACGGTGGAGAACGAACGCCTTCCTATTCATACGAATACGATGTCATGTCGCACCTTGGGAAGAAAACTGCGCGGGATCGCGCTCGGGAATACAGAAACGCCGTATTCTATGAGGACGGAGGCATCCTTTTTTGCAAGGTGCGTGCTATGTCTGTCGACCATCGACGTAAATCTACGATCGACAACCACGTAATGAGCAACAGGCACCGCATGAACGCCGACAAGTTGAAGCGAAGGCAGGAAGAAACGGAGCGAGGCAATAACGTTGCTGCTGGTTGTTCTGGACTGCAGCAGCGTATTGTAAGATTGCAGACGCTGGACTCTGTGGTCACAGCCCGGGAAGGTAGGCATGGAAGGCTGGAATGGCTCGCACACGGCGTGCTGTACAGTGAAGGTATATTTTTAGTGCGCATAAAACTGACTAGACTGCGTAGTCTGAAAAATAAACGTCCTTTCGCCTGCGCCGCAAGTCACACATTTTTTCACTCATGTACTTGCGCATTGCAGCACTCTTCTTCCTCAGCTCTTCTAACGGAAGATGTTTCTTTGCAGTCAAATACCTCCTGTAGGTCTCCGCAGAGAGGAAAATTTGCAGGTCAACTAGCAGTGAACATAGTGGCAGAGTGAAAGCATCAATATACAGTGTAAATTAAATATACCCCAAAATAATCACGTTTCAAAAATCTCTTTGAAACTGAGAAGAAAGCTACACAATGTGCAGGATTTCAGGAACTTCTTCCTGAAGAGAAGCCAGTACTTTACCGCTACGAAGGTCTGGAGCGTAACAAATGATGTTAGAACTTCAACGACAAGATTTGAAGTAAAACTGCAATTTGGTACTTTTGACTGCACTACCTGAAGTGATAGTTATAAGCACAAAGCAAAAGGTGGAAAGGAGCAGCTTGTTGGTATGCATGATATATGTTTAAGCACAAACAAATTTTGAAACACAGGGTGTTCAAAGACAAATATACACAGCACTTTGTTGTGCTGTGCAGCACAACGGATTGTTTAAAGAATATGTTTGAAACACCCTTCATGCAGCTCACACGTTAAACCGGGTTTCCTTATTTGGTCGCTCCCAATTTCATTGCAATGTTTCTGGTTGAAAACTCTATTGTCAAATTTTATCTGCTGATGCAATAACTAAGGATAGTACCACAATCCCTGCAGTGAGCCCCCAGCCTACCTGCTTGCTTTCAATATTGTATTTATGCTCTCTAAGCCACCCGGATTGGCCTGTGTTCAAAGTCTGTGCTGACTTCAGTAGAGGCCATCGTTACCTGGTACATTACTTGAAGCACAAACCCTGTCTTCTAATTTTGCCAGCTGAGAATTTACACGAAGGTGTCTTTTTTAGTGTTACAGTTTGAAATGTTGTCAAAAATAGTAAATGGCTAGCCAAAATGGGAATTTTTGCTAAGGAGACTGGGCTTAGTATGAGACACAGAAAAACAAAACAAAAACAAAACACTTACGGCGCACAGCCTCCACTTTTTCAGGCGTTAGTGCGGGAAACACTTCCGTTTTGCCTCTCGACTTAGAGTTGTTAGACGGCTCTCCGGTGAATGTTTTCCGTGCCAGAACGGACGTCCCCCAAACTGCCACTGCGAGTTCCTTGACGAAGCGTGACTCTTCGTCGTGCTGCCACAGGTAGTCAAGTTTCTTCTGTGTGACTTGAAGTCCATTTCCAAGGTCAAGCTGTATGCAAATAAAAAGCATTGGTCACGTATGCCAAAACTAAAAAACTTTGGACAATGCATCGACAAAACTTTTTTCGATCTGCACGGCTGCTAAACTAAAATTTTAAACTAAAGCTTAGCAGGCCTGTAAAATATACTATGAGAACTAATTCGACCCAGTCATAATTATCACGAAAATTGAATTTAAATTGCTCTGCAACTCTCTGGAAAAAGTAATCATACACAACAGTGCTAGAGAGAGCAGTAGTACCCTCTGATCATGAACTTGCGTCAGCACGCCCTTCAGTTTTGAAGGCATTGGACTTCGTGCCCCACCTAGGATAACGGTTGGTGCTTGGAGCCTTCAGGACCAGTCCGATAGAGAGCCTGTACGTTGAATCGAATGAGTGGTCTTCACAAAGACGGCGTTCTTATCTTGGAACATCATATGGTTTAAGGATTACAGGTTACCCTCAACATCCTACATTGCCCTGTATAAAGGGCACTCGTTTCAAGCAGTTTTTCATGAACAAGCCGAAAGCTATACCACCTTTTAGCATTCGGCTTGAACGAGATATTGAATCCTTTGGTTTTACACATTACGTCCATTCTTCCTTAGAGCCTAGCAAGATGATTTCTCCTTGGCAGCCGGCACCACAGTACAATATTTCACTAAGTCCAATAAACGGGAAAATGCTGTTGAAGAAATACAGTATGAATTTGAGCATCTTAAAGAAAGCCTTCGTGATCATGTTGATATACACACTGATGCTTCAAAGACCAACATGGGAGTATCATGCGCGATGGTAAGCGGCACATGCACAAAATCACACCGCCTGAACAATGTATTGTCGATTTTTAGTGCAGAGATGCACGCTATTGTTGTCGCTCTTAATCACATTTTACAGACACGTATATCATCAGTCATCTACACAGACTCGCTGAGCTCCGTACGTGCCATATGTAGTCCGCAACCATGCAAGAATCTATTGGTGAGACGTGCTAGGTACCTGGCAGCTGTTATGGCAGCTGTTATACAAGAAAAAAGGTACAGTTGGACACTTTGCTGGGTTCCTAGTCACGTCGGTATAAACGGCAACGAGAGGTACTGCAGTTTCAGAACAGAACTCTGAACTTTTTACCCCTGTTTTAAATTAATCAGCTTATTTTTAAAGTAAATTTGTTTTAAACTTCAACAGAGTCTTGGCGCATTATGATCCTCGTTGTCGTTGCGCCATGAAACCCCTAATTATCATCATCATCTTCTGTCGTTGAACGAAAGTATCGCGCATCCCTGCATGCAGCAGTCGTCCATGTTCCCTGACAATGAAAATGTACTGTAGAGCATGCCCATGAGGGCACCTCACATCTCGGAGATGCACCGCGTAAGGGGCGGCCGAGACAGAGTCCTAATAGTAGCCCTGGTTACATTGGGTTACAAAGCCACGAAGGCAGAACACTCCCCGTCTGGTATTGCAAGATACCACCACACGTACAAATGTTCAGAGCAAAAGAAAAAAAAAATGTTCACTTGCGCTTTCTCTAGGAAGAAAGAGGAAAATTTCTCTTATTGGTCGCTGGAACACCTTTGGCGCACAGTTCTTGTAGATCACGACGTGCACTTTCCGAACACGCCTGTCGGAACTAGGTAGCGTCCTAACAACACGACCCATTGGCCATTCATTGCAGTCAATGTCTATATCCCTGAGAAACACAGTGTCACCCTCCTGAACATCTCGTTGATGTGTCTGCCACACGTGACGACCGTCGAGTGTTGGAAGGTAGTCTTGGTTCCAACGATTCCAGAAAGCGTGGGCCATGGATTGTACCATTACCTCTGATAGATGTCACCAGCATTGAAATTTCCAGCAGGTGGATGGTGTTCCCGTCTTTGTGTCAATAGGATATTTGGAGTCACAACCGCAGGGTTCTCGGCAGTGATTTACCCAGAAATTCACTGCGGGGGGGGGGGGGGGGGGGGTGCCGAGATTTCAGGGGGTATGCTTGGTGAAGGTTCAATTTCAGGAATTTCTCTGACATCTCTGCACAGTTTTCCCGTTTTATTTGTACATGTTATTCCTAGGGTTCCACGTTTTCGGCATCTATATCTCAGGAGTTTCGTGGGGGTGTTTTTCGGCACTTATGTCTCTTCTGAAATTCGGATGTTTTCGGCATTTTATATCATTTGCACGAAAAATAGATGCCGGAAAGTCGGCAGCTAAAATATCAAGGAATGCGCAGCTTCCCCAAACACCGCACGAAATACAAGATGCGAAACAACCAGGGATGAAAATGTTTTACCCGTCTCGAAATTTGCTTTATTTCACAGAGCACAATTTACAGCACATTTATACACAGCAATTCGGTTTAGGGCTTATTATAGTACAAGCATGACTACATCGTTAAACTTTCATCAGACATGGCTACTCGTTCTTTACGGTTCACAATTTCGAAAAGGCTCGCTCTACGTTTACGCTCGAGACTGGAATTGCTAGGATTTCCAGTGCATATCTTGACAAAAGAGGCCACGTATTCTCATGCGATGCCCAAAACTGTGGCGGAGCAACAACCTTTTCTGGGGGGACGTACACGGCGTATTCAGAAAATTCCTTAATCAAGCCATCCATTACAGACTCGTCACGAAGTACAGTGGAAAACACTTCTTCGTAGAGAATAAAACTCGTCTTAAGTTCGGATTTAAGATTTGGGTCTAGGATTTGTGTGCGGTACCAAAAGGAGTCCTCACCATAATTAAGATCACCCTGCACGTTCCTCTCAACGGAACCGAACCATTTGCTCTGAATGGCTTCGTAATATTGAGAAAAAGCTTCCAGTGTAGATGCGCGCAGTTCTGGTTCTATGGCGTCCAAAAGTGTCAACACATCAGATCCGTAACTGCACTGCGTGGTGTCGAACCATCTCGAAAAATGCGCAGGAAGCCGGACGGCTAAGATGGAGTGAACATTACAAACTAGGGTGTGTTCTGATTCCATCCTCTGGATTACCTCTAACACAAGGCCTGATGACTCCCTCAAAATTTTTAGCTTAGTAAGAAGCTCTTGCATTTTATCCGTAGTATCTACCATGGCACGTAACTTCTTGCACTTTTCTCTATACGCTTCTGCTCTTCTAAGGAAAGCAACGATGGGGCGCCAAAAAAGAAAGGACGTCGCACAAGGATTCGTAAAATGAAAACCATCGGGACGGGCTTACCGTAGACAAGTACTTCGGCTCAATGTCCATGGCCTTGCAGAACTTTTCGAACTTTCGCCTGAGTTCACGAGACCCTTTCAACATCGCGGGCACGTGAACGACAAACTCATGTGCATATTTGAAAGAGTCCATGCGAAGAGCGTGCCCAAGAGCATTGTTCAAAAGGTGGCAGGGATCTTTTATGTGAAGTGCTCTGTACTCTGAGTATGACTCTTTGAGATCGGTATGCAGCTTCGACATGTAGGAGGCTGAGTTCGTCACAATCGTAGCTACGTCCTCGAATGCCCTGCCGACTTTGCACAGTGCCTGCTGCATCACCGCTCCCACTGCCGTAGCATTGCACTGATCAATCACCCTAAGGTCTAACATCACTGTCCTGCATCCAGTCACCGCCGACGAGTCGTGGTATGTCACCATCACAGCTACAGCCGGACTTCCCTTGAGATCCGGAGATTCGTCAACAGTGATGCTTAAAGCGTGGCCTTCCATCGCTGCTCGGATGACACAAATATCCTTCCTGTATACCTCCGGAAGATATTTCCTGTAGAACTGATCATTGCCAGCCATGGTTCGAGCTGCAGGGCACAGTCGGCGAAAGAACTGGCTTAAGGGTCCGTCGACGTCGTTCAGCTTTACTCCGGAGTAGCAGAGGGCTCGGCAGAATTCGTGAGCGATGTCATTAGCGTCGTCTTTGCTATTTCGTGCACGTGTAATTGATTCTTCCAGCGACGGCTGTCGTGCACAGGCTGAGAATGAGACCACATAGACATTCGTTAGAGAACCAGACTATGATAAAAAGCCAGCTTGTTAAAACAGCATGACAACTACACTTTAAGGAGGAGTCGACCAGTTACGGCGCCGGCACCTGTACGCGCTCTTTTCAACTTCTGGAGTCTTGCAGAGCTCACATGTTCGAATAATCGCAGGGCGGTTTTTCCAGATTCACTTTTGAGCGCAATCCGGCAATACTTGCATATCAAACCGTCGGTGCCTCCCACAGCCGATACTTCGAAATCAGGATACTCTTTGGCATAATCAGCGGGGGCCTTCCTCTTGCGTCCCATTGCGAGGCCAACGGGAAAATCACCTGCGCTTTTCCTGTAAATTGTCCTGACAATAGTGCCAACGAAACCAAAAAAAACGAAGGACGGCTGCACTTCGGGGGTCGCCACTGGTTGTTGACCAATGCGAGGCATGGCCTGGAGGACTCACGGAAGGAGAACAGCTAGCTTGAAGAACCTGAATGCCTGGAATCTCCTTTCCTTTGTTGGTGGGTTCACATACATTTTGAACATCCTCTGACCTACTAACGAAAGGGTTACACGAGATGTTTTCTGTGGCACCAGAGGCTAGTGATTCTTCAGCGCAGTATAGTCCGCTTTCCACGTGGAAACCAAATGGGGAAAAACGAAAATGTGACGCTCCACAGTTAAAAAAAAAGAGTTAAGTTGGGACTGGCATTTTCGGCATGTAGCACCAGATGCAAGGGTAAAATTAGGGATTTTTCGGAATATTCTGAATTTCAAGAAAAATATTCGGCGGGTGTTTTTCACAAATGCCGAAAACGAGGAACCCTATTCATGGGACACGAAGTGTGACAGCACTTTCACGAGACTCTGATGAAGTCTCCACGGCTCCACTGCATTGCGGGTACCACGCTGTCATTTGCAATTTCTTTATTCGAAGGAATTGGTGTATCTCCATCAGTTGGGAGGTGAAATGAGACCCCTAGTCGGTTAGGAATTGCTTGGCTACGCTGTGCCTAGGGTTGCCAATCGGGATATCACGAAATCCCCTGATCCCGGCCAATTTTTGACGTCCCGAAATCCCGAGATTTCTTGCCCTTTGTTGCCTTTGTGCCACTAAACACATAATCAATCAATCAATCAATCTTCCGCAAAATCACGTGATATCCGAGAGCAAATATGACAGGAAAATCAAGCACGTATAGGCCATCAGGCAGAGACTCGCTAATTCGTAAGGAAAATTTATGACTGGAGGGGCAGACGACCGCTACCTACACGTGCGTACAGATATTTGCTGACTGTCGTTTGTTGTAGCGCAGAAGCTGAACGGACCTTCAGTTTGGCAGCCAGTATTTTCACAAAAGTTCTCTCCGAACTGGGGGACACAAACCTCGACGCTCGTGCTTTCTCAGGTCGTGTATTAATCATTGTACAATGTAATAATCACGCAGCGACAGTGTTGTAAACTGTTTACTGTTTCGTTTCTTTCCATTTGTCTTTTTCGTTGCAGTTCCTCATTCAAGTGGAATGTTACACCGTTTGAGGAAATTATTTAGTAATATTTCCTGTTATTTCAAGTGTAGAGGAACTCGACATCTTTTTACGTGCAACAGTGAAACGCACATGAATAGAAAAGGAGTGGCATTGTCATAGCAGAAAAAAACAAACAAGTGAAATGTAAGTATTTCGCCGTCACTATTTTATCAGTGTGGTTTCATTGAGAATTTTCGAGTGCTTTCCTTCAGGAAATGGTAGGATTGACCAAGCGCACATGAACTGCGTACAACACGCCGTTATAATCACTTGAAGTAAATGAACTTGGTTAGATAATGGCGGGTTAGATAATTCTGACCCGCGCAGGGCTATACTTGGAAACACCATCTGAACTCGTCACAATCCCGAAATTCCATCCCGGGATCCCGGGAATGACAACAAAATTTCCGAAATCCCGAGACTGCAAAAATGGCTCGGGATTAACAACCCTAGCTGTGCCGCAAGACAACCCGTTCGGTAAATAGCCTGGCTACGCTGCCTGCCCTTTGGTCAGGCATGGGAATTGCCTTCGCATATTTCATTAAATATACTTGTTGCCGTTTAAAATCACATATAGGGATCTGAGTACGGCCATTGCAGTGCTTATGGCCATAGTTCTCGATGCGACAAAAAAAGAAAAAAAAGAAAAAGAAACAAAAACCGAATCATCATCACCATTCCAGTGCGGTCAAATGGTCAAAACGATTTTTCGTCGATTTGTGCCTCAGACATGACTCACACGATGCGTTGTACGCCTGAACGCTGTTTCTCATGTTCCCCCAGAAGTACGCCCCACTGATTCTTTTCCCCGTTTTTGTCGCTCCGGGGTGGCTTGCATACGGGGCATCGTGGTAACGTCTTAGTACATCGCCTAGCAGAGTACCTGCCCTAGCAAACGACATAACGCCCTTCGACATTCCATCACAAGATCTCAGGCTATGCTTAAAAGGCTAGCTAGTGCGCCAGAAAAACCCAAATCAAATCAAATCAAAGCTTAAAAGGCAGCACCAACAGACACTGGCAGAGCTTTTGGTCCCAACAGACAAGCAACAAGTTACACACTATAAAACCTAAGATAAGCCCTCCTCCATCTACATCTAATCGTCTGTATGAGGTGCTATCCTGTTTGGCTCCGCCTGGGACACACCTACTTAACCCACGGATATCTCTTACTGGAGGAAGACCCTCCCAAGTGCAGTCACTTTGGGGAACAACTCTCAATCATTCACATGCTCATTCTATGCCCAGTATATCAGCATCTTCCTCAGCGTCATTTTGGTTTATTCTATACAAGCTTGTTACCACTGCATCAGGCGCTTTTGCTGGGTGATGAAAGTTTGCTATCCTTTGAAAGGTCTACATGTTTTTTAGGGATTCCGGGTTTTTAAAGATCTGTGATTTCAATTACGAACCTAGCATTTAGCCCAGTTTTAGTGAACACACAAATTTTACCTAGGTAAAACTTCCAGTAGTATTTGGCTCATTATGACCTTAGTAGCTAATGCCAGAAGGACCTGCAGCTGAGTCATTCCGTAGTAGACGGCAGAACTAACTGCTTTGTCTGTTATGTGTTTAATGTCTTCTCGCGGTCTTCTAACCGCACGGAATATCAAGCAGCTCAGTCAAAAGATATTCCGTAGCAGACGACAGGACCAATGGTGTCGTCTGTTATGTGTGCCATGTCCATTCGCGTACTCCTCTGTCCGCAACGAATATCATGCGGCTCAGCTACAACATAATCCGTAGCAGACGACGGGACCAAGGCTATCGTCTGCTATGTTGGTCGCGCCATTTCGTGCTATTCTAACCGCGCGGAATATCGTGTCTAAGTCAGAAGATATTGTGTTGCAGACGACAGCACCAATGTGGTTCGCTGTACTCCGGCTCCAACTTCCAATGCCTAGGCGCACGGTGAATGCTCAACATAAGACTTTTAACTTTTTTTTTTTTTTTCACTTTTCCTTCCGCTAGAATATTCTGCGATGATGTTCGTGGAGCGACGATACAGACTATAGTGCTTAAAACTGCCATGGCACCTGGATTGTGTTGTATAGCGCCTGGATTATTTCAGATGGCACGTGAATTAAATCAGATGACTTGGACTAAAATGGACGGGAAAACCTGTACATGAGAAAGTAAATATCTGTCGTGGCAACAACTTCTGTGTAAAAAAGTTTGAGCCATTGTCCACGTCACTGGACAAATTTGATGCAGGTATGCGTTGTTTCCTAAAATAATTTTAAGGGTTTAAGTCTCGAGACAAGTATGATCATGAGAGATGCGAGCCGTACAATGCATACATTCAGTAAAAGAATAAGAAAAAAGGCAAATATGTATGTGCTGTGCAAATGTTGTGTGTTTCTACCGTATGTAGTACAAATCCACAGCCTTTTCTGACTTGTGGCGAAGGTGTCTCCTGACTCCTCTGCGGCGTTTTCTGAACCCTCTCCTTCGCACGATCGGAACTCTCCTGTTCGGCATGGACAACAGGATCATTTTCTTGTTTTGCCAGTTGCGTTCGCAACTTTTCCATTTTCGCTTGGTCCCCTTGGGCACTTTCAATGTGTACCCAAGCTCCATGCCAAATGTAGCCCAATGTTAACCCAAACTTGGCCGTGTTTGTCAAGCTAAAGTAGCCAAACATGGAACAAGCTTGACTGTGCAGCACATTCCTCGTTTGGCGTCGGCTCCTTTGGCCAAAATGGCAAAAGATCGAATTCCATTTGACTGGTCAACGTTTGCGCGAATGTGGATACTTAACAATACATATCTCTATGTAATTATATATTGTACATAGTGCCTGTGTGTGTATGTATACTATACGTGCAATCGAAAAACACCGTGAAGTATGGAACGATTGTCGTGTTTCTTGCGCACCTCTCGTTCGGTTTAAACAAACGTCTTTCAAACGTACAGTTTCAAAGAAATCATCGGGAGTATGTACGGGTAGAAGGAAGAAGTAATAGGAGTACGTTCTACAAGAATTGTAGAAATAGAATTCTATTGCGCAGTCTCCTTTCGCCTCCGCCTCCTTGACCGTCCACCTTTTCTATCTGCAGCAGGGTAGAGTCATTTCTTCACCGTCGTCTTAACCGCAGCATCCGTCATACCCTCAAAGTTGATGCGTACACCACCTGTAAAAGAAGCATCATACGAGGGGTGTTCAAGTGAAACCGGGAGTTTCTGTCTCCTGAGTGTACAAATGGCTCGCGCTACATCTTTTTCGTCATTTTCACACGCGACAGGCCTCCGCGTTCACCACGTGGTGATCCAAAGTTTGTGCAAAACAGAATACACGTGCTGGACAAGATGGCCGACAACGAGGTGAGCGCGCACATCGAACAGCGAATTTTCATGAAGTTTCTCGTGAATGAAGGCGTAAAGTCATCTGAGATTTACAGAAGACTTCAGACCCAGTATAGCCACGATACACTTAGATGCAGCAAAGCGTTTTAGTGGTGCAAAAGGTTTCGAGACGGCCGTACATCAGTGCAGGACGATCCCGGCCGGGACTGTATCGCGATAGACTGCACAGACAGCGTGTCAGCACTAGAAAGAGAACTGCTCTTTTAAGCACAAGTGGGCGGGGCTGCCTACCAAGGTTATCAGGCGAACCCGATACATCTTTTTTTTTTCACAGCAACGTTTAAACAGTATCAACAACAGTATTAAGAACAGTCACGAGTCAAACAGTATCAAAATGCAACTACTCAAATTACATAATCAACAATAAAGCATTACTCTCTACAAGGAGAAAAAAAAAAGCGGCACGCTTTAACTATACATTAGTCGATCTGGCGGCCTTCGCTGCCTCGATGATCTTCTCAATTGAGGCTCCATCACTGGTGGTACCTGGCTGTTGTCCTCGGCTGGACCTTTTGATGTGGGACCTGGCTCGGCTTGAGGTGTTGCTGCTTCCGTGGTATTGTTTGCGGTGCTGTAGTCCGGAGCTACCGTAGGAAGGGTGAATACCTCCGGAGTTCGAAGAAGGTGCTGGCGATTCCGTCGTATCTCTCTCCCGTCTTCGGTGAGAACCCGGTAGGACCTTGGCACCAACTGGTCCTGTACTCTTGCTTTAACGTCCCAGGAACCAGACCGCTGCAACCGCACAGTGTCCCCCTGCGAGAGTGGAGGCAACAGAGTGCCCATGTGGATGTTCTGCTTACGCTTCCACACGTGCACTGCATCGTCAGCGGCGAAGTCCGGAAGGGTATGGGATCTGGTATGGGATGTTTGGTTTTGAACCAATTGTCCTGGGCTATTTTTTTGGTTGAGTTCGATTTGGCTTTTTTTTTTTGTGAATTTCTTTTCAAATTTGTTGTTTTTGTTGGTGGATATAATAACGTAATTATGGTCGCTATTAGAAGGGGTGTCTAAAACTTCACAGAGAGTAATTTTGTCAGCGTATGTGATTTTAGTAGCAGTGATGTCAATCCATGATTTTCCATTGATGGTTTGGAAGGTAGGGGGACTGTCGGCGTCATTAATAGTAGTGAGACTATTGTTGATTAGGAATTCTAAAACGGCATTGCCTCTATCATCATTTGTTGGTCCCCATAGGGCTGATTTGGCGTTTAAGTCTCCGCATCATATTATGTTTGCTGTTGAGTTTTTAGTAATATTTTCTATATCGTAGAGGATGTTTTCTAAATTGTCATTGGGTGGTGCGTATGCATTTATTATGAGATAGTTATCCATTTTATTTTTGCAGGTGATTGCAATGATTTCTGTAGATATGGAAACTGGGATTATATCCCAAGAGTCTGCAAGGCTTATTATTTCTGTTTTGGGATTTTTAGGATTTTTGATACTTGTGAATTTGTCATAGTCTAGATCTTCTATGATTGATTTGTATGGTTCTTGAATTAGTAGAAAGTCAATTCTCCTTTCCAGGGCTGTATTTATGGCTGTAAGATGGGCTGTTTTGGATTTTGCTGTATTGATTTGAAGGATATTTACCATGATTAAGGGGGGAGGGCGGTGTTATGTTATAATAGATGAGAGGAAAGGGGTGGTGTGTAGGTTTACTCGGTATAGCTTGTTCGAGATCTAACGAAGTTCTCCCATTTTTTCAAGGAGGGACACGCGTTAGTGGCGAATACATGGTGTGTATCAAATTGCGTCCTGAACTTAGTGTTTGATTGTCGGCCGCATAAGCAGCAGAGAGACTCGTCTGATCGTTTTCATTGTCCTCTTTGGATTCTAACTCCATTTCAATGGTTAAATTTCACCATTTTAGCATTACCAACTTTAACCTCAATTTTCGCCTATTTCCCGTAGGAATTCGGCGTTTTCACTTTCTTTTCTTCCCTTTCCTTTCCTTTTCCAATCTCTTCCCCTTTCCCTCCTCTATCCGTGAGTTTTTATAGAATTTAAATATCTATACCCGTTCTCAAGATATGAGCTATATAGGATTGCTCTGTTTTCGTGGAGAAAACCAGTAAGATCTAGTTTCGGTTTCGATTTGAGGGTTCGTAAAGTTGTCCGAAGGTGGACCGTACTCTGTTTAGGTGACTGTTACTTTCTATCCAAGATGGTGGCCCCCTTGGGGTTTGTTTACTTCACTATTTATAACGATTTCTCAGGATCCTCTGGGCGGAATTTCAAAATTTTTATAGTTCCGAGAATCGGAAGTTGAGATCTATCTTTGAGTTATAAATTTAAATCATTAATTGGTCGCGTACTCGAAATCCGGTCCCGGCCACGCTAAAAGTAGGCTTAGCCGGGCTGGTCTGAGAAATCGTTTGTTTTAGTCAAAATTTTGGGTTTTATCTTAAAATTTCACTCACTTCAGATGCCTGAGGTGTTCTTGTGCTTGAAAATCACCAGCGATCCTCTGGATGATGGAAAAAACCGTCCGATCTAGGGACAAGGTCCCAAGGGACATTACTTTCAGAAAGAGAAGAGAGAGAAGGGAGAGAGAGACCCAGGCCCGCACCACACAAGGTATCGCAGGCCTGGGCCTCAGATAGAAAAGAGACAGCTAAGGACAGTGAAAGCATGTGAGCAAGGGTTAGTATAGCCGGAAATAAGACGAATACAGAAAGAAGGAGATTGGTTGGGAGTCGCGAAACCACAGCCAGGGGAACGGGGAACAGGCAAAAGACAGCAGCTTTTATAAATCACTCCTCATAACATAATATCACATGAAACATATCACACAATGTACACAAAGTACCCAAACAACTTACATTACATCCCCGGAGGCTGTCTCAGTCCGGATAAAGTAACAAACACACACAAAAAATGTTTTTAATTATTACAATCATTACGTCATGTCAGAAAGCAACGCGCACCACACCAGTCCTACCAAGACCGTCCCAGCTGTAGGGCACACCTCCAGACCACCAGAGTCTCAATCCGTCTTGTCCACTGCCCACACGACACCTCACACCACCCTGCCAAGTTCAAAGTCCTCACCAGGAGCCACGTTTGTTCAAGACACCTTCTGTGCCTCCTCCTCAACCTCTGGCACCACCTCCCAAGGTCTCCCAAGGTCTGGTCCCAAGGGACACCTCCTCAATGTGGGAACTTGACAGTAATGAAGGATAAAATGAATGATTGGACAGGAGGTGAAGAGACTGAACCCGAACCTCCCCCTGCTCGCACTCAAAGGTATTACAGACGAGGAGGCCAGGAGATAAAACAAAATATAGTGGAGAGGAGAGAAGATGCACTATCTCCAGTGAAGCCGCAGCCGGCGGAGCGACCACGGCAGGACCGACGAGGAGGGAAGACCCCACCAAGCCCGACGTCCGTTCAATCTGTGAAGATAGCCGCCGTGTTGGTTCAGGTCTGACAAGCCCCCATAAGCGAGACAAGTCCCGCGGAAGCGGCCAGGCTCCTGCAACGGCTGTTGTTTCTTTTGCATGTGAATTTGCCCACTGCCTATATTCTGATAGGGACAGATGGGTGAAATAGAGGTTGGTTGGGGGGAGTATAGTGTTGGGACGAAGGAAGTGATTTCAGCAACTCCGTACCACCATAAGGTATAGCAGAGTTACTGAAAGGAGTAGGAAGAATTTGGGAAAAAGAGGAGGGAGAGTAGAGGGATGAGAGGAGAAAGAGAGGAGAAGGAAAGAGAGAGAGAGAAGAATTATCCAGCGAAACCACCGTTCGGGAACAGGCCATGGCATAAAATAAAATGGGGAGTTTATTGTCTTTGGATACATTGGTTGATATATTTGGAAAATTATACAATTGTTATGTTACAGGTGGGGAGGCTTCTCCCGGGGGTGGGTGCTGGTGTGGGTAGATGCTGGTTGTCTTGAATTTGTCTTGATGTGTCTTGTCTTCGTGCTCAGGGTCTTCTATCTTCTGTCTTGTAGTATAGTTAAATGTATTAAGAGTAGAAATGGCGGAAGAAGTACGGATGGATATTAATCCATTTAGGTAGGTCCGTCTTCTCCGCCATTTCCCTCATTAGATATCGTAGTTTATTTCTTCTATGACATATTTTGCTAATTTAAAGAATAAGATTTTCATATTAGCATCTTTCAAAATAATTGATATTGTTTGTTGATTTAGAGGTTTTTTTATGATTTTTATTATTTTATCTCTTAGGTGGTTAGTAAGTGTACAATCCAGTAGATAATGCCAATTGTTGGCGCCTGCTGTTCCACATTTACAGTGATCATTGTTTTTTCAATTGAATCTTTTAAGGTAACTAGGGTATTTACCATGGCCTGTGATAAATTGTGAGATATAGTGATTTCCTATGAAATTTTTTGGTGGGGATCCTATGTCAGGAATCCAGTATTTTATGTCGTTTTCTTGTTCTTGGAACCAGGTGGTCCGATATAATCTTTTGTTTACTTCGTTGAGTTGTTTTTTGATGTATTTTTTTAGATTTAGGTATGGGAACAAGAATGTCAGAGTATCTGGCTTTATTTGCCAGGTAGTCTGCGATATGATTCCCTTCTATATCAATGTGGGAATGAATGAAATGAAATTTCAAGATAAAGTCTTTTTGTTTTAATTTTTCTATTAAATCGTATAATATTTTAATTCTGGGGTTTTTGTGGTTATGTTTTTTCAGGGCTTTTAAAACTGATAAGCTGTCTGAGTATATATTTGTTTGAATAAGGTTATTATTGTTAATATAATCACAGGCCTTGGTGAGTGCTAAAAGCTCCGCGTCAAATATGGATGAGTGAGAGGGTAATTTATATTTTTCGGAGTGAGTAAGTACTTGGTTTTCTAGGATGCAGAATGCTGCTCCAACCGTTTGATCACATTTTGAGCCGTCAGTGTAAATTGTTATGTTTTTGTGAGTTATAGAGTTAGGGCAGTCGTATATAAATTCATGTGGAAGAGCAGGATGTTCGGCCCAAAAATCCACCGGCTGTTCTATTTCAGTCGGATTTATTGTAAGAGATTCGTAGGTGACATTGTTTTTAAGTTCAAAAATTTGAAAAAGGTAGTATTCTTTGGTAGCCTGGAGGTTAATGGGTAATACATTGCATAAAGGGGGTAGAGTAGAGTTAGGGGTAGTTTTGTAGGCTTTACATATTTTTAAAAGTGGTAATCTTTGAATTGATGTTAATTTTCGTGTTAAATGCGAGTTTGGGGTTGGAGACCACCAAACTGGCGCGGCGTATAGTATAATTTTTTCTATTACTGCAATATAAAGTTTTCTTAGTACGTATGGGTTGATGGTTTTTGTGGCCCTAGTGAGATTGGATAGTGTGTGAGTGGCTTTTATTACTTTATTTTTAACGTCTTCTAGGTGTGGTAAGAAAGATAGTTTAGAATCTATTGTTAATCCTAATATTTTAATGGTTTGGACGTGTTTAATGTTGGAGTTGTTAAATTTAATGGTTGGTGGTCTTTTGATGTCGAGTTTTCCAAATGGTATGGTGATCTGGTAACATTTTTGTGGATTAAATGTTCAGCCAGTATTGGTGGCCCATTCCTGAATTCTAGCAAGTAATATATTAGCTTTGAATTCAATATTGTGTCTGGAAGGACCGGAAATTAGGACCACTATATCGTCAGCATAGGTTATGATTTGGGTATTTTCTAGGAGTGGAATGAAAAGATGGAATTAGTTGTAAGATTCCAAAGTGTAGGGCTTAAAGGGGAGCCTTGTGGGCAACCTACTTTTATTGGGAATCTTTTGAATTGAGTTTTAGTTGTTACAATGACGGAGCGGAGTTTTAGGAAGTTTTGTATTAAATCTTTGAGGTCTTGGGGGCAGCCGATATTGTTTAGAGTTTTGATAATGCTCCAGTGTTGGAGCGCGTTAAAGGCTCCCTCAACATCTAGGGAAATTAATGAGGTATGAAGTTTTTGGACTTTTGCTTGCTTTATTTTTTTTATTGTTTTTTATTGCGTGTTAGCACCGCGAAGCAACTGTGGCTATGAGCGGCGTACAGATGTGGACAGACGGAGAGAGGAGAGCAGGAAGGAGTGGGGGACAGGGGGATTAGTATGCGTCCTGGGCCGACTTCAGGGGGAACTGTGCCGACATTCGTCTGGAAAGTCTTTTTTCAAATAGTCTACTGAATAGAGAAAGAACGGTAATAGGCCGATATGAGCTAGGCAGTTTAGGGTCTTTGTTATCTTTGGGAATTAGGGTTACTTTGCCGGATTTCCAAGTGTATGGGAATATTCCTTGTTGTAAGGCAGCGTTGAGAATTAATGTAGTAAATTTTATGTGGTGTGTGTTGTGAAGATTACAAGAATGTCATAGTCAATGTGGTCCAAACCAGGGGCTGATCGGGTGTTGATGTTTTTCATTGTTTGAATGGTTTCATGTTCTGTGATAGCCGAGTCGTTTGTTTCTCGGTGTGCCTCTTGAGAGGGAGAAGGATCTTTTGTTTCTTTGTTCCCAAAAAGATATTCCATTATGGAGTCTAAGGATTCTTCCAATGTTTTTGTAGGCTTCCCTTCTTGATTTAGCACAGTTCCTATGTCTTTATTTTTACCACGTTTTTTTTTATTTCCAAAAAGGAGAGTTGAAGATGTTTCTGTCAGTTATGTTTTCTATGGTTTTCTTTATCCATGTATCTTTTGCGGTAAATATGGTACGCTTATATATAGCAAATTGTTTGTGATAGATTGTTCTATGAGTTTTTTCTTCTGTTGATCCTTTATATTTTTGGTAGGTTCTTCTATGTTTTCTTATATTTTTACGTAAGGTTTCAATTTCTTCAGACCACCAAGGTCCAGTGGTACCGCTTTCTTGTACTTTTCTGAGACAAATTTGTCGGTAGGTTTTAATTTTGTGTGTAAGTATTTTGATGGTTTGGTCTATGTCTAAGTTATCTGTGGTAAAAAGTTCGTTTATTGTTCGAAACCAAGGATCTGTTCTTATATATTCAAGGAGTAAAAGCTTTGATTTTCTTGTTATTTTATAGATAGGTGTGGAATTCTCATTTATACTATAGGTGATGTATTTATGGTCACTAGCAGTGAATTTGGTGGAAACTTCCCAGTTAGATATGGATTGATAAAAATTTTCGGAACAGATTGTGAGGTCGATCCAAGAGTTTCCTCTTGGACCTTGGAAAGTAGGATCTGAGTTGGGTTGATTAATGATGGCTAAGTCATTTAAAGTTGTAAATTCAAGTATTTCGTCTCCTCTGGGATCGGTTTTATCACCACCCCATAGGGGATGCTTTGAGTTGAAGTCACCTCCGATAATGAAGGTGGTGTCGGGGTAAGAGTTGATGATATTTTGGAGGTGGTCTAGAGTATGTAGTTTTTCGTTGGGAGAATTATATATATTAACGATGATGAAAGCTTTATTTCTTCTACTAATTCTTATCGCTATTAAATCATCTTGTATGTGGGTTGGGAAGATGTCATATGAAGAGTTGTAGTAGATGATTCTTGTTCGGGCAGGAGTATTGTTTTCTAATATTTTGTACTTGGCTTCTAGGCCGAAGTCGTAGAGGTTACAGGGATATGGTTCTTGTTCTAATATTAGGTTATATTTGTTTTTATTGATTTCTTGGACTAGGGTGCATGTTGCAGCTTTAGAGTGGGCTGAATTAATTTGTAAAAAGTTGATGGGGTTGTGGTTGAGCATTTTGGTGAAGGGTGTTGTGTCCTAGGTCTTTTGATCTAGGCATAGAAGGTTGCCCTAGCCCTGTTTTGGTGCTCTTTGAATGTTGGGCAATTCCAATCAAAGAAGCCGTGGTTTAAGTCTTTTCTTTCCACTTCTTTGTTGTTTTCGCAGGCCCTGCAATGTCTTTCTTTCTGCCAGCACTCTGAGTTGGGATGTTTCCCCCCACAGAAGGTGCAGTAGACGTCTTCTGACTTGCAGAATTTCGTTGGGTGGCCGTATGTGAGGCATTTGCCGCAATGCTTGATGTTGAGATGTTCGAAGATTGGACAGCTTTCCCATCCAATCTTGACACGCTCTTTCCCAAGAATGTGTCTCCAATGTACGAGTGGGACTGAGAATATCGCCGTTTTGGTGTCGTCTCGTTCCCTCCTGATGTGTCGGAGTTTGATTTCTTCGCTGATTTCTTCTAGCCCATTGAGTAGGATGAAATCTTCCTCAATGTCTTCTTCCGGAGTGTCCTTGTTTATTTTCCTGATGCAAATTTCTGGTAGTGGCTGAGAACTTATTTTACAGGTTGCTCTCTTCTTTAGGGCATCGGATTGATTGAAGATCTTCTCTACTTCTTTTATTTCTTCCGACTGCGTAGCTTCCAACACAACCAGGCCACTCCTGGTGATCTTTATGGTGGCCGAGTTTTTTCGGTCCATTTCTTTTCCGAGGGTTTTTTTAAGAGATTCAGTGACCTCTTGTAGAACAGCCTTGATTGGGTTTAAAAATGATTGCGTCGTTTCTTGGTTTTTTAGGTTGTGGAGTAGTAGCCGGAACAGGGATGGCACTGTCCGGGCTTTTGACGATGCTGGCGTAGGTGGGTTTAGGTAGAGCGTGCTCCTCGTCGAGGAGTTTTTGGAGCTCGTCGCATCTGGAGGCCAGGAGGAGATTTTGCCTCTCTGTTTCTTTGCGTCTTGCCCTTTCTGTGGCTCTTTGTAGATCAAGACTTCTTATGAGTCGTTCGTATTTATGATAGACGTCCCTTAGAAAATTGCGTTTTTCCCTAGGGATGTTGTGTTCTGCGTCGATGTAGTTATCCCTTATCTTTTCTAGGGCTTCGTTGACATCCTGCCATTGTTCACTTTTGGTCTGGTGGTTGTCTGGTGAGGGGCGAATTTCCTCGTCGCTAGAGCTCCCGTCGTCCTGAGTCTCAAGCTGGCTCTCAGTATCTTTTTCTGTAGTTTCGGGTCGATCTTGGGTGGTAGTGTCGTCCCGGTTAGTTCTATCTTTGTTTTTGTTCTTCTTCTTTTTAGTCTTTTTTCCTCCTTTCGCATAGTTCTCGTCATCCGACATCTTGTCGGGTCTTGTTGGTGTGGACGCTCTCAGTTATGGGCTATTCCATTCCACTATTCCCAATGCAAGCCCTGCACCTAGGCTCCGTAGCCCACGATGTTTCAGCGTACTTGGTAGGGGTGACAACTTTCAAACCGATGTTTCGGGGTTTTCCCGTGGTTTTTCGGGTTTTTTGTGTTTCCATCGTAAGTTTCCTTTTTATTCAGCTTTATTAATAAACCCTCTACTAGAGGCTCTTTACCGCATAAAGTTGCGGCAATTAGGGCCAAAGTTATGAGGGATTAAAGTATTGGCAGAATTTAGCCAACTTTAGCTGAATAAGGGCAGATTCGGTTTGCCCTACTTAGGAAGTGAGGGCAAAGGCCCTCAAAGGATGGTTGTGTGGGAGATCTAGGGGTTATATACTTGGTCTGGAGGAAGTGGAGGCAGATCTTATAACCTCCTGTTACACGGGCGGTGACCGACCAATATGGCGGCCCCCTTGCACGTGTGTTTATCTTGTTCGGATGATCGTATCTTGAAAAGTATTGAACGGATTTTGATGTGTGAGCTGTTTTTGAGAATCGAAATCAAGAGGAATGTTTTGAGATACTACTTATGCAGTTATATACTTATAGGGACATTACTTTCAGAACGAGAAGGGAGAGAAGGGAGAGAGAGACCCAGACCCACACCACACGAGGTATCGCAGGCCTGGGCCTCAAATAGAAAAGAAACAGCTAAGGATAGTGAAAGCAAATGAGCGAGGGTTAGTATACCCAGAAATAAGACGAATATAGAAAAGAGAGTCGGGAATATAGAGATTGGGAGTCGCGAAACCGCAGCCAGGGGAACGGGGAACAGGCAAGGACAGCAGCTTTTATAAAGAACTCTCATCATAATATCACATAATATACAGGAAAAATCCAAACAACTTACATGGCCTCCCCGGAGGCTGGCTCAGTCCGGATAAATAACAAACGCAAAAAAAAAACGATTTTTAATTATACATATCATTACTCATGTCAACTTCCATCGCACAACCACCAGAGTCACCATCCAAATTGTCCACTGCACCAAGGACACCTGAGACCACCCTGCCAGGCACACAGTCCCCGCATGAGTCCCTTTTCTTCCAGGCACCCTCCGTGTCTCCTCCTCATGTCTAGCACCACTTGTCCCGAGTTCTTTATCTTGAAGCACCACTCTTGTCCGGGATATTCGTGCTGCGTGGACCAACTTGACGTCCTCGGCTCTGGGCTCGTTACTCTTGGGCCACCTTCTCCTTGCGCCCCCGTGAGGAGCCGCCGTTGCCATTCCCGAGCCGCAGTCTGTCCTGCTGCACGACCGGGGGACATTCTGCTGCACCTGGGCCGACTTCTCTTCGATGGTCAAGGGCACCCCCCGTCGCCACCTCACGGTCCCTGGTCCTTTTCGTCTTCCCGTCACCGCCTCTCCCGGTCTCTGCCTGGCCTACCAGCGCTGCACCTCCGGATGGTCACCCCGACGCCCCGTCCTCAGGACCAGGCCTCCTTCCGTCCTCCTTCAGTCTCCGGGTCCGGGTCTCCTACCCCATCATCGCCGCTCCGTCTCCAGTCCAGTTGCCGCCACGGGGATCCTGCATGTACATCCATGTGCTCCATGCACGAATACATTAGAACGTTCCTTGCAAAGTGCTTAAATACCCCGGCTCTCCCAGCGCGCAAACCAAACGGTGAAGGAGCGGCGCATTAGACGTAGACGACTATGCTCTTCCAATTTCTATTTGGTGAAAAATGCCAATATATGGTCTGTGATGCGGTGGGGCCCGTTTCCTTATCTACCAAAGACCTAACTGAAAGGTGGGCGCGGGATGACGTTGGCATAAGTAGCACCGCTAATATTGTACATTTTCAGCTTGGCCCCGCCAGAGTGGCAAGTGTCTGTGGGCTTGCATATTCTGCCAGTAAGCTATGCACCACCAGTTCGAGTGGAAGAGCGCAACTACGTTATTTATGTACCTGCGACCCCTGGTACCACCTATCTCCCATGACACACCTGGTCAACACACAAAACGTAAATACGATAAAGTGAATAGAAACACAGGACATTGGCACCATACTACAAACGAAAAATGTCAATGATGAGTGGTACAACACCCACGGTCACCGCCAACATGCCGGCCAGGATAAAAACGGGAAAACCATGGACCCCCGCCAGTGGGGGGCTGCAGCTCGCGCGTAACCACCCCCCACCAACGGCAACGAACCCTACGTGCAGTAAACCAAACCAACGAAGCATAAACGCACCACCGCCGGAGCATTAGGCCCCACCCCGCCCCACCCCAGCCCCCCCGCGGAGAAGCAGCTGCAGCAGAGCGTAACCACCACCACCCCACGGGAAGGCCAGGAAAAGGCCGAGCAAAGCACAAAAAAAAAAAAAAGAGAAGTCAACCAGGAGCCGCCACCTGCCCCTTTCCTTGCCACAACCCATAACCGGACCCACTTTCGCCTACCCCCTGCCTTAAGATTGGGTGCAGCTAATACTTATGTCATCAGAGGAGGAGACTGGATCCACCATTGCCACATAACAAACAAAACCAAATCAAGCAGATATAACCTACAGTTTGGATTAAACCTGGTGAGAGATGCCCTACGAGGGGAAGTGGGTGGGCACCACCATCGAACCGGCAACGAACCCCATCCAGTCTACCACCAAGGAACATCCATTAATGACAACTACCAGTGGCCAAGGCGGAGCCTGGAGATATCCAGCCCGCACACCACCCTTACAGGAGAACCAGTCGAGGGCAACTAAACAGACTGACCACGAGGCACAACGGAGAACAGAGGCCCCCCGCCCCACCCAGGACACCAAAAACCCCGGACCTAGCCCTCCATCTGGTCGAACGATCTCGTCGGGGATACCCGGCCATCGGACGCCTACCACTCACGTGGCAGACCCGGCTCCGAGCCACCCGACTCCATCGCTCGGCCTTCCATGCTATACTATCCCGTAGACCCTCGAGGTCGGCACCGGAGCGCCCCAGTTGAGCCCCAGCAGCCCACGACCGTTTCCAAGCTGTTTCTTGAAAAAAAAAAAAAAAAAAAACCAACCAACGTCGGGGTTGATCGCTATTCCTCGATGTACGACCTTCGCCATGAGGGGAGCGCCTCACTCAGGGGGTGAAGGGAGGAGGCCCCTTGGGTGTGTCTCAACCAACATATGGTCCTTCAGTTTTACCAGAAACCAGCCTTTTTCCCAGCTACAGGTACTGGGGAATTGTTTTCCATTTTCCCTTTTGGGTTCCTCAAAAAGTACTGTATTGTTATAGTACTTAAGGCCCGCATGCGAGCACGCAGGGGCTTGCCCAACAGTTCCGTCCTGACTGGCACCTACCCTCCCCCCCCCATGGCGCGCCCTGGCCCTGTATCCAATCAGTGCCCCGCCCCGGCACCCCCGAAAACCGGAGACGGCTGACTGGGGCCTCAACCCCGGTAATGGCTGGGAAAAAAATAAATAAAAAAAAAAAAAAAACTACATGTCATTTGCTCTTTCAACTATCGCTCTAAGCTGCGGCAAAACACCGCGCCTATTTATCAGGAAGACAAGTCGCTCAGCCACCAGAGGCCCCCCCAGGACACCCTCGAGCACCTCTCTCGGACCCCGGGTCTCGGAACACTGAAACATGTAGTGCTCCACATCGGCGTTCTCATTGCCGCAACCACACCGGGCAGAATCTCGGAGGCCAAAGCGCTCGAGGTAGGCCGGGAACCCCCCATGCCCCGTCAGTACCTGTGTAATATAGTAGTCTGGTGTCGGTGGCACGTCCTTTCGGACACTCCTAATCCAGTTCTTACACCAATGCTGCCCCCTGTCCCAGCTCTCCTGCCATTTTGTCATTACCTGCTCATATATAATATTTTTAATGGATGTTTTGGAATAGGGTACCGGCCGGTCCACCTGACCTCCCCTCGCCTCGTTTGCAAATATGTCGGCAATCTCGTTACCAAAGATTCCTGTATGTCCATAAACAAAGTGAAAACAAAAATTTATACCAGGTTCGGCAGCTTTAATGATTTCCTTTAATTTTTGTATCGTTACGTTTGTATGGACTGCATTACTTAGGGCCTGTAAAAGGGATAGGCTGTCGGTGTATGCATGCACCGTCCCTCTGTATCGACTTTGAATGACGTCGTTAATACCAAAGTCCATCGCGGCCAATTCTGCCTCAAAAATCGAAGCATGAGACAGAAGAGCAGCCTTGCCGTATCGCTCCACCCGTCCCCCCTCAATGACACAGTATGCCGCACCCACTGTACCCTGTCCTTTGGATCCGTCCGTGTACAGTTGCCAACCTTGCGCTACTACTTGGTCCTTTCTGTCAAAAGTTAGCGATATACGTTGCAATGGGTGCAAGGCCCATATTGGGAAATCTTCGTCAACATCGTCTGGCCTAATGACTGTATCCCCAATCTGTATTTCTTTATGAGCCTGACGAATCTTGAAAAACACCCATTCGGCCCAGGCTTTTTGCGTAATGGGAATAATCCCACAAACTACCGGCAAAATATGATTAGGGACAGTACTATACCCCCTGCACATTTTCAGTAACGGAATTCGCTGTATGCCCTCCAGTTTTCTTTTCATATGTGAATTATTAACATCTTTATACCAGGCACCCACACCATATAACATTATTCTCTCAATACACTTTTTATAAATTGAATGGAACAGTCTAAACCGTTCATCTCTGTGCCTAGCACACAGCCTGTTTACTTTGAGGGTTAAATCACCTACCGTGTTCTTTACTTTATCCAGGTGTGGAATAAAACTTACTATCAATTATCACCCCTAGGACCGTTACCTGGTTGGAAAATGTAATCGACCTGGCTCCCATCTTAACCACCGGTGGGCGTCCTACGTACTTGGTGGCTTTGGCCACCATGACCGCCTTAGTTTTTTTTTTGATTGAATTCTATTTTGACATTCTTGCCCCACTGAAGAACCGAATCGATCACTTCCTGTGACTTAGTCTCGACCTCCTTACGGGTGTTCCCCTCCACTATAATGGTAATATCATCAGCATATGCAAGTATAGCAACACCCTCCGGCATGTCTCTCGACAGTAGTTCGTTGATGACGACGTTCCACAATATTGGACTTAGTGGCGACCCCTGGGGACATCCCGATACTTCCTTCAAGCCTACATTCCCCTGCGTAGTCATAACCATGTAACTTCTGTTTTGTAAAAAAATCGCACAAAGTCGTAAGTAAATTTCTAGGAAAATTCATACCGGCCAAATTATTAATTATATGCTGAGGTCGTACTGATGTAAACGCATTTGATACATCAAGTGCATACAGGGCTGCACACTGTCCTTGATGTCTCACACGAGTCAGGGAAGAAATTATGCGGTCCAGCGCCAGTGTACATGATCTTTTATGATAGAACCCATATTGATTCTGTGAAAAAAACTTATTACTGTATAGGTAGGACTCGAGCCTACCGTGTAATAATCTCTCGTATACTTTACCCATACCCATTGATATGCTGATTGGTCGAAAGTCACACGGACTTAACTGACCTGCCTCCTTTTTCGGTAACAATATGACCTTGCATTGTTTCCATGCTCGGGGAAAAATGCCAAATAAGTACGCTTTGTTAAAAATCCATGTCAAAAAGTTAGCATGTATGTCCTGTAAAATTTCTAACATATCTACATTTACGAAATCTATTCCTTTATCGGCTCGCCTGTTTAGTAATTTGATCACGTGGTTAACCTCTTGTACTCCAAAGGGCTTATCTATCTCATTTATATCTTCCGAATAATTACTGTTACCAAGTAAATGTGTTACTACCGAATGCGTATTATGATTAACACCATATATGGCTTCCAAAATTGCCACACATGTCTCCGTATAATCCTTTGTAATGGTTCCGTCAGAACGGATAACGGCTGGTATCATTATCCTATGTCTGGATTTTTCCATAAATTCTTTATAGTTGTGCCCAAAGGGCCTTACAGGGCTCATGCTGCTAATTTTCCTGTTAACTAAGTCTGTTTTTGCTTTGTTAATCATAGCTTTGTACCCATTAAAAAGTTGAAAATACTTGTCTTTATATTCGGCTCTCCTGTGTCCCCGTGACTTCTGAAATAGACGGCGCATAGCGCGCACTCTTTTTCGCAATGAGGTTAAATCGTCCGACCACCACTCAACATTTTTATTTCTTTTCTTCACAAATCTTAAATGCCTAACTCTAGAATTTTCGATGCGTTGTTGTAAAATGCTAATTATCGCTTCCAAATCTTTAACTGTCCTAATACTCTGCCTTCTAATTAATGCTATCCATTGATCCCCCATTATATCGTTAATCCATCTTTTTCTCCCCGTTGCCGTTAATTGGATTCTTCCAGGGTTTTTATAGTCAAAGCACGTAAATGTAATATACCTGTGATCGCTAGCTGTAGGTAAATCATGAACATTCCATTTACTAATTCTATCGAAATCTTTTTCCGTTACCAAGGTTACATCTATCCAGGAATCTCCATTCCGGGAATGGAATGTGGACAGTGAGTTTGGGTTGTTTACTATAGCCATGTCATTGGCTAGGATGTAGTTAAATAGATCTTCGCCCCTGTCATCGTCTTTAATACCGCCCCATAATTGATTTTTCGCATTAACGTCTCCTACAACCATTAACATTTTGTTATGAAATGTACGATTGATTCTATTGAGATCATGTATCACTGTCGCCATATCTGTTGTGGGGCTAATGTATACGTTCACAAAAATACACTCGACATTCCCAACTGAAATGACCACCACAATAAGATCCTCCCTGACCATGCAAGGCATTACGTCCCCGTAAAAATCAAATATGACTACACAAACTTTTGCTCCGGCGATGCTGCGTATTATCGTAGTACCATGCGGCAAAAATGCCTCCGAAGAAATGAATGGCTCCTGCACGAGTGCAACCTGTATCTGATTCTCCGTACAAAACTGTATCATCGCGTCCATGGCCGCTCTACCCCTGCCGGCATTAAACTGCAAGACGTTAAGGTGTACTTTGTCCATTAATAATGGTTATTGCCGATTCCCTGTGTTGTACCATGTTGTTAAATGTGCAATTAAGTTCTGTTGTCAACATTATTACGTATTCTATAAAGTGCCCTTTGATACAGATAGAGGTGCCAAATGGATGATCCACCCCGAGAGCAGCACCATGAAGTGCATTTTCCCTCTGGCAGGCAGCACACAGGTCGGAACCCCGCGCGCGGGCACACTGACGTGCCAGGTGCCCCACGTCACCACACCTAAAACATCTGGCATTCTGCTCGGTGCATGCCCGAGACCCATGCTGATACGATAGGCACCTGTAACACGCTCTGATGTTAAAAATTTCCTGTACCCGGCACGAGTCCCAACCCGTGCGCAAAGGGACTTAAGACTTATAGGGACAGAAAAATATGGGATAGAAATGTTTGGGGAGGGAAGAGGGGGGAGGAAGTAAGAAGGGCTGGGTTTCCCTGTACCACCCGAAGGTATCGCAGAGGAACTCAGTCAGAGTAGGAAAAAGAGGGGGGAGGGAGTGTGGGATAGAGGAAAGTAAAAGGAAGAGAAATAGAAGGAGAGTCCACTGTCCAGCGAAACCACAGCCAAGGGAAGAGACCGACAAAACAACGGCTTTTATTTATAGTGTTAGTAGTTGGTAAAGGAATTTACAATAGTAATATTGTATATAATGGTAATATGGTGTTATGTAAAAATACAGAACTTCTGTATTATGTATAGATAGATATTAATTAATTAAAAGTAGAGTCGGTGTGTCTTGCACCGTGGTGGGGCTGGGCTTCCGGCTTCCGGCTGGAATTCCCTGAGTCCTGTGTGGCTAGAGTTGAATTGTTGTAATGTAAGGTGTAGGTCTGTAAAGAGAGAATTGTTGTTAGATTTGTTACAATTTAAATGTTAGATATAATTTTAATATATTACTTATTTCTTGATAGATGAGGACAAGTTGAAGCTCTCGCCTATTGCTAGGCTTTATGGAATTGAGCTCAACAATTGGACTCATTCTGAAGAGAATAATTCGATATTCAAATTAGTTATGACAAATATAGCCAGATCCCGAAGGGTTGTGAAGGCATTGTGGTTAGTGAGAATTTTATTTAAATTTAAATTATCAAGTTTAGCATTTATGTGTTGCTCTATTGTATTTCTAAATTGAATTGTTTCTGGACAATTTAGGATGTAATGCAAATTATCTGCATCTAGTTTCCCACATTTACATTTAGCTTCCATATTTATTTTAAATCGCCTAAGGTAGGATGGAAAATTTCCATGACCTGTGAGGATTTGAGTTATGAAATGGGAGGTAGGTAAAATGTGTGAGATTTCATCAATGTTTTTAATCCATATTTTAAGTTTGTTATCTGGATCTTCCTTCCAATTTTTTATTGTTTTTTCTATGGCTTCCCTTTTTAATTGATTTTTAATGAATTTTTTGGAGAATGGTACATGATATGTGATTTCTTCGTTTCTTGCCCTATTTGCCAGGCTGTCAGCCAAGTCATTTCCAAAAATTTCAGTATGTGAATGTATGAAGTAAAAAGTAAGGTCATGTTTATCACGGGTATTTATAATTATTTTCCTAAGGTTGTGAATTCTGGGATTATCATGTCTATGGTTTCTTAGAGCTGAGAGGACTGATTTGCTATCTGAATAAATTCTACAAGTGGTATAAGTAGAATGGAAACTTATGTAAGTAACTGCTTTTTCTAATGCAAGGAGCTCGGCGTCGAATATATTTGCATTATTAGATAGTCGTATTTTTTCATTGTAGATAGGTACTTTATTGTGTAAAACACAAAAGGCTGAGCCTATTGTGTTATTGCATTTAGAGCCGTCAGTGAAGATGGTGAGGCCGTTGTAGTGAACTATTTCAGGTTCTTCAAATTCTATACTTTCCATTTGTGATGGATGTATAGTCCATAAGTCAAATGCTCTTTCTACGTTATCAGGAGTGATATCTTTTTGATTAATTTTGATTATTTTGTGTAAGTTATATAGTTCAAAGAATTTTTTTTCGATGCTGGCTTGAGTATGGCTTGGGATGACATTACAAAGAATGGGAAGATTAATATTGCTAATTGTTCTGTATCCTTGAATAATCCGCAGCAGGGGGGTCCTATCTACTGATTTTAATTTTCTAAGAAGATGGGAGTTGTCATTATCCTTCCACCAGCTGGGTGCGGCATATAAAATTATTCGTTGTATTATGTTTTTAAAGAATAGTTTCATAATGGGGGGTTGGATTCCAGAACGGGTTTTAGAGAATTTGGAGAGTCTTGCAGTTACGTCAATAGCTTTTTGTTTAATAATGTCAAGATGAGGAATGAATGAGAGATTAGTATCATAATTAATTCCAAGTATATTTAAGATATTTGTGTGTTTAACGTTTATATTCATAATTTTAATAGTGGGAGGTCTAGATTTTAATTTACTTCCGTATGGAATGGTAATGTATTTGGTTTTTCCAGGAGTAAATTGAAGTTTGACAGAAGTAGCCCATTCAGTGAGCTTGTCAAGGTATTTTGTGGCAGTTTCTATTTCTATTCTTGATGTACCATTAATTATGATAATTATATCATCTGCATATGTTATAAGCGTAATGTTGTTTGGGGTGTTAATATCAAAGATAGAATCAATGGATAAATTCCATATAAGAGGACTTAATGGGGAGCCTTGGGGGCATCCTATGTTGTTATCTTTGATTATGTTTATTGTATTTGTATTGTACTGAAATTTTCTGTTTTTTAGATAGTGAATGATGAGTTGGAGTATGTTGTTTGGGATTTTTTTACTTGTTAATTCTTTGATGATGGTTTCATGTTCCAAAGAATTAAATGCTCCTTTTATGTCAAGGGAGAGTAATACAGAATGTAATTTTTTGTTTTTGTTTGCCCGAAGAGTTTCGGTTATAAAGTATAATGCTTCGGTAGCGAATTTATTATGAGAGAATCCGAATTGTTGAGGGTGCAGAAGTTGGTTTTGATTACAGAAATGATAAAGCCTAGAGAATATGATTTTCTGAAAAGTACGAGATAGAATTGACATGATTGCTATAGGTCTGTATGAAGTAGGAAGGTGAATGTCTCTGTTTGGTTTTAAAATAAATTTAATGCGTCCAACCTTCCATGAGTCAGGGAAGATGCCCTGAGTTAGTGCTGCATTAAAGAGTAGAAGGAAAAATTCCGCGTGGTTTGTTAATAGTTGTTTAGCGGTTCGATAATTTATGCTGTCTACTCCTGCGGCTGTGTTATTTTTTATGTTTTTTGTGGCATCTATTATTTCTTTCTTGGTTATGAGGTGGTCATTTTGGCCAGGAGATATGTATTTTGAGGGACAAGAGTTTGCTGTAGCTTTATGATTAAAAAGATTTTTGAATAATTCCTCCACTGATTCTTCTGTGGAGTTAGTGAAAGTATTGTCAGTTCTTTTTATTGTTGGGATGTGCTCAATGCGTTTATTTTTATTTGTAATTATTTTATAGATGTCGTTGTATGGATTAGTTTCCTTAATGGAGGAGCACATGACTTCCCAAAATTGTGTTTTGGCCTGTATTATGGCTTTCTTGTATTTTGCTAATGCTTTTTTATAAATGGTACGTACTGCTATATTGTGTCCTGTTTTCAGTGAAAGTTGTGCTTGTCGTCGTAGTTTACGGCAACTTGTTCTGAGGGATCGCAGGCCCTCGTTCCACCAGGGGAGCATTCTGTTATGATTTTTGATATAAACTTTGCAATTATTAGTATATCTTTGTATCTTCTTATTAAGTGTATGTATTGTCAGATTGACATTTAGTGTTTCGATTGTATATTTGGAAGTTATGAAAGTGAACCAGTTATCTTTTTCTAGGATAGTGTTTAAGAGCAGTTGGCCTTTTTTTGTTAATCTTTTTTCATTGGATTTGATGTTTAAAAATATCTCGAAGGAGATATATCCATGATCGCTTCCTGTTTCCAAGTCCAAAACCTTCCAATTGGAAATCTCAGTGAAATATTGTGCAGATATCATGGTGACATCTATCCAAGATGTTCCCCTGGGGCCTTGAAATGTAGGGTTTGACTGGGGGTTATTAGCTACAGCGAGATCGTTAGCAAGTATAAAATCGACTAATTCCTCCCCTCTTTCGTCAGTCTCACCTCCACCCCATAGGGGGTTTTTTGAATTGAAGTCTCCCCCTATTATAAACATCGTGTGTTGATTTTGATATATGTATTGTTGAAGTACGAATAGTTCCTTTGTATTTTGATTAGGTGGGCGATATACATTAGCTACAATGAAGGTTTTGTTTTTGTTTTGTATTTTTATGAGAATAAGGGTTGGAGTGATCAAAAGAGGGAGGATATCATAGTCTTGCGTTTTTACTAAAGTACATACTCGGGGTTTTTTTTCTACTTTGATAATGGAATAGCTGCGAGGTATTGAAGATGTGAATAGATCATGGTAATAGGGTTCTTGGATAAGTACAACATTTGGATTATTATCTGTAAGGGTTTTGACCAAGGTGAGATAGCCAGCTTTGGAGTGTGCTTGATTTGTTTGTAGAAATCGGAGAGCCATTGGGGTATTTGATTAAGTATATTGTAGAATTCTTCCTTGGAGTAGAGGGCTCCTATGTTTCGTAGTCAATCTTACTACGTAGGATGGCGAGTATCCTGTTATGTTGTGGACAGCGAGTTGTTCCAAATTCATGGTCTAACTCGTGTCTTGTCTTAAACTTGTGGTTGGCCTGTTGGCATACTAGGCAGTGGAGTCTAGTGATGGGGTTACATTCCCCTTGATGAGGTCTGGCGCATCTGTGGCAGGTATTGCTGCTCTTCTCTTGGCAGGTCTTTGTGACATGTCCGTAGCTTATACAGCTATAGCACGTCTTGACATATATTGCCTCCTCAATTCTGGCTCTGAGCCATCCTATATAAATTTCAGACAGTGGGAATCTCGTTAATCCAGCGAATTTTCTGCTCCAACGTGTATGAATGTGACGTTCAGTGTGTTGAATGTTTTATACACGTCCGCGCTGTCCGTTTTCATCGCCGAGACTCTCTGAGGTCGTTTGGCACATCAGAGGTAGGGCTCACTCTGGTTTACACTTCGCAAGATAGACTTCGATAACAAACTCCTCAAAAAAATCACGCAAAAATCCACGGGGTAAAGATTACTAGAACTAAACTGTTGTGATATGAACGCTTCGGATTCAAACTTTCAAAATTAATCGTCCCTGATTGGTCGACAGGCACTGCAGCCCCAGGGCAGCGAAGGCTTCTTGCTCCCGCGTATGAAAATAGTTCCCAGAAGCGTGTGGTTCTTTGCGGAGGCCTAGGAACGAGAGTACCGAGTCCGGGCGAATCGCTTGCTGTATTTTTCGCTGGGTATCAGGATTCTGCTTTTGCGCAAAAAAAAACCCAATCAATCAATCTATCTATCAGGATTCTGTTGACATTGCAGATAGTAGATAGTAGTATGCTCAGCTGTCGAATTTGAATATGTACAACTCTGAATACGTGTCGTCAGTGACCAAAATAGTTCCCGGTGTCCGTTCTAGCTATGGTGGACTCCTGCCATATTGTGAACATTGTCGCGGACGTCGCCATTCTCCTACAGGGCTGCCTTGGTTCTAAAATCGGAGAGGTGAAAAATGGCAATCGACGAAGAAGCCCGATGCCGGTACCTTGTGGATGTGTTGTGTTTATCCGTCTGTGTGTGTTCCAGCCTCAAAACCATAGAATCGTGACATCGGAACCTGCTTCTGTACTTTCCCGCGTGTGGTTTTTCTTAAAAGCCTACGTTGTGATAAATGCAGGAAAGTGGTACTGGACAGACTCTCGAAATGCCTTTCTGCAAATAATCTGCATACGAATGTGACGAAACGGTTTGTTTGTTTGTTTGCAAGAAGAAAAACAAAATTCGTTCGCATGAATTACTTAAGTTACGAGAGGTGGCTTCATTTTCTGTAACGAGCTGTTGGTAATTTCGATGTGTAACATAATAATATTCGAATTTCAGGAGCATGCACATTGATTCACGCACGATTTGCCATGCAAAAGCTGCAAGAGATGAATCTAGACATAACGCTTCAAGCACTTTGTTCTCACTGGTCTTTGAATGCCCAGGGACCTAAGAATGCCATTTTCAAAGTCTGCCTGCACCTGAACGCAGAAGTGTGAGAAATGAACGGCACCCTCTGTTGTATTTGTGTGCCTTCCTTTCTGTCCTATGATTTCACATTCAGAAATGTCCAAGTACGTTTATTAACAGATCACTTCAAAATCTATCTAAGTCTATCAAACAAGCCATGAGTCATTCGTCCATTTAGTGTGTGAACACGGCAGGTGCAGAATTGTACCGTTTTACGTTCGATTATTTTTTACTTTCGAAATACAACGAAGGAATACCTCCTTGAGAGCTAGTTATATTGTCGAACATATCATTAATAAGGTGTGACAAGGGAAATACAACAACTGTAGCTTTGAAGCAGGAGTTTGAGACTTTGAGGAAAGTTTCGGCGGCCTTGCTGCATGTTATAAATACGGATCGAAGAGCGAAGTCGGTGTATTGTTCGCCATGGTGAGAGAGAACGTGACAAAGGCTAACTGCTTACATCAGAACTTTTCAATTTTCACACTGAAATCATTGGACTGATGCTAGTACTGCGCTTCATCCTTAACAAATGGAATTCAATCATCCGTAGTGTACAGAAATTCGCTCAGCACTCTCCATGCTATTTGTGGACTGCACTGAAGAAAAACACTCTTGTCCAGCAAGCGCGATGTCTTGAAACAGAATGCTCAACAGGGCTCAACACCTGACCCAGCCATGTAGGCATACAGGGGAATGAAAAGGCTGACCAGGCTGCTGCTGAAGCCGCTCCCTTGGGAGAGATCGCTCCTGCTGGCTTTCCCAATCAGGAGTTGAGACCCATGCTGAGGAGGGCGATCAATCATACCTGTTAGGAATCTTGGACCACACAAAATGATAACAAGTTTCACATGGTAAAACTCTATGTGAGGAGTCTAGCGCAAATCCTTTAGTTTCGGATTAGTTATCTTTTCATAATAAAAGGCCCGAGCAGCACGAGGTGTGTGATGACAAAGTAGTGTACCACATTCTCTCGCTGACTGGACCGAACTGGATGTCTGACTGATGCTCTCTCGGTAGTGTTGAAGCCACACGCACAGACTGTCCACGGCATGAAACCTCAACAAAGGTTATGGGCCCAGATCGGTTTCAAGACACCGAGTAACCTCAAGCGGTGAGCAAGTTCATATTCTTTTGAGAAACCAAAATGGCGGAGGGAACGTCGACTAACCACTCGGTCCACTTAGAGAAGCTTGACTTCAGCAATTATCCCACATGGCGTTTTAAAATGACGATATACCTCATAGCGAAGGGACTTTGGTCAGCCGTGGAAGGCGAACGCCCAACTGACCAGGATGCCAGGCGTGAATGGGACAAGGAGGAGATCGAGGCTACTAATGTCATGGTCCAGTCGCTGTCAAGCGCACAGACGAGTTACGTCGTAAACCAGACGTCTGCAAAGGACATTCTAAACGCTACCAATCGGTACGATACTTTAAAGTTTTTGGTTGCCTTGCCTATGCCGGGATCCCTGGCAACCAAAGAAACAAGCTCGATAAAAAGAGCCGGCAGGTTATTTTCGTGGGATATTACCAAGACAAGAAAGCTTATCCTCTCTATGATCCTTCCAGCAAGTCAATTATTGCTAGCAGAGACGTAAAATTTATAGAAGAAAAAAAAAAGGGTTCACTCCTGTTGAACAGCGACAGTAACCGCCAGGTATTACGAAAGTTTTCAGTACTCAAGTCAGATCCCACCACGAGAACCAGAACCTCCTCATGATAACGAATTTGTTGATGTGGATGTGGCTGAATCACAAGCAGAAGGTGGGAATGTTGTGACCCCCCCCCCCCCCCCCAGGTGGAAAATCACAACTCAATATCTCAACTTGAAGAAGACAGTGAATATGAAACTACTGACGAATCTGATGTGGAGCCTCCACAAAACGACGCTCCAATAAGACGATCGACGAGAATCAGTAGACCACCTAGTCGTATGCAAGTTGATCCAAAGTAGGCTAACTACTGTGAAATGGCGACAGAACAGCAAACGAAGGAAAAGCAAACTGACCCACGATCTTACGATGAAGCAATGGCGTCGCCGCAACGAGCACAGTGGATCGAAGCCATGAAAGAGGAACTCAAATCTCTTCATAAAATGGAAACGTGGACCTTAGTACCAAAGAAAGCAGACATGAAAGTGGTCAAATCAAAATGGGTCTATCGCATCAACAGAGACGCCGCAGGAAATATAGACAAGTATAAGGCACGCCTTGTTGCCGTAGGGACATCGCAGGTTGAAGGCGTGGATTATTTTGAGACTTTTTCACCCGTTGTCATGTTGACAAGTTTGCGAATCCTCCTTGCATTAGGCTTTGAGGAAGGAATGGCGATGCGCCAACTTGATGTGAAGACGGCGTGCCTTCACGGAAGACTCGAGGAAACTGTCTACATGGAGCCACCTTTGGGCTATCCCGGAGCTGCCAATAAAGTATGTCTACTAAAGAAGGCACTTTACGGCCTCAAGCAATCCGGGAGGACATGGTACCTAACGCTTGATGAAATCCTCAGGAACTTGGGTTACAGTAGACTTGAAGCGGATAGATGTGTTTACATATTGATCCAAGGACACCAGAAGGTTATTCTAAGCGTATATGTGGACGACATGCTTATGATGGCCACTTCATCAGCCCTTCTAAAAACAGCTATCAACGACCTAGGGAACAAAGTAGAACTGAAAGACTTGGGAGAGCCAACCTATATTCTCGGAATTTAGGTACTACATGACAAACAGAACAGGACCCTAACGATCAGTCAAAGAAAATACATCGACGAGATCTTAAACCGCTTCAAGATGGAGGATTGCAAACCGATAAAAACACCAATGGAAGTTGGACAGAGGAATGACACGACGACTGCGACTGCTGCAGAGAAGAATCCAAATGTACCATTTCAGTCCCTGATAGGAAATTTAATGTATTTGGTGCAAGGGACACGTCCAGATCTTGCTTTTGTCACTCACTACCTGAGCCAGTTAAACCACACGCTAAGTCACTGGAGGATGGCGAAAAGAGTGCTACGCTACCTCAAGGGAACCCGCAACGTTGGAATAACGTACAGCGCATGCAAGGAGCCAATAACAGCTTATACCGATGCAAGCTCGAACGAGTGCGGCACTGGCAGATCGAGGAGTGGTTACGTGTTCACAATGTCTCTGGGTGCAATCAGTTTGAGATCGACGAGACAACAACTAATAGCTTTGTCAACATGCGAAGCGGAATACATTGCGCTCACGGAAGGCTTAAAAGAAGGAAAGTAGATTAAAACGTTCATGGCAGAAGTCCGTTGTGACAACCAGTCTGCCATCAGAATAACTGAAAACCCGATGTATCATCAACGAACAAAGCACATCGATCTCAAATCGTCAGAAATGAAGTGGAAAACAAACGGTTGAGGATCACATTCTTACGCACTGAGGACATGATCGCCGACGCTTTGACGAAACCAGTGTCGAACGCAAAGAACACCGTGTGCGGCAAAGGATTCGGCTTCACAAACTTTCCTTGATGTGTAGGATTTGCTGGACGCAGGGGGGCATTTGTTGGGCTGTATCTTTTGCGTCTAGCGCAAATCCTTTAGTTTCGGATTAGTTATCTTTTAACAATAAAAGGCCCGAGCAGCGCGAGGTGTGTGATGACAAAGTGGTGTACCACATTCTCTCGATGAGTGGACCGAACTGGATGTCTCACTGATGCTCTCTCGGTAGTGTTGAAGCCACACGCACAGACTGTCCACGGCATGAAACCTCAACAAGCCTTTGTTGTGACACTGATGCTGTTCATAATTGTCACAAAAACAGGCGTACTTCTCCAGTTTTCAACAAGTCAGGGCAGATAATGATGTCATTCGGGATGATGGTTAGCTATTAGCGTGCAATGCGGTTATGTTCATTTTTAAGCGTGTGTCTAGCTATCACAGTTTTAGAAATTACAGCCCCAGATAATCTTTTATGGCCTTGTGAACAGCATCCATGCCCCTCCTATTCCAGTGCACAAGGTCAGTCCTTGGTGCTGCCTTGTTGCGCCGACGTCTGTACCTCCTATGTACAAGTAAAGGTTTCAGACATCCCATGCAGCTCTGACAAGCTTGATCATTTTGCTAATTTACCTCTCGTACATGCCATAATTCGGGTTTCTGGGACCCTTTATGAAGATCTTGTGTACATCTAAGAGCTGAATGTCATCTGCAAGCGTTGAACGTAATGGCTCGTACTTTTGTTTAAAAGGCATGAAAGATACTGTGAGACAGACGATTGCCATCGTGATCATCGTATCCGGCACGCTCGCTCGCTCCCGTTTCTGGAAGTTCCAGGACCAACCCGAATAAACAGTTTCTCCTTGCCCATACCTGCTTCCTTGCCACATTTGGTGGAGGTGCTACCGTTCCCTGCCTACGCCCCCACTCTGGAGTTTCGTTCTGGCCGCTCCCTCACCAGAATGTCAACTGACACCGTTACTGGCGACGTTCGTCCTGTCCTTGCGCCAGCTCTCCGTCAGCGGGACCCATCATCATTCTCTGGTACGGACGGCGTTGACATCGACGAGTGGCTCGACACTTATGATAGGGTTAGAGCCTACAACAAGTGGGACGACGCTACCAAGCTCACCAATGTCATATTCCATCTGTCCGACTTAGCCAAGACAATGTTCTTGAACCACGAAGCTGATTTTACTAACTGGGTCGCATTCAACACCAGTGCCCGAAAGTTATTAGGCCGCAAGCCTACCGGAAAGTGGATGCTGAGCATAAACGTTCCCATCGCGTGCAACCTCCCGAAAAACCCTACCCGTCGTAAATCGAGAACGTTCTTTCCTTATGTGCAAAGGTAGACCCGAAGATGTCAGAGACCGACAAAATCAAACACATTCTCGAAGGCGTCCGTGAAGATTCTTCTTCAACTTCTTGTCAGGAAAGCTCCCACGACCGTCGCTGACGTCGTGTCTCTTTGTCGTTCACTTCAGGACGCAATAAATGCACGAATACCTTCCCTCCATGCGTTCTCGTCCACGCCCACGAGTATTTTTCCGGCGTCGCCCACTCTAGACACTATACATAGCATGATTCGCGACGTTCTCCGCGAAGAACTCGTGCGTGCAGGGATCCGTGTCGCACCGTTACCAGACCCTGTTCCCACGCCCACCGCGCCTCTTCGTTATGATACCTTCAACATCTTGTGCGTGAAGAAATTGCCCTCTTCTTCGTCAACTACATTCTCCTACGTCACGGCGCCCCGCGGGTTATCATCAGCGACCGTGGCCGTTCTTTCTTGGCCTCCCTGCTTCAGGAGATATTCCGGGCTTGCTTTGTGGTGCACACTCCCACTTCTGCCTACCATTCTCAGACAAATGGACTTACAGAGCGCTTTAATCACACCCTTGCCGATGTGCTGGTTTGTTACGTGTCTACCAATCACACCAACTGGGACGCCATCCTCCCCTACGTCACGTTTGCCTACAATTCGGCCGCCAGCCCTTGTGCACCATCGACACTATTTTCCCTTACACACCGCAAACTGATCACAACCTACCCTTGGCCGACGCTACTTCCCGTACCGAGGAATGCCGCCAACTGGCCCGTTTCCGTACCTTTCACCACCAAGCGCTCGCTAAGCATCGCTACGATGAGTGGCACCGGCACGCTGAATTTCGTGTCGGCGATAACGTATGGCTCTGGGCGCCCATTCGCACTCCTGGCCTATGCGAAAAGCTCATTTCCCTATACCTTGGCCCTTACCGCGTCCTTCGCCGTACCTCAGAGGTGAACTATGTCGTGGAACCCGTTGACCCTCCTCCTGACCGTCGACACCGCGGCGCTGAAACCGTCCACGTCACCCGCCTTAAGCCTTTCATCACCCCCTAACCACACCGTTCATCAGTCGTCAGAACATGCATGTTCATCAGTCGCCAGGTTGGCTCCTTTTCTCCGCCGGGGGAAGTTGTGAGACAGACGATTGCCATCGTGATCATCGTATCCGGCACGCTCGATTGCTCCCGTTTCTGGAAGTTCCAGGATCAACCCGAATAAACAGTCTCTCCTTGCCACAATACATACAGCGTTTACAGTAAACATTAAATTTGCACAAGGATGCCACTTCATCTTTTTTCCATAGTCGGCTATGTCATGAGAGTATTTATTGCATTATCTGAGCAACTTACCACACTGTAGTGTCTGTAAATGTGTGTTCACTTAGTGAAGCGTGTGCCATGCCCTCGATGTTTTAGAGACAAGTGGGCATGGCGCAAGTGTTAGGAGTATTGCTTTGTCCACTCGTGTCTTGATGTGGTCGATGACTGCTGAGATGTCTTCTTTGATTCTTTTCGAATCTCTGATATTTTCCAAAAAAGTTGAGATGAACATACATAAACTAGGAAGGTTTTACCACGAAAATCAATGGCCTTTGAATAACATTATGCAGCATCAAAGACTGAGTCAAGCATCAATACATTTTCTTCAATATGTTGTTGATGATGATGATGATGATGATTTGGTTTTTTTTTGGCGCAAAAGCTACTAGGGCTATAATCCGCCAAACAACAAGGTAATGCGATGAACCCAGTTAAAACTGAAATGCTCATAATAAAACAACTTGGCTAGTGGTGGCTTAAAAAAACATGAAAGGGTAAGAAAAGAGCTCACTGTAAATTCACAGTTTGTTAAGATATCCAGTGTTCTTTAAAAAGTATGTACCCCAGTAAAAGGAATAATAGCCTCATCACCCACCAAAAGAGCTGGATGAAGAGGTAAAGAACGATAAAATTCAGTGAAATGACGCTGATGATAACTTTCATGTAATGGACATGTAATTAGAATGTGTTGGACAGAAAGGGGCTCTCTGCACCGCACGCACTCAGGTGGATCCTCCCCACGTAGCAAAAATCCGTGAGTCATGTATGTGTGTCCAACCCTTAACACGCACCTTAAGACATCGTGTAACCTGTTTTCAAGACTTTGTGAGCGATTTCCTGTTTGAGGCTTCACCAAGTGGAGCTTATTCTGCTCTTGTGTGCTCCAAAATTGCTGCCATTTCATGGTGATAGCATTCATCAAAAATAACCTGAGGTCTTGAACAGGGACATCAAAGACTGTTATGTCAGCTGAAAGTGCAGCTGCAACTGCACGATCCGCATTTTCGTTACCCTGTATGCCCACGTGGCTTGGCACCCAGCAAAGGGTTAAACGATAGCCCGTGTTACTTATTGTATTAGCTAGACGTCGTGCTCGCTGCAAAAGATTTTTTTTGTTTTTTGGACTGAACATATTGCCTGCAAAGAGCAGAAAAACCTTCACACCCGAAACAGAAGAAACATACAAGACCGTACACATTTTCTGCAACAAAAAATATTTTTATTACATATTTAATAAATGTAATAATGATTCTTTTAAGCTTTCTTCAATTAGACCCCTAAGGACGTTCGGATCTGAAAGATAACAAAAAATCAGCATTCGTTATATTGCTTATCCAACCAGATGACTCACTGGAGCAGTAGCAGCAATGATCTGAAAGAGAACCTGATATTAAGAACAACACCCAAACTCTCATTCAGTAATACATACGCAGCATAGGGGGGCCAGGGTAATCGGAAAACAGAAGACAACAGCTATTAATATCATCTACATAAAATGATTTCCGGGAAATTTCGTGGAAATGACGACTTCCGCAGAATCACCTTTTTTTTTCGCGGAAATTCCGCGGAATGCTGTAATTCACTGTGTAATTAATAATTTATGCTCCCTTAGTCAATAATGCCTATTAGATCTTAAAAAGCTCTTCGCTAAAAAAGCCTCGTGCAAAAAAAAAAAAAACCTTGCTTCGAGCGATGCCTGCAAACGGCGTCGACAGCAGACGCGCGACCAGCACGAGTCACATGGCACGGTTCTCCTCTCCCCGCGTGTTGTAAAGAAACGAGAAAGGGTCAGCGCGCACGTGCATTCGGAGAACGGTGGAGAACGAACGCGTTCCTAGTCGTCCAAAGGCTATCGATTGTACTATCGATAGTTGAGTCGACCACTCATTTGACTATCGATATTTTTCGTGGAAACTATCGATGGTTTTAACTGTCGATAGTAACTTGCAAAAGTTGGACGCTGGGCGTGCAAGCGGCGAACATGGGCACACATCGTGATCGTTTTTGTTGTGTACGTATAAAACTGCCATGATTCACGGGATTCATTCACACGATTAGAGTGAGGTGAAATGAACAATGCATTTTCTACCAGTCTTTGATAGAGATAAAGACAAACAGAAAAGGTTTACTTGCCCTTTCTTTCTGTCGAAAAACGAGAAGACATGCCATCAGCCCTGCGCAGCTGCTATTCTGCTGAAGGTGTTCTCGGAACTGTAGGTTGCCAGTGACGTAATTTATAAGGCTCTCCAAACATGTAATTCGTGCTTCATATAACATCAGGTCAATACAGTGCTCAGGCAATACATTAGCCCGCCACATAAAGGCGCCGCAGACTATGAAAACGAAATGAAATATGTCGGGTGATATATAGATATATCGAGTGTCTTTATTGAAGTCACATATCAGACTTATGCACATGGTGAAAATGATTTAAAAAATCGCACAACTGGAAATGAAGATACATAAGAATTATGTTTTTCATGCATCACACGTTCTTCCACTCTTCAAGAGACAAACCCCCATCAGTATCAGCTTTTCAACGCGCTTTGCGTTTAGTCGATTCCGCTTCACTGTCAGTGTGTTTCCCGCGTTTGAGAATACCCTTTCTGAAGGAACTGATGTGCCCACAATACACAGGTACTTCTCCGACAACAAGTGAAGACTTGGAAAGTTGTCTCTATTTCTTTTCCAATATGCCAACGGGTCCTCCGTGTGTTCGATGACCGGGGTTTGTAGGTACTGTCTGACGGAGACGAGGAGTCCCCCGAGAGTGGCCTCCTGCGTCGTCACATTTTTGCTTACGAGGTTGTCATGGAAGGACCAGATGTCATCGGGAGTTGCAATGTTTACCGGTAAAGGTCGCTGTGCGCGTTCAATCACAACAGTCGGCACCTCCGCCTCTGCGTTCAATGCGACGAGAGCTCGTGCACAAGCCAAACTGTGGGGTTTGGCCAAGCCAAACTGTGGGGTTTAGCCAAATGCGAGGGTCGAGCAAGGTGGCAATGGCTACGAGCCTGTTTGATTCCACATTCCCAAACCTCTTCTCGAAGCTTCTGATGAGAAACGTCTTTTAGTTCGGAACAAGTGTCCGTTGTTACGACGCACCGCTCAATGGCGTTCTTCATGCACCGGAGGCGAGGAATCACCTTGCTTACGGTCACGTATGCCTCTGCCGAAATTTCTCTGGTCACAACTTCAAGGGGCTTAAGAAGCAAAACTATTTCACTGATTTCGTCAACCTTCTTTTTTGGAAGAATAGACGGTCCATTGAGGTTCATCACTACTTGCACAATACAGTTGTGCAATTCCATGTATCGTACTATCATGTAGTACGTACAGTTCCATCTGGTACTCAATTATTGCAGCGGTTTCAGCACATCCGAGTCCGCTACGCCGTTCTTCCTCTGTTCTGAGCGCAGCAGAACCGTAGCCTTCACGCTTTGTTTGAGGAAAGTTACTATGGATTTCACTTGGTTGACTAGAGATGACGCATTCGTGCACGCATGAAGTGATTCGCTTGCCATTAAGTTCAATACATGCGCGAAGCAGTGGAGGTGCCTTCCCTTTCCAAACAAATTCTCCGCAGCTTTTACTATGTTTGCTGCTCCATCGGTGATGCAGGACACCACCTTGTCATTGGAAATGTCCCACTCACTCAGAATACTTTCGAGCACGCTCTTGATGTTATCTGCGGTGTGCGCCTCTGCCAGTCTCTCACTGCAAGAGTCCTGCTCTCAAGCTTCCCTTGGAGAATGAAGTGGGCTGTCAGTCCAATGTACGACCTTGTATTTAGGGTGTCAGTCCAGATGCCACTTGTCAGAGTGATATATTTACCACTATCTAACTTTGTCTCCAAATACAGCATCACGGATTGGAATTTGCTGTCAAGTAGCTTGGTGACAGTCCGTCGTGAAGGCAGGCAGTAGCGCGGGTTAAATTCCCTCACAAAGGCCTTGAATCCTTCACAACTGACGGTGTCTAATGGCATGCAGTCTCGAACAATCATGAATAATAGAGTGTCCGTGATACGCATTGTGGCCGGACCAGTGGAAGACATAGCACAAGTCTGGTTGAAATACTCACTGATGCTTGGCTGTCGTTCAGTTGAGCTGGCACCAGGTGCTGCTACACTGTCCTCAATATTCAATGTGGATACAGCACAGGGCGCTAGTCAATCTTGGCCTGTAAGAATGAGCCAAATTCCAGGTTCGTTAGAGAACATTTAATGACTGGGTAGCTTCTTCGAGCATCGTCCGCCAAATGCCTCCCGAATATCCAGTGCTCGCGCTTCACAGCTCGGCACGTGCAGCCAATGTCCAAGCATCTACGTCGTCATCGACGCTGATCGTCTTCCGTGTAACACCTCCCCGCCGAAGACGTTGATGGGCGTTGCAGCCTGCTCACACATCTGACACCCAATCCATCCGGTGACGAAACGAAACCCAGCACCAACACACAAACCACGCAGATAATTCAACGAGTACACCCGTGGTACATTCCAGTACCGTCATGGCCGACCAATTCCAAGGTACACAGTTAATTACCCGAAACACCTCCCCACACACAACGCATAACCCCCAAGACCTCATTCCGGACAAGCACAGCCCCTTTTACTGCAACTAACTCATCTGGATAACGCATCCGCAACCACATTTGAATTACCTCTAATCCACGTTACATATTACATATCTCAGGCGCAGTAGACGATCCAGGATTGAAGCACGCGGTCAATGACTAGCCGGGAGCAGGAAGAGACGCCTCAGGCGTCTTCGGCGGGGAGGTGTTACACGGAAGACGATCAGCGTCGATGACGATGTAGATGCTTGGACATTGGCTCACCGTATTTTTGGCGCTCTATGGCCTTTGTTGCCTTTGTGCCATTAAAACCATAATCTCTCTCTCTCACACACACATTGGCTGCACGTGCCGAGCTGTGAAGCGCGGGCACTGGACATTCGGGAGACATTCGGCGGACGATGCTCGAAGAAGCTACCCAGTCAATAAATGTTGGAACGAACCTGGAATTTGGCTCATTCTAACAGGCCGAGATTGACTGGTGCTTCTAAAGGCATCCCTTGTATCCTGCCCCCATGGTATAACCGAGGGAACCTTCCGCTTTGTAAGGTCGGTCAACTTCGCTACCTTATCTGCGAAATGATCAATGTAGTCCCTATAATAGTTGAATAGCCCCAGCACCCTTCGTAATTCCGTTTTTGTTTTTGGTAGCTCGAGTTCTCTAATAGACTTTACCCTCTCAGGGTCCGGCGCGTGCCGCCCAGAACCAACTACGTGTCCCAAATATTTCACCTGACTCTCTGTAAACTTACGTTTCCGTCGGTTTATCTTTAGCCCAGCCCGCTTAATTGACTCTAGCACGCTTGTAAGGTGCCGTACGTGCTCCCCCATGTATTTGAGTAAACCGCCACTTCGTCAATGTAGGCTACCGCATACCCGCGGTGATCTTGAAGTATCTCATTCATAATCCTCTGAAAGGTCGCGACCGAATTGCGCAGCCCAAATGGCATCACGCGCCATGCATACAAACCGCGAGGAGTGGCAAACGCCGTTAGTTTTTGGGCCTTAGGATCCATTGCGATCTGCCAGTAGCCACGGGTCATGTCCAAAGTCGTTATAAATTTGGCTCGCGCTACGCTGTACAGAAGCTCCGTGCAATCTCCCATAGGAAACCTATCGGGTTCGGTCACCGCGTTTCGTTTCCTATAGTCTACACACATACGTATTGTGCCGTCCACTTCGCTACACAGACAACTGCATGAGCGCAGTTACTTTCGACAGGAAATATGAAACCCCATTGCAGTAGTTGGTCAACCTGCTTATCTACTTCCTCTCTCAGCGCTATGGGCACCCGATACGATTTCCGGTCGTCAAGTTGTGCGTCTGGGCAAAGTACTATCTTATGTGACCCTACCGTGCACCTGCCTGGATCCTCTGAGAAGCACTCGTTTTCCTCGTGTAACAATTTGCGTAGCTCCTGCTCCTGTCTTTGGTCGAGTCGACCATCTGTGTTCCTTACGTCTAGCGTGCAATTTCCACAATTTACTTTGACTGGCATGTGCTCTACATTTCCAAAGTCCCGGTCATCCTCAAAAATAACAGTAACGTGGTCCACACGTGCAACATAACGCTTTAGCCGGTTGGCGTGGATCCATCTCTCAGTACCGTCTGCAAATTTAACCGCGTAACTGTTGTCCCTATACTTCGATTTGACTGTCGCTGGCCCGCTCCACCTAGGCCTCATCTTGCCCGTCAGCCCTTTTTCTAACACCAGCACTGCACCCCTGTCGTGAAAATGCTTCTCAGTAGCACGTAGATTATAGCGGCTAACATACCTCCTCTGAACCTCGTTACTGTGTTCCTGCGCTGCCTGCCAAGATTCTGTCATCCGTGCTCGGAGGTCATCTAAGTACTCAACAGCTGACATGTTAAGCCCATCAGGTGGCGACCACTCTCCTGTCCAAAACTTCCGCAAAATAGCCAGTGGTCCGTGTGGAGCGCGCCCGTACATCAGCTCAAACGGCGAATAGCCGCTCATGTCATGGGGTGTCTCACGGTAGGCCCACAGGATGCATGGAATGTACAAGTCCCATTGTCGGTTGTTGCTACAGATAACATGCTTTAACATAGCCTTAAAGGTAAGCATGCGGCGCTGTCCAGACTACCGTCCTCGTCTGCGGTGTTTTCATTTGCAAGACCCATTTCCGCTCTTATGTTTAGAACCTCCTCTACTTCACTACTAAGCTCCTAATCGAATTTGCAGATTGCAGCATAGTCCTCAGGCGTAATCAGTGCTCCGACATCACCTGCTAACTTATCCGTCACCGCGCACAACATCCTTACAGGTCTCCCTGGTCCTCCGCTATTATGCCCCAACTCAATACGACCATATTGCAATGTCGCGCTAACAACCGACCCGAACGCACCCTTCAACGTTATACACCCCGCGCCTGGCTCCCGACCTGACACGTAGTCCGCACGTATGACCGTGATATCCGCGCTGGAGTCCACTCTGGCCAGTACTGCATTCGCATCGACAGTAATATCCACCCACTGCACACCCTCGCAACCTCGAGCTAACCGCGATATACCCGATACCCTAGCGACTAGCGCGTTAGGTCCCCTCTTCCTGTGACGGAGATCATTTCCCCGACCCCGATGAATTTCTGGACAGTTTCGTTGCATGTGCCCAAGTTTCCCACATTCGTAACAACGGTCGTTCCTGTAACCCTCAGGCTTCCTATTGTCATTCGATACGGTACTTCCACGCTTCATCCGTGGACTCGGATCTCCATTGCTCTGAAACCTGGCTCCACGTGCGCCACTCCACGTCCTTTGGCTCTCTTCAAAATTTTCTGCCAACTTAGCAACATCCCGGGGTTTCAGCCATTTCTGTGTTGCATTTTGCAAAACATATATCCACGAAGCTCCTCTGACATTTCCCGCTTGAGCCGATCGGACACCATTAGTTCCTTAAGCTCATCAAACGTACTGACCTTCCTGCTGGTCACATAATACTCGAACAAGGTCTCCAGCTTAGTTGTGAACTGATACCACGATTCGTTCTCCGACTTGTGGGACACCCAAAACAGCCTTTTATACTCGTTCGCCGTCAACCGGAGCTCCTTCAAAATTGAATCCTTCAAGAGCGGATATGCTAAAATTCCAGTACGCGACTGACTCGCAATAAACGCACGCATCCGCTGATTCAAAAACGGCAAAATAACAGAGCCCTGCACAGCGGACGGGATCTCAAGCGAGTCAAACAACACATCAACATTTCTGAACCAGGCGGGAACCATTGCATCAAATTCTGGCATGGGAGCCAACACGGCTCTCAACTCACTCGCGTATTCTCCAACCCGGTGTCGCGCTTCTCGGGCGCCCGTCTCACCTGATGAACGTGACTGCAATTTCAACCTTTCCAGTTCAAGTTGCAACTGGAGCGCCTGTACCTCCAATTCCTTTTCCCGAATTCTGTTCACACTGTCATCAGCGCCTTCAGTTACGGTATCCGCGGAATCACCGCCCTCGGCCTGCGCCTGTCCATCCAGAAAGTCTTCCTGCTCCCGGCTAGTCAAAAAATTTGGAACCCGAGAAAAGGACAGAGGAGGGACGACACGACACGTTCTCGACTTGCGAGAACGCGACTTGCGATGCTTTTTTCACCATGTACCAGCTGGCCTGCACCCTTGCCCTTTTGTCCCGGCTAGTCATTGACCGCGTTTTTACTACAATGACAATACGGAGAAAACCATAGGTGGCCTCACCAAACGTGTCCACATGGACCTTTGCCTTGGTTGACGCCTTCTGCAGGCGGCCGATCCAGACTCGCTGACGTGCCTTCTGCTTTGTACCAAATCCGTGAGAGTCAACAACATCCTGACCGTCTGTCGTCCTCTCCCGAAGCCCACTTGTTCACCTTCTTCGGCGGCAAGGGTCAACCTTGGGCAGTACTTCTTTCTTTAGAAAACTGCTCTTGGGTATAGTGCAGAGGCAGTGTTAATGTGTGGGACACGTTCCCTCATTGGGCTCCATGGTGGGTGACACACCTGCTGCACCAAGTCACTTCGTCCACTGTATGGATAACACAAACTCGAAAAAAAAAACATGATCAGCGCCACAATAGGAACCGCACCGAAGTGCAAACATTGCAGTTTTTTAGTTCCACTCCAGAACCATGGTTCCCGAAGATCCTTATCCTTCAGGCTGAAGATCAGTCAAAACCACTAGCTAGTGTCTCTCCCTTTCTCGTTGCTAAAACTCCCAAACAAGGAATAGGTAAAGTGTACAATGCAAGAAATTGAGAACTGGTGACATCCACATTGAGGTGAGGAAGCAGAGCTCAGAACTATTGTCAGTAAAGCAGATTGGCAATATTCCAGTCCCCGCAGGGGGCACCGGATTCGGCTGGTGTTTGGTGAGTGGCGCCACTACGGACCCCAGCACCAATCCCAAGATGTTATCCGTACCATGCCGAGGGGATTTAAGGTGAAGGGTAGAAACTTTGAACGGTGTCGTGCAGAGAACGCAGAACGCAGAGTCGTGCCCAAGAGCTCATTTCCTGAGCTTTGCTGTGTATTTTGCAGGTGTCGATGGATATTCTGACCTTTAAACCGATTTTTCGGCCTTTTGCGGTCGGATTTTGGGGATTTTGACTTCTGTTTTCAGTTTCCTTTTGGACGAGCTTGCTTTTGCTCCAATCTATCTATGGCCCTTTACCGTATTTAAATACGTTGAATAGGACCAAAGATATCGAGAAGTGTAGGATTTAGCTGATTTAGCTAAATCTGGTGGGATAAAGGGAGAGTTAATTTGCCATCTTGAGGGGTTGAAGGCAGTTGGCTTCAAGAAAAGGTCATCAGGAAGGTCTAGGAAAGTTTTCCTGCTTCTGGTGGCGCTGGGGTATATGCTGGTAAGGTGCTCGACCAAGATGGCTGCCCCCTTGCGCGTTGTTTACTTTCTTGTCTTGTTTGTAATTTAAAAACTAATGGTCCGATTTTAATAAAGTTATACTTTTTCAAAATCGGAATGCAAGAGCTTTCTTTTGGTGTACAGTTTGTACAATTATCTGCCTTGGTTCAGAAGTTAGAGCCTGAGCCTCGCTAAAAGTAGGCTTATCTCGCTTAGTTGATAAAGTTGTTGATTTTTAGGAAATAGGGACATTAAAATAGGAAAGAGTTTGGTTTGGGGAGGGAAGAGAGTGGGACGAAGAGAGCCCCAGCCCAAGTACCACGGACTAAGCGTATCGCTCGGTTGCTGGGGGGCAGACATGACACTATCTCCCAGCGAAGCCCCGGCCGGGGAGACGGCCGCAGCAGGACCGTCGAAGAGGGAAGACCCCACCAAGCTCAACGTCCCTAGGGCGACCAATAGGGACAGAAAAGTAAAGAAAGTGAGGTTTTTATGAGGGGATATAGAAGGGGGACGAAGGAAGATGAGAATCACCTGCTCTCTGTACCACCCGAAGATATCGCAGAGACCAGGAGAAGGAAGTAAGAAGTGAGGAGAGAGGGTAGAGAGAAAGATGAGATTAGATGAATTATCCGCAAAACCACAGTCAAGGGCAGAGGCCCAGCTTGTCAGCATTTATTTTAGTATTGAAGTATGGTTATATTACAATAAGATATGATAGCTATTACAATTTCTGGAGCTAGCCTTATGACTTGTGGTCCTGCTTGGTGTTGGATGTTACTTGATTCCTTTTGTCTTGAAGTGGTGGAGTTGAGCTTGTGGTAGACTTGTGTCCTTTAGTTTGATTGTTGAATAGCCTGTAAAATTCTTGAGTATTTTGGATTAGGATGATGGATGCTTTAAAAGTTGTGAGTCATATGTAGTTCAGGTAAAAAAAAAAGAGTTATGCTTAATGGCTTCCATTTGTGTCTCATCCGTTTCAGGATTTTGTGTTCAGATGACACAAACTGATGACCATTAGCTATTAAATATTAAGTTCAGTTATTACATATTCAGCTAGGGTGTGTAAAATGTTGAGTGCATGTTTGTTGATAAGAATTTTATTTAGGTTTGTTTTGTCTAAATTACATTTAATATATTTCTCAATTTGTTTTCTGTATTTTAAAGTTAGTTTGCATTCTATGATATAATGTACATTGTTAGCTTTTTGTTTGTTGCATTTACAGGTTGAATTTTCTTTGATTTTGAATCTGTCTAGATATTCTGGAAAGTTTCCGTGACCAGTGAGAAATTGTGTGATGTAATGATTAGTAGGAAGTAATGAAACGATGTTATTTGGGTTTGTTGTCCATAATTTCAATTTGCTGTTTGAATTTTGAAATTCTTTTATGAGTTGAGTTCTTGCTTGGTTGTGTGATAATGCTTTAATGTATTTTTTTTTTTAAATGGAGTGAACTGGATGTTTTCTAATAGTCTTGCTTCGTTAGCTATTTTATCTACAATATCATTTCCGGTAATGTCTGTATGCGAGTGAATAAAGTTAAATGTAATATGATATAGTGTTTTGGCTAATTTTATTTCTTGGGCGAGGTTTTGTATTCTAGGATTTTTATGTTTTTGATTTGAGAGTGCAGATAAGACTGAGTGACTATCAAAGTATAATTGAAAGGTAGTTGAAGTTGGATAAGTTAAAATTTTGGATTTTGCTTTTTAGATAGCGTGAAGTTTGGCATCGAATATAGTGGCGTTTTGGGAAAGTCTGTGTTTTTCGGTATAAATTAATTCTTAGTTTTTTAAGATGCAAAATGCAGCTCCTGTACAGTTTTGTGATTTAGATCCGTCTGTAAATATTATATAACCTGCGTACTTTACTTTTTCGGGTTTATTAAAATGGAAGCATTGTTCAGAAGCAGTGTGGATAGACCAGATGTCATATGGGTTTTAAAGTTGGTGAGGAAATATGATGTTTTCTTGAATAGTTAATTCTTTGTTTTCGAATTGTAGATTGTAAATTTTGCAGTCAATTGTGGCTTGAATATAGCTGGGTATTATATTACTTAGTAGATGAAGGTTTATTTTGCTGGTGGTATTGTAGGCATGGCAAATTTTTAGAAGAGGAATTCTATCTATCGAATTTATTTTTCTAACGAGGTGAGAATTGTTTTCTTGATTCCACCAACTAGGTGCTCCATATAAGATGATTTTTTGTATGATGTTGTTATAATATGTTTGCATAAAATGACCTTCAGTATTTTTGTTTGCTTTACAAATTCTTGATAGAGTTATTGTGGTAATGGCTACTTTGTCTTTGATTATGTTTAAATGTGGAATGAAAGATAATTGGCTGTCATATGTGGCTCCTCGCTAGTTCCATCTCAAATCGAACAATCCGGTACACTTGATGTCTCGAATGAAAGGGAGAAAAATATGTGTTGAAGTCATCGGTGAGTTAGGAGAAATAAACGCTTTCGGAATTCTCTGCGCTGCGCGGTTCGGGAAATAGGAGAGGAGGAAAAAACGGCCTCTCAGAAGACGGTGTCGTCGCGCGCAGGTTTGAGCGTTCACTACAAGGCTATTTATTGTCGCATTGTACTAATTTCTTAATCTAGCTTTAGACCAGCTAGGGCACAATAGGCTCTTGAGTTGGCAATACTGTGTCGGTTTTTGTTTGTCTGCAAAAAAATATCGAAGTTGACTCAAAGCGCCGAAAAGCACCATATTCACGGCGACTTTGCGGGCGATGTAAAAAACCGATAAGATTGAGCTTTATGCCGTTTAATGTGTCATTCATGGGGCTTTCCCATAATCATCTCCGACACACTCACCATGATTTTGGCGCTCTATGGCCTTTGTTGCCTTTGTGCCATTAAACACATAATCAATCAATCAATCAATCAATCAATCAATCGATTTATATATAATTTGTTATTTTACTCGGTAAGGAACGTAAGCGACACCTTTTTAAGTAGCACCATACCACCGAAAAATGACGAATTTCGGAAGCCATTATCTAAAAAACCCCACCAAAAACCTGCCTCGAAAATGCCTGCCTATTGAAGGTAGTCCCTTGGACTATGCACAGAAGAAAAATCAAAATTCGGACTTGATCAGTAGGCGCGCTATGAATTTTTTGCCACCCCTATACGCGGAGCGCATTCAAGCGGTGGCACTGTGTCCCGTGTGTTGTAAAACCGAATTTTTCAGAGACTTTTAACTTCTGTCTTCACATGAAAATTAATTGCTAGCATTTGATGCCGTTCTGAGCGTTTGCGCTCAGAACAGTGTTGTAATCGCTGAATGTAGATTGTGGAGCAACCAGATGTGCTCACATTTTTTGCGGTATGTCACACATGCATTGCAAGTGTTGGGAGCCCGTGAAGAACAGAATGCTTTAGAATACTTTTGCGTACTGATAAGAGGTATATTTTTCCACGGTGATCATATCGAAGCATATTTACAGTACAAATAATAAAAACAACTTGACAGCGAAGAAGACAAGGTAACGAAGGTAAGAAGGTAACGTAAGTTATGCAGAACATCCTGGGTGGATGAGAGTGCTCGTGTCATGAACTGCTTTTAGGCTGTTGTAGGAGCCACTTTCCTTAATGTTACTTTTGATGGCAGGTTCTTGCCAGATTTTCTTGGTAGGCTATTCTCACGTTACATGCTCACTCGCTGCAATCCTGGCAGTTAAACCTGGGTGTTTGGCAAGGCAACACCAAAAGTGGTCTCCAGTTTACGGCCTGTCTTTCTGCCCATTTATTCGCGTATTTGGGAGTGTTTTTGCTGTGCATGTGCCTTCACCGACTTCCGTCTTTACTTAAGCGGTGTGACGTTAATGGCTTCAGGTGATATATACTCAATTATTTCTTCGACCACTTCGGGCAGGTGCACAAACGGCTCACTCTGTGAGCTTCCTTGAACTGTGGGCGACATTGCTGCGTGCTGTTATCCAGCCACCTTTGCTGTGAAGTACTTGAAGCAGCTTCTTCACAGCTAGGCCATTCCTGATACGAATGATGCGAAACTTTGCGCAAGGTGTCTTCCGAGAGTTAATCCGACTAGGACCTTCCCATGGTCGCAGCATGTCGAACCGAGGAACATATTAGACAGCGGCACCAGTCGGGCTGTTTCGGCAAGGTTCACAAAAGGCACCATGAACTAGCCTTGAATGTGTGTGTAAGACACTACACAACGACACTTTCCTCTGTATGAGTTCCGCCGTCCGAGGTCATGGAGCCGTAGGAAAGGAAATGTTTTAAAGAATGCTGGAACTCACTGCGTCTCTCCTGACTTAATGTGTACAGTAAATATGCTTGTTTATAATCACCCTGAACAGATATACCTCTTACAAAGAGGTAAAAGCATTCTGTTCTTCACGGGCTCCCAGCACTTGTAATGGATGTGTGACATCCCGCAAAAAACTGCTAGCACATCTGGTTGCTCCACAATCTACATTCAGCGATTACAACAATGTTATGAACATAAACGCTCAGAACGTCTTCACACTGTCGCAATTACTTTCATGTGAAGACAGAAGTTGAAAGTCCCTTTGGAAAATTCGATTTTGCAACACGCGGGACACGGAGCCACCGCTTGAATGCGCTCCGCGTATAGGGGTAGCAAAAAATTCATAGTGCACCTACCGATCAAGTCCGAATTTTAATTTTTCTTCTGTGCATAGTACAAGGGACTACCTATACGTCATATAAAAATTTCGAGGAAAGTTTTTGGTGGGGTTTTTCGTCATTTTTCGGTGGTATGGTGCTACTTAAAGAGGCATCGCTTACGTTCCTGACAGAGTAGAGAAACAAATTATACATCATTCGATAGCCCCATGAATGACAAATTAAACGGCATAAAGCTCAATCTTATCCGTTTCGTACATCGTCCGCAATGTTTCAGTGAATAGGATGCTTTTCGGCACTTTGAGTCAACTTTGATATTTTTTTGGAGACAAACAAAAACGGACACATCACTGCCAACGCAGGATCCTGTTGTGTCCTAAGTGGTCTAAAGACAGATCAAGAAATTACTACAATGCGACAAGAAATAGCCTTGTAGGGAGCGCTCAAACATGCGCGCGACGACATCGTCTTTTGAAAGGCAGTTTTTTCCTCCTCTCCTATTTCCTGAACCACACAGCGCAGAGAATTCCGAAAGCGTTTATTTCTCCTAACTCTCCGATGGCTTCAACATATATTTTTTCCCCCTTCGTTCGAGATATCAAGTGTACCGGATTGTTCGATTTGAGATGGAACTAGCCTCCTAAAATTTTTAGAGTGTTTTGATTTTTAATTTTTTTGTTGGTATATTTTTATACTAGGAGGTTTTGATTTAAATTTATTTCCAAATGGGATAGTGAGGCATGTTGTTTTGTTTGGATTGAATTCGAGGTTGATTTTAGAGGCCCAATCGGTAAGTTTATATAGGAATTTATTTGTTGATTCTTCTATTTTTTGTCTAGAATTGCCTTTTATAATTAAAATGATATCGTCTGCATATGCTAGCAGTTTTATGTTTTCTGTGTCTGAAATGTTGAAGAGAGAATTAATAGCTAAATTCCAGAGTAGTGGGCTTAAAGGTGAGCCTTGTGGGCATCCTACTTTGTTTATGTGTGTGAAGGTAACGGATTTTGTTTTAGTATGGAATATTCTGTTATCGAGGTAATTACTAATTAGGATATAGAGGTTAATTGGGATTTTATTATCTGCTAAATTTTTTCTAATTTGATAGTGGTTTAGGGCATTGAAAGCACCTTTTATGTCTAAAGAGGTTAAGGTTGAGTGTAATTTGGTTTTTCTATTTGTGTTTAGGTCTCTAGTTATTTCAGATAGCATTTGTGTAGTTGAATTCCCATGACGGAAACCAAATTGATATGGATGTAAAAGATTATGTGTGTGCACAAAATGGTATAATCTGCCAAACAATTTTTTTTCACAAATTCTGGATATTATAGGTAGTATTGTTATTGGTCTGTAAGAATGTGGTTCATGAGAATTCTTGTTGGGTTTTTTAATAAATATGACTTGTCCTGTTTGCCATCCTTTTGGATAGGTTCCTTGTTTGAGACAGGAGTTGAATAAAAAGTTGAAAAAATCAACTTTTACTGTGAGTAAGTGTTTAGCGATGTGTGCAGCAATTCTATCAGCTGCTGTGGCTGTGTTTAGTTTTATTTCTTTTGTTTTTGCAATTTTTTCTTGATTTGTTATTTTGGGTTCTTCTTGCATATTGGTGTTTCTTACAGGCAAGTTATTTTGGTTAGAGGTTCCTTGTGAAAAGGAGGCTTCATATAAAACTTCGACGGCTTCTGTTGTGGAAGTGGGGGTTCTGCCATCTGGTTTATTAAGTACGGGGATTAGCTCTTTTCTTCTGAGTTTATTTGTATAGATTTTTTATATTGTGTTCTATGGATTTGAGGTATTAGTTGTGCTGACTAAATTTTGCCAGTAAATATTTTTAGCTGAAATAATTTATTTTTTGTATTTTGCTAAATGGAATTTATAGTTAACTTGAGGAGGTTGGAGTTGGTTGTTTTTTATTGCGTTTTGATACTGACGTCTAAGTTTTCTGCATTTACTTCTTAAATGTGTTAGATTTTCATTCCACCAGAGGACAGTTTTATGGTAATTTCTTATTTTTGTTTTATATTTTTCGATCCAGAATTGTACTCTTTTGTTTAGTGTAGTTACTGCTTTATCTACGTTTAAAGTTTTCGATGGAATATTTGTTTGTGATATAGTTGAACCATGGATCATTGGTTATGCATTAATTTAGAATTGCTTGACCTTTTCTTGTAAGTTTTCTTTCAAAGTGTTGTTCATTTTTAAAGATATAGAAAGATATGTAACTATGGTCATTTCCTGTTTCAGTAGAGTGGACTGTCCAGTTATTAATGTGATCGTAAATTTTTTGAGTGGTTATAGCTAAATCGATCCAGGAGTGACCTCTTGGACCGTGAAATGTGGGTGCTGCATGTGGATTGTTTACTATTGCTAAGTCGTTTGTTAATATGAAATCAACCAGATCTTCTCCTTTTCGATCTGGGTCTTGCATTCCCCAGAGGGGGTGTTTAGCGTTAAAATCACCACAAATAACTGTTTCTGTATTTTTGAATTGGTATAGAAGTTTTTGGATGTTTTGTAATTCAAACATATTTTGCTTGGGTGATATGTAAGAGTTGATTATTAGTATGGTACGAGTACGGTTTTCTAATTTGACGGCTATAATACTTTCTTGGATTAAGACAGCTATAATGTCGTATTTATTGGCGTCGATTAAAAGAGATACAGTTGGCTCTCCATCTGCTTGAATGATTTGGTAATTTCTTGGAATTTGTAGAATGGTTGGGTTGTAAAAGTAAGGTTCCTGGATTAAGACTATATTTGGCTTGAGTAATGCCAGTGACTTGGAGAGGGTTAATGCTCCTGCTTTGGAATGAGCTTGGTTGCTTTGTAGAAAAAATAAAGACATGTTGAAAGTTTAGAAGATATGGGTGGTTGAGTTTATGTTTACCACTGATCTTCTATTCTTTGTACCTGAGCCAGGTAGACCGGGCAGTCTTTGTCATAGAACCTATGTTCTATGTCTAGTGGATGACTGCTGTTGTTGTTGTTGTTGTATATCCAAGCTTTGCATTTTGATTCATTGGCCTTGCAATCCTATTCCTTGTGGCAGTTTGCGCAGTAGGGCAAAATGTTTGCGTTGATTTGCAAAATTTTGCTACGTGACCGTATGTTAGACATTTCGAGCATCTTTTGACGTTGTAGTGTCCTTCAACGGTACATCTTGCCCAACCGATTTTTGTTTTTGCTTCTGTGAGAAGCTTGTTGAAGGCCTCCTTGGGCAAGGAGGCGAAGGCTGTCTGCGTCCCGTCTCTTTCTGCTCTTATGTAGTTGACTTCTGTTTGATCTGCGTAACTTTCGAGGCCATTGCGATGGATTAGTTCTTCTTTTATAGAATCCTTGTCCATGTCCTCGTCGATGAATTTTATTTTCATCTCAGGCTGGGGTGGTTTGTTGATTTTTAAGTTTCCTGCTTCTGTTAGCATTTCGCTTTCGCGAAAGACCTGTTCTATCTTTTCCAAGTCCTCCTTCTTTCTACTTTCAACAATGAGGAGACCGGATTTTGTAGGTCTTATAGTTGCCTCTGTTAAGAGAATTTCAGCCTCAGTGAGTTCCTGTTTTAAGATGGTGGTCAAGTTTTTGAGGCTTTTGCCATTTTTAGGCTTCACAGTCACTGATGAAATCTTGGCTGGTTTGGACTTAGGCCTGTTGAGGTTTGTTTGGGTAACGTCAGCGTAGGTCATGGGGTGTTCTCTGACCTGATTTTCAAGCTGTTTGAGGGTTTCATTGAGAACTTTTGCTGTCCGTTCCACTTCCTTTCTTCTGGCTCTTTCAGTAGCTCTTTGAATGTCCAAGGCGCGAATCAGACCTTCGTATTGATGGAATACATCCCGGATGATCTGTCTTTTTTCCTTAAGCAGTTCATGCTCTGCGTCGATGTAGTGGTTTCTGAGGCCCTTAAGAGCCTCATTGATGTCAGCAGCTTGTTCAGAAGAGGACTCAACAGTGTTTTCCTGGGAGTGCTCATTTGGGTTGTCCGCTGTTTCATTGGTCTGTTGAGCTAGTGGAGGGAAAGCACTGTTTTCTTCATCTTGTTCTGTTTTCTTCTTCTTTTGCTTTTTTCTTCTTTTTTCCTTTTTGTTCGATTTCCTTCTTTTTCGACTTTTGAGAGGATTCTATCACTTCTTCCTCCGGTATCCTCAGTGCTAGTGTCCGTATCTGGGTTCATAGTCGTTGTATCGTTTGTCAGGCTGTCATAAACCTGCCTTTTTCCTTTCTCGTCAGGTTTGTTTTTACGCATCTTGCAGCTTTCCTTGGGTGTCTGTGTGCTCTCGTCTTTGGAGCTAGCAGAGTCGTGCCCAAGAGCTCATTTCCTGAGCTTTGCTGTGTATTTTGCAGGTGCCGATGGATATTCTGACCTTTAAACCGATTTTTCGGCCTTTTGCGGTCGGATTTCGGGGATTTTGACTTCTGTTTTCAGTTTCCTTTTGGACGAGCTTGCTTTTGCTCCAATCTATCATGGCCCTTTACCGTATTTAAATACGTTGAATAGGACCAAAGATATCGAGAAATGTAGGATTTAGCTGATTTAGCTAAATCTGGTGGGATAAAGGCAGAGTTAATTTGCCATCTTGAGGGGTTGAAGGCAGTTGGCTTCAAGAAAACGTTATCAGGAAGGTCTAGGAAAGTTTTCCTGCTTCTGGTGGCGCTAGGGTATATGCTGGTAAGGTGCCCGACCAAGATGGCGGCCCCTTTGCACGTTGTTTACTTTCTTGTCTTGTTTGTAATTTAAAAACTAATGGTCCGATTTTAATAAAGTTGTACTTTTTTCAAAATCGGAATGCAAGAGTTTTCTTTTGGTGTACAGTTTGTACAATTATCTGCCTAGGTTCAGAAGTTAGAGCCTGAACCTCGCTAAAAGTAGGCTTATCTCGCTTAGCTGATAAAGTTGTTGATTTTTAGGAAATAGGGACATTAAAATAGGAAAGAGTTTGGTTTGGGGAGGGAAGAGAGTGGGACGAAGAGAGCCCCAGCCCAAGTACCACGGACTAAGCGTACACTGTAAGAAAATATTCCGTTTCAAAACGGGAACGAATGCTGCTATCCGTTGATGCCAGCCAAGTCCCCGTAGTCTTCCGTTACGGCTCTGATGGTAGACGGCGAATGTACAGGAATGCACCCGTAACTGAGAAAAACGGTGTTTAGTCTGTTGTGAACTGCCAACGGCTACCACTCAGTAAATAGTACATCATCACCGAAGTGCCGTTTGGGCAAGGTACTGCTATGTATCAGTAAGTATAGGAGACTGTACTCGTGATGTGCCTCTTCATTACGGCAGCAATTCACTAATTATAATGACGGGGCCCTGTGCAGTAATGAAACGATGATTCCGCTTTAAAACTGGGATAAATGCTGTCGACCATGATGCTAGCTAGTTTCCTGTTGTTTTCCTTTACAGTCCTTATGATCAATGCGAGATGTCCAGAGATTTTGTTTCATTGTTAATTGTTCAATTCTCATGTTTTGTGTGTCCAGACAGGATAGCTTTTCAATAATAACCCTTTATTTTGGAAATTACTGGAAAGACTACAAATAACTTGTGCATGACTTTGGTGGCGGAACATTTGACCGTATGTATCACATGAGCTGAAAAGAAAAGAAAGTATTACTGAGCCTCCTTAGTCATAATACTTCCACAACAAATTAAATTATTTGATGAATAAAGAAATGTAATATGCTCGTAGGAAGCATTTACAACATACATGTTCCCACTTCTTGCTATATTCATCTGCTTCCCCCAGTGCCTCACGCATGTATGTACGTAGCCCTCTTGATTTTTTTATGCCTGCTGGCTCCCTTCGTTCTCAATGATACCAACGAGGTGCCTAAAATCACAACCAATTAATAAAATTTCCTTGTGAGTATTCAAAATAATTGCATGAAATATTCTTAGTTTCACATGGTGTAATGATCAGGACAAACACTCCATTTCTCTACCGACTATTCCAAATAAGTTTATGAAGAACACTACACGTCCACCACTGCAAGTGGCACAAAAAATTTTTGAGCACATAGATAGGATTTTTTTTTTCATCCGTGAAACATGCTTATGAGCATAGTTCAGCATGGCAGAGACACCACCATATGTGAAGCATATGAATGTCTCTGAAAGGTTAGCAGTTGATATGGCCTCTGCTATACGTATGTGTTACATCGCCTGCTGTATTTACTGCAGTATGTATCGTACCAGCCGAGTAAATATGTAGTATAATATAAGGAGGGTTCTTGCGAGACAGGCCCGCAGATAATCTAAGCTAGAGCAATATCTAATCTTCCAAACCAGTTTTTTGTTACTCTACTACATCACGTGAGTTTCAAAATGCTATATTTTACCAGTATGTGATATACTCTCCTACAACATTTCAATGCATGTCACAACATTTTTTTATATCTGCTGTACTCTATCCAGGTAAGCCATGCAAACAGCAAATATACCTGTGAATAAATATCACGAGTGCCTCCCACCTTCAATGGATATGCAGGGCCATGACACCGCCATGTGTGCCACTTCCTGTCGTTGAGAGGGAAGCAGAACATTGTCTGCTTCCAATGCATCAAGTACTATCTTGCTGAGGCTCTCCCAAGGGTAATAAATTCGTGAGAGCAGAGGCATTTGTGGGATTGGTGAAAGTGCACTCACACATGTTGACTGATCTAAACAGGAAAGCAAAACAAAAAATGGCACTTAAAGCCCCAAGCAAGAGGGCAAAGTGGCATCTGGAGATGTATGCACTATACCTTGTTTCCATAGTCCATTTTTAACAATGCAAATGTCATCGAGGCATTTCTCAGCACCAGCAACCATACAGCGAAGTGATAACTCATCCACTGAAAACCCCACCAAGCCCGACGTCCATTGAATCTGCGAAGATAACCGCCGTGTTGGTTCAGGTCTGACAAACCCCCATTATGGGGATCCGAAGATCCCCGCGGAAGGCGGCCGGGCTCCTGCAACGGCTTTTGTTTCTTTTGCATGTGAATTTGCCCACTGCCTATATTCTGATAGGGGAATATATTTGAATAAGAGTAATAGATGAAGTGGGAGGCAGGAGTGCCTGAAAGATTTAAATAAATGATAGAAAAGAGGAGAAATGTAAAGAATTAGTCCCCGTGCCACACGAGGTATAACAGGGATTGAATTCTGGAATAAATAAAATAATGATAGAAAAGGAGTAGGGAGAGTGAGTGTGTGAAGGAAGGAGGAGGGGGCTCGCGAAATCACAGTCAAAGGGAGGGGACATTGGCAAAAGCGGATTTATTGAAAGTGATCAGTGATTATTTACAAGATTGGTGTATGAATATTGAGAAGGTTACATAATGAGATATAGAAATGAAGTTATATAACGATAGATGTTATGATTAAGTGATCTTCTTGATCTTTATATGTGGGTGGTTTTCTTGGGTCTTGATGCTTGGGTTTTAGAAGAATTAGCTTGACTTGGAGTGTCCTTAGTCTTCTTTAATTATAGCTGACACGTTGATGGATGAACGGTTTAGTGTGTTGATGGATGGTGGTTTAGGGTGCAGGATAATTGCAGAATTCGGTAGGATCAGGTGAACCTTGGCCTATGTTAAATGCGTGGGTAGTGGGTCAAAAGCACGGAGTCTGTGTATTGTTAAGTTATTGTTGGCTACCTCTTTCCTCTTATTAGTTGTGTGGGTTGATTTAGGGTTTGTTAGTTTGTGTGTATGTTTGTGTATGTTTATAATTGGTGGGGGTAGCAAGTTAAAGTTGATATTTTATATTTAATATTTAAAGATGCCTTGTCAACACACAGACTCGATGGCCTGGGCCACGAATTCTTTCGAATTTAATCTGTATTTGCGTAGGCATCGAAGTTGCTGTTTAGAGGTGTTAGTTTCTGATGTGTTGTGGGAGTGAATTGGTTATATGATTTATTAAATCTATTAGAATTATTTGACTTGATTTGTTTCTAATTAATGATGGATAGTCTGATTCAGTTATTTTATGATTAATTTGATGTTCGATATTGCTGATATGTTGGTTAGTTAGTTGGCAGTTATATATATAGTGGTAGATATCTGGAGCTCGATTGTTACATATGCAAAGGTCCGAATTGGTTAGTTTTATTTTTTTGAAGTAAGAGGGGAATCTACCGTGTCCAGTAATTAGTTGTATAAGGTTTGGATGTAATGGGAATATTGATCTGATGTCTGTGGTGTTTGGTATCCATTTTTGTGTTGTTTTGTTGCTTGTTTGCCAATGTTGGTTCCAGGTTTTCAAGCTATTTTTGTATAAAAGGGTTTTGATGTATGCTTTAGGATATTTAATTGTGATAGAATCTACAAGGTGTATGTTTTGTAGTGCTTCATGAGCTACCTTTTCGACTGTTAAAAATCCGTCTGAGTATTTGTCCTCGTGGTAGACTAGGTAAATTTTATTTAATGTGGAGAATTGAATTAAGTTTTTTATTTTAGAGGCTGTAGAGATAATAGGCTGGGGTTTAATTATAGTAGCTAGTGTTGATTTATTGTTTATATTTATTTGAATTATTTTATTTTCATAGTTGTTATGAATTTCTAGGAGTGTTTTGTAGATTATTTCTAGATGAGCCTCGATATGTGTGGCGTCTTGCGGAACTGTAAATTTTGTAATGATTGGTAGTTCTTGTGGATCATATGTTGTTTGGCCTAACTATGATTTTGTTAGATTTATTTTCTTTAAATTTGGTGTGTATGAGAATGTCTGCGGTATGGTCTTTAGAGGGAGATTTGAAAGTGAGATTTGTTATGGTTCCTGGGTGATGTTCCCAGGGATCTGGGGCATAATCTATGTCTTCGGGAGTGAAGTTTATATCGTTTATAGTGATATGTTCTTTTAAATGCATTATTTTATTAATTTGTGTTTCTATGTTTATTTTTTGTTCTATTGGTAATAGGTTGCATAGGATAGGTAAGGTGCATGCTGCATGCATGATGCATTTGCTGCGTAGGTGGTAATTATTTCTAGAACTTTTAGATATAGTTCGCGGAGTACTTCGGGGTGAATTCCCAGCCTGTGCCTATGAATTTTTGTAGATTAGTAGTTATCGTGATTACTTTGTTCTTAACGTTATTTAGATGATCCAGAAAGCTGAAGTTAGAATCTTATGTAACACCTAGTATATTGATATTGTTTACGAATTTAATATTTTGGTTGTTTAGTTTTATGCATGGTGGACGATTCTTATATTTGATTATATGTGATTAATAGTGCCTGAGTTTTACTTGGGTTAATGGAGAGGGCATTATGTTTTGCCCATTTGTTTAAATTGCTTAACAATGAGTTGGCTGTTGTTTCTATTTCGTTCCTAGTTTTCCCTATTATTGTAATAATGATGTCATCTGCGTAGCCTTGTATTGTTGAATTCGGTGAAGTGGAAAGATTAAAGATATTGTTTACAGGTATTGCCCACAAAAGTGGGCTGAGTGCGGATCCCTGTGGGCAAAATGACTTTACTTTAAATTCTAAGTTTTCCGTTATTGATTCGTATATCATTTTTCTATTGGTTAGAAATTGTTGAAGAATACCAAATAGGTATTTTGGGCAGTTTGTTTTAGTGCAGGCGTTTAAGATGACGTTGTGATTTGCTAGGTCGAAAGCGCTTTGAATATCTAATGAAATTATTGCAATATGTTCTTTGTTGTTTTTTGCTTTTTTGATAGTATGGGTTAGGGTAGTTAGTGCTGTGGTGGTAGATTTGGAATAGATAAATCCGTGTTGATTTTTGTGAATAAAGTTAGATTTATGAATGTGAAAATAGAGGCGTTTGTAGATTATTTTTTCAAATATTCTACCTATAATTGGAATAATACTTATTGGTCTGTAAGAGGATGCTTTGTTGGTAGGTTTATTAGGTTTGTGAATTAGGCTGAGTCTTGCTATTTTCCAGTCATTAGGGTAGTGTTTGAGGTTGAGGCAGGCGTTATATATTGTAGGTAGAAAGTTTGGGTGGGAGGTGTGTATTGTTTTTATTGTTTCTGTGTTTATTTTATCAATTCCTGGCGCTGTTTTATTTTTGATTGAGTTAATTGCATTGTTTATTTCTAAATATGTTCTTGGGTGAATAGGGTGTTCCTCGTTGTATGTAATACTGGCCGTGGTGTTTGGAAAGTTGCATGGTTCTGTTAATATATTATGTATTATTAGTTCAATTGCTTCTTTGGTTGTTTTTGTGTGGTGGTGGCCGTTTTCTAAGATAGGGACAATTTGTTTTTTCTTTAGTTTACCCGTTGCATATTTGTATGGAAGAGTAAAAGGATTTTCTTTGGTAATTTCGGAGCATAAATTTTGAAAATGTTCGGTTTTGGCTTTTATAATTATTATTTTATATTCTTTGTGAGAGGCATAATATTCCTTTTTTAATTGTTGTTCATTATATGTATTTTTAGATGTTTGATATTTTCTTCGTGTTTGTTTTACTAGTTTTCTTTGTGAAGTAAGATCTGTGTTCCACCAGGGAACCTGTTTATTGGAGGGGATGATTCTTTTCATGGCTGAGGTTCTGTATGCTTTTAGTTTTTTCATTAAGTATAGTGATTATTTTGTCAAGTGTTGTAGTGTTTAAAATAGGCAGTTTAGTTTTAAACCAGTTATCATGTATTATTTTTTGGTTGAGTTCGATTTGACTCTTTTTTGAATTTTTTTTTTCTATTATGTTGTTGTTTTTGTTAGTGGAAGTGATAATGTAGTTGTTGTCACTGTTTGATGGAGTATCTAGTACTTCCCAGTGAGTAATTTTGTTAGCATAAGTGATTTTAGTGATGGTTACGTCTATCCATGATCTTCCGTTGATTGTGTGGAAAGTGGGGGGACTATCGTGGTCATTAATAGTGGTGAGGTTATTACTGATAAGAAATTCAAAGACAGTATCGCCTCTATCGTCGTTGTTGGGTCCCCATAATGCAGATTTGGCATTTAAGTCTCCGCAGATTATTATTTTGGTTGTTGAATTTATAATTAAGTTTTCTATTGTGGTTAGGGTGTTTTCTAAATTGTTTTTGGGGGGTGCATAAATGTTTATTATGTGGTATCTGTCTTTTTTATTTTTACAAGTGATTGCAATAACTTCTTCAGAGATGTAATTAGGGGTTATGTCCCAGGCGTTGGTAATGCATACTATTTCTGTTTTAGGATTTTGGGTGTTTTTGCTACTAGTGAGACTGTTGTAGTCCAGATTTTCGTTGATTAATTTGTAAGGTTCTTGAAGTAGAAGGAAATCTATATTCCTTTCTAAAGCTGTGTTTATAGCTGTGAGGTGGGCTATTTTAGATTTAGCAGTGTTAATTTGAAGGTTGTTAACCATGGTTTAGTTTAGTTAAGAGTTTGATGATGGTTGTGAAGAGGAAAGGGGTTGATGTGAATATCTACTCCGTGTAGTCAGTTCTTGAACGTACGAAATTTTCCCATTTCTTAAGGGAAGGGCATGCGTTGGTTGCAAACAAATGGTGTGTGTCGAATTGAGTTTTAAACTTGGTGTTCGACTGTCGGCAGCAAAGGCAGCACAGAGACTCTGGCCTTGCCCTGCAATCTCTTGCAGCATGGAAGGCTCCGCATTTGAAGCAGTTGTTATTTTGAAGATGCTTGCAAACTTTTGCAGTGTGTCCGAAGGACATCCAATTATAACATCTCCTAAGGTCGATGGCTTCTTCTACATAGGCCCGGAGCCACCCTATATATAGGATTTTTCTGTTTATCAGGAGTTTGAAGGTACTTGGGGTCGTTTCAAGAATCCAAGTTTTTGTCTCCTTCACTTTGAAACGCGTTTTTATTGATATGTCCTTGTCGTCCAAAGTCAAGTCGTTCTTTTCATTTATTTCTAAGATGAGGTCCTCTTCTTATGGCGGGGTCGGCGCCCGTGATCTTGATTCTGGGTTTGTTGAGGTCTTTAGTTCTGGTTTTATGCAAGTCGCCAGAGTTTGGGTCTCATTGATGGCGTTAGCCAGATCGTTTAGACCTGCTTTGTTAGATGCTTTAAGCACGACGTCTCCTTTTGTTGATGTTTTTAGCTCAACGTCATTCAAGCCAAATTGATGCGGCTGAAAGTTGTCCCTCAGTATTTTTTGTACGTCAGTTTTTTCCTTCTTGCTGAAGAGCATGAGGGTGTGCTTGCTTTTGGGTGTTTTTTCCGATTTCAGTGCTTCGGAGTATGTCATAGGAAGTGGGGTTTTCATGATGGCTTCACTTTGTGCAAGCAGCTGTTCTTGCTTTTCGATAGTCTCGTTGGCGTGATGTAGCCTGTCTTGGAGGATTCTTCTTTTGATTTCGTTTTCCCTGATGAACTGTTCATAGTCGTCTATGAGATTTCTGATGTCTTCTGACAGTTCCTCAGGTAGGCTCTTGTCACAATCCCTAAAGCGGTTGCGAAGCTTCCGTAGCTTTTTCTCGAATTTCTTCTGATCTTTATCCTCCATGTCGCTTTGGGTAGCTGATGTAGATGGTTCGGAGTGTGCCATGGAGGAAAGTGTCGTGGAGCAAAGTGTTGTGAAGCAGAGTGTTGTGGAGCAAAGCGTTGTGGAGGCACCAGTAGGTGTTATGGACTCTCCGATCTCCTGGCTAGTTTCGTTTTCGTTGTTTTCGGAATTACGGCTAAACCGTTCACTTTTCGAGGTTTTCGCTTGCTTTCTACTGCACTCTTTTTCCGTCCTCTCCCCAGGGGGCCCACTGTCGTGCGGCGGCGGCGGCATCCTGGCGCGCCAAGCCAATATGGCGGCGCCCAGTACTCGCTATCGATACACTTTTTGACTTATAACTTTCGTTCTAATTGTCCGATTTTAAAAATTCCGGTAGATCTATCAATCGGAAGTCGAGATCTATCGATTGGTGTATCGATTCCATCATTAGACCAACTACTTCAAAAGTTAGGTTGCACATGGTCGATAGTTAGTCTTAGCGGATCTGCAGATGATTTTTTCTGATAATACAGTAATTCTGGGGTGAAACTAAATAATTAGGCTCACCCAGAAGTCCTGAGATGTTTATACTTCAGTGATGACATTTTTCCGCATTCGCAAAGGCCTTGGGACAGCTATTTCAATTGTTTTACAAGAGCACAAAGCAAACACGTTCATTCATGCGCGGCGCTGATTAGATGCCTATATTCTGATAGGGACATTACAATAAGAAGGATTTTGGTTTAGGAAGGGAAGAGAGTTGGACGAAGAGAGCCCCAGCAGTGCTCACACAGTGGCGGCTCTTCTCCACAGAGTAAAAATTTGTGCGTGAGGAAGGTGTGGCCAATCCGCAACCTTGTTCTCAGAACACTCAAGAGACGATTTTCTTGCCGGTCTCCGTAACTTTGGATGTGTTGCTTAACTAAGTGTAGTTTGTTGTGTGTCTGAGTGTTCCAGAAACTCTGCCATGTTGAATACAGTGATTTCCTAAGTGCTGACCTAATATCATGCATCGGTATCTCAAAAGAACTGATGTCTTTTGAAGCTGCAGCAGCAGCAGCGCGGTCAGCAACCTCATTGCCTTGTATGCCTGTGTGGCTAGGCACCCAGCATAAAATAACTGAAAGTCCCCTCTTTTGTGCCGCACTCACTAAGGACTGTGCACGCTGAATCAGAAAATTCTTTGGTTTGCGTGTGCTGCAAATAGCATTAACAGAACTTAAAGAATCTGTATATATAACTGAAGACTTGATACAGCCTTGAAGAATGTGCGTAAGTGCAAGGATGATCGCATAAATTTCTGCAGTAAAGATAGATGCTATATTGTTTAGACGATGTGACCTCACACATGTGCCAGAAGTCATGGCACAGGTCACACCTGCACTAGACTTTGATCCGTCAGTGTAAATTTCTGTGTGAGTCCCAAAACTTTCCCTCACGTGTTCAAATTCTTGCTGTAGTACATGTGTAGAGGTGTTGTGTTTGCTGTATTTAGTCAAAGTTGTATCATACCTTGGAGGTGGTTCCCAAGGTGGGACCATCTTACCATATTCTGCAACTTGACAATTATAGGAAGGAAAATTGTGATCCTCAATATCCTGTTCAATTCTCATTGAAAGAGGAGGGACTACTGAAGGCCTGTTAATAAACAGCTGTTTGAAACGTGTTCTTTTAACACAAGTCAGTGCAGGATGTTGTGCATAACTCCTTATTCTTAGAGCATAGGACACCACAAGATAAAACCGTCTTCTAGTCAAGGAATATTCATGTGATTCCACATACAGACTTTCGACTGGCGACGTTCGGAATGCACCAAGGATAAGCCTGAGCCCTTGGTGATGAACAGGATCTAGAGCTTTTAATACAGATTGGCGGGCTGAGCCGTAGACGATAGACCCATAATCTATCTTAGAGCGAATGCAGGCACTATATACACGGCGGAGTGTCTCCTCGTCTGCACCCCAAGATCTGTGAGAGAGGATTTTCAGTAGATTCAGTGTTTTCACACATTTTGCCTTCAGGTTTTGAATATGGGGCTTGAAAGTGAGCTTTGAATCGAACGTAATGCCAAGAAATTTGCATTCTGATTTCACAAGAATATCTTGTTCATTAAGGTGCAGCGAAGGAGGCGGAAACACTCCTCTGATTCTCGAGAAATGAACGCAGATTGTTTTTTCCGGAGAGAATTTAAACCCATTATGTGAGGACCATTTTGCCATTTTATTTATACAGAGTTGCATCTGTCGTTCACATCTGGGTAAGCTCGCTGAACAACAAGATATCTGGATGTCATCCACATACAAGGAAAAAGATATAGAGGGTGGGATGACACTGGCTATAGAGTTGATTTTGATAAGGAATAATGTGACGCTCAGAACAGAGCCCTGCGGGACACCATTCTCTTGCACGAACAAACGGGATAAGGTAGTTCCCAGCTGAACTCTGAATGTTCTGTGTTGTAGGAAATCAGCAATGCATTTAAAGAGACGACCCCGTATACCGAACGAATGGAGATCCTGTAGGATGCCGTATCGCCATGCAGTGTCGTATGCTTTCTCCAAGTCAAAGAAAACTGACAAGCAGTGTTGCCTCCTGACAAAAGCTTCACGGATGGTTGTTTCTAGACGAACGAGGTGGTCCATGGTGGAGCACCCCATTCGAAACCCACTCTGAAATTCTGATAGGCACTTATTCATTTCAAGAAAATAAACCAGTCGGTTATTCACCATTCGCTCGAAGGTTTTTCCTATGCAGCTTGTCAGCGCGATGGGACGATAACTGGCAGGACAAGAGGCTTCCTTTCCGGGTTTCAGGACGGGGATTATGGTGGCAATTTTCCATGCAGAAGGTAGTGTCCCCTGTATCCAAACGAGGTTGAAGAACTGAAGTAAACATTTTTTTGATATGTCAGACAAGTTCTGTAGCATTGAGTATGCAACACGGTCTGGGCCAGGAGCAGTCGCTTTTGCTGACAACAAGGAACGTGACAATTCTACCATGGTGAAAGCCTGGTTATATCCCAAACAGTCTCCGCCATTTACTGCAATCTTCTGTTTTTCGGATCTTTGTTTAATTTTTAGAAATTCACAGCTATAATGGGAGGAACTTGAAATGCTTTGGAAGTGTTCCCCAAGTGCATTAGCCTGTTCTTCTAAATTTTCGCATACATGACCGTTAACTTCTAAAAGAGGGACTGAATGACTGATATGCTCTCCTCTGATTTTACGAAGTCTGTCCCATACGATTTTGGATGGGGTATTACAAGATAGAGAAGATACAAAAGTTTGCCAAGAGGATCGTTTAGCCTGTTTTCGTGTCCACCTGGCCTTTGCTCTTGCCTTTTTGAAAAGTAAAAGATTATCTGAGGTGGGGTATCTCCGAAATGTACCCCATGCACGATTTTGAAGTTTGCGAGTTTCCTCGCATTCATTATTCCACCAGGGTTTAGGTCGCTTTGGGAGGCGACCAGATGTCTGGGGAATGGATACTGTTGCTGCATCAAGTATGATGTTGCTGATAAGATAATTAGCTTCTTCTATTGTAACACTATCAATAGGAATTAAAGATAGGTCACTTCTTTCTGAAAACTGCCTCCAGTCGGCCAGTTGGAGTTTCCATCTAGGAGGGCGTGTTGTCAGAGTGTTCACTGGCGTAAGATATTTTAACACCACTGGGAAGTGATCACTCCCAAGCGGATTTTGTTTTACAGTCCATTCTATCTCCTGAAACAAGGATGGACTGCAAAAAGACAGGTCTAAGGTTGAGGGAGACTGACTTGAAGAATGTATGTATGTAGGTGCCCCTGTGTTTAAAAGGCAGGTGGATGTTGATAATAAGAAATTCTCTAACATTTTCCCTCGAGTGTCAGTTCTCGTACTGCCCCAAAGTGGATTGTGAGCATTAAAGTCACCTAGAAGTATAAAAGGACTTGGAAGTTGGCTGCATAAATCTTCTAATTCTTTTTGTGTAGTAGTGTCTGAAGGTGGCAAATAGATTGAGCAGATGGTGACAATTCTGTCTAGACACATCTGCACGGCTACAGCTTCCAAGTCTGTAACTAGGTGTACTGCTTTTGTTGGGAGAGATCCTCGTGTGACGATCGCAACACCACCAGATGCTCGGGTGGCGTCAGTTCGATCTTTTCGAAAGATATTGTGTCTTCGCAGTGGATTTTGTGTTTGTGTATTCAGATATGTTTCTTGAAGACAAAAGCATGATGTGTTATACTTCTAGAAAAGATCGTTGATGTCATCTAGATTAGAGAGTAACCCTCGGCAATTCCATTGGAGGATCGTGTGTTGCATAATGATTGCAGTAAGAAGAAAGACGCCTGTCAAGAACTTTTGCCGACTAGGAAGAGCTTCCATTACCTATTTTTTTGTTGGGGGTGTGACCCGCGGCCTTGTGGTTTTCTTTCGTGCAGCCGCAAGCTCCTTGTCAGATATGTCAGGGAGTGACCCGCTCCCCGACAGACTAGATCTATTCTTTTTGGGGGCTTGGGAGCTCGTGCTCGCAAAGGAGCGCTCGGAGCTCGTCTCGTCCTCGCAATCCATGGATGTCACCTCCGTGGACTGTGAGGACAGGAGTGGCGCCGGTGTTAGCGACGCCACAGGAATTTCGGGAGTTGGAGGTGGATCTGCACCTCCTTGGATCTGACTTGCGTTGGTCTGGGTGAATATTGACTGCTCGGTCTGTGTGTACTGTGTGACTAGTTTTACTTTCTGTTTTACAGCTGTGGCAAAAGATTTCTCGAAAAAGATGGGGGCTACTTTTTTCCTGGCTTCTGGGTAAGTGAGGTTATGCGTGACTTTAACATGTAGGACTTCCTTTTCATATTTCCATTTTGCACAGGATCTCGAGTAGGATGGGTGGTTAGAAGAGCAGTTGACACAACAGTCTGGCCCTTTGCATTCTTTTGTTTCGTGGTCGGCCTTCCCACACCGTGCGCAACAGGCGGAGCCATGGCATGAGTCGGCAGCATGACCGAATCTGTTACAACGGAAGCAGCGCAACGGATTTGGGATGTATGGGCGAACTTCTGCTGACAGGTATCCTACTTTTAACTTTTGAGGCAGAGTCGGGCGATCAAAGGTAAGGATAATATTGCGGGTTGTAATGTACTCATTGTTCTTTCTTATTTTTATTTTTCGTACATCTATGACGTCCTGGTCTTTCAGGTTTAGAAGAATTTCCTCAACGGGGACGTCGATGAGTTCTGATACGGCAATGACGCCTCGACTGGTGTTCAGTGTCTTGTGCAAGGAAGCTGATATCCCTTTTCCCAACATTTCATGTGTGTTCAGAATGGTCTCACAGTCTGTTTCAGATGTGCACTTTATTAACAAGTCGCCTGATCGCATGCGCTTTATCTCAGGTATATGCTTAGACAGAGATGCCACCGCCTTCTCAATGAAGAACGGCGACATCTTACCCAACGGGACTACTTTTTCTTTGTCATTTACAGTCGCTGAAAGAACGATGTACTTTGCTGTAAAGTTCGTAGGCATTGCTTTGAATACTTCGGTCCGGGGACGTTTGCCGCCCCCGATCGTAGAGGAGGAAGAATTTTTAACCATGTACGGTTTTAAGAAATGGACGCTCCTACAAGTCGCTCACGTTTCACGTCCATACGCGTGAGAAGGTCCCGGAGTTTTAAGGAAAACCCATCGGCCGGGGCTTGACCAAGACCCCGACCGCCACCGTTCAAGGCTTCTACCCTTCGCCTTTCATCCCCTCGGCACGGTACGGTTAACACCTTGGGACTGGGGGCTGGGGTCCGTGGTGGCGCCACTCACCAAACACCAGCCGAAACCGGTGCCCCCTGCGGGGAATTGCAGATGTAAGACATTATATCCTGTAATATTTTTTAGTGTCTTGATTTGCTGTAGTAATTTATGTAGATTATTTGTTGAGAGTGGTTCTTTAATTTCACTTTCCAGAGCAGATCTAAATGATTTCGTTAGCTGGCAAGAGATAAAGTAGTGTAAGTTGTCTGCTGCTGATAAGCCGCATTTGCAAATGTCCGTCGTGGACAGACCAAAACGTTTAAGATAGGCGGGAAAATTGCCATGGTCCGTTATAATTTGGGCTACCAGATGGTCTATTACGAATGCTTTGGGGATTCCGCTTAAATTTGGAAACCAGACTTTTAGATCCTGATCGGCCTGTTGCCAATCCTGATCTCGCATTTTAGTTAAGGTGCTTAAAATAGGTTTTCGGCAGACACGTTTTGATATGGGAGTGAATTTCTCGTTTCCACATAATCTTGCCTTATTGGCTAGCTGGTCAGCCATATCGTTACCGTCTATATCGGTATGTGAGTGTATAAAGTGAAAATTAACGTAATGGAAGTTATCTTTTATATTTTTTATTTTTTGACGTAAGGTGTGCACCCTGGGATTTTTATGATGAGGGTTTTCTACCGCTTTTAATACGGACAGGCTGTCTGTGTATATATTATGTGGAACGTCTTGGGGTAATAGTGTAATCGCGTCATATGCTTCTGTAAGGGCTATTAATTCTGCATCGAAGATGCTTGCGTGAACTGGAAGTTTGAATAATTCTCTGCATACTAAATTTCCATCTTTTAAAATACAGAAGGCTGCTCCGACTGTCTGCCCACACTTTGAGCCGTCTGTAAATGTAGTATAATTATTATATTGGACTTTAGAGTTCATGTGGAAATTGAAGTGTCTTGATGAAGAAGGGTGTAAATTCCAGTAATCATAAGGGGATTCAGTCTCTGCTGCTGTAATTGTGAGGTTTCCTACTTCTATATCAGTGTTCAGATCAAATAGACGAAAGATAAAGAATTCTTCTGATGCTCTAATGTCTAAGGGGATAATTCCGCAGAGGACTGGCAAGATTAAGTGTGGAGAGGTAGAGTATGCTTTACTTATTTTTAGTAAGGGTATACGTTGAATTTGGTTTAGTTTTCTTTTTAGAGCTGAATTATGTGTAGGAGTCCACCAAGCTGCTGCTCCGTAAAGTATAATTTTTTCAATAACTAGAGTATATATTGTTTTAAAGTAACTAGCTGGAATTTTTTTGCTGGATCTGGTCAACCTGGAAAGATTGGCGGTGGCAATAGCGACCTTGATTTTAATTTCCTCTAGGTGTGGAAGAAAAGGTAGTTTGTTGTCGAAGGTCAAACCTAGGATTTTCTGGGTAGGAGTGGATTTTATTGGTTGATTATACATGCGTATAGTAGGAGGTCTTTTGAGGTCAAGAGTGCCATAAGGAATGATTGTAGATTTACACTTTGCTGGATTAAATTGGAGTAGTTTGCTTTCTTCCCATTTTGCTATCTTATCCAGCATGGTGTTTGCTTCTGTTTCTAGTGCCCGCCTCGAGGGTGTCGATAAAATGATAATAATGTCATCGGCATAGGCATGTATTTGAGATTCTAAGGATAGAGGTATTTCAAATATTGAGTTTATGGATAGGTTCCACAAAAGGGGACTCAAAGGAGAACCTTGCGGACAGCCTACTGGCACATTTCTTTTTAGTATTGATGATTTTGTGATGGTTTTGACCCTGCGATCAGTCAGAAAATAGGCAATAAGTCTCAGTATGCTCTGAGGACATTTGATAGCTCGTAAAGAGTTAATGATGGTTTCGTGCTGCAGTCCATTGAAGGTCCCCTGCACATCGAGGGATATGAGCAGGGAGCGCAGTTTACGTTGTCTCGCGTTTCTTAGGGCAGCGTTTCCCAAACTGTTGGCGGTGACGGACCCCCGGAAGCGATGAGAACCAATTCACGGACCCCCCCCCCCCCCCACACACACACCCACACACACACAAATATACCGGGATACGCGCTCTGTACACTGCATTGCAGACCGCGTTTAATATGCGCGACAGGGTATATTACAGGGTACGCAATTGCATGTTTGTCTTCTCCGTTTCGAGCCAAGATAACACACTGCTACGCCATTCCGTACTTTTTCTTCGATGGTGCACTGCTTGTCAACTCTCAAGATTGATAATACCAAACAGAGTTATCATTTGTAGTGCCACCATCGCTGCAAGAGGTCCGCAGGCTGCCAAATCTAAAATGCGCTAAACACAGGAAAACTCTCACTCAGTTCGAACTCGAAGCAAAACGATATGACGCACTGTATTTCCCATGCTAGCCAGTGCATAACCAGCAACCTCGTCAGCTGCTGCGTGCTTTCGATACAGCTTCAGAAACGATTCCGGACTGGTTTCTTCTTCTTGTTTGTATGTGTATGACGCGGACAAACGTGCACTGCAGGACTTTTCTATCAGAAATTAGAAGCTAGCCGTTGAAGCATGCTTGTAGCAATTTTGGAAGTTCTGGGTGTTTGGAAATCGGGCAGCATGTACGAGCGCGTGTTTGTGGGGACGAAAATCCTCACTGAAATGTCAGAGACGGTCGCGGACCCCCACGGACACACTCGCGGACCCCCAGGGGTCCGCGGACCACACTTTGGGAAACACTGTCTTAGGGTACGGGTGATTTCATACAGTACTTTTGTGGTTGAGTCTTGATGCCTAAATCCGTGTTGATGGGAATGGATGCTGTTGGTCTTGTGGCAGAAGTGCTAAAGTCGGTTGTGTATAATTTTTTCCAGTAGTCTACCAATCAGTGAAAGTATAGTGATTGGTCTATACGAGGTAGGGTTATCTGGGGGTTTGCCTTCTTTTGGCAGGAATATCAGTTTTCCACACTTCCAAATTCGTGGAAATTTACCCTGCGTTAGAGCTGCGTTGAATAGTAGGAGCATAAAGGGCATACAGCTGCGGATGAGAATTGCCAAGATAGAGTAATTGACTTGATCAAGCCCGGGGGCCGTATGATGGTTCATTTTGTTAAATGTGTTTAGTATTTCACGTTCTGATATGTTAACATCGTTGTCAGAGTAATCCGTTGCGCCTTCAACTGATTGGCTAGGTTGGCAGTGATCGTAGATGACGAGCCCAGAGCTGAGTCTGCTATTAGGCTTACAGATTCTTCTAAGGATGTCGTTAGTGTTCCGTCAGTCCTTCGTATTGACTGTATCAGTTTTGGGTATTTACTCCGCCCAAGCAATTCTTTGGACCGTTGGTTGAAAATACTTTTTGGATTTAAATTAGAGCAGATAGCGTCAAAGTATTTGGTTTTTGATTCTATAAGGGCTCGTTTGTATATCGCAACTTGCCTAAAGTATTGTTCCTTTCATGTTTTTACATTTTTGCCGTTACTTCGTTTGGCGCTTTGGTATTTACGTCGGAGTTTCTTGGTAGTAGCCCTGATATCGGTTAGGTCCGAACTCCACCAAGCTGTTGTTGAATTACGGGGACGTATGCTAGTCATGTTTAATTCTTTCAACAATCTTATCTTCTGAGTAAGGTATCTAGCAGTATTGCCAATGTCAAGATGAACTGGGTTTGAAGTGGAGGTTATTTGGGAGAACCAAGTATCGTTTTTAATAGCCACTTCCATCCGCTCCAAACCCTTAGCTGTTAACAGTCTCAGTGGCGGTCCTCTTGGACCTACTTTAAAGGATATGTATCTGTGGTCACTTGCAGATGGAGAGTCTAAGACCTGCCACTCGCTGCATTTGTCATATAAAGAAAGAGATACCATAGATAGGTCTGTCCAATAATTGCCTCTAGGTCCCTGAAAGGTTGGGGGAGACCCAGGGCGATTCAGGATAGCAAGATCGTTGACCATTATAAAATCAACTATTTGATCCCCGTTTTCTTCCAATATAGATCCTCCCCTGATAGGGACGTTAAAATAAGAAGGATTTTGGTTTGGGAAGGGAAGAGAGTTGGACGAAGAGAGCCCCAACCCAAGTACCACGGACTAAGCGTATCGCTCGGTTGCTGGGGGCCGCAGACTTGTGCGTAACGCGTTACTAGTAATTGCGTTACTTGTAATCAATTACTTTTCTGAGTAATTTTTCGAGTAATCAGTTACTTTACTGTCAAAGTAATTTTTCGAGTAATCAATTACTTTTCTGAGTAGTCGATTACTCAGTAATTGATTACTTTTCCGGCAGATATTAGCTTATCTTTTAGATGTTCTGCCCCAAGTCAAGCCCCTGGTGCCTTCAGCCTTTATTGGGCTGTTGCTGTTCTACTATAGCAAGCGGAGGTCATTGTAATGACCTTCTGGAATTTCAGGGTCTCTCTCTCTCTCTAATCTCTTCCTACACCAGTGTGATGGTACCTGAAGATTTGGAGGTTTATAGAGTCATGGGGAAGTTCCACGCAATGCTCTTCCACAATCGGATCAACGCCTTCCCTTGCGATAAATACAGCACACGTACAGATCTCCTTATCCTAGGCGTTTTTGTTTTTGTTATCATCTCAGCTGTTCCGCTGTTGAACCTTTCTTTGTTCTTTTTTTTTTTTTTCTGAGGCACCCAAAGACGGTTATAATTTGCGTGAATGCAGAGTAACGGCTGGAGTAACGCGTTACTTTTTTACTCTTACTCAATTACATTTGGAGTCAAGTAATGGGTAACGGTAATTAATTACTTTTCCCGCAGAAGTAACGGTAACGGTAATCAATTACTTTTTTCGAGTCACGGGCACAAGTCTGCGTGGGGGGCAGATTAATGCTACTATCTTCCAGCAACCCCACGGCCGAGAGAACGGCCGCGGCAAGACCGACGAGGAGGGAAAACCCCACCAAGCCCGACGTCCATTGATCTGCGAAGATAGCCGCCGTGTTGGTTCAGGTCTGACAAACCCCCATTATGGGATCCGAAGATCCCGCGGAAGGCGGCCAGGCTCCTGCAACGGCTTTTGTTTCTTTTGCATGTGAATTTGCCCACTGCCTATATTCTGATAGGGACAGAAAAATAAGGAGAGAGGGTTTTTTATAAGGGAAGGGAATATAGTTGGGACGAAGGAAGAAGTGAACCTCCTGGCCTGTGTACCACCCGAAGATATCGCAGGGGTCAGGAGGGGAGAGGGAAAAGGAAGGAAGAAAAGATAGAGAGGGTTGAGAAGAAATGAAAAGATGAGTTATCTTTGAAACCACAGTCAAGGGTAGAGGCTTGGCGATTAGCATTTATTTTGAAAAAAGTATTAGGATATGATACATTGAGTTTTGAATAGCTATTACAACTTCCTCTAGCCTTAAGAAAGGTGGCTTCATCTGTTGTGCTTTGTCTTGATGTGACTCTTGTGGTAAGTGTCTTGAAATTGGAGTGGGTTTGTTGGCTTGGAGTTGCTTGAGCCTTAGATGATTTGGATGTTGAAGAAACCTGTAAAGTTTATCAAATGGATTAGGATTTGGGTTTGTAAAGTTATTAAATTTATTAAAGCTGTGTAGTTTGATTATAAGTAATAGTAGCCAAATGATTGCTTTTTGTGACTTCTCCTTTTCAGGATTTGGTGGTTGTCACAAAGTGTCAACCATTTGCATTTAGGTATTAACTGAGGTTATTATATGTTCTGCAAGGTTTTGAAGAATCTGACTAGCTTGTTTATTTAAAAGGATTTTTCCTATATTTGTAGTGTCGAGTGTACATTTAATATGTTGTTCAATTGCTTTCCTGTATTGTAATGTAAGGGGACATTCAGTGATGTAATGTATGTTGTCTGCTTTGGATTTATGACATTTACAGGTAGTATTTGTACTTAGTTTAAATCTGTCTAAATATTCGGGAAAGTTTCCGTGCCCTGTTAGAATTTGCGTAGTATAATGAGTGGTAGGGAGTATGTCTTTAACTTTGGTTATCTTTAAACCAAATTTTTAATTTACTGTTGGATAAATTGTAATCTTCTTGTATTAGTTTTTGTGATTTCTTTTTGAGTAGGGTTTTAACATATTTTTTAGAGTAAGGTATAAAAGTTATTGTGTCAAGACTTCGGGCCTCATTTGCTAATTTGTCTGCAATGTCATTTCCTGTTATTTCGGTATGTGAGTGTATGAAATTAAAATTTATGTCATAGTTGGTTTTTGTGAGTGTTATTAATTGGTGTAAGTTTTGATTTCTGGGATTGTTGTGTTTTTAATTTTTTAGGGCTTTTAAAACTGATTGGCTGTCTGAAAATATTTGAAATTTGGTTGAGGAGGGATATGTTTGTATTTTGTTTATAGCTTTTTTAATTGCAAAAAGTTCTGCATCAAATATGGTAGAGTTTTCTGATAATCTGTGTTTTTCTTTATATATAAGTTCTTTATCTTGTAGGATACAAAAAGCTGCACCGATGGTATTATTGGCTTTAGAACCACCGGTGAATATAGTATATCCTTTGTAATTTGCTTTGTTTGGGCTGTGGAAACTGAAATTTGATATGGTAGCTGGATGTATTGTCCAGGTGTCATAATCTTTTTCGAATCTGTCTATAGTTATGTTAATATTATCAACTTGAATATCTTTTTTACCGTTTTGTAATTTGTAAAGTTGGCTTTCTCTTGTTGCTTGTATATGACTGGGGGTGACATTACTTAATATTTGTAAGTTTAGATTGCTAACTGTTTTGTATGCTTGACAAATTTTTAGAAAAGGAATTCTGTCGATTGAGTTGATTTTTCTTAGTAAATGGGAGTTATTTTCTTCTTTCCACCAACTAGGGGCGGCATATAGAATAATTCTTTGAATAATGTTTGTGTAAAAGGTTTGCATGATTTGGCCTTTTGATTTTTTGTTTCCATGACAGATTCTAGAAAGAGTGACTGTTATTTTTTCAACTTTTTCTTTTATATGATTTAAGTCGGGAATAAAAGTTAAATGACTATCGTATGTGATTCCTAATGTTTTTAAAGTGTTTCTGTTAGTTATTTTTGTTCGTAAATTTTTATACTAGGTGGCTTTGATTGGAATTTGTTGCCATATGGTATTGTTAGACAAGTAGTCTTCTAGGGGTTGAATTCTAGGTTTAATTTTGAAGCCCAATGTGTAAGGGTTTGAAGATATTTGTTAGCTGAGTTTTCTATTTTTTGCCTTGAGGTACCGTTTATTATTAAAATTATATCGTCTGCGTATGCAATTAGTTTTATGTTTTCTTCTGTTGGAATTTGAAAGATTGAGTTAATGGTTAAGTTCCATAATAGTGGACTAAGTGGAGAACCTTGTGGGCATCCCACTTTACTGTCATATATTACAGTTGATGAAATGGCTCTGATTTGAACCTTTCTATCAGTGAGATAGTCTTTGAGTAGATTGTGTAGGTTACTTGGTATTTTATTTATTTCAAGTGTTTTTATTATTTCACTATGATCTAGGGAGTTAAATGCTCCTTTAATGTCTAATGAGATTAAAACGATGTGTTGTTTATCTTTTTTATTATTTTGAATTTTATCGGTGATTTCATATAGTGCTTGGGTGGTGGATTTGCCGTGTCTGAATCCGTATTGTTGTGTATGTAGAAGGTTGTTTTTGTGGCAGAAATGGTAGAGTCTATTGAAAAGTATTTTTTCGTAGACTCTAGAGAGGATTGATAAGATAGTTATTGGTCTGTATGAAGTGGGGACATTAAACTAATAAAGAGGACCACGTAGGGTGAATGGGAGGGGAAGAGAGTTGGACGAAGAGAGCCCCAGCCCGAGTACCACGGACTAAGCGTATCGCTCGGTTAATGCTGGGGGGCAGAGTAAATGCCGCTATCTTCCAGCAAACCCACGGCCGAGAGAACGGCCGCAGCAGGACCGACGAGGAGGGAAGACCCCACCAAGCCCGACGTCCATTGATCTGTGAAGATAGCCGCCGTGTTGGTTCAGGTCTGACAAGCCCCCATAAGCGAGACAAGTCCCGCGGAAGCGGCCAGGCTCCTGCAACGGCTGTTGTTTCTGTTGCATGTGAATTTGCCCACTGCCTATATTCTGATAGGGACAGAAAAATAGAGGAAAGTAGGGGAGGATAACCGTCGTTGTGAAGTGGAACAGCCTTTCGCCCTTAGGCTTTTTCAGAGCCGTTGAAAAAGAAATCGAACCATCACGGACCTCCCGCCGTAATCTGGACGGGAGGTCCAACGTCTCTATGACACTTACCACAGGTCAACAGGTCCCCGCCAGCCCTGCCAAACGCCAACGGGTAGGGAGCCCTTCTTCTGGTGATCCCAACATTCCACAGATCGTGAATGTTCCCGATAACACCATGGACACTTCGGCACCGCCAGCTCCTCAGCAGACAGATGCGATGAACGATAGCAACCTTGCCACTTCACTTCATGACCCGTTCACCACTGTCACCTACAAGAAGAACCGAGCCGGCGGTATTCCCATACTGTTTCGACCAGCAACTACTGACTACTCCTTCTGGAAGGTGAATCCTAATGCGGTCGCTAGTGAGATACGCCTGCTAACCCAACAACAGGTTATGCACCACCGTTTCCACCGAGATGGTTCTCTCTTCGTCTCCGTACGGTCCGAAGCAGCCGCCCGCAACCTTTTGTCTGCTAAGTGCTTAGCTGGCATTCCGGTGATACCATCCATACCCCAATCGTACGCCAGAAATATGGGCAAGATATATGATGTTCCAAGAGAGTATTCGAACGACGACCTCGTGCTCTATCTTAAAGACGCAGGGGTTTTATCAGCACGGCGACAGGTTCGGCATTCCCTAACAGAAGATGGCAGTGATGTGTTCACCCCGTTACGGAGCGTTATCCTGACTTTTGAACCTACAATCCGTCTTCCTCCCCGAATTGCCCTGGGGTTTCAGACCTTCACAGTCCAAGAGTATATAGAAGGCCCCATACAGTGTTATAACTGCCAACGATTTGGCCATATTGCACGATATTGCCGAGGTTCTACACGGTGTGGCATCTGCGCCGGACCTCACCGGAGATCAGACTGCAACAATAAAAGAGAGCCAAAGTGTGCTAACTGCAAATCCAGCCATCCCGCATCATTTTCTTTATGTCCTGTCAAGACCGCCGCCACCAAGAGGCACCAAGATCGAACCCTACGACTTTCGTCTGATGCTCCTAGGGATGCTAGTGCCACACTCCCGTCTCGTACAAATGCACAAGAATTTCCTGCACTACCCCCTCGATCTGCACCAGGTAAACGAGGGTCGCTGAACACAGTCGCGGCTACGCCTCTCACAAGCGCACCGCCTCCTCGTCCATCAAGACAGATTACAAACACTTACGCCAGTGTGACGGAACCAGCACCCTCATCAGCCCCCCAATATATGCCTCCTCTGGGACTCTTCTCAGCGGTACTCGCTGCCCTTAAGGCCATTGTCTCTGCTTTTCCTGGTGCGTCGCAACTGCCCGAGGTTCAAGCGCTTCTGGCACTGGAGGCATTATCTTCGCATCAGCATGACGGAATTGTATAAAAAAGCCCTGGCCATGCAGTGGAATCCTCGAAGCCTGCGTAACAAGCTCCCAGATTTTAAATCACATCTCCAACAGTACAAGTTCCCTTTCATAGCTATATGCGAACACGGCATGGATTGTACACATCGTGTTAGTGGATACACAATCTATCGCTCTCATCATTCCCCTGAGAGTAGAGCAGCGCTATACGTTCGCAATGACCTCGTTGCTGCACCCATCGGCTCAGTTTGTCATCGCTCTTATGATTACGTCACATGCAGGATCCGCCTTGGCCCCATGCTGTTAACGGTCGTCAGTATCTATATCCGTCCCGCGGTACAGGTCCCGTGGAGTGACCTTGAACGCTTACTTGGTTCTCTGGAAGCCCCGGCGCTTGTGCTAGGGGACTTCAATGCACATCACTCGGCCTGGGGAAGCCGAAGGACGGACAGTAGGGGAAGGAGGTTGTTAGAGGCAATGGAGAATAATAACATGTGCCTGCTGAACAACCGCGAGCCCACTTACATGCGATCCCCACTGTCACTTGATGTATTGGACCTCTCGTGGTCCTCAACCGACATGATTCGCCATTTGTCGTGCGCTACGGACGTCGACACTAGAGGTAGCGATCATTTTCCTCTATATATTTCGCACGACAGACTGCCCCTCTCAGCCACTGCTGGACTGATTTCTTTCACAAACTGGAGACGTTTTCGTGAGGGCCTCAGAACATCTGTGCACACCGGTATGTCCCCAGAGGCTCTCTCTCAAGCAATTACCCGCGGTATTCAGGACGCGGTGGTCATGTCTAAAAGGGTAACAGGCCATATCGGCCATTCCCCCGCTATTAATCACCTTAGAGCATTACGTCGCCGAGCAGAAAGAACGGCTCGTCGGACAGGGCAACTTACGGACATTGTGGAATACCGCCGGATGAAAGCTAAAGTAACACGAGAACTTAAAAACGAGGATAGGAAGCGTTGGCGTAAGTTTTGCCACCACCTTTCATCGTTCGATCCGGCCACGAAGATCTGGCGGACAATCCGTTCTCTGAAGGAGGCGCCCCCTCAAAAGAATCCTCTCGCGGCCTTGGCTCTCGTTCAGCGTGTAGACGAGAACACGCTTGCGACGGACTTCTGTGTGGTACTAACGACTCCGGCGGCTGCCTCGACCACGCCCCTACACCGCAGTTTTGTCCACAGTTTGACGGCTGAACTTCACCACGACTGGCCCCGTCCCCCGGAAGTTATGGACCGCGACTTCACACTAATCGAGCTAAAGGCAGCGTTGAAGCTTGTGAACGCCAGCTCGTCCCCTGGGCCCGATAAAATCACCTATGCCGCCCTACGAAACCTTGACGGGCGGTCACTCCAAGCTCTCCTTCATGTCTATAACACGTCTTGGCAACAAGGATCTTTACCACATACATGGAAGCAGGCCTTGGTTGTTCCCATCCTGAAACCAGGCAAGCCCCCAAATGCCCTATCCTCCTTTCGCCCGGTGAGCCTGACAAGCTGTATGGGGAAACTGATGGAGAGAATGGTTCTGCATCGCCTCGACTGGTGGCTCGAAAAACGACGTGCGTTCCCTCACGAAATGGCTGGATTTCGTCGCCACCGAAGCTCCATGGATCCAGTTCTCGACCTAGTCTCTACAGTTCAACATGCTCGAGCCCATCGACGGATCGTGCGATCGGTCTTCCTCGACATCAAGCGCGCCTATGATACCGTCTCGCACATTTGTGTGCTACATGCCTTGCGCTCGTTTGGAGTATCCGGTCGGCTCTTCATCTGGCTCCAAGACTTCCTTACGGACCGAACTGTCGCTGTCCGTACGTCCCAAGGCCAAAGCCCTCAGCATCCTGTTCCCCAAGGAGTCCCCCAAGGAAGCATTCTCAGCCCGACACTGTTTAACGTGGTGATGGCCGGCCTACAATCAGTAATTCCTCGCAAAGTGTCGTTCTCCGTGTATGCAGATGACGTCGCCCTTTGGACAGTAGGAAAATCACGCCCGGCTCTCCAGCGCCGCCTGCAGCTCGCTTTAAACAATATCCATACGTACCTGACGCACCTCGGGATGGACCTTTCACCCGAAAAGTGTGTCGAGCTCCCTTTCACGCGTAAAGCTATGGCCAATTTCCCACTTTGGCTTGGCTCAAAGAAGCTAGAACCAGTACGCTTTCACCGCTTCCTTGGCGTGGTAATCGACTCGGACTTGCGCTGGGCTCGGCACATTAAACACCTTGAAACTAAAGTGCAGCGATGGCTCCCCGCAATCCAACATGTTTCTGGCCCAGGATGGGGCTGTGATCAGCGTTCCCTGCTCGCGGTTCACGCGGCATTGGTGAGGGCAACTGTGCTTTACAGCCTTCCTATTCTGCACAGGATATCAACAACTTCATTAAATACGCTTCGGTCCCTGTTTGCTCGAAGCCTTCGTCGATGCCTCGGAGTTCGAAGAATGGCTGAAACACGACAAGTACTGGCTGAAGCTGGTGAGCTCCCGCTTGAAGTTCTCCGTGAACGGGAAACGGCTCGGCACTACCTCCGTTTGCGTGCTCACATTCCCCGCCACCCGCTACTCAGGAAAATTCGATACCGCCCTGGAAGCGACTTCTATCGAGTAGCGCAGAGGACACGCCAGACTCTCACTGGCTTCATAACTAAGGACACTATACCGCCGGAAGCCCCCTGGTCTCTCCCGGTACCGCCCACGTTTGTACGCCTCCCAAACCTCCTGCAAAGAAGAGATCAGGTCCCCCCTCAAGTCCTCCGAGCCCACTTTCATGCTCTGGTAGACGAGAAGTTTTCTACGTTTACGGCAGCATATACTGATGGCGCATCCCGAAACAACAAGTCCGCCTCAGCCTTCGTCATTCCATCCGAAGGCGTCGTGCACGGAAGACGCCTTTCACATCCAACCTCCTCCACAGCTGCGGAACTCTATGCCATCCTTTTCTTTCTACAACACATCGCTGATTTTCCACCCCGGGAATGGGCAGTCTTTACAGACTCCAAATCTGCACTTCAAGCAATTGAAACTTCCGGCATACGAGGCCCATCCGCACCCCTAGTCACCGACGTGTTAATGGCTTACCACACTATCTACGCCGCAGGCCACAGGCTAGTTCTCCAGTGGGTTCCAGCCCATTGTGGTGTCGTGGGGAACGTGCAGGCCGACAGCGCCGCAGAAGCAGCACTCTCGTCTCGGAACCGGACCCGTATTGTTCTGCTCAGAGGAGACCGCCGTTCAATTCTGCGACGTCTAGTGACACCCCTGGCTTCCCGCCAACGGACAACCGACATTCTTCCCCCCTCTATGTTGAACAGAGTTGATCCCATGCTCGCTTTCCGCATGCCACGAAACACATGTCGTCAGGATGCTGCATTAATCCACCGCATGCGCCTCGATGTGGCCTTTACAGCTCAGTGGCGTTACCGCTTGAGACAAATTGATTCTCCCACCTGTTGCCACTGTGGTGCTCTTGAGGATCTGGAGCACATTCTTCTTCATTGCCCTCACTACGAACCTTCCCGAATCACACTCTCCGAGTCTCTTCGTCAGCTGGACTCTCGCCCTTTCTCCCTACCGAAATTGCTTGGTCCCTGGCCCAATCCAGCCCAGCAACGCTCAAAGCTCTTCTGACATTTCTGGACACCATCGGACTTCGATCGTTATTGTAAAGGGGCTCGTTATTTTATTCCCCCATTCCACCAAGCACTGGGGTAGAGTATCGCCTGTTGCGATGAAACTCCCCACTCTCCAAGGCCGAAAATAAAGTTGTTGTTGTTGTTGAGGAAAGTAGGCTATTTTGGAGGGAATATAGAGTTGGGACGAAGGAAGATGAGAGTCTCCAGTCCTCCGTACCACCCGAAGATATCGCAGAGGCCTGGAGAGGGAAGAGTGGAAAAAATAGGGGAGGAAAAAGAAGAAGGGGAGGTAGGGAATATTATCAGCGAAACCACAGTCGAGGGTGTAGGCCTGGCTAGTCAGCATTTATTGGAAGATTAATAGAGTGTAATAAAAAATAGTACAGAAAAAGAAGTTGGATTAGCTATTACATAGATATAGCTAGCCTTACGACTTGTGGCTTGGCTTGATTTGGGAGTTGATTAGATTTCCATATGATAAGGTGATGTAGGATTGAGAGTGGATGTAGAGTGGTAGCTTTGGGTCAATGTGGTAGTAAACCTGAAAAGATACTTAGAAGTTTTCATTAGAATGGCACTTGAAATTGGTGGATAAATGGAGGTTATTATAGTTGTTTAATAATACAAAGGTTTGCAATGGGTACGAATTTGTGCCTCATCCTTTTCAGGACTTTAGTGGTTTTGCATAAATTGTAGTCCATTACTGTATTAAATATTTAAATCAGTTATTACATATTCTGCTAAGTTTTGTAGGGTGGAATAAGCTTTTTTTGTTGATAAGTATTTTATTTAAGTTGGAAAAGTCTAGGTTATATTTGATTTGTTGTTCTATTTGGTTTCTAAATTTTATTGTAAGTGGACAGTCTATGATGTAGTGAATATTGTTTGCTTTTATTTTTTTGCATTTACAG